>NC_068551.1:17391029-18054029 GCF_026212275.2 Microplitis demolitor | reverse complement strand
GCCTTTGCAAAAAATGGCACATAACATTGTTGTGATTATTATTAATATTATTATTATTATAATTATTATTAATATATTATTACTAAAACCACTTGGTCATTAATTTGCATATATACACGATCCATATTGTATCTAATAAAGCACATATATGCATAAGTGTAAATTTTAGTGTTTATTTTATTATTATAGACTTTTTAATTAATAATTTTAAATGTCAAGTATTATTATAAATATATATATTATGCGACATAAAATAATTAATGTATATATGTTTGTTCTCAATTATTAGTACATTTGTATATAAAATGCTTTTATAGGTGAGTTGTTTCGTTTCATATATATTTTAATAGTCGATGCTGGTGGTGAATGAAATTTGTTGAGGGTCCGATTGCTCGTATATCTATATATATATATATATATATTACTCTACTCGTAGTATGTGTGACATATGTGAGAATATCTTGTAAACTATGTGACAGTTACGTAACTAATTAGTCTTTTTATGCATACATATATTAATATATATACCTAAGTATATATATAAATACATATATACATATATTTACATTTTTTTGACATTATAAGCTTCCGTCTTATTATTTTTCATTCATTTTCATTCGTCTGTAGTTAATATTATGATATATATATATTTTTTTTTCCCATCTCCATCCCTCTGGCGTTCACCCGCAGTATAAATATAACTTTCTTTTTGCCTCCTTTATGTCTCGTCCGGCTCTTCAAGCGATAATTGACGGTACGATTCTTGAAAGCATCTTTCACTAAATTACTACAGGTCTCATAATAATAATTTACGTTAACAAAAAAAATGTTAAAAAAAGTAAAGTTGATATATTGAGATTTTAACGCGTAAAACATTTGTCAGTTAATTTCATCATCTATGTGTTTTGAGAGGTGTAGAGTTGTTAAATAATCGATCAATGATTATTCACTTGTATTTTATAATTATTTATCAGTTGATATATTTTTGATCCTTGTGTTAAAGTTGAGTGCAGGCCGTGGTGATGTATTTATTATAAATATGTGTGTCTTCTTTTATTATTTATTATCTCGATGGCATGATTCAATGACAAATTATATGTTTGTCATTTGTGTTGGATGATGTTTAAAGTAGTTTAAGCGCCGGTGATTTTTCTACATTATTTTTGTTTTCTACTTGCTACATTTTTTTTATTTTTCGTTGTGTTTATGTTAAATATACACTAGAATATCCATCATGTGTTGTGACAAGTAGCTCACTACATTATTTAAACAATAAACAAGTAATTTATTTATATATATACCGTTTTTTTTAACGCAATGTGTACTGAGGTGGTTTGATGTGTATCTGGAAGCTTAATGCCACAATGATTCACTATTTATATAAATATTAGTTAATAATATACCAATCATCAAGTCAATATAAATGGAAAAAAAAATTTTTTTAATACAAATTATTTAAATATTTAAGGAAATAAATTCATTAATTGTAAAAAATACTGTTTAATTATGTACAGAAAAAAAAAGTTTGGCGCAAAAAATTTTTACTCGCCTCAAGAAATTTTTTGTATTATAAATTTTAAAAAATTTTCTTGAGGCGATAAATTTTTTCCAGTCATAAGAAAATTTCTATCTTCAATTCATACACAGAAAAAAAAGTTATCTTGAGTTAAGAAAATATTTTAGAAGACTAACATTTTCGGGAACCAAGTCAAGATTTTCTTGAGCCAAGAAAATTCGTTTAAGTCGAACTTTAGCCGAGAAAATAGAGGTTTTAAAAAAAATTTTCTTAAATCAAGAATATTTACATTCAGTCGATAATTTTTTTTCTGTGTAGTGCAAAATATTTTTTGCACCAAGAAATCTTTTTTTCTGTGTAAAAAAAAATAACAATAATAATTTTCAAATGTTATTATTTAAATGAGTTTTCTAAATTTAAACTTTTCTAACAAAACCATTGACTTAAGGTCCACGATGCAGAGAATCTTATTACTGTGTGTACAATATAATCCTTTACAAAATTATTTATGTACAGTTTTACTCTGTTTTGCATAGTTTTAGCAGAATCTTAATTCAAAGCCCGGGATGTATGCCGACGTTTTACTATTATTATTATAAATTTTAAATGAACGAGATTCTAAATTAAAATTAAAATTTTACGGAAAACCGACCAACTCTTTAATTATTTATTTTTTTCCTTAATACAAATAATTTTTTCAAGGATTAAATTTACTAAAAAATAACAAAAATAATTTATTATCTAGAGCCGATATTTTCAAGCGCAAAAAATATGTACATAATTTAAATTTCAAACTAATTCAATATATTAAATTTACATTGCTAAACAGTATTACTAATCTATAAAAAAAAATTTTTTTCCATGTATAATTAATCGTAGAAAAAAAAATCTACAAAATGCTTCCATGCGACAATAAAGTGTAACAACGAATAAGGCAACGAATTATTATATTTAAACAATTGGTAACTGTGTGTAACTGTGATATTTATCATGGATTCTCTCACGTAAGCTCGCGTATATTTTTTCAAATGACAATATCTGCCGGGGGATTGGTACAGCGGACAAATACCGATCACAGAGAAAGAGCAAGAGTGATATACAGTTTGAGAGATTAAAGGATTAAATATATAGGTATTACAGCAGTGGGTTAGAGGGCGTGGTCCAAAGAGTAATCGTAGGAGGTATGACTATATCTATACATATATAAATATACATGTATACATGAAAGAAAATTATTGGCATTGCGTTTATTCGCGTGAATTTTCTTCGGGGCGGTAGTAACGTCGTCCACACGTCAAACAGTCTCGTGACATCCCGGCAATCCGTGGATCTAAACGTAACTTCTTTTACTTTATCAGTGATTTTTCGTAGTGGGACAATGTTCCGCCCCGAGGAGTTCCAATTCGATAGTTGTCAGTTTGGCAGGCAGGCAAGCAGGCAGGTATAGAGATAGGCAGAAGGCGGCTAATGGCGATAAAAGAGTGTTGGTGCATGTCAGGGATAACACAGTAGGGTAGGATTGTGCGAGAGGGATGGAAGAGGTTTGGGGAGGGTAGGAAGCAATGAGTTGGAAATAGAAGTAGTAGAGAGGCTGATAGAGCATGAGGCCAGAGTAGAGAGGAAGCTTGGACCAGAATAGCATCAGTTGCAACATTGGCGAAATATTGATGGTAGAAAAGAGAGCGAAAAAAAAGGAAAGGGAATAAAAAAAAATTAAAAAAAAAAATATTAGAAGAATGATTGTCGATCGGTCGTCGTTGCACTGCTCGAGTGAGTGAGCAAGTGAGTGAGTGAATGATTGACTGAGTAAATGAGAGCGAGGGAGAGAGAGAGACAAAAAAATAAAGAGAAAGAGCTTAAAAGCTTACCCAGTGCTGGTGTCGTATAGTCCCAGCTCTCGGCATCATTCTTGTATACATTAAGCTTGGTCGGCTGAAACATTTCAAAATAAAATATTAAAATAATAATAATTATTACATACACAAGTTTAAAGCATTAAATTGACTATAAATGTCTCATAAAATATATATAATCGTAATTAAATTGCCAACAGAAAGTGTGAGAGTTGATGGAGAGAAACGAATGACAAATCGTAAAGATCACGCTTACTCGTGTAAATTGTATAAGATTCATATGATATTTAACTGAAATTACAGAAAATTACTTTGGCGTCGTGGATGAGAATGCTGATTATTATTATTATTATTAGTTATTATGATTATTAAGATGATGATGATGATGAAGATAACGTGTGGTGCCAAAGGGAAATACCAAAGTTTCTGGTAATGTAGCCTACTACTGGAGCATCCCTGTCATATCAACGTCATGTCTCTGAAATACTTGAGCTATATTTGTCCAGTGAACCAACTGCCAGCGGATGCCATAGTCGACGTTTTAAATCACATCTAGCGTATGCATAAGTGCTCGTTTCCTAGGTTTGATGTATCGTAAAATGTTATTACTGTTATGATTATGATTACGATTGACGATTTAAATTTTAAGTATCCGGTTTATTATAACTGCCTTTATGTATTAGTACTATAACCCGATATTTTATGGGTTCTTATCGGTTGTGGAATGTGATTCTCGACATTTAATCAAGGGGAACAGATCCCTTAAAGCATATTTGTTTTAGTCATACCAACGGTAATGTAAGTTGGAGTAGTAGTTGTAGTAGTAGTAGTAGTAGTAGTAGTAAAATCATCTGACTATTTTTGGCAGGCACTCACGTGCTTTCTAGACCGCCAAACTGCTAAATCGCCTAGCATATAACCCAGCGTAGAAGCATTAAACGAGAGTATTAATTCAAGCGGCTGGCAGACGTTGAAAGACGAGCCAACGAATTCGCGGACTCTTCTTCAACCGCTACTACACTGCCTCACATTTTCTCTATCTCTCTAATTTTCTCATTCGCTTTACTTTCTCACTGTCTTGTATAGACTCTGAACATTATATAGTTATAATATATACATTGTACAGTACTTGCTTTCTCTTTCTCTCTCCCTCTCTCTCTCACATTGTCTTTCTCGTTTGGTCGATCGATAATTCGCGACCTGCGTACGAGTTAGCACGTTGTAAAGTTTTAACTTTGAATAAACCAACGACTTCTTATGCTTACCTTGGCAAAGTCAATCTTCAGTGTGCAGCAACCCGAGTAAATGTCACAACCGTGAAGGGCTTCTTTAGCCCGCGTTGCTGACTCTACCGAGTCAAACGTAATATCAAAAACAAATCGTTAAGGATTATATGTATATATTTATATAAATTTATATTATATTATATTGTATACGAGCCTACACGCTTATATTCTTACATTTATGTTTTAAATGTTTACAATTAAACATGAATGAGAAACTAAAATAAACAGAAATACTAAAGTAAACAAAAAATTAATTTTCTCAAGTTTAATTTAGTCTCTCAATTAAATGTTTTTTTTTTTTTTTAATTTAAATATATATTTATTTATATTTAGAATAAAAAGGATATTCGACCATAGCCTGAACGCCATTTTTCTTAAAGATAACGATACGTTGTACCTGTCCACTTGGGGCACTGATTGTGTGCAGTACTTCCTGTAACAGATGTTTATAAATGATATTTGACCACTACAAAAATAGTAATACGTATTTATTACTAATTATATAAATTGTTAAATAATTATTAGGGGTATGCAAATCGGGTTCCGTATACCTGAAGATCGAAATATTTTTCGCGCAACGAAAAAAAAAATTGAAAAAATTAAATCTACTGGATGACTGTAGATCATTGAAACTTACCTCCGGTCAAATTACATAAATTTTTTTCATTTTCGTTGCGGGAAAAATGTTTTGATCTTCAAGTACATAAATTCATAACTCTGCGAATTATTCGTAAATTTTAGAATTATTTGAAACTTTTAAAATTACTCGATTCAAATCGTGAAAATTCTAATCAGCTTTCAAATATTCAAATTTTATTTAATGAAGAGCTTAGTTTTTGAAGTAACCAAAAATTTTTTTCATAGATTCGTGTCTGAGTTATATTTCCTTCTGACAAAAATTTGAATTATTGGAAAAACTTTTACAATTTTAAGTCGTTCAAAATAAAATTTTTGAATTATTTATAAATTTTTAAATTATTCGAGACTACAAATAATTCGATTCGATTCGATACGAATAATTCGTAAGTTTAAACTATTCGCCCACCCCTAAAAATTATTTAAATTAAATGTATACGTTATATTTAAAGATTAAGAAGACATTTCCCATCTGCACTCTCTTGAGCCTTTTAAATTTTGATTCTGCTGGCAGTCGCTTGACCTCGCTCAACTTAATCCAGACAACGGTGTCGTCTTGCTTGAGAAATGAGCCGTCGTTATGCCTCAAAGTCAATGAGGAATTTACGAATGGTATGGACGTTATTTATCCACGTGGGCTGTTTTGTATAATACATACAAGCACAATGTTCGTGGATACTAAGCTTGTCACAACACACACGATCTTGGAAATTGTTGGCTCGCGATACGAGATGAGAGTGCAGACAGAGTGGTCTGATATATATATACATCATAAATAATAATCATTCTTTACAATCTAGTAGCATTAGCGTCTATGTATAATAATAATAAATATTATTAAGTATATATTATGTTGTTATTAAAACTTACGACTGTTATTGGATAAACTGGGTTGATTATTGTAAACAATAATACGTGATTCGGTTTATTATTGTCTTCTCTGTAAAAAGCAATAAATATTTATGAGCTAATTTTTCGGCCAAGTACATTACATATGAATGAATAAAATATTGTAGAGGTTCAGAGCTTGGCATTTTCATTCTTTTATAAAATTCTTCAGACCTTATACTATGCACACATATATATGTATATATATGTTCACATAGCTCATAAAATATGGCCAATTGTAAAACCTTTCTCACTTATTCTTTGTCTTTTTTTTTTTTTATCCTTAATATTTAAATATTTCTTCAAACTTTATGTTAAATAAAGAAAAAATGATGACAATTTTATCACATTTTAAAGTTACAGCTGTTGTAATTTAAAAATTTTTAAATTATTAAAATAAAAGTGAAAAAAATATAAATTTTAAATTTAATATTTAAATATATCTTAAAATTTTATGTTAAATAAAGAAAAAATGATGATAAATTTACGGCAATTTAAAGTTACATCCGTTGTAATTTAAAAATTTAAAAATTATTAAACTAAAAGTTAAATAAAACTAAATTTAAAATTTAATATTTTATTAAAATTAGTAATTGTGAAATAAATTAATAAAGAATTTAATTATCTAAACTCAAAGAGTACCTGATAATTATAGATAAATCTACCGTCAGAAAACCACAAAAGTCTTATATTAATAAAAACTCCAATCTCTAAAACCTCTAATAATTATTACGTACAGTAAAGATAAAAAAAACGGATGATGATAAACAATTTACCTTTTGCGACGCGGCTCATCGCCATACCCACTGTATTCGTGATTCTGAAACACAATAAAATAAATTAAATTTACGATAAATTTAACAATAATTATGACGAATAATAATACAAATAATAATAAAATAATGACGGTCGCATGGAGGATAAAATGGAGGAAGTCGTATTGCAAAGTACACGTCAAAAAGTTAAGTCTAGTTGAGTTTGTTTTATTTATTATCTAAAGTGTCTAGTATTGATGTCCTATATACTTATATATACATTTGTATGCAATAGACAGATATAAAAGACAAATTTTAACTGTAAATCCCGGGCAAAACGATTTTAATTGTCGTCTACGTCGTTTAGTTGTCGTACTAAATACATTATAACAACTAAAATTCCCGATCCAAATTTACAAATTAAGCTAGCCAGAGGTCTACTCCATTTACTTTGAGTAAAATCGTTTATGGACGTCATCCAACCGCTCAACCATCGTAAACCTATTCTTTTTGTACCGGGCAATCAACTTTGACAACTCAACATACACTAGTTAAATCATGTCTTGCATAGATACAAATCTATCTATCACAGTCAGTAGTTAATAATATAACACAACATAAGATACAATTTACACCGAGACCAAATGGAGACAAAAATGTATGAATTTTTGTTTTACTATGCTGTCACCCAAACTTAAAACAGAAAATTGAGTCGTCAAAAAATTATTAAGCTGCACTGTAATTATTATCGTGAGTCTCTACAAATTTTTAATTTTTTACTACACTGTAAAAAATTTTCGGAGTGAACGCGGATTAAATCCGAAGTGGATGACTGTATATTTATTTAATCCCCTCGGAGTGAAATTTACTTGAGGGGAGTTTATTTTAATATTAAAAATCCGAATCGGAGTGAATGCGAATTGAAATAAAATTCAAATCTCTCTGCTGAAAAGACAAACTCCCTATTTACTTCTTGTGCGGAGTAATTTAAAAAAAAAAACTCCAGAACTCCAAGTGACTCAACTTCCTATTTCAAATTTGGTCAACAGCAGAATAAAAATTTGTATATTTCTCAATCCCATTTTTTTCCGTGTGCTAAATTACTAATAACTGAGATCTAAACGGCGTAAAATAATCGATAGAAAATACGACAACAGTCGTATCAGCAGCAACAGGAAATTTTCCCTTCAAAAGGATAAAGATGAAAACCAGTTAAGCTGAGTAGCTGTAACACATCGGCAGAATCAGCAGTTGTACCGGTAACAGCAGTGGCATCAGTAACAACAGCAACAGCACCAGCACCAGCACCGGTACCAGCAACAGGAGAAAACCAACAAGGATACATATAGGAGTAAGAGACGGTAGACGACTATTGCCATTGGCAATATGCCAAGCACGCGCCAATAAAGAGATTAGCAACGAAAACAATGTTTACATTTTATTGCTTAGTATCCAAGAGAGCTTTCTTGACTCACTTTCTGCATCACGTTGTTCGCGGTCTTAAAATGCGTTGAGAGCACTCAGCTATCACACAAAACATCAACAACAAATACGTTTTATGTTGTACATATTATATGTTATATAGTAATTCGCTGATCTATTTGCTTTTTACTAATGTTAGTTCAGAGTTTATAAACATATATATGATAGACATACGTAAGTCTATATAAATTATTTCATACGATTATAAATTGATATACATGTGCACATACAATTGGCATTTAAGTTGAGTTAAAACGGCACTTGTGACTGTTTTTTTTTGTTTTCTTTTTTTTTTCCACTGAAATAAAAATAAAGTAAATAAATATAAAAACAACAAAGCACAAATGTAAAAAATAGAATGAAGCAAAACAATAGTAATAAATAAAAAAATAAGTATGTACCTACGGGCGAATAAACACGAATATACGAATGGGACAACTGACTACTTAACTTGTCTCGGCTGTAATATCTACTTGTATCTGTATGCATTTCTATTATTAACTCTGTGATATGTCGCGACTACAGTACGACGTTCGGAAGACAACACCACCGAGTACAATGACACGGTGTTGAACGAGTAATCAGATCGGGCTTCACTATCATCGCACTATCATTGCATACCTATAATATAAAATCTTCTTTTGTATGTCATCGGCGTCACCACATCATACATTATTAATATAAAAGACTAGATATAACCGCGAATCAAAATAGAGAGATAGGAAACAAAAGCTCGGTGAAGTAGATAGTACTTTTTGTTGGCTTTTCAATTTAATTAAATGGATACATCTCTTGAGATAAATTTACTGGAAGAAAAAAATTTTTCATCCTTTATTCTCTTACAAGTTTTTAAATAATTTTAAATAATTCTCTGAGGATTGTTATTATTATTTTTTATTTTTTACGTATCATTGGTCAAAGGTAAACGATTTACGGAGATGGCAAATTGTATTAATTATCGATTTCAATGACGCACAAGCGCGTGCGCCAATTTTTGAATATGCGCATAAATGCTTCTCCATTGGACAGATAATTCATACTTTCGTCTTTGTGACAAATCATCATATCAGACTCAAAAATACTGTACCATTCATAATTTATATATGTAAATATGATGCCGAAATTAGCCGAGGTCTAAAAATATTTGAATATTTTTTAAAATTGCACCTACAGGTTTTTAAATTTTTTACATATGCATATTTATAGTTTTTTTTTCTTTTTAATAAAAATTGTTTAAAAAAAAATTCGCAAATTGTTAATTGTTTGCTAACCAGAATCATCTATAAAGTATATATATTTTTAAAATACATATATATGGATGCTAGATATTACAACACCTGTATAACGACCACAATGTAAGCTATGAGATGTTTGTCGTCACAAGATAAATCCAATGATTTATGATCTTTTTTAATTAAATTTTCGGGTAAAAAAAGAAAAAAGTAAAAATTTTTTCTGTCATCTCAATTGGAGTAAAAAAGCTAAAATAAATTACTGTTGAACTTTCCAATTATAAAGTCATATATATAAATACGTCAAAAGCAATAAAAAATTTAAATATAATAGAACGCGTGATTAAGCGAACAAAAATCGATATGCAGACATGCATTGTAGTGTATTATATATTTACTGTATTATATATTTATATACACCTACAGTCTATGTAATTGTATATTGTATTGTACCATTTAAAATATATATCTTTATATTATTATTATCATTACTGTTATTGTTGTTATAAGTTAATAAAATAACAATAATAAATAATTCGACAAGCGTCTAGAGGAAGGTATCGTCAATAGCGACCGGCTTCGCGAAATAATCAATATACCTCCATGACAAGAGAGCGGCGGGACCGCTGGCACGCAGGGATAACAGGTTGTCGACTCGATGACGATGACCAAGACGACCAAGACGAGGACGAGGACACAGCTTAGCTATGACGGCGATCAGTTGACGGCAATTTTAACGGCGATGCCGATGACTTGCCGTTCAATGGTTAAACATTCAATCATCAACACTATAAGCTTTTTCTTTTACAATTTTATGATTTAATGCTCTTTTTATCTTTATCTCCTCCTTCTTTTTACTCCGTTTTGTTAAACATTTTTATTTATTATATATCAGTATTTAACTCGGACGCGAAATCGATACTTCCAGATTAGCTTAACGAATCAACGATCCTTCCTCTTGGTACGTAGGGTCCATACATATAACATACCAATGGCGACGTGAGAGTTACGCGCGCGATCTTTTAATCCAACAATACCCAGCACCGTTGTTGTAATTGTAACGACGACGACGACGATCGTCCCCAAGCCAGGACTTATTCAACGATACTAATTTTATTTATAAGTTCAATCAACTGACGGCTGTTTTATGTTATGTTATATTATGTTCTGTATGTGTCCATGTACATGTACTTTTTACTATACGTATTGTTGAGTTTATGCACAGTATATTTATTTATCTACTTGAAAAATTATATTATTTTGATGGTGACTAAAAAAAAATTATCATGGTTAATATTTTTGTATGAATGAGTTAGTAATAAATAAATAAATAATAATAATAAATTAATGTGTGAGATTAGTTTGTAATTACGAGATTTGAATTTTTAAATGTAAAAAAAAAATATATATATATATTTAAAAAATGCATGTAAATGTAAATAAATAACGCGGGTTTACGGTGTCTGGAAGCTCCTCACCCTGTGACCGGACTCCTCAAGTCGCTGCCTCTTCGAGTGGGGTCCGTCCCCATTGAACGCCATCCTGTCTCTCGTGTTACCGAAGTTAAGGTATATATATATTTTTTTTATATATATATGGATAATTTAAATACACTCGCACCTCTTCGGTATTATATATTTAGTCGATTACTTAGTGATGATTGATTTTTTATAGTGGACACGGAGTTTATTTGAGGATGAGTTTAACGATTGTTCCAGGAAATAAGATCCGGTGATAAAGGAGCAGGTGGTGGTGAAGGTCTGGTAAATGGCGTGGTTATGGTGTGGAGGAGAGGGGCGAAAAAAAAAATATTATAAAGAACGCGACGTGCCACGAACAGAGTATCTTATCACGGACGTTGCTTGTCCGACGAACGCGCCAACGGTTTAAGGGAGACTGGGACTGGTGCGTCAGGAACAGAATAAACTGAGACGCCTCCGATAAATTTTAATATCGATACCACGACGACTACGAATATATATGCACTAGGTAGTGGTAGAAACAAACCGGGATTAAACGCCCCGGCGAATCGGAGCGGACTGCAACGAATCGGACTGAAACTGACGAACGAAGGAATCCTCAACACACTACTGTACTAAAATCTATATGATTTTATTTTTACAACGCCACTTAGTGCTGCCATCTCTCTCCTGAATAAAGTCCGCCATTTTTTTAAACTTGAGCGCGTGCGCGCGCTTATTTTATCGCGGGAATAAGTTCTGTCAGACGTTATTCAACTATGCGGTTACATTAAATTTTAATTCGGGTGATTCTATTTTAAAATATGAATAATATTTTCAATAAAAAGTATCTGAGGGTATCAATAATTCATTAAAATTTATTGAAATTTTTTTTTTTACATTTTATGATTTTTACCAGAAATAAACGACTAATTTTCTGCAGTATAAATTATTTAAATTAAGTACTGATTTTTTTAAGGCAGTTAAAAAATGAACTATTTATAAAATTTCAAATAAAATTATCATCTACTGCTACGTTCTAAGAATTTAAAAAGTTTTAAATATTAAAAAGTACGAGTATGAATGTAACTGACAGCTGTCAGTTTTTAAAATTTTTGAATAAATAAATAAAACGTGAGTAGAATTAAAATTTTTAAAATTCGTGGGCGCGTAAATTTAAAAATCAGTGCGCGCATTTTCTAAAAATTCCATTATATTTTTATTTATTTATTTAAAATTCATAAGCTGTCTCATGTCTGCTACACTCACACTTATTCAAAAGTTTAAAATTTCTTTTTATCTCCTAAAATGTCAAACTTAATTTTAAGTGATTCAAAATTACCAGTGTAATATTTAAAATTAAATAATTTAAAATTCGTTTTTAACGTACTTTATTTTATTCATTTATATAATTCACATGTCATATATTTGATTTTTTTTTTTTTACAGTCCTTTACATATCTATGTATCAATTCGGTACATTGAGGTACGTGCCGTACAAGATTTAAATTCTATGTTCATACATTTAACGTATTTACTATACGTATTTTTAAAAATTATTAAATAATAATTTTATTTTATTTAATTATTTATATTTTTTCTGTTCTTTGTATACATAGAGATCATGCGAAATAAAAGGATGGTTTCTAAGTAAATTGGCTGCAAATGCCACTACATTTTTTTCTTAAAAATTTAATAATGAGGTGATGTGAGTGACGAGAATACGTTATGAATATTAAAACGATTGAGTATTTTATTTCTATTTTTTCGTAAAAACTATCAGAGACATAATGGACGCATGTTTCTATCAATAATTAATTTTAAAAAAGTTTATTCATTTATTTCCTAATGATCTGGCAAATAAAAGTGAGTCTTGTAGACAGTGAGCGAATTAAATAAACTTATTAATAATACATTCAATTATCAATATATTGCAATACTTAGTAATTAAATAAATAATGATAAAATAGTTCATGATTATAGAAATATCTGGAAGACTGTAACGATATTGCAAGTTGGATTAAACTCAAAATTTAGGACGAAATATATCAATGTACATGCCGACAATTTGTCGTGCGTAACAATTATTTAATAGTAATGCGTCTACACAGTAGCAAATCCAGCATATCAATACAATTGCTATCGTTATATTTTATTTATTTTTTTGATAATCGCTATTTTACTTTTTATTATTATTATTTTATTTTTCATGGTGATATTAAATTAATTTAGCTGCAGTTTATTATGTGTATTATTATAAGCAACATTTCTACTAACCGTTAAATGTTTTTATTTTTTTTAATTTTTTTACAGTCTCCAGTAATCACCAGAAAAAAAATCCACACAAGTATTCACGAGGCAGTGGTAACATCACAAACTTAATCAGATAAATTTCATAGCTTCCTGATAATGATTGCGAAAATATTCCTGAGTGGAGGCTTTTTTTTTTAATGCGTGAACTGTGCAATAGTGCAATAGAAACCTTTATAAAAGTTTCTCATTTTCCACAATTAATTTCTGTGTAAGAGCAATGATTTAATTTCAGTTGTTGTTCTTGATATTGCGTACAAAGTAATCAACGTGGCTTGGTCTGAAATTGAAATAATTAAAAATATTTTTTGGTAAATTATTTAATTGTTAATTATAGAATAATGATTCAATGATGCATAAGTATGTAAGCAAATATAAATAAATTTATAATCTTAATCTTATTTTATTTTAATGAGTCACAATTCTCAAGTGATTTTGAGTTAAGTATTTATTTGAGACGATGACTCATAAATAAAATTAAAAATAAATAATTTAGTGAGTATGAATAAAATGAAATTAAAAACTGACCTCTTCTATTTGATGACTTGGAATAGGACTAACTGATGCTGGTTGAATGAGAGATGAAGCCGGAATGGATGCTTGACATGCACCAGCTGGAGACTTATTGATTTTTAAAGTTTCTTGGATTGAGTTTGGATCAGGTCGTCTCATATAAGCAGCGGCTTCTTTTTTCGGTGGAACGACTGGTTTATTGGGTGGCACAGGAGGTGGAATCCCTCTTGGAATAAGAGGTTTTTTAGTTCCTGTTAGTTGTCCTGCTCCAGGTGATGATAATGCTGTTGTTGATGATGGTGATGGTGATGGAGATGATGATGAAGATGATGATGTTAGGACTGGTACTGCTGATGTTAGCGTACGCTTGTCCGTTGTCTGAGGAACCAACACATCACAGCCATACGTGTGTCTTATTAGTTATGATATAAATTTAATGTAATTATTTTCCGCTGCTCCAATGTATTTTAATTGGTTTTTTTTTCTATTTATTTTTTATCTTTATTTACCAACCAAGCCCAAGAGATGTGTAACCATTGACCAAACCATACAGAAGCCAGGACCAATTGGTTGGTGAAAAACAGCAGATAATACATGATGTGAAAAAAAAGTCAGCATGTGGCATGTGGCAGTTGTGACAACAAAATTTTATTTGTTTTTATTCTCCGATCTCGTAATTGTATGTATATATTTTTTGTTTTTAATTAATTAATTAACTGTTTACTTGCTTTATTATTTTATTGTTTGCTAATAAAAATGTTGCTGATAGTGTGAATAATTTTAAAAATATAAAGCAATTGTCACTACGAGCCGAGGCTTGCAGTGGATGCGGATAGATTTTTTTTTTTTAAATCAAATTATTATTATTATTATTATTGGAAGGGCAAGCAGGGAAGTTGTGTAAATAAAGCACGGAAGTGAGTTGCATACGAAAAATTTTTTTTTATGTTTTTAATTAAGGAATTAATCAATATACATACTAAATAATAGACTTATGTACACAAAAAATAGAACGATAAGTATTAATTGTAAAATAAAAATTATTAATAATTGAGTGAATGATATTTTTTTAGTATATATCATACCGATAATTAATTTAAATAATTTTATTACAATTGAAGTATAAAAATCAGGAGTGTAATTTTTTAAATAAATATATATTTTTAAATTAATTATCGATAATATATATACTGAAGAAAAATGAAAGTGTGATGATATCTTTGGAATATGCGAAATTAAAAAATTTATAGTTAAAAGAATAAATGATTAATTATAATTAAAAATTAATATATATGTATACATCATACATAATAATAATAATAATATCGCATCAGTTCAAATTTTAAAGTGATAAAATTTTTTTTATTTAATTAATAATAATAAAAAATTATTATTATTATTATTTTTGTTGTATTTTCAATTCTATTCTCGTCAATTGATAATTTTGACTACAAACTAATTATTAATAGTAATATCTATTATATAAATATTTATATAATTTTATATATATATAATTGAAATAGACGTGAATAGATTTGTTAAGTATTAAAATATTAACCAAGTGTATTAAAAAATAAATGATAAAGATTAGCGTGATGATACATGAGAAAATGAAAAATTAAATGACTAATGAGTATAATAAACACTAATGTAATAATAAAATACATTAATTAATTAATTAATCAAACAATAAGTACTTGGTAAATATATATGTTTATAATAAAATCAAACGCCGTTACGATAACGGGCATAAGACTAGAAATTTTTTTAAAAATAACATGTTTTATTAAAACATGTCATTACTTTTTTTTATCTCCTAATTATTAATAATAATAATAACAATTGTTAATCATTTTTTTAAAAAAAAGTTGCCACGGTATGAATTAAAATAAAAATCTCGGCCCACATGAGTTGCGATGATTTTAAAAAAATATAATAATAATAATAAACAGTGAAATGTTTACTTGGCTAAATAATAAGTAATAATATACATATCTTTAAAATGACAACGTAGATAAGGAAGACTAACTCTTCCGTGCACATACGACAGTAAAAATATAATAATATATTAAATAATAATAATGATGATAATAATTAACTGATCATGCAGTATTTGAGACATTATTATTATAATGTGTAAATTGTGTGTAAACAATATAAAATTTTTTTCTTTGTCTGAATAAAAAATAAAAGTCGGTGTAATTAAAAATAGGGCCTTTGTTCAAAATGTGCGAATGATAATAATTATTAAATTAACGTAGACCGAGAAGAAAATTGTTGATGAATTACCTGAGGCTCCGAGGCCGTTGATTCAACACCACCAGCAATCGGTGGTGCTGTAGTTGCATTGATGTTTGTTGGGGCAGTAGTGACTGTTGTTGTAGTGCATACACTAGATATCGTCGTAACATTGGTATTAGCAAGTGACACATTAGAAGTACCTGTTGTAACATTTGTTATTGGTGTCACGGGTACAGCTGCTCCATAAGTAACACCTCGTATTACTTGTCGCGGTGTCACTGATCTTGCAATTCCTGTTGCTAAAAAAATTATTTTTATTTTAATTAAATTCTTTATTTATTTAAACTAAAATTTTTACTTGCCCTAAGAAATTTTTTCTAGTCCTAATAAAATTTTTCTTTTCAATTCATAATGAAAAAAATTTTTCTTGCGCCAAGAAATTATTTTTTTCTGTTTATTATCATTATTACTATTTTTTTTAACTTACTTGGACCGCTTACAGGTACACTGGAAACAGTCGCAGTCGGTTGAACGACCTTACTACTGACCATCGGTGTACCAGTACCCAGAACAGCTGATCCTTTAACTATTAATATAATTAAAGACTTAATGAATTATACATATACATGTATAACTAAATATCAATAATAATAAGGAGCTTAATGTAAGTAAGGATTGAAAAAAAAACTTACGAGATTGTGCAGCACTACCAGAAGGTCTTAGTGTCGGTATTGCTGCTAAATTAGCAGGCTTCGCTGGAGGTGGAGGCGGAGTAACTCCCAGTGGTGTACGTACACTACGCATAGTAGCACCATTTTTCCACGACTCGACCTCCGTTTTCAACCCCTCAAGATCCGCTTCCAATTCCTTATTACGTTTTTCAGCTTTAGCGAGCGCTTGACGATATTGCTGACGTTCCATGTCAAATTGCGCTTGTTGTTTTTCAACTTCAGCCTCCATTTGTAATGATTTTTTACTTTCTTCTTCTAATCCCTCAGCCATCGAATCAATACGTACTTTTTCTTCGCTCAATATCTGGGCTAAATCCTCCGAACGTTTTCTCTCCTCAATATATTTCATTATTATTTTTTTACGTTCTGCTAATAATAAAAGTACTATTTGTTTTTGTCGTGATTTTTCAACTTCAAGTGCTATATTTTCTTTTTTCAATTCCATCTCCAGTCGTTTTTTCTCTTGTCTTTCTAATTCTAATTCTTTTTTCAGTCTCGTGCGTTCTTTCTCCAGTCCATATGTGATGTCATCGCCCTGTGCTGTGTCGTGTTCATGCTTACGTTTCTCTTCTTCTAACTCTTTTATTACCTACCAAAAACAAAATACTAAATATATATGGACATTATGTATAAATAGCTGGAGAGATTCATTCTAAAATAAGATTCAAATAGTTGTAGAAGATAGTCGTGTGACAAAAGAAAAATTTTTTTATTTTAAGCTAATCTGACATTGTAATCATCGATTTTATTGATTATTTTTTTGAATAGTTCACTAAAGTATAACTTATATTTTATTTTATCAATAAATTCAGTGCAAAATAAAATTAAAATTAATTTTACAATTTAAAAAAAAAAATATCATACAGTTTCTAAAGTCAATAATCTAGACGTCAGAGATATTTAAAACAGCTGCAAAGTACTAGTAATCCTATGATATTTAAATACTTATAAGTTTGAAATATACTCAGGTGTAAAAGTCGCAACTGCATTAATAAAAAAAAAATAATTTATTTATTTTCTATTTGTTATAGTTTTTAAATTACCGTTCTATGTCGAATTTCCGCTTCTTTAAGAACTTTAGCCATGCGACATTGCATACGTCTCTGTTGAGTTACAAGAGCCTCTAGACTAGCAACTTGTCGGTCTGTTTGATTGTTCTCCATACGTATAACACCACCCACAATAGCTACATCCCGTGCTAACGCAGCATGTGGATCCGCTGTGCCACTTCGATACCGAGAGCTCAGTAAATGTTTCATTTTTTCAGACTAAACAATCCAATTATAATAAAAAAAAAAAAATATAAATGTGAACAAATAAATTCGAGTACGTGATGATAAATAAAAATATAATAATATATTACTTTTAATGCAGCTATTACAATATCACGTGCTTGCAATTCTCCTTCCAAGTATCCAAGAAGTTTCAATAGATCGGTTTTACTCAGCTCCATTTTAGGATTTCTCTAAAAATATAAATAAATTTATAAAATATATAAATGACAAACTGATATTATTTTAAACAAAAATAATTAGTGATTAATTGATATTGTTTTTGATATCGCGTTTGAATTCTTTAGATTAAAATGATAAATATTTACTTTCGAGATAAAATTGTTGTGCAAATAAACTCGTTTTTCACGGTCATTAATTATCTATAGGAAAATAAAAAATTATTTAATCAATTACAATGATAAGTATTTATTATATTAATTATTTTGTAATTCTAATGCACAGAAAAAAGATATTTTATGAGTTAAACATGAAACAATCTCGATTGTTTTAAAAAAAATATTAACAATGAAAACTTTAGAGACTTGATATGACAGTTATCTATAATCTACAAGTTTATAAATTAATAATAAGTGACAATGATAGAATAATTTATCATATAACAGAAAATAGTAAAACCTTCAAAGTATTGGACGAGCTTTTATCAAGTGGCTCAAAATTATTTGATTTTTGTTGAGGATGAGTAGTTTGTTGAAGTCCTTGAGACATTGAAGAGATGGAGGACGGCGACAGCATAGGTGACGGCGAGGGTGACTGCGACGGTGATGTTGATGTAGATGACGACGAGGGCGTTGATAATGATGTTGATACAGACAGCGATGATGATGATGGCAACTGTGATGATACTGGTGCTGCAATTGATGATCCTGCGGTTGATAATGTTGATGTTACATTAGCAATTCCAGGTGAATTTGAATTCTGTGATGCCATATTGTCCTCATTAAATGATTTCCAGCTTTCACAATTGTACTTTCGTCTCTTCTTGGCACACGGAGAAGGCGATAACTCACGTCGTGACGACACTCTCACTTTAGTATTCGACACCACGGACAATGATTTTCCTGATGATCGTATAATACTCTTGGTATCGTAGTCGCCGCTCATCGGAAGCTGCTGCCTCCGAATTGCGGCGCGTCATTATTATCACAATAACTACAATAAACACAATATAAAAAATAGTTACATGAATTTTCTAAATTGATAATCATTAATATTTAATTAATTTTTATCGTTTTTTTTTTTTTATTTAAATAAAATAAAAATAATAAAATAAAACAAGCAGCCAGCAAATGGAGTATTTTTAATCCATGTAAAATAAATAATTCCAATTGGCTTTGATCACACGTCAATAAAATATGAGTATAAAAAATTTTTGTTGCGTTTGTACGCACATTGGCGTCTATGGTTTTTTTCTTTTATCCCAGCAACAATCTTACACTTAATAATTAAATGTCATTTTATTATTTCCACAATAATAATATAGTAATTAATTATTGAATACATTATTAATAAAATATTATTTGACTTAGTTTACGTGAATTTATTTAACAGTAGTGACACACAACTACCGCCCCAAAAGTACACAGGCCTCCATGCTGCTGGTTCATCTTCGATCTCTCGAGTTTAATTATCGCGTACGAGCAAGCGCATTATTAATCATTAAAAATAAATACTTGTCATAATTCACTTATCAGTACTATTGCTATTACTATTTTGTCAAGTAAATAATAAATCATATTGTCGTGTTAAATAATTATTAATAAACTATTGATTAATTTTCTTCAATGGAACACTTACTTGAATTTAATAATCATTTTGATTCAAGTCGTGCTCTTATTTATTGACATTGACAATTTTTTAAGTACAACACAATGGCTGACTCTAGTTGTTAACTTTTCGATTAATCGAGTATACAAACTCGATTTTTATAAATAAAGAAAGTTACTTTTAATTCACTATTTAAACGCCAAGAGCAAGCGCGCTGCTGATGCAGTGACTCGCACATCAAAGCTACTGAAATTTTAACCTTATTTAAAATATCTATTGACGGACAATTTATTACTGATAAATTTAATATACAGTAGCATTTATTTTTTGCTAATTGTTATTTAAATAGAGGATTCAAAATGCCAGAGTGTACGAAAGTCGAGTCGAAATCGACTAAAGATGTCAAGGGTAGCAAAGAAGAGGAAAAAAATGATTTAGTGAGTTATCAAATTTTTTCATCTTTTATGCTGTTATTTTTATTATTTAGTAATTAAAATTATACTTTTTTATTTTTTTATCAGAGTAATTAATTATTTAATTACTTTTTTAAAAATTAGACTTAAAAAAAACCTGAAGTTAAACATTAAAAAAATTTTTGCTTTTTTTTTCAACAGTCAAAAATAAAATAAAAATATACGCATGTAGAGAATTTAAAAAACTATAGGTGCAATTTTTTTTATAATTAATCGTTTGAAAAATTCGAAAATTATAACGTTGGCTAACTTCAGTATCATTCAAAAATCCTATCTTTACCGGCTGTATATTTAAAATTTTTTTTAAATTTAATGAGCAATAATTATTTTTACAGTCGGAAGAGGATAAATTACTTCAAGAAGAATTAGAACATTTAGTAGAACGTCTACAAGATTCTGACAGACGTCTCCATTACCCAGCACTGGAACAACTTAGAGCTCAAATTCGGGCATCAACGACATCGATGACCAGTGTCCCGAAGCCATTGAAATTCATGCGGCCTCATTTTGAAACCATGAAAACAATTTATGAAAAACTACTCGACCAAGAATCTCGTGAATTGTGCGCAGATATTATATCTGTGCTGGCAATGACAATGGCTGAAGGCCGTGATTGTCTTAAATACCGGCTGATTGGATCATCGCTGCCATTAAGCGAATGGGGACACGAGTACGTGAGACATTTATCTGGTGAACTGGCTGCTGAATGGGACGAAGTCAGTAGCGGTGATGATGCTGCGGCAAATACTGAAAAATTAATAGGTCTTGTTCATGAAATAATTCCTTACAATATGGCTCATAATGCTGAGACTGAAGCCTGTGATCTGCTGATGGAGATCGAGAGACTTGATCTAGTGGAACGTTACGTTGATGAGAGCGCTTATCAACGCGTATGTCTTTATCTCACGAGCTGTGTCCCGTATGTAGCTGATCCAGAGAACAGTACACTGCTCCGCAGCTCATGGAAATTGTACAGAAAATTTAAGCAATACCCGCAGGCTTTACGTGTCGCCATGCAGCTTAATGATTTAAATCTTATTGGCTATATATTTTTAAGTTGCACTGATTTGTAAGTATTCTACCTGTCATAAATTTGAATATTATGATTAATCAATTGATAAATAATAAATAATTATTTATTTTTTCCAGATCAATTCAAAAGCAGTTGGCTTTTATGCTAGGTCGCCAGCAAATCTTCCTAGAGATTCCCGAGTCTACAACAGAGTACGATGACTTGATAGAAATAATGTCAAATTCTCATCTAAACAATCATTTCCTCAACTTGGCCCGTGAGTTAGACATCATGGAACCTAAAACACCTGAAGATGTCTACAAATCACATCTTGAAAACTCACGACCGCCATTCGGTGGTGGACAAGTTGACTCAGCACGACAAAATCTTGCTGCTAGTTTCGTAAACGGTTTTGTAAATGCCGCTTTTGGCCATGATAAATTATTGATCGAGGACGGAAATAAATGGCTCTACAAGAATAAAGAACACGGAATGTTGAGCGCAACTGCATCACTGGGTCTGGTACTTCTTTGGGATGTTGATGGTGGTCTTACGCCAATTGACAAGTATTTGTACTCGTCTGAGGATTACATTAAGTCAGGAGCTCTGCTGGCCTGTGGTATTGTTAACTGTGGTGTAAGAAATGAATGCGATCCAGCGTTAGCTCTTTTATCGGACTACGTTCTTCATAACAGCAACACAATGCGGATAGGGGCTATCGTTGGTTTGGGACTTGCCTACGCTGGTTCTAATCGGGAAGCTGTACTTAGTCTATTAGCCCCAGTATTAACAGATCCTAAATCAAACTGGGAAGTTGTCGGTATCGCTGGTCTAGCTCTCGGAATGGTAGCCGTTGGTTCATGTAATTCATTTGTAACAACAACAATCATGCATTGCTTGATGGAAAAGACTGAAGCTGATCTTAAGGACACTTATGCTCGATTCTTACCTCTTGGTCTTGCGCTTTGTTTCCTTGGGAAACAAGAATCCGCTGAAGCAATAATAGCAGCATTAGAAATAATTCCTGAGCCTTTTAGATCAATGTCAACAACTCTTGTTGAAGTCTGTGCTTATGCTGGTACTGGCAATGTCTTGAAAATTCAACATCTATTGCATATTTGCTCTGAACATTACGAGCCTACGAACGACAAAGACGACAAGTCTGATCGTAATCACAAAGACAAAGATAAGAAGGATAAAGAAGACAAAGAAAAGAAGGATGATAAGGAAAAGGAAAAAGAAAAAGATAAGGACAAAGACAAGGATGGTAAGCAAAAGGAAAAAGAAAAGGATCTTAGTTCAAGACAAGCTATTGCTGTGCTTGGTATCGCGCTTATTTCAATGGGTGAAGAAATTGGAGCAGAGATGGCTTACAGGACATTTGGGCATCTTCTGCGGTACTGCGAACCTGTTATAAGACGATCAGTACCTTTGGCTCTTGGTTTAATATCTGTATCGAATCCTAAGCCAAATATTGTCGATACTTTGTCGAAATTTTCGCATGACAGTGATCCAGAGGTTGCGCACAACGCTATTTTTGGTATGGGTCTTGTTGGAGCTGGAACAAATAACGCGCGTTTGGCTGCCATGCTTCGTCAACTTGCTCAGTATCACGCTAAAGACCCCAATAATTTATTCATGGTACGCATTGCTCAGGGTCTTACGCATTTAGGTAAAGGTACGCTCACTTTATCACCTTATCACAGCGATCGTCAATTACTCAGCCCAGTTGCTCTTGCTGGACTTTTATCAGCTATCATCGGTTTCCTTGATGTTAAAAATAGTAAGTATTATATTTAGTAATTATAATTAATAATATTCCTTAAGTTAATAGACAACAATTTTTGCTATTTTAGCTATAGGTCTAATTTTTTTTTTTTTTTATAATTTATCGTTTTTAAAAAAGTTCAAAAATTATGAGACGTCTGCTAACTCTAGTATCATTTAATAGTTGAAATGAAATAATGTTTTAATAAACTTTTTATTACAGTAATTCTTGGAAGATCGCACTATCTACTTTATACTCTGGCAGCAGCAATGCAACCCAGAATGCTGGTGACATTCGACGAAGAACTGAATCCACTTCCAGTACCAGTGAGAGTTGGTGTTGCTGTCGACGTTGTCGGGCAAGCAGGTAAACCGAAAACAATAACAGGATTCCAAACACACACGACACCTGTATTATTAGCTTACGGAGAACGAGCTGAGCTTGCCACTGAAGAATATATTCCTCTTACCCCGATAATGGAAGGATTCGTTATCCTCAGAAAGAATCCCGACTTTGTTCCCTAGTTAAGTCACTTTATTTTTAATAATAATTATTGTAAGGAGTGAGAGCTTGTTTAAAAAAATAATAATAATAATAATAATGAGACACAGTATAAAATTTTTTTCTCATCTTTTCTAACTTTTATTATTTTTTTGAGACATAAAAAAGTAATATCTTGTAATAATAATAATAAAAAAAAATTAATAATATCATCTTAGTTAAAAAATTTTTTTTTGTCATCATCCTTAAATTTTTACATTTAATATTTTAGTAATTAATTACATATTAATAAAATATTGTTATAAAAATGTTTTGTGTTATTAAGTATCTACATATGTTAATCTACAAAAATATGTGGCAATTTTAAAATCAGTCTGTACGTTTCAAAAATTTAATAAGTATTTTTATATAAGTATATATAAAATATCATCAATTCATTGGCACGATTGTAAGTCCCGTAAAATCCATAAAAAATGGAGTATAAAAAAAAACTGGTATATACACACTGGTATCAATGATCATCTTTAGAAGAGCCCAGAGTTTGTGTGTTATTTTTTTATTTATTTATTATTTTTAGTAAGTCTTTAAAGTTTATTATTGCAGTCAAAACTTTTAATAAGTAATTAAAAATAATATAAATGTCATAAACCCAAAACTCTGGACTCCAGTCAACATTTTTTAAAAATAAAAGTACTAAAAATAAGCAGTATGTTAAAAATAAAAATAGTACACTAGTGGCAATAAGCGGCATAAAAGCAACAATTAACAATAATTAGTTTCCATATTTCGATGGACGGTAACCGGCACCAAAACGCGATGCGGTGATTCGAGTCGAGTTGTAGGTGAGGGTGGACGATTAACAGGACGGTCGTCTTCAGGTTCCATGGTTGCATTGATAAGTAAAAGAGGTTCTGCGAATGATTGCTGCTCTGTGTCATCGTGTGGTGTCATTGTGCTGTAGCCATGATCGCTGTCACCTCCTGGAGGTCGCCGGTAGTTCGTAGAAACACGATACGGTGAAATCGGCGGCGTGCTTTCATGTAGCAGAGAATCTAAGTGATTTTTTGATCGGTCAAGCTCAACAGGATCACCGTCAGTACTTCCACCCAAGCCCACGTCCAAATGGGTCATCCGGAGAGTGTCAGGTGATCCGTTTAGATGAAGACACTGATGCTCCAAACCAGACTGGACACTGTGAAGACGGTAGCAGAAAAGTACGATACCAAATATAAGAACTATTGCAAGAATTCCACCAGCAACTGGTCCAACTGATGGCCATTCCTTCCCAATACTGTCTCCAGTTGATTGAGAATTGTAAGTACCGTCTGCATACGGGAGTATCGCTCCTAAAACTCCTTTGAAACATAAATTAATATCGGAGCAAAATGGATGGACCAAAGTTGTCTCGCCGTCGATGTCAACTGAACACCACTGGCAGCCAACAATTCCCAGACATTCTGATTCTGTTCCGTATGCTTTGCAATTTGACGACGGGCATTGCTGGAGATTTAGTTGTTCTGGAACAGTCACTCGATCCCAGCGAGTAGTCGGTACGATTCCTTGCTCATAAGGCGGCCTACAAGGCTCAATATTACTGATATTAGTGGGTTCACAACCTGATGAGTATAGAGAGCATTCACAAGGACATTCGCACTCCGTTTGTTCCATTCGCTTGCAATTGAGACAAGACCGAGCCATGGTATTGCACGGACAGAACGCTGGTAAAGTACAAGTTTCATTGACTACTCCAAAGAAGAGATTGGTATCCGGTACCGCAGCTAATTGGTACTTGACACAATGTTCTCCGTGAATAATGTTCGTCAAAACTTCTTCTAGAGATGTATTAAATTGATAGTATCTCTCAATAGTACCATCCAAAAAATTAGCACAAATTTTTTTCCTTACAAAAAACTCATGATTCAAAATATCATTTGCTACTAAAAGTTCTTTGTGAGTCAAATGCTGCTGTTCTAATTTACCAGCTGGTTCCAAGAGTGATGGATGAAAGACCAGGTATCCTTTGTCGTCCATCAAAAAACATTTAATCATAGATTCATTGCAAAACGGCAGCATGTCTCGTATTAATCTCACGACGTAACCTAATGTAAAATCCATTGATGCAACAGCAACTACTGGATCATCTTGAGTATGAATTGTAGATCGTCGTCCCTCGTAAATAGTCTGACTTAAACTTACAACATAACCAGCACCTCCACCATCTAAGTACGAACCAGTCAGTATTATTTTGCCAGGATGATCAATGGCTTTGCCATACCAAGCACGTCGTCTGGGATCCAGACTCGAGTCCATCGCCAATCCTGGATAAACTTCAGCGACTCCACTCTCTACAGCAGCCATGTATCTCCTCAATATAAACATTTTTGACGGACTCTTGTCGTGACGTTCTTTCCAATGGTCAATTATCTGTGCGAGCATCGCTGCGTCCCGTCTTACAAACGGACCAAGTCCTGGATTTCTCAGCAGTCTCGTCGCGTCCTTGATGTAAGCCATGTAACTCTGAAGATTCATCAGCGAAGCCAAGTCTTCTCGCCATGAATTCAAACACCAGGGCGATAGATACATGACTGCGCTCCCTGGACTCACGATGCTCCGTCTGTCCAGACATAACTCGACGCTGTCGGCTAGAGTTTGTGATACCAAATCAAGCCGATGATGCAGTATATTCTCTGGCAGTGGTGGTGGAAATTTAGCAACTGATCTGCGGACATTATTTTTGTAATCAGTTATAATACAAACAATTAAATCTAAGTACTTCAAGTGCTTCCATCTGACAGTTATGGTTTCATTCAATTTATTCGTCAACTCTCTGACTCCTGCAGGAGTTTCAATCATTTCAACAACAAAATCTTTTTCAATATTTTCAATATCATGAAAATAAACTTTTATCGGCTGCTCAAATAACGTTTCTATTCTCGGAAAATTTTTGTGCATCCACACTAAGCCTTTTTTATCAAATAACACAGCATTGTTATTAAAACCAGCATTAAAGTACGTTATTTTTTCAACAAATTCACGTAATTTAACGTCAAGTGATATAAGTACGTCATCAGTAGCACGGACTATTGATACCCCTAGTGTTTTACCATACGGTTGTAAAAATATATCTGATAGATAAAAATATTTCCTATTTATTATCGGGCATTGCAAATTAGCAAACAATCTTGCAATATCGTAACCAAGTGGATTATTAGTTGGTAAAGTTGCTGTACTTTCATTGATAAACGTCTCTTCAACATTAACACTTGGTTTTAAATCAGATACTATCAATGCAGTACGAAAATAAACTTTCAATTTGTTCGACGCAATAATATTAACAATATTTTTAACATTGGATAAGTCTTTAAATGTATTTGTAATATGGACAATAACAATATCATCAAGTAAGCTTTTAGTTATAGATTTAAAATCTACTGACGATGATTCATTGACATCAAGTCTTACTATTGAGTCAATACGACGTATCAATTGATACTTATTGACATCAGTAGCTTTGACAAGAGTGTCAGTACAGTAGATTGAGGATTTATCAGCTAAGCCAATTACTGTTATTAAATCTGCATCTGACAGCATGTCGACAATTGTCCTGGCGGTTGCGCGAGCAAGTGCTATATCTTCTTCCGACATAAACATTCCATTTTCTAACAAGACAATAACATTTCTTGGTTTATCACACTGGGAAAGAAATAAGGAACCGATGTTACGAACAGGTCCTGCCTGTCCGCATATTTTACCCGGTCGTTTTATTGGAATAACTCGTAAATGCTTCCATCCACTGTCTTTTAAACTGAATGCCAATGCTAGAAAAAAAATAAATTAATAAATAAATAATTAAATAGATAAATTACTTATCTATATTACTAAGAGAATAAAAAAAATTTTGTTCCAGCCATATCTATATGATAGAATAATGTTATTAAATTTGGTATCGTTAGAAGGTATTGACTTGAATTCGTGCTTTTTCATGGTTTAAACTTTTTTTTATTGCCAAGTGTCGAGATAAATCAATTAATTTATACCATTCAAATTACATTTAAATTACGCGAGGAAAAATACGATCGTAATTATTTTCTTTAAATAAATGAATATTTTAATTATTCTGTCACTGAATATGACTGAATATATATAACTATTATATATATAATTAAGAGAAAATAAAAAAATGTAGTCTATGCCATGTCTTCTATGATAATAAAAATTTAGAAAATAATTTGGTATCAGTGAAAAAAAAATATATAAGACGACTAATAAGAAAAAATTTGACCGTGTGAAGATTTCTTTCCAAGAATTCCATGATTATACAATCATCGAAGTCAATAAGTTTTCGAGTTAATGATGAGATTTGTCCTATTAAATTTCAATAATCATAAAAATAAACAAAATATTCTAGAGTTAATTTTAGAGTAGAGATTTTAATAAATAGTTAAATTTAAATCATATTTAATAAATTTGATAGTAATACTCAGACAGACACGTAATGACTGTAGGTTGCTCGTTAATAATTAATTAATTAACTAAATATATATTACCATCTTCAATTTGTTTACAAAAATCTCCAGATTTTTGTCTTTGTACCTGAAGCTCTTGATTATGATCTAGATATGAATGGTCATAAGTATTTATTTTTATTACTGGAGTAACAATGTCAAGACTACGTTCTAAAATGTCAAGAAATTTTTCCAGCTGGCTGTCGATGTCATTGACAAGTGCCTTCAATGCTGAGTCTGGTTCATCAGGGACTTGGATAAAATCCAGTTGGTCAAGCATACGTTGAAACTGTACGAGTCCCAGTTCATCATTACCAATTGAACGCAGAGTTTTTGACAAACGAATGACAATGTCCTTGAGACACATGCCACCAAGTGGCGTGGGCTTAACCTGCTTTCTCAACGCCCGTCCCAACTGACATTCCACAGGACTGTTGCTGTCAGTTTCCAGTCCATCATTTGCTTTAATAATTCCATTACATAATAATAAAATACTTATGAATCCTAAGTAAATATTCTGAGCATGTAATGTCGGCATCTCGGTGATATTTTTCCCGGGTAAACAACCGTCGTCATTGAGTATCCTAGAGTTTTTCTTTGTACTTTTATTTTTATTCTATTCTATAAAATACAGACTTTAATTAAATTCATCTCCAACAATTAATTGCACTGGCTGTTTTTTTATTTATTAAACATTATTATTCAACTGTTGATATATTTTTTGTACTTAGCATTAATTATAAACAAAAAATAGTGTAAATAAAAATATAAAATATATTTGTTACTGGGCTTTGTCAACTTGCTTTTTTAAAACTTAGGCGCCAACTGGCGACAGTTTACTGAAGCTTGTGATATTTTTCTCATATCTTATATTTTTTATTTTTTTGCAATAATATATGGGTTATTATTAATATAGTAATGAATTAAATATTTAAATTAGTAATAATTAATTAATTAAAATGAATGCATTTAATGATACTGTGGCTGGTGAACCAGAGCAAGATGCTAATTCTGCGCTTATTGAATTAGATAAAGGTAAAAAAATAACCTATTTTATTATTATTATTATTTGAATTAAAATTATTTAAATCACCGGTTTAAAATTATTTTTCATTTGAATAAAAATGTTTTTGTAAAAAATTTAATGCGGGTACAATTAATGATCCTGAAGTTAGTAGATATTTTAAAATTTTAAAATTCTTTTGTCAACAAATCAATTACAAAAAACAAAAATCTAAAAATATGCACAGGTAGAAAATTTAAAAAACTATTATTGCAATTTTTTAAAATATTTCTATTTTTTTTTTATAATTTGCCGTTTTGAAAAAAAATCAAAAAATTATTAGACGTCAATTGACTTTCGTATCATTAAAATTATCGGCCGTAAGAAAATTTTCAAATTTTTTTAAAATTTAAAAATAATTACCCAGATTTTGAAGTCTGGTATGAATTTAAACAAAATTAATATTGAGTTTTTTTTATTTAAAAATAAAATTTTTGACAGGTTTGCTGTCACTAATAAAATTATAATAAAAATTTTTTTTTTAGGATTACGATCAAAAAATACTGGAGAACGTTGCGAAGCAATAGTAAGATTTCCTCGTCTTTTTGAAAAATATCCATTCCCAATTCTCATAAACTCAGCGTTATTAAAACTAGCTGATGTATTTCGTCTTGGAAGTAATTTTTTACGTGTATGGGTACTGAGAGTTTGTCAGCAAAGTGAAAAACATTTGGATAAAATATTAAACGTTGACGAATTTGTACGTCGTATTTACAGTGTCATTCACTCAAATGATCCAGTAGCGCGAGCATTAACACTACGAACACTAGGAAGTGCTGCTGGAATAATACCAGAACGTCAGCAAGTACATCACAGTATACGTAAGTCACTCGATTCACATGATTCGGTGGAAGTTGAAGCTGCTATTTACGCAGCACGTATGTTTGCCGCACAATCAAAACTATTTGCAGTGTCTATGTGTAGCAAAATATCTGATATGATTCGCGGACAAGCAACTCCGGCTTCCATGAAGCTTCAGTTAATTCCCATACTCCAGTATATGCATCACGACACGTCGACAGCTTCTATGGTCAACGAACTCTGCATGGAATTATTAGCGAGTTATCCAGCTGTCGAGTTCGTCCGGGTGACCCTGAGTGCTATGAGCACACTGGCATCCGCGACACTGATCGACGTCCCAAACCAAGTGGCACTTCTTCTTAAATACTTGCGCGATGACCCACGTTTGTCAGTAAAACGTCACGCATTAAGACTCCTGCTGGATTTAGCTAAACGTGGTGCTCATTTGTGGCCACGTGGTGCTTTAGATAATTTAGTCGACAGTACAACCCGACTTCCACAGGACAACAATGAAAGTACTGATTTATTACTCCGTACTCTAGATGTAATTGAAGTGTTAAGCAGAAATGCCGTTACTTGTGACGGTAATAAAGATGAAAATAGCCCATTGTCATCGATGTGCATTGACGCGTGTTATTCACATGACCCTCTAATTGCCGTCAAAGCTGTAATGATTCTTTCAAGAATCGCTTGCTATTGTTACGAAGAAAATCTGCCGGTCAATAACATTCAGCACACAATATCGTGCTTGGAATCTCTGATTGTACTTCTCGCCACCGAAGACAAGTACGTTCATCATTTGAAAATGTGTCTTGGAGCAACGGTAAAACTCTGCCAGGCGCACTTTGGCCACGCTCCTATTTTTGTCGACGTTATTGGATCAACTCTTATGAATTCTAGTTCTGATTATTGTCGCAATGATAAACAGAGTGCGGTTTTGTGCGAAGCACTTGGAGCTATTGGTAGTCTAGGAAATAACGTTTTGTTACCGCTTTTGCCTGACATACTTGAGAAATTAAAACATATGACTGATGCTCACACTAAAGTAATGCTTTGCACGCTGCTATTTCAAATAGTCGCTGGTGGTTATGAGTGGAATGAAGAATGTATGAAAGCTATTTTGACTGCAACAAAAACTGTTGATGGCTGGGCAAAGTATCGCATTGCTCGAGGTGCTGCGAGATACGGGCATCATGGTATTGCTTCTGAAATTTTTAAAAATTTAAAGGAAACTGTTGCTTCAGAGCAGTTGCATTTTTGGTTGTCTGGTTTAGAATTACTGACAAGTGCTGAGAGTTATCTAGCAAGCGGTCAAGGAGAAAATCACGCGGAAAACAAAGCAAGAATTACTGAGAAATTAAATGGAGCGATATCAAAGTATGCAAGTGCTTGTGCGTCACTCAAAGCAGCCAGCACTCCATTGAGAAGTCTTCAGTTTGCTTGTGAGTACGCAAAACTACGGTGCGAATTTCTCCAGGCACTTGTACAGCTGGTTCACTCATGCAGATCTCTGTGTACTTCTCCGCCACCTGCTATCGCCATGTCAATTGTCGTCTTGACTAAGGACGAGTTTCAACGTTACGGCAGAGTAACTTATCAGCTAAGAAAGTCAGCTCAAGATTTCCGCACGTGCGCTGATAATTATTATAAATTGTATCAATCGGCTTTTGACGCTGATCAAGGATCTTTAAATAACATCCGTGCACTCCAGGAGATCTGTTTGCTGATGGCCAATAGCGTTGATCGTGTCTGCTCGGTGTATAATTCCGCGACAACGAATCAAAGAACTGAGCCGACTGAATTTATGTTCGGAGATTCCGTGGAGATGCGGCAATTGGCGAAATGTTGCGCTGAAGTACAACGACTTGGTCCCATCTGGCAGGTACAGGAAAAGGAAGAAGCCATCAGTCACTCAAGAATAGAATCACTTATTTCGCAAGTAATGTTACTAGCTGGTGGAAAAATACGTCTTCCTATGCCTCGTTACTTTTTCCAAGCACTGCAGGCTACTGTTGTTAAATTATCCGTCTCTCCGCAGCCTCGAGTACTCGGTGAGCCAGTTTGCGTTCCTCAGGGATCACAATTGGCATTAAAAATAGAAGGCGTACTGCGTCACGGCCGGCGAGCTTCATTATTCAGATCTGTTGCGGCTGTCTGTATCTCCATCTCGACGTCACCACCATCTAAAATTAATGCCGACACGCGAAATGGATCCACACATGAATCAAATGGAAATGAACTTCAACAGACAGTTATTCCACATCGTGATTTCTTCGCTTGTGAATTTTTACTGTCATTGGGAAGTTCATCAGCTGGGGGACTCGGTAATAATAATTGTGCTGGAAACATTCCCGGGAGTAGTTCGGGTTCTGGATCCTCTAGTAGCTCGAGTGGTACACAATTTCAGGTCACTGCGAGCGCAAGTATTTTAGATAAAGATGGTAATGTTTGGAAATGTGGTCCAAGATCAACTCTTCAAGTACGAGTTCATGAAGAACCTACCAAACGAAAGCTTCCGTAATTTGTAAATTTATATCGACTATTAATTAATAATAATAAAAAGTAAATGATTTATTTTATGTAAAATGTACAATATATACACGTGTTAGTATAAAAATAATAATTATTCTAATTAATTTATTTATTATGCATCACGGAATGAACTTGAGGATCGGAACGTTTTTCGCTTAACGGAAAAAAAATTTGAAAAGAATAAATCTACTGGATGACTAGATTTTTTCAATTTTTCGCGTATCCTCCTCGATCCTGGCGTTCCGTACAGGGGACAATGTCAGCATTAGCAACTAGCAGCTGTTTGCTGAACCATAAAAATAATTATTGCTACAGCTTTGAATAGATGGTTTTAAAAATTATAAATTAGAAAAAATATAAAATTTTTTTTGCTTCTTAAAAGGTCTATAAGTATACTTATAAAAAATTATTCAAATAGCAAACAAAGTAATGCCTCGGGACTGAGGAGGATAAAGATGCTGGTATGTCAATCGGAAATCTTAGGCGACCCCCAGCCTCCGGAACTACCCCTTAAGGGGGCGAAAATTAATGAATGTAACGGGACCTAAGTCCACTTGCGTTAACCGGAAGCCTATACCTCGCCTTTTTAGGCATACTTGCGTCGTTGCGCGAAAAACGTTCTGGTCTTCAGGTACATGGAATGGAAGACACTTTGATTGGATTAATTACTTTTTTTTCTATGGTAATCACCAGTTTTACCGCCAGTTTTAGATATTAATTCAATTTTAAATATTTCAAGTTGTTCTGGTGTAGCAGCTGATTTACACATATCGTAAATAGTCAGCGCAGTAACGCTAGCAGCAGTTAAAGCTTCCATTTCAACACCAGTTTTTCCAGTACAACTAACTTCTGTTATTATTTCAACCGTGTGCTCAACTTCGTTGAGCTGCAAATTGACCTTAACATTATCGAGTGCCAATGGATGACACAATGGTATCAACTCGGATGTTTTTTTCGCTCCAATTATTCCCGCAAGCTGAGCGACGAGTAACACATCACCTTTCTTCATATTATTATCAGCGATAAGTTTACTGACAACTGGACCAACACGTACGACTCCACGTGCTCTCGCACAACGATTAGTTGAGTCTTTGCTGCTTACGTCCACCATCGCTGCTTTCCCTGAGCTATCTACGTGCGTCAATGATGAATATTGTCGTGCATTTAATTTTATTTGATGATTAAAGTGGTAGTTAATTCCATAGATACTATAATTTTTAAATATTTCTTGTAACTGCGGCGGACCTGCAATTAATATGGGAATAATCAACCTCCTATCAAGATCATAGGCCTATTTTCCACAGATTTAAGATTGGACATGCCTGGAATATCGTTCGATATTTAAATAATTTAAATTAATAGTATTATTATTATTATAAGGTAAAAGACCTACCTGATCAGGAACTAGTTCCCTTATCGGATATTAATTCCCTAACCGGGTACTAGGTCTTTGACCTTATTAATAAATTTAAATACGTACCAGCATGTTGTTTCTTTTTCCGTGAAACAGCCAATCCGATAATTTTTTCTAAATCATCATCAGAAGCTCCATTCCTCATGGCATCGCGTAATGATATCTCACTTTTGCCTTCAAACAAACAAACTTTAATATTACCATCCGCGGTAATTCGTAATCTATTGCATGAATAACAGAAATGCTGACTCATTGATGTTATAAAACCAACTTGTCCAACAAATCCAGGTACACAATAAGCCTAAAAATATTTAATCATTCAGTTAAGTCATTTTAAATAAATAATATATTAATTGTTAACAATAATATACCTTCGATGTTGAGTTTGCTGGTGTTTCAAGTTGTCGAAAGTCAGGAAACTCTTTTCTTATTATAAATTTCATTTCCTCAAACGATAACATTTTAGCTTCGTCCCAATCGTTACCAGAAAATGGCATGTACTCGATGAATCTCACATCAATAGGTCGATCTTTTGTGAACTTTACAAAATCTATTAGTTCATCCTCATTGAAACCGCGCATCATTACGCAATTTATCTGAAGAAAAATTTATCAAAGCATTAATTATCGACTGTGATCATGATTAGTTAGCATTGATGATAAATAAAAATAGTAATACCTTTACTGGGTTGTATTTTAACTGCACAGCTAAATCAATTGACGCTAATACTCGATTGAATCCTTGTCTTCGTGTAAATTTTTCGAATCTATCTTTTTTAAGACTATCAAGTGAAATATTCAGTGCATCTAGACCCGCTCTCTGCAGTGCTGGTAGTTGACGAGTTAATGTTAGGCCATTTGTTGTCATTCCAACACTTTCTAAATTTTTTAATGTCTTTAACTGACCTAAAAATAATTTAAATAAAATAATTTAGGCGAATAAAAACTGAAAGGAAAGCCGATTGAAGCAGGTGGTGATAAACCATTAGATTGTGATAAAGGTGTAGGCGATGTTTAGTACAATAAATAAGAAGTTAGTTTAAAAAAAAAGAGTAGAAAAAAAGACAAAAATTGTGAACATGCAGATAAAAATTGAAAGGAAAAAATAGAATAACGCGAATAAAAAAAAAGAATTTCATAAAATTTTGTAGAGGAAATTGCTCGATAAAATTTTGTAAAATATTTTTATAGATATTAATAGACAAATTATAGTCAGTAAATGTCAATTACCAATGATATCAACAATATCTCTGCGAACAGTAGGCTCTCCACCAGTTAATCTTATTTTTTTGACTCCATTTTTAACAAAAAGTCTTGCTAGTCTCATTATTTCATCAGTTGTCAAAATTTTATCACTTTTCGTCAGCTTGACACCTTCTGCTGGCATGCAATACAAACCTGAAATAAATACACATTTATTTAAAAACATAAATCGAAAAATTATCTTTAAAAAAAAAAAAAAACTGACATCGCAGATTGCATTTTTCTGTTAATGAAATTCTTAGATAAGAATGATGACGTCCAAATGAATCCGTAAGAATCTCCTGTTTCTTATCATGATTCAAACGTTCACGAAATTGTTGAATCTGAAATAAACAAATAATTATTTAAATAAAATTAATTATTTTATAATTTTCTTAAAAGAAATTTATTTAATATTAATGATAGTAAATTATTTTTTTTTATTTATAACTTACTCGTGATATTTCAGGCTGAACAGAATTTTCTATTGTTAAATATCTACTGAATATTTTAAAAACTCCATTTCTTTGAGACAACATCTTCTGGCAGCTCGTCAAAGCTGTCTGCTATCATCTGACTAGAGATTAAATTATGTATAATAAAAATAAATAATCATAGATTATATAAGTAGATAACTGAGATTTTAAATTCTCAAACTCAATATAATTATATATTATACCATAAAATTTTATAATTACGTTCACTTGATGTAATAATTAAATTTTTTGCTTGACAATTTGATTTTTTATCATTTAATCTCATTGTTATTACAAGAGTCAATGAATTAATCAAATTATAATTATACTAAATAATAAGATATTTAAATTTTATTTAATTTTAATTATTTTCATTTTAATTACTCAGTCATATAAATTGTGTATATAATTTTTAATTAATGTAGATAATTTTTGATTGTGTAATTCTGACAACAGAGGCAGCAGCTGTTATAATTTTATATATAAACAAATATATACTTGTTTATTAATAAAAAAAGTAACAGTAAAAACAACAATAATGAAATTCATTGATGAGTTTATTGTTTAATTAATTAATTGATTATAATTACGGTAAATAATAAAATCACGAATGAATAAAACAAAAATAATTTGAATTTTTTTTGACGTCTTGTAGAGGTTGTGTTATAAAAAGTCAACATCATCGCCAATAATTACATTGAAATTTTTTAAATGTACTTAGGTGTTAATTTAATTGATTTGTTTTTTAAATTAAGATTATAATGACAAGTGTATTATCTTGGATACGCAAATTATCTATTGGCACTAAAATAAAAGATGGTTTATTGCCTGATGGAGAAATGGGTACTGCTCAAGATCTTGCTAACAAAAAAAACCCAAGTGAGGTTACTGAGAAAGATATCACTGAATTAAAAGATACTATTTATGGTAATAATTATATTTATTTATGTACTTATTTTAGATCATTACAATCTGACGATACTGAAAGTAGCAGACATTTAAAAAATTTTTTTATTTTATTACTACATAAATAAAATACTTATATAAAAAAAACTTTGAAAGTTATGAGTGACAGTGCAACAAACATGAGACAGTTTATAAATTTTAAATCAATAAATAAAAGTTATGAAATTTTAAAAAACGCGTGTACTGATTTTTCATTTATCTAAATACGCATTTTTTAATTTTTATTCTGTATTTACGTTTTGTTTCGTTTTTAAAAATTTTTAAAATTGACACATCAATTATATTCACATGAAAATTGCATATAAAAAGTTTTTTTTTAATATTTTTCTGCATATAACAAAAATTATATTTTATTTACAAGCAACTTGTTTATAAAAATAAAATTTTCTGTCTGCTACTTTCAGTAGCAGTGACTGTGAATGTATCTGACAAGTGGGAATTTTTTAAATTTGAATAAATAAGTAAAATGTAAGTAGAATAAAAATTTAAAAATGCGTATTAGCATAATTGTAAAATCTGTACGCGCATTGTTTTAAATTTCATTATTTAATTTTATTTATTTATTCAAAAATTAAAAAAATTCCCACTTGTCAGTTACATTCACGCTCGTCAAATATTTACTTCATTTTATTTTGTTTGGTTTAGATCTATTGAGAACAATAAAAGATCCTGAAAAACCACAAACACTTGAACAATTGGACGTTGTCTATGAAGATGGAGTTATTATTTGCCCATCAACTCCAAATGGTACATTTGTTATACGGGTTGAGTTTAATCCAACTGTACCACATTGTTCGCTGGCAACATTAATCGGACTGTGTATTAGAATTAAATTAGAACGTTCATTAATCGAGTCATTTAAATTAGATATTTATATTAAGGAAGGCGCTCATTCTACTGAAGAAGAAAGTACGTATTTATTGATTCAATATATTAATTAAAACTCATTAATGTGAGACGTTTAATATATAATATATTAATTCAAATTAATCTTATAATGAGCTCAATTACAATAAATCTACTCATCTATTTTTTTTTCAATGTCTAAGTTGGATTAAATCATTTTCTGCTTTCAGACAGTGACGAAAAATATTTACTATCAGTACTGTATTTAAAATAATATTTTTACTTTCAATTACTTGATAAAGTCGCAATAAACAAAAAACAAGACGTCGCATATTAATGATAATTTTATTGTTATTTTTCAATTCGAGTCAAAATCTCCCTGATCTTAAATAAATACTCATTTATTTACTTATTAATTTATAATTAAATTTTATTATCCTTTTTCAGTAAATAAACAAATAAATGATAAGGAACGAATTGCTGCTGCTATGGAGAATCCAAATTTACGTGAATTAGTAGAAAAATGTATAAAAGAAGATGAATAATTTATTTTTTTTACTGTATATAAAAATTTTTTAAGGTAAAATACGACGTTTCTTCTTTATCTTCTTCTTCTTTTTTTGCCCCTTAGTTTTGGTCTTTTTCTTATTAATTGTAAGAATAAACCGCCACCAGCGTTGAATTTTTTTGGCAGCGTGATTTTTTCTGAATGACTCCAATCGATCGATGTCACTTTTATGACGTTCGTTCATATATTCTTCATAAATTATTGATTGCTCATGAATTACTTCCTAAAATAGTCAATAATTACTGTAAATATATATATTTTAATACATAGATTATATATTTTATAATAATTACCTCAGTTTTTTTTAGATTTTCTTCCAGATCACAACGTTCTGCTTTTAATTTTTCTAAATGACATTTTTTGTCACCAATTTCAGTGTCATAACGATGAAGCAACGACATTAATTGTGATATTACTTTTATTCTAACAAAGAAATTAAAAGGAAAAATTCATATATTAGATAAGAAATAAATATATCAATAAAAAAAGACCTTTTAGAATAGATTTCCATCTCTAATTTTTTATTCGTCGCCATCAAAGCATCGGTTTTATTTTTAGTAAACCCACAAATTTGATTTAAATCATTTTGTCTTGCTAGAGATTGTTTATATTCATTAACTTGCATACGTTCATATTTATTTGATATAAATTCTGTGTCATTTATATATTTATCATTAAATTCTTTCAACACTTTAACATTCTTCAAGTACTCGCTCATTAATTTCGATTCGATTTCTCGGTGAAGTTTACGTTGGTAAAATAATTTTTCTGACAGCGCTAAATAAATAAATACTTATATGATAAAATATTTTTTATAAAATAATTTAAATTGATGAATAAAATAATTTACATTTGTAATTATCTTGTATTTTATTGACATGATGCCACAATTCACAGTAATAAGATTGTCGGGTTCTTTCATCAGTAACTGACAGTCCAAGTCTTGATAATCCATAATCAATAAATGATTTGACATAACTTAGAAATTTATAATTTTCATTTGAATTTAATTCGCCAGCAAGTTTTTCAATCTCTTCTATTCCGCTCTGTTTATAATAATTTATTTACAAACATTTAAGTAGTGAAATTTTTTCAAAATATTCAATGACTACTGTCATAACCGTATCAAAATTTAAATAATTAATTAATTCATTTAAAAAAATTAATTGTCGTCGGGATGTAGATTTAAAAAAAAAAATTAATTAGTTATCAATTAAAAGTTGCAACCACATTGTACTTTTTTTCAATCAATTCTGTAATTTTGTTTCTTAACTGATTGATAAAATATTAATACGCTTATGACAGTTGAGTTATTGAAAATTTTTTAAAAGAGGGGGGGGGGGTATTGTCTGAGAATGATGACATTAATAATCAAACATACTAATATTAATTATCTACATAAAATTCCATAACTCTATTAGTAAATTAAAATTAATTTTTACTCTTATAAATTAAATACTTATTCTTATTAAGTTAAAAAAAAAATAATAAATGTACCTGTACCACAGAGTTGACATTTAAATTTACAATATAAAATAATTTATCTGCATGATAGTTTTCCATATTTAACATTAAACAAGTGAAGTTATTGAAATAAGTAATAAAAAATTTAACTTTCCACAATTAAAACTTGAAATTTATTTATCTCAATACATTTAAATAATTTTTTAAAGATTTATTTATTTATAAATAAAATTTTATTTCTTCAAAGTTGTGGACACAAAAATTCTGGATTTTTTTTTTTAAATATATATATATATTTAAATACACAAATAAAAGATTCAAACATTTGTTCGCGCGTTTTCACGTCCTTTAGCGCGTTTAAAATCCCATGAATATTCTTTTTTATCGTTTGTTTTTTTTTCTGTCCGCCAATTATCACGTCCTTCAGATCTATTAATAAATTATATTTAATAGTAAAATATATAAAGCAAGAGCATGTTCGGAAATTTCCTATGAATATTTATCAATCTCCCGAGTGTTTTTCTGAACATACCCTGAATATTTAAATAAATTTTATTGTTACCTTTTGAATTGCCAGTTTTCATTTTTCTCAAATGAATTTTTCCTATCGTTATTGCGCTGTTTGCTACAAAATTTACTATGACAAACAGAGTCATCATCATTTTTAATATGAGATTCCTTAGTCTTATCTTTATATTTATCTACTGGAGGAGCATTGGGTTTAAGTTTAGCGGTATCTCTTATTATTTTAGCATTTAAATCATTTGATTTACTATCATCTGTTATCGAATACTCTTTATGATAATCTCTTTGAGATTTAAATTTTCTCTTCATTTCTCCGTACTCTCCTTTGTCATTTCTCCCATTTTGCTTAGCGCGATATTCTTTTGAATCCATCTATAATAATTTAAATAATTATATAAAAAACTTCATATTAGAAAATATAAAATAATAAATTTATATTTACACTCATTAATTACACTACCTTAGATTTTTCTTTATCAAATTCGCGCTTAACTTCCGGTCCCACAGGATATTTATTATTTTTATCTGGTTTATTTTTCTTCTTCGGCTCATCGTTGGTAATTTTTTCATTAAATTTATCTGATTTTAGCGGTTTATTACAGTTTTTATTTTGTAAATTTAGTTTCTCTAACAATTCCAACAATTTTGGATCGTCGCCCATCGTATTTTGTATCAAACATAATCGTTGATTTAACTTACGTCTTACTTTAACTAATTTACGATGAACTTTTACAATTGAATTCTTTAAAGTCTTTGATAAATCATCAAAGAACGTCAAAGAAATATTTTTTATTTTCGATTCCACATTTTCGATGAATCTGAAACAGTGAAAAAAAACATATTTATTTATTGTTTAAGCAAATGAATATTTTATTTTAAATTAATTTTAGGGCATTCTATCACATTTTAATTTTTAACGCTTCTATTCTCATGTGAGATTCTCCTATTGAATAATTAAATTATGTCGTTTGTATCAAATCAGAAATGATATGGACCAAAAATATTTTTGTTTTCAAAGTCCCCATGAATTAATTAAAATTTATACTCTAAATAAAATATTAAAAATTAAATTTTGATTAAAAAAAAGAAAAACAAATGCATCGACCGGGAATTGAACCCGGGTCGCCCGCGTGGCAGGCGAGCATCATACCACTAGACCACCGATGCTGGTGACTCCATTACGGAGCGATGAATAAAATAAGCCAATGTTTTCTTGATTAAAAAAAACTGTTTAAAATGATTCAAAACAATTTGAAATGATTTAAAACAATTTGAATCGACTAATATATAGAAATAAACAGCATGAAGTAAATTATTTCTCTTAATGAAGGTTACTCCAATTTTTAAAACCATTAATATATATGTAACAAACCGTTTATTTGAATTCTCTTCGGTAAATTGAATCCCCGTCATAATTCTCTGCAGATTATCTTTCAAGTCAAGTAAATCTAGCAGCGATCGTCGATTGCAAGCAAAGTCTATACTCGTTTTATGCGGCGTGTCACCATTTTCAATGATCGAACATAAAGTATTAAATGATAATTTAACTTTGTCAATTATTTCTCTTAATGATCCATTATTTTTTAAAGTCTTAATATTTACAAGCTTATTATCACCATTATTTTTAATTGTACCAACATTAAAATTATTTATTTTTGGCTTATTCAGTACTGACACATCAATATTATCTTTTAGTAAATGAGATTCTTCTTTTAATTCATCAGTACGATAAAGTGATTTTTCACTTTCTGTATTTATATCTTTAAAATTAACATCATTAGTTGGAATTGTTGGGGTAAGAGGTGACATTTCGGTATTTCCCGGGCCAAAAAATAATCCGATGCCAAATCCAACTGTCGCTGCCAGTGTGCATGCTATCAATATATGCACTAAACTTCCGGCCTAAAAATTTAATTTATTTTAAATAATAATTGAAATATTTATCAGGTTCAAACAAATAAATCTAAATTTATGTTATCTAAATTTTGAATTTAAATAACTAAAATAAAATATATTTTATGTAATTTAATATGATACTGAAGTTAGCTGACCTCTAATAGTTTCTTGAAAAACGATAAATTATAAAAAAAAAAAAAAAATTGCACCTATAGTTTTTTTTAAATTTCTGTATGCGCATATTTTTTTTTAATTGATTTGTTAAAAAATAATCAGAAAATTAGTCATTGTCTGCTAACTACAAGATCCAATTTCAATTTAAAGCAATAAAATAAATTGTACTAAAGTTAGCCGACGTTTTTCAAAACGCTAAATTTAAAAAAAAAACTTATTTTTAAAAATTGCACCTATAGTTTTATAAATTTTCTACTTGTGCATTATTTTTTTTGATTTGTTCTAAAAAAATTCAAAAACTTGAAATTGTTTACTAACTTCTGGATCATTACAATAATAGATCCCTTACAAAATGTTTATAATAATAAATGTGAAAGTGTACCGGTAACTGGATCTTATCAACAGGTTTTATAATTTCAGTAAGGCTTCTATATAAATTATCATCACTTTTTTCACAGTCAGTTATCACAGATATACCATCTGAATCATCATCACGTGTAACAAGAGCATCATTTCTGTTTTTATCCTCATCATCTTTCATATCATCTTTCTCTTCTTTGTCTTTATCTTCATCTTCATTTTCTTTGTTACCAGCCTGAATTGATTCTCCTAAAATTTGTATGGCCTGAAATAATTTTTAAAATTTTTTAACAATCAAATTTATAAAAAATTTTAAAATAAATTTTAAAAAGTTGAATTACTTCACGAGCTTCTTCAGCATCAATGTTTTCGTCAGCATTATCATCATCGTTGTCATGTACATCAATACTATTACTAATACTAATACTGTCAGCAGATTCTTTGTCACCTATCAGAGTCCATTCACCAGAAGATGAACTATCCTCGTTATTGCGTTCGTTAACAGAACTGGATTTTTCATCAGGACTAGCCATTGCACTGGACATTTAAATGAATAATTAATAAATTAAATATAAATATATATACCATACATTGACGTAATAAAACTTGAGAATAATATACGACACTTGTAAGTACAATGGGCTATTGAGTATCAACATTCGTTTTAACTTATTTTTTTATCTTCACTACTCAATATCCAATAGGATTTATGACACAAAATACTGTTTTGTAAATTATTGTCGACTTACCTCGAGCAATTAGCTTCATAAAGATATTTATAGAATTTTGTAGAATATAACTGGTGGATTTATTTATAAATATATAAATTATAAAATGTAAGTACACTAATTGTCAATTTTCACGCGGAAATTCGTATGAGACCATAATAAAAACATGGACAAGCCGATAAACAAAGGAATTTTTTTGACACACTGAGACATGCAGTTAATAAAAACACGTACTTTTATTATTTGTCCTTGATGATAACTTTGTTGTGCTTTCTTACCAACAGAAACATTATTTCGTATTTTTTTTTTGTTTTTTATAGGATTAGTTTTATTAAAGAGGGCAGCATCTCTTCAGCCTTAAAATTTTTTACGCGCTTTTTTTTCTAATTTTCCGAAAGTTTTCCAGTAATTGGATGAATTAAGTATATGATTAATTATCAGCTGATAACTTAATATTTTATTTTATTTTGAATATTAATTAACTATAAAGCAACCACGTGGTGTTCATTTTACGCGAATTTTAATATGATTTTGAAGTTAGCAGGCAGTTCACAATTTTCGGATTTTTTTTTTCAACAATTCAATTTAAAATAAAAAAAAAAAACTAAAAATATGCACATGTAGAAAATAAAAAAAACTCTAGGTGCAATTTTTTAAAATATTTTTTTTTATAATTTATCGTTCTGAAAAATAATCCAAAAATTATTAGACGCCGGCTAACTTCAGTATCATCTTTTAGTGAGTGTGAATGTAGCAAATATAAGACAATTTATAAATTTTAAATAAATAAATTAATTAATTAAAAGAATGAAATTTAAAAAAATGTGCGTACTGTTTTTTCATTTATCTAAATACGCATTTTAAAATTTTTATTCTAAACTTACATTTTGTTTATTTATTCTAAAATTAAAAAAAAAATCAATTGTCAGCTACTTCACACTCGTGTCTTTTATTTCAATACTTTAAATTTTTTAGGTGGCAGCATCTCTCGAGCACCGAAATTACGAAGCAGCATTAAATATTAATAACACAAAGAAAAATTTTATGATTGGTCCATTTTTCCAACATCTAAAATATAAATACGCCCATTTAAAATTTTTCTGTCGCGCCTTTTTGAGGTTACGCCAAAACCCATGTGTGATGTGCAGATTCATCAGTCGTTTATCAATTCTGAAAATCAACAATAATTATATTTATAATTTATAATAAACAAAAAAAGTTATAGTTGTCATAATTAGTTGATGTCAAAGCAATTAAATAAATCATGAGGGTTTTAGAATTATACTCGGGTATTGGTGGAATGCATTATGCTTTTGAGAGTAAGTAAAATATTTACTTACTTTAGTAAATAATTATGTGAGTGTAGCACACGACAATTTATAAATTTTGAATAATTAAATAAATTAATTAAAATAATAAAATTTAAAAAAAAGCGCGCAATAATTTGTCGAATATTTAAATACGCATTTTTTAATTTTTATTTATTCAAAAATTTAAAAAGTTGACAATTGGCAGCTACATTTCCACTTATGACTAATTAAATTTTAAATTATATAATTAATATTTTAATTTAAAATGTTGAGTAATTATTTACTTATTTTTATTTTAGAAAGTGGAGTACCTGGAACAATAGTTGCAGCTATTGAAATAAGTACAGTTGCAAATGAAGTTTATAAACACAATTTTCCATCAACAAAACTGATTAATAGAAACATTGGTTCGTTGACAGTTAAAGATATTGAAGATATGAAAGTAGATAGTATATTTATGAGTCCTCCATGTCAACCTTTTACAAGAAATGGCCTTCAAAAAGATATTAACGATGCGCGAACAGTATCATTTTTTCATATACTAGAATTAATACCTCAATTGACAAATTTAAAATATATATTATTAGAAAATGTTGAACCATTTTCAAAATCTTTGTCACGTGATATCTTAACTTCATGTTTACAAAACAGTGGATTTAATTATCGTGAATGTATTCTAAGTCCCAGTGACTTTGGAGTACCTAATAGTAGATCAAGATATTTTTTAATAGCTAAGAAAAAAAATTTACCATTTTGTTTATCAGACTCAACGATAACAGACATCAACTCTGATTTAATTTTAAATATTTTATCCAAGTCGTGCCGATTCAAAATATTTAAAAATAAACACCCGGAATATCTAACAAACGATTGCATTAAATTAAGTGAAGTAGTTAGTAATTCAAATGAAATTGACACACATGAGTACAATTTACCGGAAACAATTTTAAATAAATATATTAAAGTACTAGATATAAGAAGTCCTGACTCCAAAGGGTCATGTTGTTTTACTTCAGCATACGGACGTTATGCTGAAGGCACAGGGTCAGTTTTTTCTCCATTACTCAGCTCTGATGTTGAGGAAAAAATTTATGAATTAAAAAATAGCGAGTTGACCGAAAATAACTCGGATATTTTAAAGAGTTTAAGGTTACGTTACTTTACACCTAGTGAAGTATCGCGACTCATGTGTTTTCCTCATAAATTTACGTTCCCAAGTACAATAAATAAACGACAAAGATATAAATTGATCGGCAATTCGATAAATGTCCACATTGTCAGTCTATTAATTATTCTCCTTGATTACGTACCTGATTCTAATTAAAAAAAAAAAAAAAGTATAAAGAATTGTTAATATTTTAAAATAAGATATTTATTTTAATAACAAATAAACATTTTTAATAAAACTTTTATTATATTTAAACTTATTACACCCGTTTACCTTTAAAACATGTGGTTTAATTATACTTTTAAGTTGATTATTATTTAACTGGACTAGTTATTAATTACATTTAAATAATGAGTAATTACGTAAATATATTAGATGAATTACTTATATAAATTGCAAGATAAGTAAAAATTATATTGTTTCTAATTCATGAGGAATTATGATTTTCCTTTCAGCGGCAAATTTTTTTAATGCTAAATATTTAGCATGCCAAGACTGAATTTCTGTGCGCATTAACTCATTATTCTCTTGCATCAATTCCATATCCCGAATCTCTTGGGTTTTTTCAGTCTCCAACTCATCTTTTTGCTCGAGTCTTTTAGTTCGACAACTTGCTGCATAGCCACGATTTTTTAAAGTTCTTCTACGTTGTTTCATACGCACTATCTCATCACGGGACAACCCACGTAATTTTAACTGACGATTTAAATCACGTACTGATATTGTCACGAGTTCATCATCACTGATATCCAAGCAAGGACTTGGAGAAATTGGATCCTGCAAATAAATAAATAATTAATTAATGGCGGGCAATTTAAATCGGCAGGGAAAAATTTAAACTTATGATGTTAGAAAGAAAAATAATAATTTTGTTGGTGGCTTGTTAAATATGATGCGAATAGAATAGTAACGATGAGTAGGTTACAGTATGAATATACGTCACTTACACTTACAAACAGACTCAACTATACAACTGTCGAAAACATCAGCTGTTTTATTTAAACAGAAATAATGAATAAATGAAATAAATAGTAATTACCATTTTAACGGAGCGTCTTCCATCCATTTTAAGGATCAAGTTACGATGCCACAGCAAAGGAGGAAAGTCTTTTCTTTCCGTTTTTCGTTTTTATAATAATATTGCTGAATCATTCTACAACTGGATAGCGTATATTGGCGTCAACCAGTAAAAGTTTATGCTTGTGTTAGTTTGAATTTTATCCATCCATCCAACTCATACATATATATATTTTCAAACACATGTTGATCATACGCATCTACATTAAGGCGGATTTTCATACACAATAATTACTCCTTATACACAATTTGAAAATTTTAAATAAAATTATAAAAAATAAGTAGAGAAAATTACAACATAAATTTATAAAAATGATTTTAAAAAATAAAATGCATGTAAAAATAATTTAATTATAAAAAATAATAATTTAAAAAAATATGTACAATGTATGTCACTCACATGATCATGTTGATCAATAAAAAATATATACATTAATTGAACTGTAAGAATAAACATGCGAATGATAAGTCCTTGTGTATACACGTGTGTTTTTAAGAGATTTAATTTTGGATTTATAAATCGTAGTTAATGTTTAATTATTATTCATGTATAATTTAATTAGATGCACATTTAAACGGTTAGTTAATTATCAATAATTAATAAATATTAATTAAGTTATAATTTTCTTTATATTCAATACAAGGTTAAAGCTAGATGATGAAATTATTATTTTGATATTTAATATTTATAAATATATTCCATTTTTAGTTGTAGGCTTCATGACTATAAATTTATTTTGAAACTGACAATGACACATTGGCGGCAAGTTAAAAATTTAAATATCAATTCAATCAGGATGATTAGCAATGAATTTGATTCTACTGATAAAAACAATAAAGTAAATCCTATGGATTTTTTTTATTGGTTACAAAAATCAGCGCCTGCATTTCCTGTCGATGCTTCTAAAGTATGTTTATTATTTTTATTTAAATATTTAGTAAAGTAAAAGACCTAGTACCTGATCAGGGAACTAGTACTCGATTACTCCATGAATTTCAATATCTATATTTACTGAGTTTTACTAAATATATATAAATATACAAATATATGAGTGATCAGGTATTCATTTTTTGATCAGAACTAGTTCTCCGATTGGGTACTAGTTCTATGATCGGGTACTAGGTCTCACTAAGTACGTTATCAATTACTTTGATTATTTATTAATTGTATTTTTAAGGTGACAATTATTCACGAACCCGAAGTTTTTTATTCAACTTTATTAGATAAATGTAAGAAAGCTGAGAAAAGAATAACATTAGCGTCGCTTTATTTAGGAACTGGAAAACTTGAAGGGGGTTTGGTAGGTTCGTATGTACCATTATTATGGTACACGATAAATATTATATAATTAAGTGATAAATTCAAAATTTAATGTTAACAAACTATTTAAATATTTAAATTTTAAGGTTGAAGCTATAGAAAAATCAGTAATCGCAAGCGATGGTCATTTGAAAGTAAACATTCTTTTGGATTACATGCGAGGCTCACGTGGTCACAAAAATTCCAGAAAAATGTTACAGCCATTACTTAAACAACAATGGGCTGATAACATTAAAGTTCATTTGTACCATACACCAAAATTACGAGGGTTACTCAAGAAGTTTATACCGAATCGCTTCAATGAATTAATAGGTTTGCAACACATGAAAGTATATATTTTTGATGATTCTCTAATTATTAGTGGGTAAGCTAACAGCAATTATCATAAATATATAAATTTTTATTGTAAATTTAACTTTGATTACTTAAAGGGCTAATTTGAGTAATGATTACTTCATGAATCGTCAAGATCGTTATTTTCTCATTGAAGACTGCAAAGATTTATGTGATTTTTATAATGATTTAATATCTCAAGTATCAAAGTTCAGTTTCCAATTGATGCCAGATAATTCAACGTCATTTGATACCGACTCTAGTCCTCATCCTTTCCAAAGTCCTGTGAAAGAATTTGTATCATCTGCTAACAGTCGAATACGTAAATTTTACTTCAATCAATTGGATAAACGTCAAAACGAAGCCGGGAATAATCAAGTGTCTGCAGACACATGGATATTTCCATTGATTCAAATGGGTCAGCTTGGAATTTATCACGACAATGAAATTACTTTAAGATTATTGAAGACTGCACCTGCGGGAGCTAGTCTGCGGTTCGCTACAGGATATTTTAATTTAACGACAGAGTATTCTAATGCTCTGATTCGCGATTGTCAGGCTTCAGTCCAGCTCCTTACTGCTCATCCTACAGCCAATGGTTTTTATGGTTTGTCATTTTAATTATAAATCCGATAAATTTATATTTTAATCAGTAACTAGAATTTTTGTTATCACAGGCGCTAAAGGAGTAGCCGGAGGAATTCCCGCAGCGTATACGCTGATAGAAAAATCATTTTATAAATATTGTGAACGATTGGGAATGAATGAACGCATTAAATTAAGAGAATATGTTCGTAGTGGTTGGACATATCATGCCAAAGGTCTTTGGTACACATTACCAAATCAAAAAAAACCCTCATTTACTTTAATTGGTTCTTCAAATTTTGGTAAATACTTTTTTTATATAATTTTTAATCCGCTAATTATTATTACAATCATTTTTATTTTTTACTACAGGATACCGATCAGTAAATCGTGATCTAGAAACCCAAATAGCCGTTGTTACAAAAAATGATAGATTAAAAAATGATTTGTACGAAGAGTACAATAGATTATATAAAAATTCTCATCAAGTTACTAGAAATTCACTATTACAACATGATCGAGTTGTCCCGACTTGGGTTTACGCCGCAGTATTTTTATTTCGTTATTTTTTCTAGGATAATTTTATTATTGAGTTTTAATAAAACTCTTTTTTTAAAAACCTAAAAAAATTATTTTAAATTTTACTTGACATCTCTACATATTAATTTAATTAAGTAATTTATTTCATGGTTTGAATTAATGACACTGAAGTTAGCCGGCGTCTAAAAGTTTTTGAATTTTTTTTAAAACAATAAATTACTTAAAAAATAATATTTAAAAAAATTGTATCTATAGTTTTTTTAATTTTCTACATGTACATATTTTTAGATTTTATATTTTTGTCATTGATTTGTTGAAAAACAAATTCCAAAAATTGTTAACTGTCAGTTTAATTCATAATCATTTAAATTACGACCGTAGCAATTGTGTACTGTCTTGTGGGTTAACATTTTTTCTGGAGTTTAAAATTTTCTAATCAAATCAGTTCGCTAACATAGAGAATAAGGACATACATCGTCAGCCGCAATCAGTGAAAACCGATCAAGGGTCCAATAAATAAATAAATAAATAAATATATAAAGATAAAACAAAAAATTCGAGACAAGAGGAATAAAATATATATTTTAAAATATAATATTCTATACGTAAAGTGATAGAATTTGTAAATATTATAATTAATATAGAGTACGTCTAATACCACGACTAAGTGGTCTTTTAAAAATATAAAAAATGGCCAATTTAAAAACACTTGTTTATAATAGTACGTCATTTTTTTTCTTTGCAATTGAATAATTTACTTCCCAACGATAATGCTTAAAAATATGTAGGGGCAAAACCGCGGGCACAGGTTTTAATAGTCACGACGATGATTATTTTTTTTCTATTTGTCATCAACTGGGAAAGTTTCTTCTTTGACAAAAAATTCAACGACTTCCTCTTCTACATTCTTGGTATCAGAATCTAAATTATCGGTATCAATATTGTTCCTTAACTCCATGCGACGTTTCTTCTGAGAGTTCCACTCTTCAATACGTTTCTCGCGGTATTCATTGAATGCCTTCATCAAGGCGCAACGTTTCTCAATGAGTTCCTTGGACGCACGTGTCAAACGCATTCTATCTTTGCTCTCAAATTGGGCTGAATATTTCTTGAGGTTTTTCTTTATTTCCTTTATTTGTTCAGGAGTTAACAAAGTTGGTGGACGTGGTCGCCACAGTAATTGATTGAAGGCATTCAAGTTAACACGTTTCAAAATACGACCCTGGAATGTCCAAATCCAGTAGCCATTATCGACGTTCGTCTTCCAGTTAGACACAGCCGTGACGACGTATCTGCCAGTAGGATCCCACTCGACGTCGGAGGTTTGGTAGTGATCAGTTGAGTTCATGATAGTGAAGTCATTGGTGTCAATAAACTCGAGAGCACCAGCCATTGTGGTCAGTCCAGCCAAGACAATAAATTGACCAGCAGGTGACCAGAATAAATGATTGCACGCTTTTTTCTCTAGTTTTTTTAGCAACGCTGGTTGATGTCCGTATCGTACTTCGTAGAAACTTACATTGACGCTTGGAATTTCACCGTGAATAATAGCGAATTTACTGCCAACTGGTTCCCAAGCGAACGCGTGAATGGGCTCTTTCATCTCAACACTGTCTACAGGAATTTGTTTTTCTCGCATATGGAAAATTTCAAAGTTGTACGACATTCCCGTGTACTTTTGCTCAGTTTTTTCCTTCTTTTTGGCAAATCTATCGACCTTGACACACAAGTAGTCACCAGATTTTTGCCAGAAAATTTTGCAGTCAGCTACATTGAATAGATTTTTATTTCTTATTTCATTACGACTAGGAATTTCTAAAAGTGTTACACGAGCAGGAACATCTTTGTCTTCTGGCACCCAGTAAGCGAGCACGTTATCAGTCGGTGACCAACTGAAGTCACGTATTCCTGGAGTTCTTATACTTTTTTTATCCAAAAGTCCAAATGACGGAGTCTCATAGACACTCAAAATATCTTCACCCATACAAGCTAAATACTTGTCGTCGTGAGACCACCGGAAAATTGGCCAGACAGATGATCCATCGGGAAAGAATGAACGTTTCTCATGTCCAGTAAGGATGTCCCAAATTACAAGACGTTTTTGATCAGGTCCGCCGTCCATTCGCGGCGTATAAGTCACGAGATATCGTTCGCACGGAGAGTAATCAATGCACTCAACTCCACTCTGTCCAAATCGCGCTTGCTGCTCGAATTTCGGACCTCCCCAGAGAGCAACTCCGGGTTTGTGGAACGTCGACAGGTAAGTTCCCAATGGCGACCACTTGAAGTAAGTTTCTGTCCATCGCGAACGTTCTTCAATTAGAGTTGGATCAGGCGCAGAGTTCAGCCAAATTTGTACTGACACTCCGGCACCGTTACCACAAAGAACTCCAAATTGGTCGTATGCGTCAGGTTCCAATGCATAGTAATGCAAATCATGGGCTGCACTGTAAGGTTTTGGTTTCGGAGGCTCCCAGTCTTTCGGGATTTCTTCATATTTCTTGAAATCGGTGAAAAGATTTACTTTGAAAGTGTGCTGCTTGTCAATCTTGTAGTTATTTGTAGCTTTTACCGCCGCTGCAGCATTCAATGGACTATTGTACTCCAAAAAAAAGTACCTACCAAAGCAATTAAATATTCTATAGAATAAACATCAAAGATTGTGTGCAAGACGTAGTAGTAAATGGAAAATGATTTACCCTTTGGTAATTCCATTGTCATTTTTGGGGTAAAACCGATTAACGATGGTACCAAACTTTCCGAAGACTTTGTTTATAAGTGTGTTAAATTTTTCCAGCCGTTCAGGTTCGACTTGGGGCGCGCCGTCGACGACGATCACCGACTCGACACCATCAGCCTCCGATGGTTTTTGCGCCAACACATCTGGCAGAAGTTCTGTTTAAAAATTACAAATAAAATGTTTAGTAAAAATACCACACATTGTCGGGATATAAATAAATTTTTATAGATATATATAAATATACACATGCATTATAATATATAACTTAAAGCAGGTTATGTCGCATGTCCCACATTTCCGGTAATCCATGCATGTAAAATTGCCACCGCATCAAATCGTTGGTTCGTCAGTTAAAAAAAAAATAACAAAATAGTTTTTTACCTTCATCACTAATGTCATCAACGTATCCCTCAGGGTCACTGAAGTTTGGCTCGTCATCTTCATTCATCTGCTCGTCATTATTTTGGGCTGGATCATCATTTTGATTATTTTTATCAACCAACGTCTTCTTCGCCATTTTGCGACTCCTGTGCTCCGCTTTTCCCGTCGATCTAAAGGAGAGATCAGACCCCACTGATACGATAAAAAAAAACGTTTCTTAACCTCCTAATTTTTTAACGTCATCTGGAAATTTTAATTCATAAATCAACCGCCAGATGGCCGGATTTGTTTTACCAGGAGGAGATAATTTGATGCGCTGGAGTGTCGGTTCATGATAAAATAAATTTCCTAGGGGAAAATAAAAAAATATTGTGTTTTTATACTACAGTTTATCACATGTGTTGTGTTATGTATATGTGTGATGTATAGTATGACGTGTAAGTCTTGTAAAGTGAATTTTAATATTTTTTCATAACAAGGTATTATTAAAAATTAGTTTTATTCGATTTATTGATAGTGATATTGCCTTTGGTAATTATTTACACCGTAATTAGTGTTAAATAAGTCGAGAATTCAAGTGTCGACGTGTAAAATGGCGTGGTTCGGTGATGGACTTTCTAGCTTATCTAATTTAAAAGGACAGATTACTAGTTTTACAAAAGAAGTCCTTTCTGACAGCATTGTCAATGACACTGGTATGTTAATTATTTAATTATAAATTTATTTTATATATTTTATAATTATTTGTTTATATTTTCCTTCTCACAATAACATTCTGTCAAAATATTGTACTGTAATACCGATTGATAAATCATATGGTGCACCGGGAAATTTAATTTTATGGTTGTACTTTACGGAGTACATTTGATATATAATTTTATGTTTACTTGAGCTGGTTATCAATTTTTGTTGTATTTTTTTTTCTAGATGAAGGATCTAAGCAGTTGGAAGAAGCTAATGTTAAGTGCGTTCAATTACAAGAGTTATTAAATTCAAGGGATGCTGAGGTAATTGGAAATGATTCATTTTTTACATTTATTTGACGGATGAAATTTAAATTCAAGGTCGAACAGTTGGTTTTAGAATTACTAGATGGAATTTAATTATATTTTGGACTTTAGTAGAGAATGACAATTAAAAAGTTGAAGTTAATTTTTTGAGAGCTACAGAAATAGTAGAAAATTTTAAAATTGGTGTTTAAAATTATAACTTGAAACCGGGGTGTCAATATAGGGAATTTTTTTAATTCAAATAATAAATTTTATTGTACGTGACATAAATTTTTTAAGTTTATGTTCCGATTTTTAAAGTTCAAATATTAATTTTTTCTGCATAGACAATAAATTTTGATTCATTCAATAATTATTTATGTTTTAATTATAAATTAAAGAATTACAATTGAAAATGATAGTATTTATTGATTATTTTTTCATAATATTACTTGTCGTTTCTCAAATTCTGTAGTTCATTTTTCCTGTGTATAGAAAGCCAGCGAAATTTGAAATTTTATTTATTTTACTGGTTCTCTGTAGCGCTTGAAAAAATCATTTTGTTTTTTTTTTCTTGTCATAATTTACTAGCATACCAAATTTTATGGAATTTTAAACAGTAATTTTTAAGCTGATAGTACCTCAATGATATAAGAATCGAAATTTACAAATTTTCCGGTTCAAAATTCAGTAAAAATTAATTTTTACTCTTCTAATTTCGTGGCATTAAAAAAATGGTCGTAACGTAAAACTACTGATTTTGGACACTTTAAATACCCGTTTCATAAACGAATAATTTTGATAAGGTGATTTATACAATACGCGAAAAATATCACAGATGTTTCTGTCATTTTTAAAGATACATTAATCACTATTATTATAGTTATAATACTTTTTATACTGTTAATACATTGAAATAAAGTATAAAGTGAGCAAAACCAGTACCTTCAACCAAATAGGTTTGAAAAAATTTATTTTTAGATAAAAAATGTTAAAACAAAAAAAAAAAAAAGGGATAATCAGTTACACGGAAAAAAAATATTTTTGGCGCAAAAAATTTTTACTCGCCTCATTTTTATCCGGAATTTTTATTTAAAAAAAAATTTATAATAATCACTCAAAAATTCGTGAATTCTTTATTTTTTTTTTGAATTAATAAAGTAAATTTTTTTAAAGCTCTGAGGTTTGCATTAGTAAATTTATTTTAAAATATCTATGTCCTGATTGCTAACGGTTGATTAATAAATAAAAAAAGTATCGAATGTCCCTTGGACATATGTTCCGATAAATTTTATTTTGATAACGAAGGTTAGTCAACTGGAAAATATCCTAACAGATGTTGTATATCCCTTAATGATTGTCGCTGAGTGTTAATCAAATATCCTTATCATTTTATACATTAATCCTTTCATCATAATCATACTTATCTGTTGTAAAATATTAAATTTATATAAACTAAAAATAAATTCATTCGTTATACATTCAGTCTTTCTAGATTGATCAGCATAAATTTATAAATCATTCGCACGAAAATAGTAATTTCTTAAATATTTATTTGTTAAAAATTGTAAGATTGTAATTTCAAGTAATTGCTACAATGTAGTGTTATAATTTTTTGAAAATTTGTTATCAAATTTTGGTTTTTCTTTGTTATTTGAGACTCCGGGGGAAAAAAATTCAGGTAAAAAAAATAATAAAATTTTTTCTTGGCTAAAAAGTGGCCGACAAATGGCCCAGGTAGTGAACACAAGGCCAAAAACTAGCTAGGCCCAAACATAGGCCGACTTATTTTATTGGCCAAATTTCGGCCTCTTCTAATAAAATTCTACGGCGAGATTTCGGCCGAGTTTAGTATTTCCTGCATACTTTCGGCTAAATATTTTTCTAGAGATATTGTAAGGAAAATTCTTCTAAATTTTTGAATAAACTTATCACGAAATTGGGGCGCGAAATTTGAAATTTTTGTAGAAACTAAACTATTATCAGCTTCTTAATGAATTTTTTAAAATAAATATAGCCGAGGTACCGTTTTTGGCCACTTTAGATCTACAGTTTTGAATTCTTCAAAACTTAAAATAAAATAATTTGTAAAATACGCAATGACAATTAATTTGTAAAATGTGTTTAAATTACTTTTATCGCACTATTACAGTGCAAGTTTTTTTTATATTTTATGAATAATTAAAATAAAGTATTAAATCTCCAAAAATTAAGCAGTGGCCACAAATGCCTACTCTATGAACTTTCTAAAAATATTACTTACTACAGACTATCTCTCAATAAATTTGTTACGTTAAATATAAACCTAAATTTTATTTAATCAAATATATCTATTTTTATATTTCATTGATATAAAAAAATCTAAATATATGATTACTATATTCTTTGTAATAAAATAATCTATAATTTCGCTTACTCAACTGTCTCATGAACGTAATCCGAGTACTTAATTGTGCTGAGTTTTATTTTATTATTTTTTTTTTTATCAAACAACAAAAACTCATCCCAAGTATATTTAAAAATTTTCATTTTGTTATTTGATTTTCAATGACCTGGGGAAATGAAAATTATCTCTTCGTTCCTGAAGTAAATGAAATACTCAAAAGCTTCGGTTGTACAACGTCTGATCTATGACAGAAACAAAAAATAAGTGGTAAAGATAGATAATATATAAGAACGAATGAAAATACCTGGTGAAGAGGTAGTTGCGTTTTATCACAATACAAACTAGAGATAAACAAAGTAAATAGAGACGACGCATCGTACGCTCTTCCCTCCATATGTATAGTAAACCACCGGACTTCCTTTAAACTCTGCTTTAGAAAATTTATTCCAGTATATCATATTTTTTATGTCAATTTTACCTTTTTAGGTAAAAAAATACTATAATAAAAAACTTTTCTTCACATTTAAAAAATTATGTTTGTTTTTCAATTACAGATCTCAGTTCTACGAAGACAAAATTGCGAATTGCAAAAAGCTGTAGTTGAATCAAATGTACGAGCTCATGGAACGGTAAGAATTTATATTTTTCAACGAAAAATAAACAAAAAAAAATTTTAATGAAATGTTGATAGATAAAATTATTATTTATCTTTACATTTTTTTTATCTTATTCTTAAAATTTTTTTTTTATTGTACAACAAATACTATTAATTATACATACAAATTCTAGGGATAGATCCTTACATTATATTGTGTTTAAATTCAACAAAAACCGAAGGTTATTTTATGATCTTTTTAGTTTCTCCATAATACATTTTTTTATTTATATATACATATACATTAATATATTTGTATATTTTTCCAACTATAATATTCTTGCATATGCGTAACTAATGATACAATAATAACAATTACACACCATACACTTGTGTGGATGTACATTAAATAAACAATAATAATTTACAATTAATGAGTTATAACTGTAACAATAAATAAAAAAAAAACCATCTCCATGAAGTGAGAAAAGTATAAAAAAAAATTTATCAATAGACAAATGTACCGTACCGGTTATATATTTTATTTTTTATCGTATCTACGATCAACAAAGGATTGGTCAACAGAACTCCAATGCCATCGATGTCTCTCGATCTATTGAAAAAGGTCAACAGAAAGCATCAGGCAATTCTCTAATAATGTCTCTTCCGTTTCCTGTCAATCCATGTCACTAATTTTACCCAAATAATCACAGACATACACGCCGGATTTAACCCTTGACTTGATTCACATCTGCAATGTTGGAATAATCATAAATTATTTTATTCTATTCATACATACACGGAAAAAAAATTATTTTTTGGCGCAAGAAAAATTTTGCATTATGAAATAAATGAAAAAGAAAACATTTTTTTTGGCGCCATAAAATTTTATTTTTCAATTCATAATTCAGAAAATTTCTTAGGGCTATTTTTGGCGCCAAGAAATCCTTTTTTTCTGCACTGTAAAAAATTAGCGAATAATACCCTCGGAGTAAAATTCACTCCGAAGGGGAGTTTAATTTAATATTGGAACTCTAGATCGAAGTGAAATTCACTCCTAAGAAGAGTTCATTTTAATATTAAAACTCCGAATCGGAGTAAAGTCAGATTCAAATAAAACCCATCAAACAAACTCCCTATTGACTTCGTATGCGGAGTGATTTTTTTTGAGCTCCGGAACTCACCCCCAATTTTTTACAGTGTGTACATACAAATATCTTATTTAATTTTCTAATATCTACTTAAAAAACTTCTCTATTTATACTAGCATAAAAGCTAATAAAATTTAATTAAACCTATTTTATTAATTGATAATTTTATTACCAATAAATCTATAAATAATCAATTAACCTCCAAATTAATAAACTTCCCTCTTTTTTTTATATGAAATTCTTTATTTCATCAATTATTTGATATAAATTGTTATTAATATTTATATAATTAACAGCAAAAGGGTGAAACAAAAAAAATTTATTTAAGAATTTACCCTCGATGAGTAATACCACCAAAATATATCTATAGAATACATTAATTTTTCCACTTAATTAACAATAACCAGTTGACTAATCTACGTAATATATAACATTTTATTTAGTACACGTGTACATTCGAGGTAGACTTACATATCTCCATATAATTGGTCGTCCTATTGAGTCTTGACAGGTCAGCTAAACATTATTATGCTCGCAATATTTTTCTTCCATTTTTTTTTTTTATCAACATAATAATATAAATATCGCTAAGAAGGACATAATGTTCGAGTATATTCGAAATTATCGATGAGTAATTAAAAATGTATGTCATACAAATTCATTATTTATATATATTTATTTTTGTTATCACTTTTAAACAATTACCTCTACGACGTTTATAATTGCTCCTATAATTATTTTGTGTTCAGTAAATATACATATACATTTAAATATATACACATATATATACGATTATGTAATTTAAATTCTGCAGTATTATAATAATTTATGATATTTAATTTAAATATATATTATTTAAATACAACAATTTTATTTCCTTAGAAATTAAAAAAATAAAATTCAGTCCTACTGTGCGAGTTTTATTCTCATCACCTGTGCCCGCAGAATTTTTAACATGAGGGCTGATAAAATTGTCCGGCTTTTAATGCTCTTGACGCGTACAAATTAAACAAGGATCAACAGTTAGAAAAAAAAAAATGAGTGAATGCTTAGTTGCATTATTCATGAACTTCTCTGTATATTTCTTACTCGGATTATTAATTACCTTTTAATTTTATTAATTATTTTAATTAATACATATTAATAATTGCTATATTGAATATTAAAACTAAAAAAATGAGTAAATATTTTTCGAAAATAAATTTCTTTCTATTTTTAGATGAAAATAATAATTTATTAAAAATAATCGTTAATTTTTCAAATTTTATTACTCTGTTGTGATAATAATAGTCGACCCACCTTGAAGATATTATTCACTATCAGAGAATTATTGCGTTATTTTTCCTCCTACTTCCTCGATTCTTATTAACGTTGATAGTAAATATGTTTGAAGAATGTCGAAACATGCATAAATATCACAACTTTTTTAAAGTTATTTCATTCATTAGAATTTTTACTCCAATATTTTTTATACCCAACAATATAAATTTAAAAAAATTTTTTTTGTGGCGGTAAAAATTTTTTAAAATAGTTTCTTGTACAAATTTGTCTTGCAGGTAGTCGTGGGGTTGAATTTTATTATTATTATTATTATTATTATTATTATTATTACAATTCTAAGCTCCTCCTTTTTTCCTCTACCTCCACTACTTTTCACAAAATTATTTCCTTCTTTTCGGTTTCTTCATACCCAACACTGATAAATATATACATAAATGTATGTCCATATACAAATGTGGTAGATTAGTAATGGTAATGGTATAAAGATAATGGTAACCACCACCGTTATACTACTTGGTCTATACGTGATGGATACATATACAGTCGTGGGCACGCGTCCATCACTTTACTCTAGACCACTGTGTCGTGTGTGGTATATGGTGTGCATATTATATCCCCAACAGCCTGCGGGCGAACTCTTGGAGCACAGTCGTGTCTCATCGCTTGGAAGGTGTAACACGTGTCTACCTTACACTCGAATTTTTTGTCCACATTAATATAATCATAAAATTATAAACTATTTTTTAAATTCATTTATTCATGACATAACAATCAGTAAATTCACGTGTACGTCATATTTATATATTTATTAAGAGTGCAATTTAAAATTTACTCCAACTCCAACTTTAAAACTTGAGGTAATTTTTTTTTTTAATTAAATTTTATTTTTTTATGAAAAATATATATTTATTTTTTTATTTTAATAAACAATAGTGCGGAAATGAAAGTTATTTATTCAAACAATACATCAATGGGATATGAATGATGATGTTATTGGAAATAATTATTATTGGAAGGAAGTTTATTAATTTTCTAATTATTTTTTAGTATTGATACATATGTATGTTTTTTATTATTGTTATTATTGAATAATACAATAACATTATTATTATATAGTAGAGAATACATTGTTGATCTGTATTTTAATGACTTGCGAAAAAATCTATATGATTGAAACGGAAACACAGACATAGTAATACTGATATTTGTACACAATTCTTTAGTTATTGCTGTATGCATTACTCTCTGTGTTGTATAGATGTATATAAAACCGATTTGTGACGTTAAAAATACCTTGAATTGTACAAAATATATCACATGACAGTATCACCGATAGTTCCAATTGTTAAAAGTTTTTTTAAAATATTTTAAAAAATAAATTACGATGACACACTTTAACAATACGAAATATTTCCGTTATACGAAAATAATAAATATTAAAATTACTACTGAGAAATTTATTATTTTTATGATAATACATATTTCGGTATTGCTATGAGTATACAATAAAATTTTTAAATATTTTTACTATCACAAAAGACGCCGGTTTATCATAAATGCACCGCTGCATTTTCTTATCTTAATCAACGATTAAAATACACACACGATAGTCAACATTGAGGACAATATTATTTTTTTTTTTTAATTTTTTGTTGCTAAATATATGAGTAAGAATGTAGCAGACATCAGACAATTTTAAAATTATAAATAATTAAAAATTTTTTAAATGAACATTTTTTTTAAATTTTATTTTATTAATTATTTAGTCTATTTATTAATAATTTTAAATTTGATGTCTGCTACATTCATACTCATGCTACATATTTATGACTAATTATAAAAATATTAATTATTTAAATTTAAATTAAATAACCATAATAAAATGACCCACTTTAAAATAATTTACATTATACCTTGATTTATTATAAATAAATAGATATATATATATATATATATATATATATATATATATATATATATATATATATATATATATATATATATATATAAATATGAATAGATAGAAAATCTAATTAAATTGATCCTTGTACTTCGAACTCTTAATGTATTGGCATATGTCAAGCTGATGTCTCGTCCTCGACTTTCTCGTGTAAACTTGCGTTATTTAAACAAGTATTGAAGAAACCTGCACTTAAAAAAAAAAAATAAGAAAAATGAAATATTGAATATTAAATTTGTCATATTTGTTATAGAGTTTATGGATGACTATGAATTTCCATAAATATTTCATACCGCCCTTTTCATTTTACATTTTATTTTTTTCCACTTATAGTATCCGTTATTGTTATACAATTTTTTCCGGTTATATAACAATGATACTATTGTAAAACGCTGACATAAATTTATGTACACCTGATTTTAAAATTTATATTGTAAATTAATATAAAAAGACATTAAAATATTAAATTACATAATTTTAATCCCATTAAAAAATACTTGTTTAATACCCCATTAAAAAATTTTGCCATAAAACTTTGCCTAAGTCTTTTTTATATTGCAGTCATAGAATACAAAGTCTATAATTTTTTTTTTTACTATTTAATGCTATGAAAAATAAACTAATTTTATAGCCTCTTTTTATTTTGTTAAAATGACGGTGCAAAAATATTTAATGCCTCTTTTAATGCCATTAGAATTAATTTAGCAAAACATTTGTTTTCTCTCTAAAATACATTAACAAAACTTATATATTTTTTTACACTGTTTAGTAATACAGTAAATGGGTAAAAAAAAATATATATATATAATATATAAAACAAACAGTTTAAGTTTGAGTTTAAGTAAAAGACATGGTTTTTAAATGATAATAAAAAAGTATATATATATAATATATATTTATAGAAAAAAGTAAATATGACACATTAGTCAAAAGTGCATATGCTGACTTTCATCGGTCCTTGGTTAAACTATTGTGCAATAGTGCAAAATGCCGCTTGCACAATTAACGTAGCAACAAGTAATTCGCACAAACGATGTATATATATATTTATATGTACATATACATGCGTGAGGACGGTGCAAATAGTTTGTGGGACACGATTAGGCTTAACGTTATACGTAACGAGCAATTCTTATCGCGTGGCCGTTTATTTAACGTATGTTCGATCAACTTTCCACGGCGTTACACCTTGTAACCCCACGATAAAACGTCTCATAACATCGCTCTACATTATTGAATATCGATGGACTCATATATTTACCGATACTTATACATATACATATATTAATATATATTTTATTGTTTTTCATTGATATAAAGCTTTTTATTAGATATCGTACCAAAGATCTAAACTTGGCGATAATTTCTGATTATTTTCTGCCCTATTAAATTTTTTTTTATTATTTATAATATTTACATGGGAATTTAATTATTTATTTGTTAATTATTGAGTGACATAAATTGGAAATTTAAATTTTATTATTAATTCGAATAATTTAAGTTTTGTTAAAAGTATTTTTAACACAAGAGTTGAAGTATTCAAAAAGGTGACGCACTCGCGGGCTTATCTTCCAGAATGCTGACGACGTTTTTTTTCTTAGTAAAGCAAAATGATCAGAAAGAAAAAAATGTGTCGCTTTACAGTAGTAATTTTATATTTTTTTTATTATTTTATTTATTTATTTAGTTTACTTTACTTTTTTTTTTTTTTTTTTTTTTTTTAATTATTTTATTATTATTATGACTGTTACTAAAAATTTCTGATAATTGAGTCATTAAATTAAATTTAAAATTTTTACCTATGTTTGTATATGGATTTTATTTATATTTATTTAATTCCGAGGTCAGTATTGACGGAATATAACGATGCGGGTTACAATATCGCGTGTCTTCGAACGTTGAAAATCGTCTCGATTACTTGTTATCGCTATGTACTATATACATATACATACACATAAATTTTTATATATACATATATATGAATGTATAGTAAAGGCTACTGTAACATATAACGTAACAAAAATTATTCAATTTTCATAAATAATATTTTTTGCAATAAATTATTTCCGTTAATTTGCTTTACATTTTTTTTAATATTAAAAAAAATATAAACTATTTTTTTTTGTCTCCATAAATATCAACGCAGCTGTTAATATTTACTTAAGAACAATATGAGTTCATACTGGAACGTTCGTTATTCCTGATATCTGGAGTCTGACGTTTTATCGCGACCTCTTTCTTACATTAGTCCTTTTTTTTTTTATTATTATTATTATTATTTTTTAAAAGTACTTGTAATTACTATTCACTTTTTTGAGTCTTAACAAAAAATATAAATTACAACTTGTAAATAATAAATTTTTTTTATTTATTCTCAAAAGTATTTCCGGTAAGGAAATAAAATAATAATCCTAAAAATTAATCCCTAACACTTGGTCTCCAATATCATTAAAGTATAAAATATATTTTAATTCATCTATCATATACCAACATTTACTTTTATTCATGAACACCTGTTTCATTATATCGAGTACATAATTTTGATACTGAATTTATCTATAGTACGTACTAATGTATTACAATAATGTCCAATAAATTTAAATTCATAAAAAATGAATACTCAGGAAAAAAAAAAAAAAATTATTCGTATGAATAAAATTTAAAAAAATTTAAAACTTTAAAAATTGATGCACACTATTATTATTATACTTACTATCAATTTTTTTTATCACTAGATAAATTACTTTTACCGCGCTATTTGAGTTCGATAGTGCCACAGCAATGCCACTTCCTTTCCCACGTTCACTATCGGTGACTTATTACCCGTGCTCATCAGTACACAAGTGTGATAGGAATTTTTTTTATTAAAATAAAAAAAATATTTTCTATTGTTCGCTTTTACTTCACCTATATAACTAAAATATATAAATCTAATTGTATAGAAGAATAATAAATTTTTAAAATAAATTTGTATAACATTTATATATATAAAAGACACAATATTATATATTTATGGAATACCTTTGAGAGACAATCAACATCAGGTTATTTATTGCTATTATATTTTTTTGTCACGGTATGCAAGTCAAACGAGCTATTATTCCTTGACCTGACCTAACGAAACCCCCTTTCATATTCATTAGCGTTGCCACGTCTTATTGGACCAACCAGGTACCGATAGAGACATAGGCTAGGGTTTTTTTACTACTTAAAATATTTTTTTCCCGGCTGAGACTAAACCCGAGAGTAGAATAGACAAGTAAAAAACGTAGTCTATATTAAAGAAACAAATAAATAAATATAAAAAAAATAAAACAAGGACAGGATGCGAGACGCAGATATCAGTCAATGTTTCTAAAAATAATTACCATACCTAAATAGGCCTTTTTATTTAATTTTTTTGTGTTACCTTTACTGTAAAAATTCGGGAGTTGATTTAGAGTAACTGCTGATTTTATTTAAATCCGAATTCACTCTGATTCGGAGTTTTAATATTAAAATAAACTTCCCTTCGGAGTGAATTTTACTCCGAGAGGATTAAATTTTATTTCGGATTCACTCCGCAAATTTTTTACAGTTTTTTTACAAATTATTTTATTTAAAATTTCTAAGTAGCCAAAACCGGCCCTAAAGTGACCAAAAATGGCACTTCTACCTTATTTATTATTAGAATTTTATTAAATACAAAAAAATTCAACCAGATACTAATAAAAAAATAATTTACTGTTAAATTTAAAAAAAATTTCTCATTAAACAAAACCCTCGTTTATGTTATTAATTATTTATTAAGATCAAATAAAATTAATGCGCTCACTTTAAAATGTTTATTTATTTTGCAGTAATTAAATAATTTAATAATTATTAATTTATTTCCTGCAATTAACAACTTATTATACTTTATCATTCTTATCGCTATACTACCAAATGACGTTAATAAAATGTGTTTATATTTAAGTACACCAATTTATTATATTGATTTTAAAACATAATGATCAAACGTCATAACCCATTGAAATTAAATTACGCAGATACTTAACTGGGGAAAAAAATATTTTAATTTATAAAAACTATTATAATTTATTTTACGTATAAAACTATTAATTTTCTCTAAAAAATTAATTTTTTAAATTACGATATTTTCGCGCGATATTTAAATTCCTTCTTAACGAATAAATTTTGAAAATATGTACTACTGTTACTAAACTCCGCTGTAATTTGATAAATTTATATTATAATTATGAATAAAAAAAAAAAAAATTGAAATTTCCCGCTCATAAATAACAAATTTTAGATCCATAAGAGAGTGATTTTATTGCAGTAAAATATATTCTTAAACATTAATCTCAACTTGTTTTCATCAAGATATTTATCAATAAAAAATCGTCCAATCCGGGATAATAAGGCGATTTAGCCAGCACTAGGACTTTATAATATATATGTACACATTGACTGGGTTACATTAATTTGCATTTCGATGAGTGTCACTTGAATATATACTATAAATAAATAAACCCAGCGACAAAGGAAATAAAAAAATATCCGAATTTTTATTATGACTCACAAATATTGGTGATCCAACTTCCTTTTTACATTGATTTGTATCTCTAAATCGTCTGACAAAAACTTTTTTTTTTTATTTTTTTCGGTCGGGTTTTAATGTCTATACATAATGCATTGTCCTTTTTTTTGAATGTTCGACTTTTTGATAAACTTCTACTCATTGACATGCTTACAAATTTTTTTACTTTATTTATTTTAAATTAAAAAATATATATACATATATATTGTAAAATTAATCTCAATTTTTCTATACATTTATTAATTCATTTTTGAACTCAGTCTAGGTTTTTTTTTCTCGCGACCCAAAAGTAAAGACATATAATTTTTTTTTTTATTGCATAATAAATTTTTCTTTCTCATATTGTATGACCCTGTACGTTGCCGGATAGAAACGCTTTAAGTGCATTGTTCATGACACGAGATTATTATGCAAAGATGTAAAGGATGACAATAATAATTGTGATTTTATTGTATTTATGTTAGCATTAACACATCGTAATTATTATTGTAATAATATTTAATCATTCTGATTGTATATTTTCTTTAACTTTTATTTATAATTTTTTTTTTTTTATATATATTTTAGCAAGATGTTAGCGCAGATGAAGGCGGAGGTTTTTTTTGGGATCCACCGGCGAGTAATCGCGAGGTCAAAAGTAATCGAAATCAAGTACGTGAACTACAAGATCAAATTGTTGAAGCCACCATGAGAATTCGTGAATTAGAAGAAGAAGTTGAAAAATACAGAAATAAATCAATTGATAAACTCGATGATGTTGCGGATGGTCATCAAAAAGGTGAAATTTTACGGGCTAAACAGGATATTGTTAATCGTATTATACAAATTGGTGAAAAGGTAATTTAAATTTTGAATTTTAAATTAATTAACTTATTTAAAATAGATAGTTATTTAAATAACATGGACTAGTCGTTTATAATTTCAAATTTTTATAATTATTCTAAATTATTTTAATTTATCAGTTTATTGCGTTCTCAAGTTCTAGTAAATAATTTTAAATAATGACAAGTATAATAAAAATTAGTATTTTTTAAATAATTTTATTATTTAATAAAAAATATTATTGATAAATTTAACTGTAGTTTTAAAATCTGCTATTCAAAAATTTTAAATTGAGTTTTTAATAAATTCTTATTCTATTTGTTGAGTACTTGCATATTCTGCAGGATTTATTGCAAAGTGTCACTCAATTTCCAGATATTTATTCAAAGTTTACATATTTTTTCAAAACTAGATAAATCTAACCAGCAGCAAAATTCAAACTCGGCCAAAATTTCTGTTTTTATTTAAACTCGGACGTAAATTAAATTTTTTTTTAAAAACAGTTGCAATAAAAATCGGCTGGGAACGAAATTTTTTTTATTTTAACTGTCATCTGATACTTATGATTTCTTGAGTCAGAGAGTTAATTTAAATTTGAGTTTTTTTACTTGAATAGATACGAAGTAATTCAAGTTTGTCAAAAGTAATTCAAAATCAAACGTGTTTTTTATTCATTTTTGTCTTACTTTTTGGTAACTTGACCTCCTTAGTATCCACTTAAGTCAAAAAAGTCAAATTTCACTCGGCTTTGGCTTAGTTGACTCAAATTTAAGTCAAAAAATTTAAGTTTAAGTTATTTTTTCTACCTGGGTTGCCCGATTTCATGGAAAACTTTTAATGCCCGCGAAATTTCAAAAAATTTTTAAATTATTTCTTGGAAAAATTTGAAACTTGTTGTAAAACCAGTCAGATATTCATACGAAATAATAAATTAGTGTCAATTAAATGGCACCAGATCTCATGTAATATTTTATAATGACATATATTCAAGTTGATTATCACGCAAATATTGAATAATGTAATTTATATATACGTATATGATACACGTGTGTTTTTGAAACGTACACAGGGCCGAGAAGCGGAAAGGAATATGAAGAAACAGCAGTTAGATGAATCAACGTTTGTAAATGATTTTCGAGCAGCAATATCGAAACTTGATTCTCACGAGCAAATCCATTTAATACGTTGTGCTCTCCATGCATTGGAGCTTGACAATGGAAGCGAATTAAAAGACAATGATGATGAAAAAAATAATACACTTAAGAAACGTTATTATTCTCAACGTTATCACGACGAGTCTAATACTAACGGAGTTCACAATCGCGAGGTTGATTTACTTGATAAAATAAATAAATTACAAGAGGAAAATAAAATTTTGACTGGCAGTATCGAAGAATTGGATCAGCAGCATTCACAATCTATCGGTAGGTTTTTAAAATTATAATAATATTTTATTAATTAAAATAAAAATTTAAAATTTAAATAAATTTTTTTCCGCAGAAAAAGTACTGAGCATCAAAGAAGAGCTTGAAAAAAAACACAAAAGTCTTCAGGCAGCTTACGAATCTCTTTATGTTGATTACAATTCATGTCAAGATAAATTAAATAAATTAGAATTGGAATTTTCAAATAACAATTCGACAATAAATGATTTTACGTCAAACAAATTTTCATCAGAAGATAAAAATATTCAAACAAAATTAATTAGTGATGAGGAAAAAAATATTAATAATGAAACAACTCAGACTGATGATAATAATCATATTAATATTGAATTATTAATAAAACGTGTCAATGATATTATAAAAGATTATAATATAAAACAAGATAATGAGGATGAAACGATATTTGAGACAGTGGCTAAGCATTATGTGGAAACGTCATGGAAAAAAGATACTCTTGAACGTCAGATGACAGAGTTAACACATGAACTTGAGCAGACAAATCAAATAAGAGATAATTTACAAATGGAATGTGATGAATTGCAGCATCATGTTGAGTCATTAGAAATGGAAATCCAACACGTTAAATCAAATTTACCATCTATACCTGAAGAAAGCGAAGAAAAAGTCGGTATGCTTGAAGCTGAAAATGAATCCTTGTCACAGGAAATAAAACGTTTAGAAACTGAGTGCGATTTACTTAATCACAAAAACTCCGAATTAATCACGGCAATGAGTAATGTCGAGGGTTCATTGAGAAACCAAGAAAATTTAGAAGCTGAAGTTCGCAATACCAAACAGCAACTGGTGATAGCGCAGCAGCAGCTGGCGGGTGCATCGAAAAATGTCGAGAACAATGAAAATATGATGGAGGATCTTAGTCGTCGACTTCATGCTGCGCTGGACGAAAATAATGAGCTGAGAAATAAAAATGACGCGATGGAGACGAGGGAGAGACAAATGCAAGAGCAGCTGATTATGTACGAGGGAAAGTGCAAGAGTTTGGATGAAAATATTGAACTTATTGAGGAGCTTAAGCTGGACATAAATAATGTCAGGAAAGAATTGAAGCACTCGCTGGATAATAACAAGCGATTGGAGAGTGAATTGATGACTGTGCATGAGGCTAAAGGAGAAATAGAGCGTGATATCTTGGCTCTGTCCCAGGAAAAGGAACAATTGGAAATGGAGATGATGGCGCTGAAAAATAATGGAAGGATTGATGAAGACAGTAATTTAATTAGAGAATTACGCGAGCAATTGGATCAAGCGAACCATGAGAAAAATGATTTAGAGTATGATTTAATGAATATGAGAAAAGAATTGGATGCTGCGTTGAGTCAAGCTGCTGTTTCTGAAGACGAATGCCATAAATTGGATGGGGAGATTAAAAAATTGTGCGAAGATAATAAGAATGCTTATAATCAATTGACTATTGCTAATGAAGATTCTAAGGAGAGACTGGAGCTTCTGTCGAGAGAGTTGAATTCATTGCAGCAGGAACACATATTTTTGCAAGAAGAAGCAAGAGCTGATAAAGCTGAGCTGGATGAATTGAAAATAAAATTTGAAAAATGCGAGTTGCAGTCGCGGGAATTTGAAATTAAACTACAGGAATCTAGAGCTGAGTGTGAAGAATTTAAAAATTTGTGTGAAAATTTACAATCAAGGGAAAAAATAGCCGATGAATTGGAGAAAGAAATTTCGAGACTTGAAGCTATTGAAGAAAAATTGAAGGAAAGTCAAGAAAAATACACAGAGATGGAAGAAAAATACATGAAACTTAAAAATGTTAATGAAGAATTGATTGGCTATGAAGAAAAATATCTAGAGCTTGAAGAAAAATTAAAACGTATGGAGGAAAACAAATCAAAAGAGGATGTAGACAAATGTCATCAGCTTGAAGAAGATTTGATGGTACTTTTGAACGAGAAACAAAAGTTAATAGAGGATAAAAAAGTAATTTCCGATATTTGTGCGAGTAAAACTGCAGAGTTGGAGTCATTGAAAATAGAGAGAAATGAACTGATAGAACAGTTAACTACACGTTCACAAGAACTGCAATCGTCGATTGATAAATCGCGAGAAGCTGCGGACATGGCGCGTGAAACTATTGAAAATCTGTCTGAAATAGTCAACGATAAGGATAAAGAAATCGCGTCGATTAAGTCATCGCAGGCCTCTGATGTTGAGAAGAAAGTTTGCGAGAATGAAAATATTTTGACTTCGCTGAAAGCTGAGCGCGACGAACTTATTAAACTCGTACAAGTTAAACACAATGAAAGTTTACAGTACCACGCTGAAATAAAACGTATGACTCAATTGTTTAATGAACAGGCTACTGCACTACAAACATCCGTTGCAGAACGTGAGTCTTATGAAAAGTTGGTAAAAGATAAGGAAGCTGAAGTACTGTGGGCACAAAATGAACTTAAAGTAGTACGACAACGATTGAAAAATCTTGAAGAGTCAACAAACTATGGGGAAATTTGTAATGTTGTTGAACACTCGTCGAAATTAGCTCAGCTATCGATGCTAATTGAAAAATCTAATGCCCTTGAAGCGGCTCTTGTTCAAGAACAGGCCAGCAATCGAATGTTACAAAATCAATTAACTGAAAGCCAACAACGTGAAAATTCGGCAGCACGGGAGTTGGAGAGACTGAGATCGCATTTAATGGAAATTGAAGAAAATCATACTGAGGAAATGCTGATACTTGAACAGAGTAAAAAAGAAATGGAAAATAAATTATTCCAAGCTGAAGAACAATTGAAAAATAGCTCGAATGTTTATACTTCAGCGAATATTAGGGCTAATCAACAAGTTGAAACTCTTCAACAGCAAGTGGCGCTTGTCGCTCAACAAAGAGATGAAATACAAAATAAATTGTCTGTCGCTGAAGATAAAGTTCAATCTCAAACGGCGGCGCTTACCAATTTGCAAATTGTCCTTGAACAATTCCAAAGAGGTAATTTTTTATTTTTATCCTGAATGATATGGAAGTTGGAAGACAATTAACAATTTTTGGATTTTTTTTTGAACAAATCGATGTCCAAAAATAAAAAAAAAAAATGCACACGTAGAAAATTTTAAAAACCATAAGTGCAATTTTTTAAAACTTTTTTTTTTCATAATTTATCGTTTTCAAAAAAATCCAAAAAGTATTAGACGTCGGCTAACTTCAGTATCATAAAAAAATTATGATCCTGAAGTCACAGTAGACAATTAACAATTTTCGGATTTTTTTTTTTCTAACAATTAAATTATAAAAAAAATTAAATTAAAAATATGCACATGTAGAAAATTTAAAAAACTACAGGTGCAATTTTTAAAAATATTTTTTTTTTATAATTTATCGTTTAAAAAAAAAATCCAAAAATTATTAAACGTCGGCTAACTTCAGTATGATTTATTTTAAAAAATTAATAAAAATTGTTTGTGTGCGCGTGTGTGCTAATTAAATATTAATTTTTGACTTTAGATAAAGAAAGTGACATAAGAAATGCGACAGACAGAATTCGTCAGCAATTAAATGATTCATTTAAGAAACAAGATGAATTAAATGAAGAGATTAAATTATTAAAGGTTTGTTTACTTAATTTATATTGTTTTAAATTGTAATCATTTTTTATACCGGATGATTAATGACGAGCTATATCTACAAGTTAACATTTAGATTAAAAGAAGTATCATTATGATTAATGTTATTAAGATTAAATTCTTCCATTTGTCTCAATGTCAAATACATAAGCAATACCAAGACATTAATATTCATTATTTTTTTAATTAACTATCTTGTAATGACAATTTATATATTTTTTATTAATTCAATTAATTATGTAATTAAATAATTTATTTTATAGAATCAATTGACAGAAGCGAGAGAATGTTTACAAGCCGCCTCTCGATTGAGTGAACAGTTAGATAAAAAAACTGAAAGAATACAAGAACTAAATGAAGAAGGTATTTATTAATTATATATTAATAATTAATTATCTTTAATTTCTTTCTATTTAAATATTTAAACTTTTTAATACAAAAAATATCGCGTTACTAATTACAAAAAAACATATTTTTATTGGCCCTTTTGACTTTAGGAACTTCCTAGAGCGAAACGGACTTACAATTTTACTTTTATTACCCATGTAAAAAAAATTCCCGTCAAAAAGATTTCAAAAAAATTCGGCATGTGGAATTTCCGGACTTGAGATGGATTACAACTTTGAGTGGAAATTTTTTTTGAAATTCCCTAATTTTGATAGTAAAAAAAAAAAAATTATTTATGATTTTCTATGAGCGAATTTTGAGTTAAAAAATATCGTTTTTAAAATATAATTTTCAGATCGGATTTTTATTACATTTTACCCTCGTTCCGAAAAAGTTTCCATTAGAAACTAATAGCCCGATAAGAATAAAAATAAGTTCTAAATTTAAGAATTAAAAACTACATTTTTTTGACTCAAAATTCACTCATATAAAATCCTAGATAAAATATTTTTCTTTTTTTACTATCAAAATTACAAAAGTTCCACTGGGAATTCTAATCTGTCTCAAGTTTAGAAATTCGCCGTGTCCAACTTTTTTGAAATCTTTTCGGAAATAATTTTTTTTACATGGATAAATACAAGATAAATCAATGTCCTTTCAGCTTTAAGAAGCTCCCTAAAGCCAAAAGGTCTAATAAAAATTAGTAATACGATATATAACGCATGCATTTAACTCACTATTAATATTGACGATTAATTTTGACAGTAGAAAAAAAAATTGCATGGTACTAAAAATTTCACGCTATTTCTAATGCTTATAGCTATTTCTCCTTTTAAAATTACATTAGATTTTAATTAATTAATTAGATAATTTATTTTAATTGTTAGTTCAGGATAATGAGTTATTAGATTATGAGTAATGAATTTATTTATATTTAATAGAATTGTGACTAATTATAATAGAGCAAATGCACAATAAATCTGGTGTCTTAGTCAAATATCAGCTGGTAATTCTGGGATTGTTAGAAACTCAGGATTCTTGCTGGTATCTGGTTAAGTACTAGAACGTCGCCTTTGCACACTAAATCGAACTCACGCATTATTCATTAAATTTTGGTGTTGGTTTTTTTTTACCCAACTTTTTTTTTTTAAACAATTATTATTGTTAACAAAAAAAAATGTTTAATTAAATATTTTAATCCGACTTCATTATCATCAGCGATTAAAAAAATATTTATAAGTATAAATAATTATTAATTTATTATAAATATTTAAATTGGTATCAGGGAATTGTTATTAATTTTATTTTTCATAAAATTTAGCTAGAGTTTGTGTGCTGATTTTTTTTGTCAAAGTTAATAATTTGCATTAGAATTTTAAACAACGAGGATGTTCTAGTATTTTGTTTAACTAATAAAAAAAAATAATTATGTCTGATAATTAATAAAAAAAATTATTAAATTAAATTTGAATATAAATATAAACCTAAATTTTTTTTTTTTAACTAGAACTTCCTTTATAAAAAATAACTAAAAGAATAAATATATTTTTCTAACATATTTAAATATTATAGAATATTTATATATTTGGTAGCGATAGTGTAAGTAATCTCATTTGGTAACTATGAGTCGGTTCATTACAGTTTCTCATATTACCTCGTGGGATTTCCTACCCGTTACCATTATCCTTCAAATTAAATAAAATAAAATTTATTAATTAACATAAATCTTTTTACAATAAATTATTGTCATTAATATTTTTTTAATCACCAGTATTATTTTTTACCCAATTTATAATTTAAATATATCCGTAGTTGAGTTGCAGTTAGATTTATAGTCGATAATTAAAATTGTTAAATTACTTAATTTTTTTGTAACGCATATTAATAATTAAATAATTAGCATGATAGCTCAATAGAATGGCATGATAGATCAAAGGAATGCCGCATGATTGTATAAACATAGTTGTGAGTATTACATCAGGTACTGGTTATATTAATTGAGTGCCAGTGCTTGTGTTATACTTGCATTTATGTTTTCTTTAGTCATCATCAGTCTACAAACTTGGATGAAAAATTTAATGCACATTTTTATGCATCAATAGGTATCTCAATAATTATTATTATTATGTTAATTATTAATTACTTAATACTTGTACTAGAAAACATGTTTTTTAATTGATATTTATTACTGAATTTAAAAATTTATTTATTTCAGTTTCTAAATTAAATGAACTTGTTAACACTGCGGAACAAAGAATTAAAGAAGCTAAGGAAAGTGGTGCAGGAAAAGTTGATAAGTAAGGGGTGATATTAATAATTAGTATATTACACACCGTGGGAGGAAAGTAGGACACACTAGTCGCGTGTAATTGTCTACAAACACGAGTTTGGGCCTAGACACGTGAATTGGGACGTCTTATCTTCCTCTGTAGTGTCTATACTACACAGAAATATTTTTTTTCTGTGTATTTTTCACCAGATCTGTATCTGAGAGTTTAAATTTCTGGCTCTAAAAGTTTGTGGTAAGAATAGCTGCGCTTATTTTTATCATTCGTGTTCTGATAAGAGAAAAAAATGACTTTTTTCCCTTCAAACAGGGCAAGAATTTAAGCTTTCGGCGTAGGCAGGGTGAAAAAATTAATTATCAACAATAATAATTAATGAATGATTCATTTATTTTACCTAGAAATCTTGTTAAAAATTTGCTTCTTGGATTCATATCAGCATCAGCGTCGGACAAACCATCAGTGTTGAGAGTAATGGCAACGGTTTTAGATTTCAATGAAACTGAGCGTGATAAGTCGGGTCTCAATAATTCAAGCGCCCATGGTGGCTGGTTCTCGGGATTATTACACAGCGGAAACCCTACAAAAGTAATCAATTGTCATTTTTATTTCATTTAAATTTACACTGGAACAATAAATTGAAACTGATACTTACTATTCATTTTTAAGGATCAAGAGGCATCTCTATCTGCTGCATTTGTTAGATTTCTGGAAAGTGAATCCAAGCCAATGTCCTCTGTCCCAGCTCTGCCTATTTCTAACACGGTAATTAATAAATTAAATAGTTATTAATCAATTAACTAATTAATAAATTATTTTTGCAGCCTATAACAAGACCAGGACACAGTAGACAGCACTCGACATCATCAACTCATTCCGGTGGTCTCTTGCTGTCCAATATGACACTTCCATCTTTTCCAGATTTCGTATCACCTAGAAATACTGGGTCGATATTAAAGGAAGTTTTGAAAGACAGTTGATATTAATTATCATTTATCATTTATTATTATTATTAATTAATTAATTGTAAATAATTACTGATTATAATTTCAAGTTATGGAAATTTTAGTGTTGCTCTATAGAATTTAATTTAAAAAATTGCCTTGAATTATCTTCCATAAAATTATGATACTGGTCAGCCGACATCTTCAAATTTTTGGGTTTTTTTTTAAACGATAAATTATAAAAAAAAAAATTTTTAAAAATTGCATCTATAGTTTTTTTAATTTTCTACATGTGCATATTTTTAGTTGTATTTTTTTTTGTAATGGATTTGTTGAAAAAAAGTCTGAAAATTTTCGTTTGTCTTCGAACCAGGATCATAAATTATCAAGTACTTGCTGCTTTAATAATTTAGATAATTATTTTCAGTAGCTCTAATCTTCGCTCAAAACCCTTTGATTAGATGCTATTTTTTAATATAAATAATTTGTATACTTAATGTACTAATAAATAAAATATTAATAAATTTTAATATATTATTCTATTGTAATTAAATTTATTACTCTAATTATTTAATTACCAAAATAATGTAGATACTTTTCCATAACTATTTTTAATTTTACTCGTAATTTTTCTTATAATTTTATAATAATCAAAATAATCTCAAGTCGATTTATGTGTTATTGCAACTAACTAATTTTAATTGCAGTAATTATTAAAAAAATTATATCGTAAAGTGAAACCCCAATTTTGACGTAATAAAAATATGATCAAATCTTAGACTAAAAATTAATTATACTAAAAAATACTTAAACTAATTACTTAAAAATAGGGGTAGGAAAATAAACACCAATTATTTATTTTTAACTTTTCCATTTCTCTCTTTTTTTTTTTATTCATATTTATTTTATAACAAACAAAATTTTACATTAATCTTAACAAATTATTTATATATTTAGTGACTCGAAGTACAAAAGTTTTTTTTTTTTGTATGAACTAGAAATTAAATGTATGATAGTTACGCTGTACAAGTCAGTCAGTAATCTTATTTTAAAAAAAAAAAAAAAAATAATAATAAAAAAAAAATATATAATATAAATTAATAATAATAATAATAATAATTAAGAAGTAAAAATAAATACTAGACAAAAAAATTTATTTCTTGGTTTTCTTGTCGTCTTTTTTGCACTCCTTGGCGCAGACGTCTTTGGCGCAGGATTCCTTCTCACAGGACTCACGGATAGCTGGTTTACCAGTGTGCTCTATTTTGATCTGACGTTCATTCTCCAATTTAGGAACGTCTTTTCTTGGAGCTGTGATGGTCAAGACTCCATCAGATGACAAGCTGGAGTTAACTTGGTCAATGTCGCACTGCTCTGGAATCATGTACTTGCGTACAAATTGTCTGGAGATCCATCCATGCTCGTCCTGTTTCTCCTCGTGTTTAGCCTCGACGACGACGCACTTGTCAACGACCTTGACGTTTATTTCCTCAGGCTTGAACTGCTGGACATCTAGGATGACTTGGAACCTGTCCTTGTCGGCTTTTACGGTTGAAGATCCAGTATCGCCACGACGAAGAAGTTCTGCCCAAGGTCGGTAGTATGCCAGTGGACTGCGACGACGTTCTAATGCACGTGGTACCAAATAACGTTCCAGGATAGATGGTGTCAGTAATTGGTCAGCTGTCAATGCTGATCCAAAGTCCTGGTCCAGAAGACGGTGAGGAGCTTCCAAGTCTTCCCACCAGTTTGAGAACAACAATGGTACTAATGCCATCTTAGTTTTTTTTTTTTTTTCTTCACTTGTCACAAATAAACTTGTAAGTATTTTGTTATTGCGTAGAACGCGTATGAGTTTCGCTTACTAGCGAGGTAAGAGAAGTTTATAGTTTGCTTGTTTGAATTCAACTGTGCCGGCAGTCTGATGCGCGCGGCTTATATAGGCACCGGCCGGTAGCTCGAAGATTCGTGAACGTTCTCAATAGAATACTCTCGAATTCTAGGTTCTAATTCTCCTAATTTCTATTTAAAAATTTAAAAATTAATTATTTATTTATCTTAAATGTCTTGTAATTATTTTAGTAATAATTGTATAGAAAATAATTGGATATTTAATTCAAAAATTGTTATTTAACCTATAGACGTTTCGAGAAACAGGCGTTAGCTGACAGTTCAATGACTTCGCTTCGTAAACACTCGTCTAGAAATTTCGTAACACAAGTCGGTGTTTATTTGTTTTTATAATTTATTTATTTATTTATTTTTTTTGGTAAATATTCTAAAAATAATTTTTTTTTGTATAAATAATGTAAGTGAATGTAATTGACAACCGGGAATTTTTAAAATTTTTAAATAAATAAATAAGATGTAAGTAAAATAAAAATTTTAAAATGCGTATTTGCATAATTGGAAAATCAGTACGCGCTTTTTTTTTTAATTTTATTATTTTTATTTATGTATAAATTTTTTCATATCTGCGACATTCACATGAGTGTGAATGTATCTAAGTGGAAATTTTTTTAATTTTTAAATGAATAAAATTTAAATAAAAAAAAAATGCGTATTCGCATAATTGAAAAATCAGTACGTGCAATTTTTAAAATTCCTTATTTATTTTAAATTTATAAATTGTTTACTGTCTGCTACATTCACGCTCATTAATTAAAAATATTTTAAATTGTTTAATAACAATTTTTTTATTATTATTTAATGCGTGACTACTTATCTTATAATAATATTTTGTGTAAAGTGATATGTGTTTTTTTTATTTAAACTTCGCAGTTTGCGATTATTGATCAAAATATTTTTTTGACCAGGTAAAGTTTGCTCAGAATGTGACAGAAAATACTAGAAAGAAGTATATATGTTATTGAGTTACGTATAAAATGTGTGTGATAAAAAAAAGCGACGTAATTCGAACGTTTTATGTCATGTTTTCGGTCTCTGTTTATCTTGCGATTCTCGAATGGTCGAGACAGACCGAGCCTATCTGTAGGCGAAATGAAAGTGTAAGTGAAAAAGAGAAAGAGAGACAGATGATAAAGAGAGAGAAGAAAAAAATCAATTTTGGCAACCGTTCTGTATAATAATAATAATATAATAAAATATAGGTCGTTGCTATGAAACAACAAGTAAAATAATATTTATCATTTAATTTATCGTTTAATAGCAATGAGCTTTAATGAAGTAAATAAAAATATATAATTGTCAACAAGTTATTAATTATTGATACTTTATTTTGTTTAATTATTTACTAAATTTCTTTCAGGGTCAAGTTGTAAATATTTTCTTTTACGTAAAATCCTAAAGCATTAATTTTTAATATATAATATAAATATATAAATTACTGAGTGTGAATGTAGCTGACTATTAGCAAATTTAAATTTTTGAATAAATAAATAAAATGTGAGTAAAATAAGAAAATTAAATAATGCGTATTTAGATAATTCAAAAATCAGTACGCGCTTTTTTTTTAAATTACATTTTAAATCATTTTTTTAATTATTTAAAATTTATAAATTGTCTCATATCTGTTACATTCGCATTCACATAAATTAATTAATTAATTTAGCAAAAAAAAAAAAATTAATTTCGCGACGTCTCTAAAAACTGCGCATTTAAAAAATTTTTCCGACTGTCAAAATACATTTGAGTGAAAATTCTTTAAATATATTTGTTATTATTGTCATTTATATAATGATTTATCAATTTTGCTTTTGGCAAAAAAAATTATTCCATTGTGAATAAATTATTACGACGCAATATTTTGTTGTCGAATTTATTGCGTGCTCGAATGTTCGTCTTGGGTGATGGTAGTGATCGGTTACAACGTTTAGGGGAACAAAGAAAAAAAAACAAAAACGAGAATTTTTGTCGGTGAATATCTATTATATTCTATATAACAATAATAAATATCAGCTGTTTCCTGTAAACAAATTTGATTTTCAAAAAAAATCAAGTTTACAATGCGAATTTCAGTAAATTTGCACATATATTTATTTAATGATAAAATTATTATTTGCCAAGCTATTATTTCTCATAAAAAATAAATTAGTTATTTTTAGTAACAATTATTGAGTTATTTAAATAAATAAATTTTAATATCAATTATTTATTTTTTTAAAAATCCATGTAATATGAATCTTGTTTATGTTAACATTGTTAGTGTAGATAAGATAATTGAAACATTTGTTGTGACGTTTTTAGCAGGGAACGTTTATTTTTTTTTCTCCGTTAACTCAACGAATATTCTTGAAGTTTCTCGTTCTACTCGTCCTTTAATAGGTTTAGAAACCCCACCCTGTTCTCTATATTATCCTTCATGTATTACGTTTTAGGATAGAAGGATCCAGAAACTTGTCGTAACCTGCCTGGGGTTTTTGCTGAACAAAAACTCACATTCACATGCATATATATATATATTTATATAAAACGTTTTTGATCATCTAAAAAATATGTTATTTTAACGAAAAGATTTTTCACCTTTGAATTCTGACGGTTTCTACGTAACGATTTTATATAAATACACACGAATTTAAATATATATAATACCTAATAATCATAAGTCATATATATGAATGTAGTGAATAACATATGAGTAATATCAATAACATTATCAGTTGATGGATTTTCGGTAAACAAAATTCGCAGACTATTTAATTTAAAAACAAAAATTTGTTATGTAATTACTAGATATTTTTATATATTATATGATTGTTATATTATTTTGCATTTTATATATTTTATAATATATATCTATAAATTCGTGTTTTTTATAAATATAAGTAGATAAACATGTTTATTTAGTTACATATATATCTCGCGTATCAAATATATATCTTTTGCTGTTTGACATAAATTTTGATTGAAACAAAGTAAAAACAAGTTTTTTTTTATAATTTTGATAAATTTATTTGATTAATTATCTAAAATATATTAAATTTTACATAATTCAATAATATGTATATGAAAAATTAGATTTATTAAAATGTTCTAGAAATTTCGAAAAAATTCTAGAATATTCCATGAAATTTCAGAACTTTGTAGAGAATTCTTAAAAAATTCTAGAATATTTCATGTAATTTCAAAACATATGGGAAAAAGTGCTAGAATATTCACTGAATTTCTATAAACTTCTAGAAAATTCGGGGAAAAAAATACTTGGATATTCCATGTAATTTTAAGAAATTCGGAAAAATTCTAGAATATTTTATGTAATTCCAAAACATATGGAAAAAAGTGCTAAAATATTAACTGAATTTCCATTAACTTCTAGAAAATTCGGAAACAAAAATACTTGAATATTTCATGTAATTCTAAGAAATTCGTAGAAAATTCTGGAATGTTCAATGAAATTCTGGAACCTTCTAGAATATTCCATAACGACGTTCTAATTGATTTTAGATGAAAAAAAAAATTTTTACATTACTTTTTTTTCGCATAAATGGAGGATTTTTTGAAATGGAGTTAGACCATTTGTTGATTAGAACGTCGAAAAAATTTTAGAACCTTCTAGAATATTGCGGCAAATTTTAAAACCTTTGAAAAATGATGAAAAAAAAAAAAAAAATAAAATAAAATAAAAAGTACCGTACGGGTCTAAGAACGTACTCGTGTTATTTAAAGAGACATTGAAATATTTATTTATTGATAAATTTTTTCAATACATTGGCAAGAAAATATGTTTATTATTTATTATTCAAAATATAACATTTATTTTGTAAATATTTATTTACAATAAATAATTTCTCCTATAATTACTAGTTCTATATAGATTCTAGTAAGCTCTGATGATTTATTAACTTCAAAAAAAATATATATTTATATATATATAACATATCTTATAACATTTTGTAAATAATTGCCAATTATTTTTAAATACATTAATTATGCAACTTATTCTAAATAATAAATTTTATAATTACAATTTAGTCTCAATACAAAAAAATAATTTAATTAAAAAATTTTTAAATATACAGCAATAAAGCTTTCAGACATATATCAACGCATGCTTATATATATTTACAAATATATAATATTATGATATAAATCAATTTGTTATAAAATTTAATAAATTAAAAATTGAAATAATTATTTAATTTTCACAATAAAAATATTTTTAAAAATAAATATTTATAATTTTTAGAAGATAAAATTATCCAGCAGCAACAGACCCATTGTATCTTGGACGTCGGTTTGGTGACCTTGGCCTTTCCTGCTCTCCAACACCCGGAGCAACTTCAATAACAGCTGGATACGGTATATATTCAATTAAAATCGCTCTTTCACCTTCTAATTTTTTTCTAGGCACATTGATTGTCAAAACACCATCAGACGATAGCTCGGACTTAGCTTCATCAACATCATATTCCTCTGGAATGTCATAACTTCTCTCAAACTCTCTTGAAACAGTACCATGCTCATCCAGGATTAATTCAAGTCCAGCTTGTACTGTAATTACATTGTCGGCCACTTTCACCGCAATGTCATCAGGGTTAAATTGTCCAACGTCCAAGGTCACTGAATATTTTTCTTCTTCTTGATATCTTGGTGTTATAAATCTACTTCGTCGATAATTTATCACATCAAATGGATGCTGATAATTTCTATACCTCGATGATGGGAAATAAATATTATTTATGGGTAATGCAAAATCTTGATTATCAATTCGATGAACGTGATTCAAATTTTCCCACCAACTGGAGAACAACATTGGTATCAATGACATCACTTAATTTAATTAATTAATTAATTATATTGTAAATTACCACAAATTTCTCTTACTAATAATAAAACAATTAAATTATTATTTTTATTGTTTATTTTTAGGCAACGTCAAGTAGCAAATAAAAAAAATAAGAGGATGACAGTTAATATAAATATCCTAGTTGGAAATAACTTGAGTCGAACACTTATTTATAAATATTATAAACTCTTTATTTAGGATTATTATTTTGTTAAAAATAAAAGTACGCGGTAAGAGTTTGTGTTCTGCAACTGACGTTTACCAGATTACTAACGTCATCATGTACATTTTCTAACGTTGACATTGACATACTTATATAATTGTTTATATATTTTTCTATGCGCTCTACTACTGACATCAGTTGAATATGTTTTAGTAAATTTATAAAGAATCTAAATATTTTTTATAAGTTTTTATAATTGAAAGTTTTTTTTTAATATTGTAATTTAGTGTAAAATAAATTGTTATTTTTTCTTTTGCAAATGCTTATTTGACTCATGCGCGCGCATATTGAACTTGAATTAAATTCAAACAATTTTAATTGCCAATAAATATTTTTACGATCTGTTGTAAATTTGTATATTTTCAATTAAAAAAAAAAAATAATAATCGTGAAGTTGACAGACAATAAAAAATTTTCGGATTTTTTTTCAACTATTCAATTACATAAAAAACAATAAACTAAAAATACGCACATGTAGAAAATTAAAAAAACTATAGATGCAATTTTTTCAAATATTTTTTTTTTATAATTTATCGATGTTTAAAAAAAAAAAAAAGACTATTAGACGTCAGCTAAATTTAGTATCATAAAAAAAAAAAAATTTTAATTGAATTTAAAAAAAAAAAAAAAGTAAAAACTAATTTTATTTTTGTATGTAATAAAAAATTTAAATCTATAATTACCTTGTCTTCTTTTATTTACAACTAATTTATTTCTAATTATATACTAGAATTAGCCTAATTACTTTTAATTAAAAAATATTTTAAATTAAAAACTAAAGGATAGGATTTCAAAATTAAAAAAATTATTTTTTTCTCGAGTTTTTTTTTTTTTTTGTTTTATTTTATAAGAAAAAGTTTATAGAGAATACATAAATCTACAGCATATAGACTAGATCTTAAATTCTAACTCATGTCTTTGATAATGATAATTAATATTTTAATGAATTAAATGCAATGGAGTTAAATTAAAAAAAAAAAAAAAAAAAAGTGAAAATTATTTAGTCATTAAATGTAAAAATAATTAAATTTAAGCCTCAGGTTTCTTAGCAACAGCCTCTGGAGCAGTGTCACGGATAGCCGGTTTCCCAGTGTGCTCGATTTCGATCTTCCTCTCGCCTTCAATCTTGGGTTGGTCTTTGCGTGGTACAACAATGGACAGAACTCCATCAGATGATAATTTAGAAGTCACTTGATCAATATCACATTGCTCTGGTATGAGATAACGTCTGGTGAATTGTCTTGATATGAAGCCATGTTCGTCTTGCTTCTCTTCGTGCTTGCCCTCGACGACAACCGATCGATCGACCACTTTGACGTTTATTTCTTCAGGTGCAAACTGCTGGACATCCAATGAAACTTGGAAACTGTCTTTATCAGCTTTTACTGTTGATGCCCCGCCCTGACCTTTACGCAAAAGCTCACCCCAAGGTCGGTTGTAGTTAATTGGGCATCTTGATGCTGTTCTTGGCTGTTGCAAATATAGATAAAGGCTTCTTGGTGTCATTGACTCCGGACGCAATCCCAAACCAAAGTCTTGATCCAATAAACTGTGAGGTGCGTCGAGATCTTCCCACCAGTTTGAGTACAGCAATGGTAATAATGACATCTTGATTATTTTTTTATATTAATTAATTAATGATCACTTGTATTAATCACAAAGATTAAAATGCTTTAAAGTTTAAACTTTCGATACTTTACGTATGAGTTTTAGCTTTCGACTGATGGCGTAGCAACCCAGCAACTGCATTTATATGATTGAGGTGGCGCTGAAAAACTCACGATAGCCGGCCGGCGAATGTTCTTGATATTTCTAGAACATTCTCCAACATTCTATTGTTTATTTCAAATAATTTTATCTTTTTTTATGATATTGTTTATTTTAAAATTAATTTTATTCCTGAAATAGAATAAAAAATTATTATTTTAATTTACAGATTATATTTATACATATGTTTAAAATAAATTTATAAACATTACGAAGATGATAAATTACGTAGTAATTCAAGTATTGATCGAAGTATCGCGAAGTAAACAAAAATTTTGTTATGTAATACAGTAATTGTATAATTTTTTGAAAACTGATCAGATGAAAGTATTTTTAAATATTTTTATCTAAAGATAAAAAAAAATGTTTAATTGATAGTTTATTGATAACGTAAGTAAAATATCCCAATGTTTGAGTTAATTCAGTGCATTTACACTACAGTTTATTGGCAGCACTACGCAGTATAAATTTAAATTAAAATTTAAATTTTATGTAAGAAATTTTTTACTTATTCCAAATACTAATTTATGTAATTAAATATTAATAATAATGATACTGAAATCAGCCGTATAATTTTTGAATTTTTTAAAAACGATTAATTTTTAAAATCACACCCACAGTTTTTTAAATTTTTTACATCAATTTTAATGATCCTGAAGTTAGCAGACAATTAGTAATTTTCGGATTTTTTTTTTCAATGAATGAATTACAAAAAAACAAAAACTTAAAATATGCACACGTAGAAAATTTTAAAAATTACAGGTGTCATTTTTTTAAATATTTTTTTTTTATAATTTATTGCTTAAAAAAAATTTTTAAATTATTAAACGTCAGCTAGCTTCAGTATCATCAATTTAATAATAAATGAATAAAATGTCAGTAGAGTAAAAATTTTAAAATTCATATTTAAATAAACACAAAATCCGTACGCGCATTTTTTTAAATTTCATTATTTCAATTTATTTATCTATTTATTTCAAGTTTATAAATTGACTCATGTCTGCTATATTCACACTCATAATATTTTTATTTTTATTTATTTTTTTTATTTTTATTTTTTTTTTTAATTAAAAAATTTGAAAATTATCTGCTAACTTTAGGATCATAAATAATAATAATAATAATAATAATAATAATTTTATAAGAACTTAAAATTTATTTGTATATAAAGAATGATCGAGATTTTTCTGGACGTCAGTTGATATGTGACGTCTTAAAAATAAAATATTAATTTTTTTGAAGGTAATTATAATAACGAGTGATTATAGCGTCATTTATTATTTTTACGTTTATTTAAAATCATAGAATTGACTAAAAAATAATTTAGACAACGAAAAATTTAAAGAGCGTTCTCGAAACGTCGAGTGACGTTTGTACGACGTTTGCAGGAGAGTATAAAAGCGAGCCGGAGCGCGCAAACCGTCAGTCGCAAAAATACAAGCAACGAATAAACTTGAAAAGTTATACAAGTGATCAAAGTTTTAAAAATCTATGAGATCAAGAATGTCACTCGTACCAAAGTTGTTTTCTCACTGGTGGGAAACACTTGATCGTCCTCACCGATTGATGGACCAACACTTTGGATTGCCTTTGAATCCTGAGCACCTGTTCCGTGACTTCGAGAGGACCATGCGTGAGTACGAAAGAAGATTTCCAACAGCATACTACAGACCATGGGCTGATTTGATGAGAGACGATGAGAAAGGAACTTCTGTCATAAAAGCAGACAAAGACAAGTTCCAGGTCTCGTTGGACGTCCAGCAGTTCAAACCTGAGGAAATAAATGTCAAGGTCCAGGACAACTTCATCGTCGTCGAGGGCAAACATGAAGAAAAGAGTGACGAGCATGGAACAGTGTCCAGACAATTTGTTAGGAAATATTTGATTCCTGAACAGTGTATGCCGGATAAGGCTACCAGTTCATTGTCCACTGACGGAGTGCTGACCATCACTGCACCCAGGAAACCAGAAGCTATCGAAGCCAAGAAGGAAAAACCAATAAAGATTGAGTTCACCGGCAAACCTTCTATTGAACATGAAGAACCCAAAAAAGTCGCTGCTAAACAGTAAAATTTATATCTATAATTAAAAAATAACATAATTTATATTATAATTAATTAATAAGAATTTTCTTTTGTTTTTTCATTTAAAAAAAGTGCGCCATTTTTCTACTTAATCATAATTTTATGTTACTCTTATTTATCATTAGTCTTGGACTTGTAACTTTTTGTAAAAAATATGTAAAGTGATGCATTTCAAATGTAGTGTTATCAATAAATATATAAAAAAAAATATAAAAATCTTGTTCATTATTTGAGATATAATTCCTTAAATTTAAATTTGTCATATTATATAATTAGTAATTTAAGTAATTAGTAAGTGAAAATTAATTTAAATTTAAAAATGAAGATAAATGAGGTAAGTAAATTTTTATTATAATTAAAATTTGAAAAATTTTTTTATGTTTATAAAACGTTTTATTTTTAACTTAACATCTGATAAAAAAAAAAACAGGATTTTTTTTTTAAACGAGAATTCGACTGATAAATCATTGAAATTTAGTAAATAATTGATAATTAAATTAATTATATAATTAATTAAAAGCTTAGCATAATAGAGAAGGGATAGTTAATTATGTCATTTATATATTTTGTTTATTATAATTATTTATTTAATTATATGTACATGGTATTAGATAATTTTTTATAAATATTAAAGTTTACATTTATAAATTATTTTTGTTTTTTATTTACTCGCTAATAGAATAAAGTATCTGATTGCCAGCAGCCCAGTGCCTTTATATAAAATTGATAAGAGAATTATTTGTTTTTTTTTTTTTTTTTTTTTTTTTTCACCAGATAAATTTATTGTTTAATCAGTTATTTAAAATCTGCTGCATTATTATCATAATTGAAAATTGTACAAGAGCTGACTGATGTCGCAATTTTACTTGTTTGATTTTCTTAATTTTCTAATATGAAATTTTATAAATAATTATAAGCATAAAAATTAAATTTAATTATCGTAGAATCAATAAAAAAATTTTAAATGTTTCTGTGGCTGGTAAATATATAAACAACAATTATTAGAGAGCTAGCTTTTGAAGGACATGATAGTTTACCCTGCATATTATTTAAAATAGAGACTTCTATTTTTTTTTAATTCATAAAGAAAATTATTAAAAATATTTGAATTTAACTGAATATCAATTTCGTGTAATTTGATATATAAATTAAAAAAATGAAAATAATTAATTACTGATTGAAATCTTAGTTAAAGATTATAAATTACTTGTCTATTTACAATTGAAGTTCTATTAAATAATTAAATATATCAAATTTATCATGAATTAAATTAATTAACATCACAAAGATAACGTGAGATTTACTTGATCATCTCCAGGCAATATATGAAAAACTCGTGAAGATCCTGAAGGCGGCTGTGGGTCATCTCGATTCCCATTGTCATCACCCGTTCTGAGGACGATTCCCTCAGAATTCGTTATTTTCCATGTGTCAAAAGCTGGATTATCTTCTTCTTCTTCTTCACCAAAATTATCTGATGGACTGACTGGCGGAGTGATGTCTTCCAGATCAATTGAATCTGATGAATCATCAGATGTTTTGGAGTCATCTGATGGACTGACTGGTGGAGTGATGTCATCATCAGATAGATCACCAACTGGTGGAGTAACATCCAGATCTGAGTCTTCTGCTTCATCAAATAAATCACCAACTGGTGGAGTGACATCCAAGTCTACTGGATTATTATCATCAGATTCAGCAGTTCCAGGTGAGTTATCATCAGTGTCTGGTATTCTATTATTATTTGTCAATTTAATAGTCTTTGAATTACCATTTAAATTTCTAGGTGATTTTCCTTTTAATGAAGACCCAGATGTTGTATTATTTAAATGTTCTGGCCATGAACCAGAGAATGCTGACATCCTTGACTTGGAACTCAATGATTGATCATCCAGTTTTTTTTTATTAGGTTCTTCAAAAACAAATGATGACATCCTTGACTTGGAACTTAATAACTGATGATCATCCAAGTTTTTTTTATTCGGTTCTTTGAAAAAAAATGATGACATCCTCGACTTGGAACTCAGCAATCCACTATCTGATTTTCTTGAATTTGACTCTGTTGAAACAGATTTAAATGAAAAATTCAAATTAACATTGTCCTTTAATGGAGCTTGGAAATAAAAATTTGAAGATCTTTCCAACGGACTAAGTTTGTAATTTGATAAACTATTAATATTTGTATCACTTATTTTTCTTTTTTTAACAATACTACTAGGTATTGCAAAATCAAAATCCGTTTCTTCGAGTTTCCGGTACATTTTTTAAAGCGATTTTACTATTTTTTGTTAATTTAAACAAAACTGTACTCTGACGCGATGCTTAACACAAAATGACTGACTAGAACGGAGTGAAATATAGTATTGCTGTAAAAGTTTCAAATACGTGTACGTGTTGCTGCAGGTCAACTAATTATCTATGGGGGGGGAACCAAAGAAAAATTTTCGCAGGCTAATAGAATACAAGGAACTCGGTGCACTGTAGGTACAGTACGCAAGAGATTTATTTTGGGAAAACGCCAGGTATAGACATGGTTTGAAATTTGTAATGTTAAGTATTTAGGTAATTAGAGATCATCGTAATGTACTTTTAAGTTTACGATACCATTGAAATGAGATTAACTACAGTATATAGAACTATTAGTAGAAAATTTATACATAAAGTAATGACCCTCATTATAAAGTATTTTTAAATGTAATAAGAAAATATACTTATCCAAAATTACAAAAATAAAATAATATAAAGAAGATTTATGATACTGAAGTTTGCCGGCATCCAATAATTTTAAAAAATGATAAATTAATTAATAAAAAAAAAAAAAAAATTAAAAAATTGCACCTGTAGTTTTTTTAATTTTCTACGAATGCATATTTTTAGTTTTTTTTTTGTAATTGATTAGTTAAAAAAAAAAATATTTTTAATTTGCTAGCTTATGAGTGTAAATGTAGTAGACATAAAACATTTTTTGAATTACATATAAAAAAATTAAATAATTAAAATAATAAAATTTTAAAAAAATGCATGTACTTATTTTTTAATTGTCTAAACATGTATTTTTTATTTTTATTTTGCAAACGTTTTTTTTTATTATTTCAAAGTTTTGAAAATTGTCAGATGTCCGCTAAATTTACTGTCTTGAATGTAGCAGATATGAATCAAATTTTTAATTACAAATAATTGAATTTAACACTCAAAAATATAAAAAAAAATACATATACTGATTTTGAAATTCTGTAAATGTGAATTTTTTTATTTTTATCCAGTTCACATTTTATTCACTTGTTTTAAAATTTCAAAAATTGACAATTGTCAGCTACACTTTCATTGCTAACTTCAGGATCATAAATATTTAATTAGTTTTTAAATAATTAAATTGTTTTAATAAATAAATGAATGTGGTTATGATTGATAATAAAATTAATTAGTAATTTAATTATTTTAGTGACTAGTTAATCAATTTATTAGTAGAATCAATTAATTAAAATAATTAATTACTAAAAATTTACTGTCATTTTAAATAATTAATTTTGTAAAAAAAATTTTGGTTGAGATAAATAAAGACTGAAGTTTTACACTGAGTTTAATTAATTTATTTAATTAGTTTATTTAATCTAGAAATTTTATAGTACTCACATATTCAGACTGGACATTTTTTAATGACTGATAAATTATTTTAATTAAAACTTATATTTATTAATTAATTATTTAATTTTAAATTTCAATAAAAAATAAAAAATTTCCTACACTTTATTTATTTGTAAAATAATTTTTAATTTGAAATAATGACGCATGCGCGTTGATGCCGCGCGACAGTACTTCCATCTACTGGGATAAAATATAAATATTTGTGTAAACAAAACCTATATATGTTATATATTTAATAAAATAAATACAATTATGAACAATAACGAACAGTATGTTGTGATAATTGACTTATATTAATTAAATATGACGATTACAACTTTTTAGATTCAAAAATTTTAAATAAAATAATAAACAATTATAAACATCGGAATTCTACATGTTTATTTGCGAGAGCGATCTACTTGCCGGTAGAAAATTCTAGTCAAAAACGTTACAATAAAATACATAATAAAAAAATATATCAATTTATTATTTTTTTTTATATTATTTTCATAAATATTGTAATCATATTTTTAGAAATACTTATTATTTATAAAATAAATTTACAAAATATTTTATTTACAACTAAAATGTATAATATTTATTTTGAATTTTTGTTTATTTATCATGTAATATAAATTATAAAATATATTATAATTTTTTATATCGATTATAGAAATTCAAATATATCAAAATTTTCTAATGGATTCAAATAAAAATTTGCTAATAAATTCAAAAAATAATCCATGATTTTTTAAATTATTGTAATCAAGTAAATAATAAATTTTTCTAACATTTCTTTTTGTTTCATTCAAAAAATTTTTTAAAAAATTTATTTAATTTTCATTTTTTTAATTTATTTCGTTATAAATAAATTACATTAATTTACTAAATAATTACACAAGAGGAATTATTTTTTATAAATATATCAGGTATGAAAATTTCACATAAAATATATAAGTACTTTATTAATAATAAAAATAAAATATTTTGAAAACTTGACATTTAAAATAAATTTTAATAAAAATAAAAATAAAAATGAAATTATTCAGGTAACGGCCAGAAGCATCGCGAACTTTTTAATCTAGAAATTTCTGGTATATTCATACCCCCTCTCTGCTGTCAGTTGCTGTCTATATAAAACCGGTGAATTCCGTCGACGCCATCAGTCTGAAAACAAACAATCAATACGTAACTTATACGCATTTAAGCGAAACCGCACGTTTTACGTGTTACTGTAAATTAATTAAATAAACAAACAAACAAGTGATAGTAATTGTATTTTATTTACTTATCAGCTGTGAAGTGATAATTAAAAACTAAAATATGTCATTACTACCATCATTATTCTCTCACTGGTGGGAAGATCTTGAACGTCCTCATCGTTTGTTGGACCAACATTTTGGAACAGTTTTAAGCCCGCAAGATTTGCTTCCATTCCGTGAAGAAGAGCCTAGTCTGCTGGTAATTCGTCCACCAAAACGTCACCATCATTACCATCATCCATACGAGAAGTCGATCGCTCGTAGATCCGGCACTGGATCATCAGTTTTGCAAGCTGACAAAAATAAATTCCAAGTTAACTTGGACGTCCAGCAGTTTGCTCCAGATGAAATAAGTGTTAAAGTATCGGGGCGCAATGTTATCGTCGAGGGCAAACATGAAGAAAAGCAGGATGAGCATGGCTGGATTTCACGTCAATTCTCACGTAAATATTTGGTGCCAGAGCAGTGTGACCTTGACCAACTTCAGTCTAATTTGTCATCTGATGGAGTCTTGAGTATCATCGCTCCCCGCAAAAAAGCTCTGGAAGACAAAAATGAACGAGTTATTCCAATCACACAAACTGGGCAACCAGCTATCACATCAACTGACACTAAGTCAGCTGAACCCTCAGGATCAAAGGACACTTCTCCTCAAAAAACTCCAGTTACTCGTGCTCAAGACAAAGCATCAAAGACTGTCAAAGCTGCTTAAAGATAATCACTTCAATATTTTCATTTTTTTTTATTCATTCATACTCTAGTTTATTGTCATTTATTAAATTATCTTAAGTTTATTTTTTAATATTACAAATGTAATTACATTTATAAGGACAAAGTTTGACTTTAGTATTAAATTATAATTAATAAAATTAATTATAAAAAGAATGTACCAATAAGTAGATTTATCGTTTTTTGTATTTAATATAAAAACCATTCTTGTAAAGGAAAAAAAAATTTTATAATAAAATGTGTGTAAACAATTAATTGTTGTTAATTTATTTTATTTTAGTTCTGTTGTATATTAGGCTTAAGTTATTTTAAGTAAGTGATTTAATTAATTTTAAAAATTGTGTGTGGATATAGATGGCGATTGGCAATTATTCGAAGTTTATAATAAAAGAATAAAATGGAAGTAAAAGTCAAAAAGTACAAGATCAGCGCGTACATTTTTTGAAAATTTCTTTTCTGTAATTTATTTGAAATTTATAAATTGTATCGTCTGCTACATTCACACTCATAAAATTGTTGCTTATTAATTTAAAAAAACTATTTGAAAAAATTGCAACAATAGTTTTCTTAATTTTCTACATATGCGTATTTTTAGTATTTTGTTTCTTGTCATTGATTTTTTGGAAAAAAAAAAAAAAAAAAAAAAAAAAAAAAAAAATTGATTGTCTGCCAACTTCAGGATCATAATTTTAAATGAGTAAATGTAGCAAACATCAGTATTAAAAATTATAAATAAATAGAGTAATTTTTTTTTTTATATTTTAAATATTCTATATTATTCTACCGCCGTTTTATTTTAATTTACGATTTTTAATTTTTTCGCATTTCTAATTACCTATTTTTCGAATTTCTAAATTTACCGAGCAAATAATAAAAATAATTAATAAATTATTTATGAAAATAAAAAAACTATGAGTATACTTTTTAGTCTAATTAATATAAGTATTGACAAAAATAAATTTTAATAAAATTATTAAATTTCAATTTTGAAATTTCGCGCTAAGATGGCGCTACTGCGCGTCGCTATATTCGACGTTCAAATTTTTGCTAGAGTGGGGGCGGTCGATGAATCGCAAAATCGATTGCTTTGGATCAACTGACGGTCCAATAGCGGCAGTCAGTTCAATTAGAAACACTGTATCGCAGTTAATTCACGAAATTATCCATAAAATTTATTGCTAATAGTAATTGATTAATTAAAATGTGCAGTGTTTGTAAAATTTAAATTATGCAAAGTATCTGTGGTGTCCTAAGGTGTCGAGTGTTCAGTGCTAGTGTAAAAGTGTTGCAAATTGCTGATGCTGATACTACCAAGTTCCTGACCAAAATCATCTGGCATCGTTTGGTGGGAAATAGCAGTCAAGTGACGTTTGTTTAGCTGCAATACACTTGGAGCAATTTAATTCAAATCTCCAAGTGTATTAGGATACCCTTCTGCATATTATTTCGCCACCAAGGTTTGTTCAAACACTTGCGTGTTTTTTTTTTAAATATTTTAAATATTTTTTTATCATATTTTGCCGCCATTTTATTATGAATAACAATTTTTACTTTTTCTTCGATTTCTAATAATTTATTTTGTGAATCTTTAAATTTACCGCGCGATTAATAAAAATAATTAACAAATTATTAATAAAAAATAAAACATTTAGAGTATACTTTTTTTGGTCAAATTAATATTATTATTGACACAAATTTTAAAAAATTATTCACTTTCAATTTTGAAATTTCGCGCCAAGTTGATGCTACTGCGTATTACTGTACTCAACGATCATTTTTTAAGTTTGAATTTAATCACAGTATTGCAGATACGTCGTGTAATTATCCATCAAATTTATTGTTCATAGTTATTGTTCAATGAAATTGTGCAGTGTTTGTAAAATGTAAATTGTGCAAAGTGTCTGTGGTGTCTTTAAGTGTTAAATGTCTAGTGCAAGCATAAATTGTTGAGTGTTCAGTGCTAGTGTAAAGTGTTACTGATAACTTGCAAGGTCCTGAGCAGAATTATCTGACATCGTCTGGTGGGAAATAGCAGTTAAGTGACGTTTTTTTTAGCTGCAATACACTTAAAGCAATTTAATTCAAATCTTCAAGTGTATTAGGACATCCTTCTGCATATTATTTCCCCACTAAGGTTTGTTCAAACACTTACATGTTTTTTTTTATAATTTTTTAAATATTTTTCTATCATATTTTGCCGCACGATTTTTAGTTTTCTCCGATTTCTAATAGTATATTTTTCAAATATTTAAATTTACCGCGCAAATAATAAAAATAATTAACAAGGGTGCACTCCGAAATGTGCTACGCTACAGCTGTAAATACGAATTTTTAAATTTTTATTCTACTTACATTTTATTTATTTATTTTAAAATAAAATTAAAAAAATTCCCACTTGTTACATTCATACTCATTTAAATTAATATCGCTAGTATATTAATAATATATAAATATACCAGCAGTAATAATTTAAATCCGGTTTGAAAAACTGACCCTCGGAGTTTTTTAAATTTTCTACATGCGCATATTTAAAATTTTTTTTCTTGTAAACGATTTGTTGAAAAAAAATTCAAAATATTTAATTGCCCGCTAACTTTAGGATCATAAAATAATTAAAGATAATAATTATAATTATTGTTTTGTTATTTGTATTTGTTTATCTGTTGACCGCAAAGTCGTTAATGAGTCATACATGCTCATTAAATTATAATAATAATAGAAAAATGAGCGGAAGATTACAAAAATTTATGATATCATCAAAGAGGAGTTTTTCTAACAGCTGTTTAGTGTCAGTTCAGATGTGACAGCCAGTACTGTCAAAAAAAAACTATTTTAATTAATTATATACAATAATTAGTATTATTGTAAATAACAATTACCAAAAAATGGTAACAATAAAATAATATATATCTTATTGTCTACAAATTTATATTTTTTATAAAATTGTTAAAGTTGTCATTGCAATTTTTCTAACCTGTCAGTTGTTAGGTTATTTGAATCATCACAAAGTATCCCAGTGACTCAATTAAGGATTAATTTTAAATTTATATAAATATATATATTTATAATTGTAATTATAGTAAATAGAATAATGGATAATCAAAGTACAAATTCAGTAGAACATGATTACACGGAGATAGTCCAGAGGCTGTCAAAAAAACAAAAATGGGCATATGGAGTCGGGCATGTGTTGAATGACATTTGTGCCTCATTGTGGTTTACATATTTAATTGTATTTTTTCACTTTGTATTGGGTTTCAATCCCGTGTTATCAGGAACTGTTTTACTTATTGGTCAAGTAGCTGATGCTGTTTCTACGCCATTTATTGGATTGCAATCAGATAAAACTGATGACTTCTGGTTGTGTAGATATGGAAGACGGAAAACTTGGCATCTAATAGGTATTATTTATTTAATTTACGAGTATAAATGTTGCAGTCATGAGTCAATTTATAAAATTTAAGTAAATAAATTTTAAAAAATGCGCGCATTTTTTCATTGATTTAAATACGCATTTTTTAATTTCGATCCAACTTACAATTGATTTAATTATCAAAAAGTTTTTAAAATTCCCACTTATTAGGTACATTCACACTCATGTCAGTGTAGCAGATATGAGACAATTTATAAATTTTAAATTAAAGTAATGAAATTTAAAAAAATGCGCATACTGATTTTTCATTGATCTAAATACGCATTTTAAAATTTTTTCTTTATTTAAATTTTATTTATTTATTCAAAAATTTAAAAAATTATGATCCTGGTTAGTAAACAATTAAAAATTTTCGAATTTTTTTTTTAACGTCAATTATAAAAAAAAAAAAACTAAAAATATGCACATGTAGAAAATTTAAAAAACTATAAGTGCAATTTTTTCAAATATTTTTTTTATAATTTATTGTTATAAAAAAAATAAAAAAATTATTAGACGTCGGCTAATTTTAGTATCATTTAAAAATTTCTACTTGTCAGGTACATTCGCACTCATATTAATTTATATATTTTTTCTAGGTACAATATGTGTCATGTTTAGTTTTCCTTTTATATTTTCTCGTTGTATAAATTGTTACAATGCTGAGCATTGGGCTCAAATAGTTTATTATTCGGCATTTATAATAATATTTCAATTCGGTTGGGCTGCTGTACAAATATCACACTTGTCTATGATACCTGATCTCACACCAACCGAACACGAAAGAACGGAGCTCACTGCAATTAGGTAACATTGTAAACAAATTAATTTTAATTAATTATTCAACTTAATATTCTATTGTATGATTCACTGAATGAATGTCCGACTAATTTATTCGCACATTCATTTTTATCATTGAATGATAAATTTATAATCATTTTTTTTTTTTTTTAGATATACATTTACAGTTTTTTCAAATGTTTTTGTATACGGAGTAACCTGGGCAGTATTGCACGTCACCAGTGATAATTTAAATAACCAAATAGGTCCAAAAGATGTTTACAAATTTCAACAAATTGTTCTAATTGGTATGGCAGTTGGTGTTGTAGCGTCAATTACTTTCCATTCAATTATTCAAGAAACTCCGCACGATTCTACTGGTAATTAATTAGTTAAATTTTTATTTTTAAATCTCATATTGGAAGTATGAGTTATTTTAAAATTTAAATAAATTATTGTCCAAAACTTTAATAAATTGTAATTTTTTTTGTGTAGGTCCTATAAGACGAAATTTACGACCGGCTTCGTCATTTTTGAGAGACGTTAAGTTCTATCAAGTAGCTGTCGTGTACATGGCAACTAGGTTGTTTGTAAATATATCACAAATTTATGTACCTTTATATTTACACGATACTTTGAAAATGCCCGCGACATCTTTGGCAATAATCCCCCTGATAATGTACCTCAGCAGCTTTAAAGTTTCCTTGATAATTGAGAGAATAAATACCAAATTAGGTAGAAAAATTTCGTATGCCCTTGGAGTATTGCTGGGTATATCTGCGTGTGTGTGGATATGGTTTGGCCAAGGGACGAATTTTACTAAATTGTATATATATCCGGTTTCTTTATTACTCGGTAAATTATTTAACAATTAACAAATTAATATTATTTATGATTACTTGCATTGGAACTTAAAATTTCAGTGTCGACAGCCAGTCAGAAACAAGTTAATTTAAAACCAATAGTGTCATTAATTATTAGCGTAAGCGTAAATTATCATTTGCAATTTATAATAGTATATTACACATTCAGGAAGGAAAGTAAGAAATTCCAACTTGCGTGTGTAATTACCAAAGGCGAGGGTGAACTACATCTTACCTGCCTCCCTGATGTGTAAACGATTTTTCATCAGATCTGCATCTAAAAGTTTAAATTTTTGGCTCTAAAAGTTTGTGGGAAAAATGATGCATGCGCTAATTTTATCATTTATTTTCTGTTAAAAGGGAAGAACGTCTTCTAGAAGAAGAAATTTTTCATTATAACTGCACTGAAAATTTAAATTCCTACTCTGTTTAGAGGGAAGAAAGTCATTAAGACAAATTTTAAATTATAAATAAATAGAGTATATAATTAAAAAAAAAATATTTATAAAAAATGCACTTATTAATTTGTAAATTTTTTAAATGCCCATTTTTAAAAATTTTATTTTATTAATTATTTAGTCTATTTATTAATAATTTTACATTTGTCTGATGTCTGCTACATTCACACTCATAAACTTTTAGAGGCCAAAATTTAAATTTTCAGTACAAATATTATCTGGTTAAACCGGAAAAACAATCGATTACCATAATGCGTTCATAAACTTTACAGAGAAGGTAAACGCAGTATTAGGTCTTCTTTTACTCCTCTGGTTTTAATTAAGCCACGTGATCTTCCCAAGGGTCGATCTTGACTGATAACATTCACAATTTACGCGTTTGCTAATATCTATTCGCGGTATTGGACTGAAATTCGCTTTTTTCGACTGGCTGTAGACACACAAGCTGTGAGTTTCGATGCTGATATCATGAAAAAATAAATAAATATATTACTGAGTACAGGAGCAAGCGGATCTATGATGCTAGTAACTAGTCTTGGAGTAACCGCAGATTTAATTGGCCCAAATACAGAAAGCGGTGCTTTTGTTTATGGTGCTATGAGTTTTACCGACAAACTCAGTAATGGAATTGTTGTCATGGCAATACAATACACGTAAGTCTGTTACTCAACAATAAAACTTTATCAATTAAAAATATAATTCAATTTTTTAAAATAATTTCCAATGAGTTTAATTCAGTACGTTTCCCTAATTAATTAAATAAAAATTTTAATCGCAGACTTCACAAGTTCAATTCTCCTTATTATTATCGGGATGTACTGAGTTTTGTTTGCGGAGGAGCCGCAACTGTTGGCCTTTTAATGTTGATATCTATAAGACCTCTGATAAATCAAATTGAAGGTAAAATTTATTAAGCTGAATGTCCTTGTTAGTAAAAAAATTTATTCTTACAAAAGTATTACTTAGATTCGATAATAATAATAATTAGTATGTAATATTTAATCAGTTACTTTATTTTACTTTTATTTTTATTTTTTTAATGAACACATAATTTAATTATGTAATTATTAATTTAAATTAATAAGGGCATTCACTTAAAAAAAAAAAGTAGGAATAAATCTAGGCCATATTTAAAAATCGTAAATATTTATTTAGATGGAAGAGAATATCGAACTATAGAATCAGACGATACATTTGAACCCAGAGAAGTAAACTCGAGGATAACCAGTGAAAATTGATAAGTGTGAATTTAAATTAAAACCGTACTTATTTTATTATTTTTAAAACTAAATTATTGTATTAAATTAATTGATATTATTTATAAAAATAAAATAACATTGTTAATTATTTTATTATAAATGAGGCATCTTATTAACGTGTAATTAATAACGAGATAAGAAAAAAAGATATAATATAAAAATGATAGTCAAGGTATGAGAGGATGGCGTGATAGTGACGGTGCCTGTCTCTCATAAGCACGGATGACTTTCTGCACGCTATTTTCCACTGGTACCAGTCTCTGGTTACGTCCCATTGTACAAAAGTTCAATTTACTTGGTTGGTTGACTTAGCTTACAAGCCCTCCCAAGTACTGTTTAAAGATTTCAGATTTAACAGTGTATTTGTACGTCCGACTCCTGTATATTACCGTCATAATCGATTCAACTACGACTCAACGAGCTTATATGTAATCCCCGTCAAAGCAACCTAGATGCCATAATGCTAACGGAATGCTACCGACCAACAACTATTCTCGACGATGTCGAACTGGTACATCCTCATTAGCTATTCAAAGTCCTGGAAGTTACTTATCACGACCTAAATTACCATTCAAATCTTATTACTCTAAACCGAAAAGTAATTTTTATTTTAATCATATTGAAAATGCACCTTTTGGAAGACCAAAACGTTTCAAACTAAAGTAAGTTTTTATTATTATTACTATTTGTTTTTTAAAAAATTTTTCAATATATATTTTTCTGATCGGTTTTAATATTTGTTTTTTTTTAAATTAATTAGCAGACTTCGGATCACTTTAAAAATTATTTACTATATGGTGATATTTCGTGGGTCCAATACCCAACATCCTCAGACTACTTTCACTGCTTATACTGACCACATTTTTTTTAAATAAAATTTTTTAAAAAAATTACTAAATACGAACTTAAAACAGACTTTAAAAAAACGAAAAACATGAAAATAAAAAAGAAAAAATCATATCAATAAAAAAATAATTAATTACAAAAATTTAAATAAAATTTTTTTATCGAGTCAATAGATTTATGGTCTGAGGATATGGGTATTGGACCCACGAAATATCACCACATATAGTAAATAATTTTGAAAGAGACTAGAAGTCTGCGTGAGTGAATATAGCAGACATGAGATAAATTTAAATTTATAAATAAATAGAGTAAATAATTAAAAAAAAATATTTATAAAAAATGCACTTATTAATTTTAAAATTTTTCAAATGCCCATTTTTTAAAAATTTTATTTTATTAATTATTTACTCTATTTATTATTAATTTTAAATTTGATGTCTGCTACATTCACACTCATGAAGTCTACCAGTTAATTAAAAAACAATTATTATTATTTTTAATTATAAATATTAATATTATTTTTTTTTCTTAGGAAATTAAATTATATACAAAAAATGGATATTAATAAAAAAAAAATACCTGATTATACAGAAACAGCTTACAGAGAAGCAGTATCACGTTTGAAATATTTACTAGCTGAATCTTACACTCCAAGAGGATCTGGGTAATATATATATATATATTTTTTTTATACTTAAAATATATAATTTGTTTGATATTAATTTAAAAAAAATTTATTTCAGTAAAATAATGCGAGAAAAAAATATTTATAGACGAAGTAATACAAAGTTGCATGAGTCAGCGGATGATACAGATGACAGAAGTGTAGTAAGTGATTGTTCAAAAGGTTTTCCAGGTAATTTATCATCAAGAACTAATACAGGATTAGTATTAGACAAACGTCTGCCAATTACTTCGGTATTGAGCGGCGATAATTCACAAATGACACCGAAAGAAATGTCAACATTTATAATACGTCAGGAAGAATATATTGAGCAGTTGGAATCTGAGTCTCAGTACTGTAAGGAAGAATTAAAAAATTTGCTCGGTAAAATCCGTGATGTTGTGGCGGAAAACGAGGCGCTGCATGATAAAAATAAGACGGTGTTGCTTAAATCATTTTTAAATGAATATGACAGTCAAGATGAAAATAAAAGAGACAAGTCGGTGGATGTTGATCACATTCAGTCTAGTCCTGGTAAAAAAATAAAATTACATCAGTTAATTGAGGGCCCGAGTATAATGTATGAGTCGCGAATCAGTGAACTGGAGGCACAGTTGACTCAAGCGAAAATAGAACTGAAGAAAGCTCTGGAAGAGAGTCAGGCTGGTAGTAAAAAGTTTACGGATGCTATTGATACCAGTCCAGAGACTGTCCATCAGTTGGATCAGGTGATGAAAGAAAAACGCGAATTGTCTGTTAAGTTGGAGGAGACATTGAGAAATTTACAAGTCGCGCGTGATCGCGAGGCTGAGGCAACGCTGAAAGCTAAACGCGCCATAGATTCTATTCAGCAAACGGAGTTTGAAAAATGTCAAGCAGAATCGGAAATTCGTAGACTAAAAGATGAACTAGAGAGACAACGGGATAAAATCCGGGAGGCTACACAAGAAACGTCTCGACGGCTGGCAGATGAGAGACATCAAGTCGAAAGACGTTATGGTCAACAAGTTGAGCAGCTTTCAGCTGACGTCGCGACTCACTGGGACGCTGCCTCCAAGTCTCAGTTGGAGATTGAGAGACAGCGGAGAGAAATTTTGGATTTGAAGAGAGAATTGGCTCAGAAGCAAGCGCTAATTGATGATCTCAAGAAGGAATTACACAATAAAATTTGTAAATTTTATTTATTATTTTTTTAACTTTAATTATTTATATTTATTTATTTATTATAATTTTTTTAGCAAATTTACAAAGTGATTTAAATCAAATGGCAGCTGAGAAAGATGCAGTCGAGCAAGAAGTCGCAACGGCAAAATTATCAGCAGAAAGAAGTGAAAGACACGCCAAGCAAGAGCAAAGTCGTTGGCAAACAGAAATAAATTCTTACAAGCAAAGATTGGAACGCGCTGATGCTGATATTGTTCATTGCCGACGTGAAAATTTACGATTATCTGAACAAATTGCTTCGTTAGAAAAAGAAGTAAAATATTTATAATAAATATTTCCACTTTCTTTTATTGATATTTCCGATAAAAAATTATTTATTTATTATTTTAGCTGAATATGGTTAAAATAATTCGCGCTGACAGCCAGACACCAGCAGCTACACCTCGGCTGGATAATGAAAAAGATTTGACATCAATGATAATGGACATGGAAACAAAACATGGTAAGATATTATTAAGTTACCTGTGTTGGGTATATTGTCCGTAGATTGTGATAACAAAACAAAATAATTATTAATTATTAAAAAGTACTGGTGTAAGTAATTAGTATGACGTCTGTTAATTTAAAACAAAGATTTGTTGAACAAAATTTGTGTGGGAAATCGGCATTATGCCACGCATGGGTAGTAAGAAAAAAAAATATTAGTCAATTTATTATTTAAATTGACTAATATAATTCAGTTTATTGAATAACTTGGAAATTCTCTAGCTACCACAGTTGCTGGTCTTGAAGATGCTCTCAGCAATCAGGCTATGCTCGTCTCACAACTGTCTGCCGAATGCCAATCTCTCACACAGCGTTTGGATGCTAACAATCTCACGCACAAGTATTATTTTGATTATAATTTAAAAAACAATAAATTATTTTTCATTATACCAGGATGGAAACTTAAGTTTCAGTGTCTCTTAAAGTGACAACCAATCGAAAGAAGCGAATTTCAGTCCAATGCCGCGAATTAATATTAGCAGATGCGTAAATTGTGAATACCTTTAGTCAGCGGGCAGAAACAAACTTGTTTCGTCCCGAGGGAATAAAATAATTTTTCTGCCCGCTGACTGAAGGCTTTCGCAATTTGAACTCTGATACTTGTCATTTTTTTAATAGTCATTTCAGAGCATTAATTTTATTTACGTAAATGACAGTTCTGACTGTGGTTAAGTTTTATAAAAATTAGTGTCAATAATAAATAGTATTTATAGTTTCTGCTTAATTATAAATTGCAAATGACAATTTAATAGTTGATGACACCATTGGTCTCAAATTAACTTCTTTCTGATTAGCTGCTGACACTGAAACTTTAAGTTCCAATGCAGGCAATAATGAAAAATCTAGTGTGTAACTCAGGATGAAAGACGATTTCGGACTGCAGGTGATGTCAGTCTCACCCTGGTCTGAAATCCTTTTGTTTCATCCCTTGTCACACAATATACTATTAAAAATAATCACCGCGAATATTTAGGCGGGTTGTTTTTTTTTTTTTTCAAACATTTTTTTTTATAATTAATATTAATTAGTAAATTATCGTAAAATTATGTCGCAATAAAATGCATCAGGCTGTTCTGTGTTGACAGAGGAACCGGTTGACATGGATGATGGACCATTAACTTTGACAACTTCACCTTCAAAAAAGAAACGCACTGTAAAGGTTGACTTGAAACTTAAAATAAATCCGAAAAAGAAGTCCGTTGTTCTCCAGTCATAAGCACCTCTATCAGCACAGTAATAGTTGTAATTACTTAAAATGAGTTTAATGAAAATAATAAATCAATTAAAAATAAGAAATTAATTTTTTAAATTACTAGGGAAGAAATTGTCAACTTACAGGAAAAAATAAACGACTTGACAAATAAAATAAAAGAATCATTTGAAAATAAAAAAGGTTATTAATTTAATTAATATTTAAATTTAATTATTAGTATTATTATTATGAATATTGATAATAAATATTTTTACAGGACAATCAGTGTCATCAGAAATCCCCCTGAAGTCACAAAAAAATTCCACAGCAAATCAAAATATTAATCAGAATACAAACCCCGAGTATGACATCGATCAAAATAATTATCAACAAGCTTACAATGGAGAAAATAAAAACACCGAGGCGGAAGTACCGCAGTATGGATTACAAGACAATCAAAATTACCAAGACTACACAGCACATGATCCTAACTATCATGGTGAATATACAGCTGAAGATTATCAGCAGTACGAGCAGTACGACCCGTCACTTTATCCCGAATCAAACCAGGGTCTAAATAATCAAGCTGATCAACAGCAGTATGAAAGTTATCCCACAAATAATTATGATAATCAACAAGAACTTCCGCTTGAACAAAATAATGATAATGTTTCTTAACAGTCGTAGATAACTTAAAATAATATATCATACTTGTTTTAATTAATCACTTAATTATAAATTATCATAACAAAAAATAATAATAATTTACTTAATTTAAAATCATGTCCAGATCAACTTAATAAAATGATAAATTAATAGGATGAACAGTAAATTAAAATTTATAATTTTATTTTGAGCATATATTGAACGTTTCGTCCCTTTATTGGGACTTATTCAGCAACTTGATCATATAAAATCGTCTACTGAATGTTTTTGATACGTCATCATGTTTAATGATGTAATAATTAGCATTTTAACTCTGCGTTTGTTTATTGGGTCTTTGGAGGAGCAGTCAATTTTTTAAAAATTAAGTTTTTTTATTATTCTTAAATTTTTGTTAATAAAAATTTTACTTTTGACTTTGGAAACTTCTGGGCCATGTACTAGACACTTCAAGAAGTAATCCAGAATTTTTTAAAGCCTAGAAACTGAAAACTTGACTGTTCCCTAAAAGACCTAGTACAGACTGTGTCTCGAATAATATTTTTCTATCCAACTTACATTTTATTTATTTATTCAAAATTTAAAAAAATTGACACTTGTCAGTTACATTTACACTCATCAAAATTAAATTATAAATTTTAATTTACTGTCCACTCCCTTATAAATTTATCACTTTTATAATAATAATAACAACAATAAAAAAAAATGTAGATGCTTGATTATTAGACGAGTGTAATTGTAGACAATGAAAAAATATATAATATGTTATCAGTAGATTATATTTAAACGCAAACTTTTTTCCCGCGTTAAATTTAAATTTCCCGATAACCCGCGAAACTGTCCGATTGATTAAATTCAACGCGCATATGTGCTCTTATTTTATTTTATACTTATACGTATGTAATATGTTTGTTTTTTTTTTACATGCTGTTTTGAGAGGATACTACGCGAAAGCAGATTTTAATTTTATGTATAAAAGCAAATAAAATTACATATTTATATATACTCATGTATAAATTAAAAAAGATAAGGTAATCGATATCACTGAAGAGTTATTGTGTAATCATCCAATAAGACTGAATTATTATTTGAAATATTGATACAAAATAAGAGGAAATTATTTTAATTATTAATTATATTGTTAAGAAAAACAGGTTAATAATGTCGGCTTTTTTAACTCGTAAACTAGTCAGTTCTGTTGGATCTTTGACTAAATATTCGCAGGCTGGATTATTGTCAATAAGACATTTAAATTTATTGGAGTACCAGAGCAAGGTGCTGCTAAAAGACAGTGGTGTTTCAGTACAGAATTTTACGATTATTGATGATCTACAAAAAACTGATAGTGCACTTGATAAATTTCGTAAGTATTTTATTTAATTCTTACATGGTTCTGAAGTTAGCCGAGGTCTAATAGTTTTTGGATTTTATTAGAAATGTTAAACTATAAAAAAAAAATATTTAAAAAAATTGCACCTGCAGCTTTTTTAATTTTCTACATGTGCTTATTTTTAGTTTTTTTTTTTTTTTGTAATTGATTTGTAGAAAAAAAATCCGAAAATTGAAAATTGTCTTAGAACCAAGATTAATTTTTTTTTTATTTATATAAATTAGCTGTTATATTTTAATTATTTTTTTAGATGCTAATGAATATGTTATTAAGGCTCAAGTTTTGGCTGGTGGACGAGGTAAAGGATGGTTTGATAATGGGTTTAAAGGCGGTGTGCATTTAACCAAAGAGTGAGTATTTAATATTTATAATTTTAACAAATTTATTATTTAAGCCCAAGTAGTACAGAGACAACTTTAAGATGTCTTTTAAAAGGACAAGACCATTTTTTTTTATATAAATAAGACATACAGAAGTTGGTCGTAGGAGTCATAGGAAATTTGACATCTTTTTTTCATCTTAAAAAAGTCATTTCAATTAAAAAATTATTTTGATGACAAATTTCTGATATTTTGTCAACATATTGGTGCCTTGTTGATAGGTCATAAAACAGTCTCAAAACTTTTATCTTATTGATGTCACAAATCCAGGTTTGTTACTTGGGATGTAATGACATATTTAATTTTTTAAATCTAATCAAAGATTTTTTTATCACACTATTAAAATGGAAGCTTTTTTTTTTATACTTTTTCATTAATTATATTAAAGTATCAATTGTCCGAAAATGGAGTAGTCGTCACAAATAGTAATTCTACCCCAAGTTTTATGATTTGATAGCAAGTGTAGAAATAGTACAAGACAATTTCTTATAATAGCCAACGGTCATATCATGGTCATTCCACCAGTTCTCGTCTGATCACTGAAGTTAAGTACCATTGAGCGTGGTTAGTACTTGGATGGGTGACCGCTTGGGAACACCACGTGCTGTAGGCATCAATTTTTTTTCTCCATTTTCTTCAAATTACAACTCAAAAATTTTGGAGTAAAAATTATTTTTGCATCAAGTCTTTTAAGCGGATATTTTTTCGATGACAAAAATTTCTGATCGCTTTTTCAACATGTTGGTGTCTTGACCATTCTCACCCAAGTGGTACACTTGGTTTTATGACATCTATAAGATAGAAGTTTTGAGGCTGTTGAAAAAGACAAATTTCCTATGACTCCTAGGATTAATTTCTGTATGTCTTATTTATATAAAAAAAACTTTGACAAAAAAAATTGTCTTGTCCTTTTAAAAGAAATCTTAAAGTTGTCTCTGTGCTACTTAGGGAGTGCGCCGACTTTGTAAAAATTTTAATGATCCAACTGTCGTAATCGCAGTAAAATTTTATCAATTAATTAAAAAAAATTAAAGCATTAATTGAAAAAAGAACACTTTCCCTGAGATATAGATTTTTAAAAAATTACATACAGTTAACATCAATTGGTAGTTGAACGAAATCTTGAAGAATTATTTTCAGTAAAATCTTCATGTCAATTTTATAATTAGAATTTTCAAATTGACTCAATAAATTTTAACTCTTAATTGATAACAACTGTAAGTAATTTTTAAAAATTTTATCTCAGTAAAATTGTCATTTAATTGATTATTTATTTATATATTCTTGCGGGTGATTACAGTCCGCAAGAGGTCAAAGATATTGTTAAGAAAATGCTGGGTCACAAATTAATAACAAAACAAACAACAAAGGATGGTATTCTCGTACAAAAAGTCATGATAGCTGAGTCTGTCAATATAAAAAGAGAAACATATCTCTGCATATTAATGGACAGATCGCATAATGGACCGGTACTCATTGCATCACCAGCTGGTGGTGTTGACATTGAAACAGTTGCTGAAAAAAATCCCGAAGCTGTTAAAACGATACCACTTGATATTTATTATGGGATTGACGATAAAATAGCTAAGGAAGTTGCTGAATTTTTAGGGTTTACTGATGATGATATTAAGCAGAAAGCGATATTTGAATTGAAAAATTTATGGAAATTATTTGTCGACATTGATGCGCTGCAAATTGAAATAAATCCATTTGTTGAGACTGAAGATAAACAAGTTGTTGCTGTTGATGCCAAAATAGCGTTTGATGATAATGCGCAATTTCGACAGAAAGACATTTTTGATATGGAGGACGTCAGTGAAAAAGATCCCAGAGAAATTGAGGCGTCGAAATATAATTTGAATTATGTAAATATGGATGGAAATATTGGTTGTTTAGGTACAAATTTTTTTTTTTAAACTATTATCTATACACTGTAAAAAAATAGCGGATTAAATCCGGAGTGAATTAGGAGCCGATGACTGTGTACTTATTTAATTCCTTTGGAGTAAAATTCACTCCAAAGGGGAGTTACATAAAATGTAGTTCACTCCAAAATCACTCCGCCAATAGTAGAGTAATTTAAAAAAAAAAAAAACTCCGGAACTCTGAGTATTTAAATAAATAAAATTCTTATTCACTCCGAGTTAACTCCCGATTTAATATTTTTTTAGTCAATGGCGCAGGTTTAGCCATGGCCACAATGGATATTATTAAAATGAATGGCGGAGAACCAGCAAATTTCTTAGATGTTGGCGGAGGTGTTACAGAAGAACAAGTATTCCATGCGTTCCGTATCGTAGCTGAAGGTATTTATTGATATAATTTATTTACTAGCATTACTTTGATTATTATTTTAATTATAGATCCTAAAGCCAAAGCTATTTTTGTAAATATCTTCGGAGGGATTGTAAATTGTGCGACAATAGCTAAGGGATTAGTCGCCGCTGCCAAACAGTTGAAAATAAATAAACCAGTAGTAGTTAGATTGCAAGGAACAAATGTTTTGGAAGCAAGAAAAATTTTGCAAGAGTATGGCCCGCCTTTTACGATGATCAACGATTTAGATGAAGCGGCTAAAAAAGTTGTGTCGACTTTGAGCGCATAATTATTTTTTTTATACACGACAATTTCGTCTTTAAAAAAATCAAAAAGACAATTGTGTGAACATGCAACGAAGAATTAAATACAACGCTATGAATGGGGTAGACAATAAGCAGTAAACTCTCCATTAATTTATAGATAATATTAAAGATAAATATTTTTAAAATGACTATGGCTAAATTTTATTACTTAAATATTTGACTGTTGAATTATTATAAGGTATGTTTATATTTTATCATAAAAAATATATTTATATACAAGTGATAATACATTTTGTTAAATTAATTGCAATACTAGTTTGTAAAATTAATTATTTTAATTTTTTATTGTAAGTTTGGTTTTAGTTATTGGATTTTATTGATTTATTAATTAAATAATTTTGTTATTTTTTGTGTTGTTTTATTATTGCGTTGATTAGTATAAAAATTTTTTATTAATGACAACGTGTGTAAAAAAAAATCTTTCAAAAAATGTTTAAAAAATATAACTGACAGTGATTTTTCAAATTTGAGACATTTTTGAACTTAGAGTTGAACATTTTTGGAATTTTAAAATATTTACAAGTGTGAAAAATTTTCAAATATGTCGACTTTTCTTGTAGGTTTTTTTTTTTTGGAATTTTGTGAGTTCAAAAGTTTTAATTACTCATTTTTCAAACTATTTTTGAATAAGTCAAAAAATGACCAGAAAGATTTTCAAATCGTTTTTATTTTTTTTGCCTCATACCTGAGCAATAATTTAATTAATTTCTTGTTCTTTAATGTTTTTCAAATCCAAAAAATTGCCAAATAAAATTACTTTTTGCTCAAAGAATAAAAAAACGCGCGGGAAAAGCTTTCAATTTAAAATTTTTTACTTTATAATTTTTCAAAGTTCCAAAAATGTTCAACCTCAAGTTCAAAATTGTCTCAATTTTGGAAGTTCACTGTCATGACCTTTTTTTGGAAATATTTTTGGAACGAATTTTTTTTACACGGGAATAACAAAAAAGTTTGTTGACTATTCAAATACTTGAATAATAAATAAATATATAAGTAAATGTACGATCTTATCGCATTCTCCAAAATTAGATTAACAAAAGCAAACAATTATTAAAAAAATAAAATAATATATCACTTTAGTAAAAATATAAATATCTTAAATCTTTTAGTATCATAAATAATCAATAAATCAATCATCCGTTAGGTCTTATAAAATTTCACTCGTTTCGTTTCATTTTAATATTTGAATCTTCAACTAGCTCGTGTATGTTTTGATAAATAGCCCGGGGATAATCTTTTCTCAGGTATAAGATGCATATTCACCTTTCATTCTCTTCAAAAAACTACTATTTCAAAAGAAATATTTTCTTTATGACTCACCTTCACAATAACAAGAAGCTAAAAAATTTTTCATCGGAAAATACTTTTTTTTTATCAGTTCAATGCAACAACAATTAATTTGTTTTTTTTTTTTTTTTTTTTTTTTTTTATTAATTTTGTATAAATTAAAAATAAGAATTGTAATTATTTATTTTTATTTTACCTCATATGGTCAAGAGCGAAACTCGGCCATAGTAAAAAAGAGTTTTTAAACTCCTCAAGATATTTTTCTTCTCAATGTATTTATAGACTTATCAATGTGTTAAATGTTTAATACAAGTTACTTTATTAGAAGACTATAGCCATATACGGTTTGCAATTTAAAATGTGCTTATGAAGGTAAATGATTTCGTCAGACAAACCATAATCTGATGAATAAGTCCATGGGCCAGACCGGGTCATGTATTTACTTTTACTTTAAAAATTATAAATTAAAATCTATTTAACTAAACTATATTACACTGAGAGAAAAAATATTTTTTATATATATTGTATTTCCTTACAAGAAATTATGCTGTTGGAAATTTTCAATCTTAATATATTTTTCCCGTGCAAAAAAAATTTTTCTGTCATGCCTGACAGTGAACTTCAAAAATTGAGACAATTTCGAACTTTGAGTTTGAGTTGAACATTTTTGGAAATTTAAAATAATTAGAAGTGTGAAAAATTTTCAAAGAAAAAATGTTCATAAATATTTTCAAATCTTTTTTATTTTTTTACATCTCATACTTGAATTTCTGGTAAAAGTCGTAAATGTTCATAATTCCTAATTAATTTCTTTTTTTTTTCTCCAAAACCAAAAAATTGTTAAATCAAATTATTTTTGCTTAAAAAAAGTAATACGCAAGAAAAGCCTTCAGTTGAAAATTTTCTAATTTTTTAAAAATTTCAAAAATGCTCAGAATTCCCTCAATTTTTGAGCATTTGTGTAACGAATTTTTTTTTTTTACAGATTAGTGAAAAAATTTGAAAATTTCATTCAAAATAATTTTCTTAAAAAAATCTGAGCTTAACTCGAGATATGAAGATCTTTTTTTTTGGAGTTTCGTAAATGAATTTCGATTTTCTTCAGTCAAAAAAAATATTTTTCATAATTAACTTGAACATATAATTAATAATTTATTAATTTTGATTGATTTTCCTTAAGAAAAAATTGTTTTTACGTCATTTTTTTTTTCACCGTAGATTGTTTACTAAAGCCAAATTGCTCAACAATTCAAATCATTACTCAACGATTTATTTATATAAAAATGTTATTATTATAAAATATAAATATGATTGTTATTTTTTTTTAGAACCAAGAGATGAATAATGAATGCGCTTTGTTTTTGTAACATTGGCTCCTTCTTCATCTCGCTATAAAATCTTATATTAAGTGAATTTGCGTGTGGTAGAGAAGAAAGATCGTCTGTGTATATATAGCTCGGTTTCATTCCCCTCCTATCCAATATCAATGTTTCGGGGTAAAATTGTCAAGTGCGGGGGGTGTTACAGAAGCTTTAACGTGAGCTACCAAGTACTATTCTTGGAGAACTTCACTCAGACCTGCTTTTGCCTCCGTTACGAAGACGCATGTTAAACGGTTTTTAAATATCGACGACGACAACGACCACGCCGTCATTTCTCAAGAGGTTTTTTCATTAAAACAAATCTACTTAAAGTATTAAGTGCCATTATCTTTTAATCCTCAAGCAGCTCTTATAAAATTCTGTGATCTTTAATTAATTATTCTTCTACTACATTGTAGAGAAGAAATCGCGCGTGCTTTGATATTGTGAATTTTTCAAATTTTTTTAAAAAGGTAATTTTTAAAATTTTTAATGTGCTTCAAAAGTTGACTGAAAAATTTACGAGTGAAAATTTACAAATAGTTGGAGATTTTTTTTTTTTTAATATAAGTAATGTCTCAATGTATGAGTAACGAGATATATTTATATGTTTTTTTTTGCGTTCTTGAATTACGATATGTTTATTTTTGTGATTTGTCTGCTGGCAAATTTACTTTTTTCAAATTAAACTCACGAATGCTGGTTTATGTTTAATTTGTGTTTCCATGTGTGATTCTAGCCGCGAAATTTGTGCTCCGTTGACGTTTTTAATAAGTCGATAACGTACATATTTTTATTTATTAAAAAAACAAGTAATCGAATTTTTTTTATTAATAATTAACCCAGCTACAAAATTTGACATTTGAAAATTTTTTAATTCTAATTAAAAAAATTTTGAAACCTTGGTATTTATTTTTGAAAATTACTTCTATTGTTATTTAATTTTTTTATGTAAAATTAAACAAATTGTCGGGTGTCCACAGCCTTTATTATCAAAAAGAAAAAAATAATTAGCGTCTTAAAGATAAAAAATAAAATATTTTATAAATAAATAATTATCAAAAATTATCAGTTATTATTTTAGTCTGACCTTTATTTTAATATCTCATTTATTTTTGTAACAAAACAGAAATATTATAACCGCAAGCATTTAAAATTAAACTGAAAAATTCACATTGTAAATTTAAAACAAAAATGTCATTGATATTAAAAATTTATTTATTAAATAATTTTGACATAAAACCGGAATAGAAACAATTGTCAAAACATTTACAAGAAATTACCGAACCAAAATAAAATATTACCAAGAACGTGACTAAAAACGATAAGTGACAAATAAAGTAAACAGCCGATTAAAGTAAACGTCCTTATCCTTAATCTTTAAAATAATAAAGAAAAAAAAAAACAAAAACTAAAACTTTAGTAACAAACTCCAAAACTAGACTAAATCTCTCCAAATGTCGTCCCAGTTGCTGGGTCTCAAAAAAAAACTAAATTTATTTTCTAAAAATATAATTAAATTTATTTATATTTTTCAGCTCCAGCAATTTCCCATCGGGGACTATCGGCGATTAAATTTATATTGAACATCCCGCCGACTAAACCCGTATTTTTAAAAAAAATCTTTGCAATCAACAAAAACGTTTGCGCGCGCAGAATTGAAACAGGAACGCACGCACAGCAAACGCCGGGTCAGCAAAAAAAAGTAAATCCCAGAAGGGAATTAACTGCAAAAGAAAAAAATAAATAAATAAAAGGAATCTAGACTTTAAAGAATACCTTGGATGAGGAATACCTTCTGAGTCTTGTGACTCATACTGACCCACAGGCCGATATAGACAGCATCATTATCATCATCATCATCATCGACTGGAGTCTTTACCAGTAAAAAAGTAAAAAAAAAAATAAATATATACAATTCTACAGTCTCCACTCCATTTCCCCACTACTTGGAGATCCACATAGCAATAGTACCATCACCATACCTACCAACACCATCACCACCACCATCACCATCACCATCTCCATTTCAAAAGAATATACGTACACATAGCTGAAGGCTAGAGTATAGAGTTTTGCCTCGTGTTCATACCACGCCGGCGATAAAATGAATGAGAATGATAAGTCAGTCAGGAGTGAGAACTCCAACGTGGTGGAAGACGAGAACGAAATGTTTGAGCGGGAATTAGCAGAGGATGCACAGTGGAAAAGGATACAGCAGAATACGTTCACAAGATGGGCCAACAAACATTTGAAATCAATAAACAAATATATTGATGACCTGGAATGTGATTTATCTGACGGTCTAAATCTCGTAAATCTGCTAGAAGTTTTGTCACAAAAACGTTTGCCTAAACACAATAAAAGACCGAATTTTAGATCACAAAAACTGGAAAATGTTGCTGTCGCTTTGAAATTCCTTGACGATGAAGGCATACGTATTGTTAATATCGGTAAGTTTTATACATATGTATATATATATATTATATTATTTATCGTTAAAGTTATCAAGGACACTATCAAGTTTTAACAGATGATTTTTATTTGATTGCTTCTCTGTGTAATTAAATAAATAATAATAAAAAAAAGTTTAAACCGCGTTATCGAACAGCGATACGATTAATCGATTTTGTTTTGTAACCCGGGCATACCGGAATTTAAGACTTACTATAGGTACAGTCTACAAGGACACTGATCCTTGAAATTCTTTACTCGTAACCTGTTCTATTGTTCATATTTATAATTTTATTTATTCGTTATTTAAAATACTCATGAATTATTTAGGTTTTCTTTTAAGCCAAAAATAATATTTTAAATCGAGTGATAAAAGTTTATTAATTTGAATTTAAAATGTGAGTTTAAATTTATTTGCTTGCTTGTAGATAATGAATTATATTAAATTTATAGAGGATTGGGAAAGAAAAAAAAATCATTGGCTTAGTGGATCCTTGCCGACTGCATCCGCGCGCAAGTGTCGCGCGCATTCTTAACCGCGATAACTTTAAAATGTTTTGCGGACGTAAACATTCTTACATGTATTATATGTAAGTCTTATCAAATTATTATTTCGTATTTCGTAATAGCTATAAATATATATGGTAACGTAGATATGAGAATAATTCTTTTTATTTGATTTGATTTGATTTAATTTAATTTAATTAACTTAATTAATTTAGTCAAATTTTGGGTGACTATTTTTTCAAGGTATAGAACTGAAATGACAGGCAGTAATTTAATAATTTTGGGGTAATTGGATTTAGACAATATCGGTGATAAAATTATGTTAAGATTGCAGGCATCTAGCCAGACGTGACCTTGTAACGGTCAACAAGAACGCCCACTTTCTCTTAACCAAACCGTGTAACGTCTGTTCAAAAATAATAATTATAATAAACGTGATGACGATTGTGATCATGATGATTGCTGTTGTTTGGTGATGCTGTCGTCAAGTTGATTACTAATTACTGCATGACTCATTGAACATAACTTGGGACAAACAGATTATTTTTTTTATTTAGATAATAGACTAAAACAATTTACGGAGTGAACGCGGATTAAATCCGGAGTAAATGCAGAGCCGGTTTTTTATTTATTTACTCCAAAAAGAAATTTATTTTAACGTTAAAATTACGGGTCAGAGGCGGATTTAAATAAAATTCACATAATTCCGAAATTATTCTTTTCACTCCATGCGAAATGATTTTTGACTCCAGAACTCAGGTGTGGAGTAAATTTGAATTTTAATAAAATCTGAATTCTCTCCCAATTTTTTACAGGGAAATATTTAAATTAGACACTCTGTAGTGGTAGTTTTTTATTTTATGATCCTGTAGTTAGCAGACAATTAAAAATTTTTAATTTTTTTTCCTACGAATCAATTACAAAAAATATATAAATACGCACATGTAGAAAATTAAAAAAACTATTGGCGCAATTTAAAAAAAATTTTTTTTTTTAGATTTTATCGTTTTGAAAAAATGAAAATATTATTAGACGTCGGCTAACTTCAGTATCATTTTATTTTTAGTTATCTAATGTGTGAGAAACTTAATTGTCCAGTTATAAGCCAATGAGTTTAAACGCATTGTATCGTCATCGATGAGACAGACAGACACTGATGTCATCTATTATATCAGACGTGCACACATTTTAATTTATATTTTACTATTAATAATAATAATTATTAAAAATATTTAATTTAAATTGCCAATTAATTTTTTTTTGTCTAAATTTATTATTTACATAAAATAAGTTGAATTTAAAAATTTAAATTTAATCTTAATAACTTGAGTAAATTTGTAAATCGAATTACAGATGATCAATCAAATAAATCGACAACTGGTGGTTGAGTTTATTGACCGATTTCAAAAGAGTATATTTCATTATTTGAATTTTATCTCAAGAGTATTTTAAAACTCTACATATAGTCTTGTGTACATGCATAATAAAATACTCCTTAACACGGTGGTCGATTAATAAAATAACATTCAAGTGCCTCTTGATCCTCTTATAAATTTTTATAGTTTTTTTTTTATTTTGTACTCGATATTATTTTACAATTTATAGAGCATCCATTGAGGGGCATTTTTAAAAATCACTTCATGCTGCGATGCTCGCAAACTAGTTTCTTACAATAAACAAAAGCTAATATTGTATTACACTTAACAATAGTGTAAATAATATCGGTTGTTAATAAAATATTACCATAACATATTTTTTAAATGAGTGTGAATGTGAACATTAGCAATTTTCGGATTTTTTTTTCAACAAGTCAGTTGCAGAAAAAAAAAATGCACATGTAGAAAATTTTGAAAACTATAGGTGCAATTTTTAAAAATATTTTTTTTTTTATAATTTATAGTCAAAAAAGAAAATCAAAAAATTAAAAAATCGGCAAACTTCAGTATCATTCCAATCAGCCGATGTCTTATGATATGGATTTTTTCAGATAAATTATAAAAAAAAAAATATTTCAAAAAATTGCACCTGCAGCTTTTTAAATTTTCTACATGTGCATTTTTTAGTTTTTTTTTTTCTTGTAAATTTGATGAATAAAAAATTCAAAAATTGATAATTGTCTGCTAACCAGGATCAATATTTTGTAAAAAAATTTTTCAAGTAATTAGTGGTTAAAATTTTTAAATTACAGACGTAAGTGCGTGGAACGTAAAAAAAACTAAAGAAAGAAGTTGATAATAAAAAAAAACTATTTAAATTGGGTGTGACAGGCAACTGAGCATGTAAATTTATGATTTATTAATTGAAGCAATAGCTCCTACGGCTCTCATTTTAAAATATAATGACACAAGTCTTTATTAATTATTATTTTTTATCACCGATAAATATAAATGTACCAATTCTTCATACTCGATATCTACATAATTAAAAAGTAGAACATTTAATTTTGTTTATCGAATAAAAATATGATAAACTAATTTATGTAACTTGTTTACATAAAATTTAAAAAATTAAAATTTAATTCTATTTTTCAAATTTAATATTTTAATTTCATACTACATCGAATATTAAATTTGTGATAATAATTATTTTAACGATACGTCGACATAAAAAAAAAATATATATATGCGATTGGTTTATCAGCTTCTATTGAATAAAAAAAAAGACTCGTAATATTAATGAATAGAAAGATGTGTCAGTTACGTTTAAGAAATATATGACGTCATTGGTTGGTAATTGCTTAAAATAACTGGTATGAATCGCTTGGGCACTCTCGTCTTCTTTCTGAAACTCGTTAGAGTTATCTCTCTTTTTTCATATAAGTTTTTTTTATTATCATCTCTCTTTCTCTTGTGCAACTAAAAATCCACCTGTAGCTCTTACAATTCTCGCACGACTACAAGTATTTGACATAAACAGCGTATGATCTCTCAGATTTTAAATCTTAAAATAAAAATCAAATTGTTACGTTTCTTATCACCTTGAACGCACTATTTACATCACTTAATCAACCGCCAAGTGATTTAACATCATCAGGTGTTTTAACTTTAATTAGTTGGTATTCAAATTTTTAATTTATATTTTATTACACTGACGATATTAATTTTATTATTTATAGTATATTTTTTAACAGTAATATTTTAGTTTGATGTAAAATGAGGATATCGACCTGTTTAAAAAAAAATATATATATATAAATATATATACATTGAGTCATTGATCTTGAAATATTCAAATGTTTTTAGTTTGATTGTATGATTCAGAGATTAAATGTGAGTCGAAGACACTTGTATATTTTATTCTATTTCCACAGTCTTACTGTCACACTTTTATGTACACCCACGTATTTTTGTATTTTTATATTATGTTTCTAAGAATATATACATGAATATCATACTTACATATATCAGGTATTATGACTAATAATACCTGATATACCGAGTCTGTATTGAGTCTGTATTTTCTATGGAAGCTATAGACAAGGCTTCTAAATTCACGCCAGCCCATAAAAATGAAAGAAAATAATTATTTTTGCCAATATCGAGCACCGAGTCTGTATTGAGTCTGTATTGAGTCTGTATTTTCTATGAAAGCTTTATTATGACTAATAATAATGATAATAAAATATTAATTACATTAATTAATTTTTTATTCAAAAATAAAAAATTTTATAAAATTATTTAAATATGAGTAATAAAATTTTTTATTACCGCCAGTTTTTCAAACCGGGTTTGAATTTATTATTGCTGGTAAATATATATAATATTAATGTATCGATATATTAGCAATATTAATTTGAATCGTGAAAAACTGGCCCTAAATTTTAATAATTAATAGAGTAGAAGTATCATTTTTTACTACTGCTTCATTCAACATTTAATACTTTACGTCAATTAATAAAAAAGTAACAAAAACTTGCATTGTAATAGTGTGATAAAATTAATTATTATTGCGTATTTTATATAAATTTTTCAAGTGTCTAAAACTTGCCAAAAACTTTACCTCTAATGAGTATAAATATAACCGACAATTAGCAGTTTTTAAATTTTTAAAAATCAGCGCGCCTTTTTTTAAATTTAATTAATTTATTTACTTAAAAGTTATAAATTGTCGCATGTCTGCTACATTCGAACTCATTTATCTCACCCTATATTTAAATTAATTAAAAAATTAAATAAATAAAATTTTTAATTAAAATTAAAATTTTAAACATCTGATTTTCCATAGAAATTACGTATTCAAACTCGATAATTCATAGTATACTACATAAATATCTATATATATTTTTAATTGCAGACTCATCAGATATCGTTGACTGTAAGCTTAAACTGATACTTGGATTAATATGGACCCTAATTCTCCACTATTCAATTTCAATGCCCATGTGGGATTACGACGACACGGAGGAAGCACAGAAAGGCGCCACTCCCAAACAGAGATTGATGCACTGGATCCAAGCAAAATTACCTGAGCTACCAATAAATAACTTCACATCTGACTGGAATGACGGTAGAGCCGTTGGTGCACTTGTTGATGCAGTCGCACCAGGTTTGTGTCCTGACTGGCCTGACTGGAACCCCAAGGATGCCGTACAAAATGCCTCCGAGGCAATGAGTCTTGCTGATGACTGGCTCAACATACCACAGGTTTATTATTTTTATTTTTACCATCATTTATATTACACATAATATGCGGGTGAGTCATAAGTCATATCTATAAACTAGGAAGTCATTAATTTTTTTTTTATCTCCCAGCTTATAAGTCCCGAGGAAATGGTGAATCCAAATGTTGATGAGCTGTCGATGATGACTTATTTGTCGCAATACCCTAATGCTAAATTGAAAACTGGCGCACCTTTACGTGCACGCACTAATCCCAACAGGTAAATTATTTTTTTTACACAAAATAATTATCTATTATTATTAATTTTAAATTTCCTAATTATCAGTTACTAGTAATAGATTTTTAAAAAAAATATTTAAGTTATTAATAATAATTTATTTCATTTTTTTGGTCGCAGCGTTCCTCCGCCCCGGTAAGTCGGGATGCGAAAGTATTTATTTTAATTATTGATTTACGCATTAATCATTGCCGTAGTGACATTCATACATAAACAAAAAAAAATATATAAATATAATTCATAATTAAAGGGAAATATTACGCCTTCATTCTAATAAATATTAATGTTTGAATACATATCTAACTAGACGAACGTATGATAATAATTTTTTAAAATTAATTAATTAAGTTTTAGTTTTATTTTAATAAAATTAGCTGGTGTGCAAGCGTGTGGTAATTATAATTATTAAAAATACAACGGATTGTTTAACGCTTGTAACCGACTGGCAATATTAATGCGGATTTTTTTTTAGTGTGGACGAAGGAATAGTAACTTTAATTACTGCAATAAACAACAATTATTTAAATATCTTATATTTTTTTTGTACGATAACATTTTAGAGTTCGCGCCTATGGACCGGGTATCGAACCTAAAGGACCGATAGTCAATGCGCCAGCAAATTTCACCGTCGAAACATTCTCAGCTGGCAAAGGCGACGTTGAAGTAACGGTCGATGACGCTAAGGGACATAAATTACCAGTGGACATCCGTTTTAATAACGACAGGAATCTTACGTACTCTGTTTCGTATACTCCTAAGAGCGAGGGACCTCACAAAGTTCGGGTTCTCTACGGCGGCCGTGAAATTCCAAAAAGCCCTTACACTGTTGCGGTCGAAGGTGTTCCAGGTGACCCGAGTAAAGTAACTGCCAGTGGTCCTGGTCTACAACCCGACGGTGTCGTGGTAAATCGCCCAACGTATTTCGACATTTTTACAAAAGATGCTGGTCGCGGAGTACCGGAAGTTATTATTCTTGATCCCCAGGTTAAACAGATAATAATAAAATAAATTGATTATATATTTTTATAATTATAAATTAACAATTTCTTTTCTTACAGAGTTCAAAGACAACTGTACCAGTTAAATTGCGTCAAACATCACCCGACGTTTGGAGATGCGAGTACGTGTCACCGGTAACTGGTTTGCATTCGGTGAATGTATTTTTCGCTGGTAAATTAATACCAAAAAGTCCTATGGGAGTTAACGTCGCACCGCTGTCAGATGCTAAAAAATGCCGCGCTTATGGCCGTGGTCTGTTACCCAATGGTGTAAGGGTTAAAGATATAGCAGACTTCGTTATCATAACCAAGGATGCGGGTGAAGGAATACCAGAAGCCCGATGCATTGGTCCAGGAGGTGTTAATTTACCCATAACAATAAATAAAATTGATGGTAACAATTATAAGTGTCATTATGTGCCGATAAAAGAAGGCAGACATGTTGTGATGATAACATACGGCGGTAAAGAAATACCCAAGTCACCATTTGAAGTAAATGTTGGCCCTTATAAAGAATCATCAATACGCGTATTTGGTCCTGGATTACACGGCGGTATGGTAAATCATCCGGCTAGATTTACCGTTGATACAAATGGTGAAACTGGAGCGTTAGGATTTTCAATAGAAGGACCGTCTAAAGCTAAAATTGATTGCCATGACAATGGCGATGGAACAGCGGACGTGACTTATTTACCAACAGCACCAGGACCATACGCTGTCCACATACTTTGTGACAATGAGGACATTCCAAAGAGTCCGTACATTGCAACAATTCAACCTGAAGCGGATTTCCATCCGGATAAAGTTGAAGTGCACGGTCCGGGTATTCAACCTGAAGGCGTAGCACGTGATAAGCCCACGCATTTTATCGTCGACGCTAAAAAAGCTGGACAAGCTCCACTGGACGTTACTATTCAAGATGCATTGGGACGTGATGTGCCAGTTAAGCTGGAAAATAAACACGACGGTACTGTACAGGCGCACTATGCACCAACATCTGGCTCTCAGCACATAGTCATGGTAAATAATAATAATTTAATAATAATCTATGCATTGTATTGGAAATTTTTTATGACTTACTGACATTTGATTGTCTATTCAGGTAAATTATGGAGGTGTTGCTACGAAGAAATCGCCGTATCGAGTCAAAGTCGCGTCGCCATTAAATCCTGCGATGGTTGCGGCCTTTGGTCCTGGTTTAGAGAAAGGAATAAAGTCAAATACTCCGACACATTTCAATATTGATTGCCGCGAAGCTGGTAACGGTGACTTAGACGTTACTATGAAGAGTCCTGAGGGTCATGACTTACCGATTTCGCTGACTGACAATGAAGATGGAACCTACACAGTAGATTATGTCGCCCCTCAGCCGGGTACATACACCGTTAATCTAAATTACGGTGGTCTAAAAGTACCTCAGTGTCCTATCAAGGTCAATGTTCAGCCGCATGTTGACGTGTCGAAAATAAAAGTTGAAGGACTTGAACCAAGTGAGTATTTAAACAAACTCTGTTGACTACTTGTGTCGCCGGTGATTATTTAGACTACGGTAATTGGGAGAGACGTGGGTTTTAAAATCGTAAATTGTTGTAATTTATAGATCTTCGGGTTTCGCGGGTTTATTAGTCACTGTTATACCCGGAAGTAATTAACAAATGATTTATTGCTTTTAACTAAAGTATATTTTATATACTTTTGAGTAATATAATATTTTAAAGTTCAGGATAAGAACAAGGATAATACTAACATGAACGCGTGTTATTGAGCTGGTAACGAGCCAGTACTAAAATAATTCAAGGTGATTTATGATAAATTTTCACGCGACTTTTTAATTTTCACATGTCATAACATCGGTGTAATTTATTATTATTGTTATTGCTATTATAATAATTGTTTTATTATTTAAGCCTGAATTACTTTTGTGATTTATTTTTAGATGGTAAAGTAATGATATAATGAATGTGTTAATGGAGTAATAATAATTGCAATGAATGAAAATTCATAAAATTATTATGATGATGAATCAAAATGAGATTTAATAAATTTAGGTCGCGAATTGTCCCGGTTTACGATTAGCTCGTCTTTCCTGTATACCCTCGCCCGATGTTTATTTTCAGATCTCACAAATTCCTCGGTACGATTACGTAGCCTTTGGCTTAATCTAAAAATATTATAATTTACATTTAACTTGACAAAATTTATCTTTTAAATTTAAAGAATCTACGCGAGATATTCAAATTATGAAAAATTATTTTTTTTTAAATTACAATAAACAGCAAACAAAATTTTTTTTAGCTTTTGAATAATTTTTTGGATTTTTTGACAATAGATCAATAGATTTTTTTTTTATTGATACTGATTTTTATATTAATTTAACTAACACGCGAGAAATATTTTTTTTTTGTGGCAAAATTTTTTAAATTCAAAGTTTTCAAAATTGATTATTTTTTCATTAAAAAAAACTTAATTGCTACAATAAAATAAAAATATTTTCTCGTGTAAATTTAATAGTACTGACGTACACAATTATCGGAGGTGCACAAGCCAAAAAAAAATTAACTTAAAGATTAAAATAAATTATTGATTGTTAATTATAATTAATAAATAATTGCTTGCGCGCCACCGTTGTAAATAAATCCAAACAGCTAGTTTTCCCAAATGACGCTTCCCGTCAATAATTTATGCGCAAAATGAAAAATTTACGCTACTTAGCACTTGTGAATAATTGATGATAATAATTAATTAATTAATTAATAAATTAATAAACATAAAATAGACTAGCAATAATTAACGCTAATTAAAATAGAGAAAAAAAGAAAACAATATACAGCAAAAGCAAACAAAAACGAAAATTATAGCGGCACCAGTCAACAGTCTCCAGCAATTCCGCGTGATAACCCAGGAGGCTGGCAAGGCGGCTGATTTTCAAGTTGTTATAACAACTCCGTCGGGTAATAGAGTCAAGGCCCATATTATTCCTGCACACGACGGCTACTTGGTTAATTTTACGCCCACTGAACTCGGTGAATACCTGTTGGGAATAAGTTTTGGCGGCGAAGCAATAACATCATCACCTTACCGTTTAAATTGCGTTCACGGCAGCGATCCATCCAAGGTCCGTGCATCTGGACCGGGTCTGCATCGAGGTCTAGTCTCCAGGCCAGCTGAGTTTGTCATTGACACACGTGGTGCCGGACAAGGCGGCCTTGGTGTCACTGTGGAGGGGCCTTGCGAAGCTGCGATAAATTGCCGGGACAATGGCGATGGCACTTGTTCGGTCGCCTATTTACCAACTGAACCCGGGGATTACATCATCAATATCACATTCAATGATCGCCATATACCTGGGTCACCATTTCAAGCTATCATCGCACCAGAGCAGGATCTCTCCAAGATCAAGGTCACCGGAAATGGCATTAAGCCCCATGGTTAGGAGCCGCGTGGACTGTTTGCTGCTCGATTAAAATGCATGACTATTTATCTTAACATTTTTTTTTATTTACTCACATATATTTTTATTTTTTAAACCCGACCCCTCCTACCCGCTTCATTCACTACCCTATTTTTTAAATGAATTTTTTATCTTTGATTTTTAATTACAAGTAATAAGTAATCACGTGTGTGCAGCTTGTACTTTTTTTATAATAGTGATTAATTAATAAGTTAATTAAAATTTATAATGTTTGGCGTTGCTATATAAATAATTAGTGTAGTATTAGACTTATAATTATTATATTTATTGCAATAAATATATATGTAATTTTTTTATTATTTATAATTACAGGTTTGAGTGTTAATACACCAACGGAATTTACTATCGACACACGAGCGATACCCAAAACGCCTGGTGACGATAATAAATTGTCGTGTCTTATTACCAATCCAACTGGGGGTAAAATGGAAAAAATAATTACACCCCAAAATGACGGTACTTATCGCGTTAGCTATACACCTTTTGAAGAGGGACGTCATACTATTGACATTCTTTACGACAATGTTCCTGTTCCTGGATCACCATTCTCAGTAAATGTTAAAAGAGTTTGTGACCCACGTAAATGTAAAGCGTATGGACCGGGATTGGAAAAAGGATTTGTTAATAAATCAAATCGATTTACTGTCGAAACAAGCGGTAATTATTTATTTGTTTAATAAATAAAGTATTATATGAAATAGTATATTGTGTGACAAGGGATGAAACAAAAGGATTTCAGGCCAGGGTGAGACTGACATCACCTGCAGTCCGAAATCGTCTTTCATCCTGAGTTACACACTAGACTTTTCATTATTGCCTGCATTGGAACTTAAAGTTTCAGTGTCAGCAGCTAATCAGAAACAAGTTAATTTAAGACCAATGATGTCATCAACTATTAAATTGTCATTTGCAATTTATAATTAAGCAGAAACTATAAATACTATTTATTATTGACACTAATTTTTATAAAACTTAATCACAATCAGAGCTGTCATTTACGTAAATAAAATTAATGCTCTGAAATGACTATTAAAAAAATGACAAGTATCAGAGTTTAAATTGCGAAAGCCTTCAGTCAGCGGGCAGAAGAATTATTTTGTTCCCTCGGGACGAAACAAGTTTGTTTCTGCCTGCTGATTAAAGGCATTCACAATTTACGCATCTGCTAATATTAATTCACGGCATTGGACTGAAATTCGCTTCTTTCGACTGGCTGTCACTTTAAGAGACTGAAACTTAAGTTTCGGTCCTGGTATCATGAAAATAAAATAATTAACTTTAATAATTGCATTGTAGATGCAGGAAACGGAGGTCTAGGCTTAGCTATCGAAGGACCAAGTGAAGCAATCATGACTTGCACAGATAATTACGACGGGTCTTGTAGTGTCGAGTATGTGCCAACGGAACCCGGCGAATATGATGTAGCTATAAAATTTGGGGAGGTACATATACCTGGATCGCCGTTCAAAGTCCAAGTAGAAAACGGTATTGATGCAAAAGACGTGACTGCTTACGGTCCTGGATTAGAACCTGAGATGATTCGCGAAGGCATTCCAGCGCAATTTGTTGTGGATACCAGTAAATGTGACCCTGCACAGCTGGATATCAAACTGAAGACAGACAAAGGTCAGATGCAGAAACCAGACATTAAGCATCGCGGTGATGGTGTTTATGAAGTAACTTATCAGCCACCTGCTGCTGGCAGTAATATACAAGTCGGAGTTCTTTATGGCGATCAAGATATTCCTAAAAGTCCGTTTTCATTCAAAGTTAATCCAACTGTTGAACCCAACAAAGTTGTGCTGTCAGGTCCGGGAGTCGCATCAGCATGTACAGCCTCTTTTCCTGTTGACTTTGTCGTTGACACTTCAAAAGCCGGATACGGCGATCTTGAAGTTCAAGTACTTGGACCAGATCAAGTACCGCGTAAAGTTAGTATTCAAAATATCGGTGATGGTAAATACAAAGCAACTTATTTGCCAGATGACTGCGGTCGTTATAAAGTAAATGTTAAATATGGCGGCAAAGAAGTACCCGGAAGTCCGGTTAATGTTCAAAGTGTGTCAACTGGTAAGGCTGATAAGTGTAAAATAAAAGAGGGCATTCAACAAACTTTGGCACAAGGCGAAGAATACTGTATCAGTGTGGACACCGAAAATGCTGGCCGTGGTGCTGTTACATGTCGCATACGTTCAACTTCCGGAAGGTATGTTACATATTTTATTCTCAATAATAAATTTATTATAATTTATACACTTTGGTTTCTATTTTAGAACAGATTTATTAACATGGACACTAAAAAATATTAACATACATTAAATGTGTAAATTATAATTAATTGGAATGGAGAGAAAAATATTCAAAATTTTCTAGAACTCCTTCGAGTTTATTTCTGTTATTCGAAGCTCATTTATCTTTCTCTCGTTTCCGCTTAATAACTTCCTGCATCCACAAATGAACTCACACGTTCATTTTCTTATTGGAGAATATATATATTCACCTAAATATTAATAATTACATGACACATGTCATTAATTACAAGCAACATGACAAATTAATTTTTAAATAAAAAATATAAAATTCATTGGGTTTATTAATTTTATATCGAATTCGAAGAACAATTTTCTCGACACGAAAATAGAAATTTATTTACACAATTTCGATAAAAAAATCGGCATGTTTTGAACTGAACTCATACTTCTTCGATTAAGAAAATGATTACTAATGAAATCTTAAAATTTTTACGTCAAAAATATATCAGACATAATTTTTAATATCATAATTTCTTGTGGTAACAATATGAAAATTATTCTAAAAGTTTTTTTTTCTCAGTACAGTAATTATCAATTAACGTTAAATAGTATATTGTAAAAAATTTTCGGAATGAACGCGGATTTTAGTATTAAAACTCCGAATCAGAGTGAATGTGGATTTAAATAAAATCCAAAAGACTCCGATGAAAAGACACTCCGAATTTACTCCATATGCGGAGTGATTTTTTGAAAAACTCCGAGACTCTGACGGAGTAAATTTGCATGTAAATAAAATCCATAATCACTTCGAATTTACTCCCGATTTCTTACAGTGTAGTGTAAAAAAAAAAATAAATAAAAATAAAAGAATATAAAATAAACTGATAGCTGTGAAGACAAAGTAGAGATATGTAAATGATAATTTTATTGTAACATGTATTATAATGACAGTGAGTGCTTAAGAACCGACGTTGACAGACGTATTCTATTGGAGTTGACAGACGTACATTTACTTTTGGCTCTCATAGAATCTAACACCCAAAGTGTCTGTAGTTATAGTACAGTACAGTAGGCTAATTGTATATTCATACATATGTGTATGTAAATATATATATATATATATATATATATATATATATATATATATATATATATATATATATATATATACTATGACAATGCATGTCTGATTATAAGCGAACACGTTTCACTTGAGCGGTATTAACTTGCATGATACTTAGTTGGCTATTTCCTTCAGAATTTAATTCTCATCCTATGTAAATTGAACATGATGTTTTCTCTTCTATTTGTTAATCTCTACCCGACTCGTTTATGCCCTGTTACTTTAGATCTTTTGGCAATTGGCCGAAAATTTTACCTTATTGTCGCTGTTGATTATTTACATACATTATAATGTCAACGTGACACTATACTTTTAATTATTTATTGTTAATATTACGAATATATAAGATATGTTCCAATTATTTATACTGCGAAAAGTACAGTAGATTTTATTATTTATTTATTAGATTTAATGGCAATAATAAATTAAATTTTTTTTTAGCGCTCCTGAAATTTGATAAATTTTTTTTAGTTGATAAATTAAATTTTTTAATTTTTACGGGAGCTCGTAACTTTGCTCCTATTGGAAATAACCCATCACAATATGGATGTTTTTTGTTCATTATGATGTCCTCTAGTAGGAGAAACCATAAAAAGTCCTTGGAAAAATTTATTTTTTAAGTAATTGACGTCGGGCAGATACGGGCAGATGCGGGCAGATGACACTATCTATAACTTTTTATGAATAGTGGGCGATAACTTTGCTTTTGTTGGAAATAACCCATCACAATATTAACGTTTTTTTGTGCATTATAATGTCCTCTAGTAGAAGAAACCATAAAAATTCGTGATAAAAATTTTATTTTGGAATTACACCGTCCGAGCAGGGAGGATGAGGGGAAATCGAAAGGATGTCTATCAATTTTCATCTTTTGGGAATAACTCCCGATAATAACTCCCTATAATAGTACCCATGATAACAGTTTTCATATTTATTTCCAATTTAACTCTTGATTAGACCACGTAATTGTCAATCTTCATGTATCTGAAAATCAGAACATTTTGCGCAACGGAAATTAAAAAAATTTATGTAATTTGGCTGCTTAATATAGCCTGCAATTTTCGGCTGACGTACTGGCACTTATGCGAAACATTTTAAAAATCTAGATCCAGTAAACGTTTTTCCTTTTCCGTTTTTTTTATTTTCCTTCCGCGAAAACTTTTCGATCTTCAGGTACATAAATCTTCAATATGTTTGACCCTGGCCAGATGTCCCATCTTCACCCTAGCCAAGTCTACCAAGCTTTTTAATCAGATCTACTTATTCCCCTGCCTCGTTTGAAAATCAGGTCTCGATTTTCCTACCATTGGTATGATATAAAAATATATATAATTTTAAAAAATAAATATATTGATAAAATTTTATTAAATAATAAAATAAAATATTCAATAATCGTACCCTGTCAACAATTACAACTTTTACTTCAATACTATCGTTAATTAAAAAAAAAAAAAAATGACATTTATATTGAAAAACAAATTATCAAAAATTAATATTCTTTATTTATTTATTTATGGTTATATTTTATTTAATTACAGTGAAGTTGTGGACATTGATATTGAGGATAATGGAGATGGAACAGTAAATATTTATTATACTGTTGCTGATGCAGGGGAATATACACTTAATATCAAATTTGGTGGTCAACCAGTGCCAAATGGTTTCTATACATTTACAGTACGTATGCAATAATCACCTCATAATTATTAATTATTTATTAAATAACAAAATAATAAATTAAATCAATAATCCACACCATGGATTTTGAATTTCTAATGTGCATAAAATTTTTCAACAACTGTAACAAAATAATATAACTAGAGTAGACAATTGCAGCTCGTATAACTTTATGAAAGTGCATCAGTTTTGGCCGGAATTTAGACAGTTACATTTGTACAAAGGATTTATTTATATAAGATTAATGAAAATAACGTATGGTAAACAAAGCGTGACTTAACTGCAGTGGCAGCTTCGAAATAAATAAAGTTGACGGAGAGTAAAGAGAGTTGACAGAAGATTTAAATTTTTTTCACGATAGTCTCTCGTTGGTTTGTAAATCCTCGTGATCTTGGGATGACAACTGTTTCAAACTGTCTCTCCCATTTCCCGAATTGCTTATAACATTTATGTGGGGGTGAGTGGGGGCGTAATTTTGTATCTAACTATAGAGACTAACACGTCCGGGATATTGTCGCGGAGTTTCCAGTCTAACAGTTCACGTCGTAGTGTCGTCGGAATAGCATCGACGTCTTCTTCATCTGTATATAATATTTATATATTTATATCGATAGGGATAAATATCAGTGATAACTATATACTGCTATAGTACAATTACTGTAAATAAAAATCTACATTTTGTACATGTAATCTGTACTATAGATGTCATTTAATTAACGGGTACTTTGATTCCTTAACGCTGATTCATTTATTTTAAATAAAAAGGTACTTTTATATATTTTATGATTAAATTGTGTAAATTTGTCAAATTTTATTTGTAATTTTACTATTTTATTTTTTTTTGTGTACAGAAGTTCGGCAGAATATTTTTTTTTTAGGAAATTAAATGTCAGTATAAATCCATAAATAAAATTACAAGAGATGTTGAATTAAAGTTTATTCGTATGGACATCCATGAACTATTTTCATCTTAACTAACGGGCTTTTTTGAATTTATATACGTAGAAAAGAGAGATTGTGGGTGGACTTGATGACTGGTGAATTGATGCTCTGGATTAAATTATACATTTTTAGACGACTAGATATTATTTTAAAATTTTAAAAAATATATACAGACGATTTTTATTGTACGTTTTCAACACATGAGTACTTTATAGTGATTTTAAAATTTGAAAATAAAAAAAAATGCTACTGGGTAGTTGTTAAAATATTTGATAGCAGTGTAAAGATTTGAAAAAAAAAAAAAAATAATAAATAAATAAAGTTAATTTGACTAGGAGAGACACGGCGACAGCTGCAAATCTAGTAGATCCGCGTGGATTCACCGCGACTCCAAAATAACTAATAGAAGCAACAAAACGCCTGTTGCTTTCCGTGAGATTTTAAAAATTTATTTTATTGTAGATTTGCTATTTATAATTCAACTAGATTTTGTTAATTAAATTTTTATTTCACTCATTTCCGGGGTTAAAATGCGATGAAGAAAACGACTTAACATACAGAGTAATAGACAACATATGGAAACAATACTAAATTTGTGTTATATTACACTTGTTAGCGATCTAGATTAAACGTCAGCAAAATTCAAATTTATTTCTATCACATTCCTTAATAAATACAAGAGTGGGGGTTAGATCTATTATTGTGTTAGCAAATTGTTGTTTATACCATCTCTTGACACCTTGAGTATCAAAGCTCGTTCTAAGATTGTACAAGCTACCGTTTTATTGACAAACTAGAAAAAATTAATTTTATAATTTTAAGTGACAGTAAAGATTTATCAAATGTCTAAATATTTAGCTATTACGTTTACGAATTATTTAGATTATTTATGTGTACTGTACATACCTTGTTTATGAACGTAACAACCTCGTGACAAGATTCAATTCAAGGTTTTCGCGTCTTATGTAACGGTTTCATATTAGCCAGGATTGAATTATGAAATCAATTAGAGAAAATTTTTTATTTCACAATATCAAAATTTATAATAAAATATTTTTAATTACTTATTTATTTACATTTTGTTAAAAAATTTATCAGTTATTTTTATTTGATATTTTTTTAAAATATTCATTAATTAAATTTTATTAAAATGTTAATTAATTAAATTTTGTAAAAACTTATCTAATAGAATTTTGTTTTTATACTATTAATTATTAAAATTTTTTTGAAGTAGTAATTAAAAATTTTTTGTTAAATTTTGATTAATAAAAATAGTTACGAGTGTTAATTAATAAAATTTTCTAAAACTGAAATTAATATAATTTTTTTTAAAATTATTAATTATTAAAACTTTTTTAAAATATTAATTAATAAGATATTAAAAAAAATTTTTTTTAGGCATCAGAAGAATATCGTGAACAAAGTACCCACAAAACAACAGGAAGAAGGTCACACAACGAACGCGTAATAGAAAAGCACAGCTCAAGTGTTCAAGAAAGCTCAAGATTTACACGACGTAGTACAGCAAATCAGCAACACGAAAGTGTTAAGTCATTTAACTCAATCCGTCTCAACAGTATCCCTTTGCCATCAGGTGACGGTACCGTGACATGTAAGTACTTCATTCAATTATTTACATTTTTTATAATTTTTCCCGGTCTTTGGTACTCAGTCTCTCCTATTCCAAGTAAAGCTCAGCATTAATAAAATACTTGATCCGCTGTAAAAAATCTACAGTGAATTCGAACTGATTACTAAGAGCTCCGGAGTTTTAGAAAAAATTATTCCGCATACGGAGTAAATTCGGAGCTTATTTTTTCTGCGGAGAGATTTTGGAGTGAACTGAATTTTATTTAAATCCGCATTCACTCCGATTCAGAGTTTTAACATTAAAATAAATTCCCCGGAGTAAATTTCACTCCAAGGGAATTAAATAAATAAACAGTCATGCTCTTCGTATTTACTCCAGATTTAATCCGCATTCACTCCAAAAATTTTTTACAGTACATGAGAGCTATTAATTACTGAACGTAAACTATTAAGCAGTTTATCAATTAACCAAAGCTCCTTAGTATTAACAGTACTGCAAAAAAATTTGCGGATTAAATCCGGAGTAAATGCGGAACGGATGACTGTTTATTTATTAAATCCCCTCGGAGTGAAATTTACTTCGGGGAGTTTATTTTAATATTAAAACTCCAAATTGGAGTGAATGCGGATTTAAATAAAATTCAGACCACTTCGAAATCACTCCGCTGAAAAAACAGTCTCCGAATTTACTCCGTATGCGGAGTGATTTTTTAAAAACCTCCAAGACTTCGACGGAGTGAATTTGCAGTTAAATAAAATCCGTAACTATATATTTTTATTTATTGATGCGTTTACAAATTTATTAGTTTCTTTGACGGATGTTACAAGTCTACCGTACTTTGAATTTGAATCTTAATAATTTAATATTAAAGTGCAGTAGTAAATTATTATTATTATTATTTATTATAAAGTTAGGTAGAAGTAAAGACCTTGATTAATACTTTTCTACATAATACCCAAGTATTACTATGCCAAAAATATGAATAGGATAAAGTAAAATACGACGAACGAGGGAAGAAAGAGAGATAAATATTTAAAGATGTCGTAAGGTTTTGCTATTCGTGTTATTAATATTGGTTGATGATTAAGTGCCACCGCGTGCACATTTCATCAATTGGATTTATTTTTTAATCCTCAAGGGAAAGAGCGACAAATCAAATAAATGAATTTGACTTAAATAAATTATCAAACAGAAAAAAAAAACAGTTTTATATTTTTTAAGAACTCAATGAATGGAGTGATTATTCAAATTGATTGTAATTAATGATTGACATGAATTTTCATTAATCCTCGTACGTTAGTCTTTTGGTTTTAACACTTTACAAGTGACAAATGAGTCACAACTTGTCCATACGATTGCGATTAACGTTACGCATCGTTAATTAGATCTTGATGAAGAGTTTGCGCCAGTCGTGCTTTTATATTTCCTTTGGCCCGTGATCCAACGCCAGAGCAGAGCTGCCGTGATTTCCTGTCTGCTGTCTATGTATTTTGATGATATACATAGAAAAAAAAATAAAACAAAAAAAAAAAAAAAAAAGAGATGAGTTTAGTAAAATTTATTTTTGTTAGAATTTTTGTAAAACTTTTTTTACGGAAGAAATAAATTGCAAAATTAATTGGTTTATTTTGCTGAAATTTTGAAAAATAAACGTAAAATGTTTATATTTTTTTGAGTTTACATTAGAGTAATATTTTGAAAAAAAAAAATAAATTTATATTTTTAAAAATTTGAGATTTAAATTATAGTTTTTCTTATTTTAGTGTTTAGATCTATTAAGAGGAATTGAAAACATATTTCAGTAACTTTTAGTGATCCATTACATAGTAAGTAAATACATAATAAGATAAATTTAAACCTGCAACAAAGTATAGCTTAACTTAGCACATTCCTGGCAAATAAATGTTCAATGAGGTGTTTAAATGATTTATTTTAGAATTTAAGTACCAAATAATGTTTACGCGCCTCAGTCATTATTAAGTGAATGGGAAAATTTACACATCAATTTTAATTTGTTTACATAAAATAAAGATATTAATTATGCTGTAAAAAATTTGCAGAGTGAGTGCGGATCAAAACTGGAGTAAATGCGGAGCAGAGATGACTGTTTATTTATTTAATCCCCTCGGAGTGAAATTTACTCCGGGGAGTTTATTTTAATAATTAAACTCCACTTCGAAGTCGAATTCATTTCCAAAAAAATTTATTTTAGTATCAAACTCCGAATCGGAGTAAATGCGGATTTAAATAAAATCCAGATCACTTTGCAATTACTCCGCTGAAAAGACTCCATATTTACTTCGTATGCGGAGCGATTTTTTCTAAAACTCTGGGACTCCGAGTGAGGGAGTGAATTGGTGTTTTAATAAAAACGGCAATCATTCCAAATTCACTCCAGATTTTTTACAGTTTAAATCTGGAGTTAATGCGGAGCGGGGGACAGTTTATTTATTGAACCCCTCGGAGTAAAATTTACTCCAAAGGGGAGTTTATTTTTGTATTAAAACCCCGAATCGGAGTAAATGTGGATTGAATTAAAATCCAGTTTCCAAAATCTCTCCGCTGAAAAGACAAACTCCAAATTTACTCCGTACGCGGAGTGATTTTTTTTTCACCTCGGAACTCCGAGTGAATTTGGATTTAAATATAATCAAGATCACTCCGAATTCACTCCCGATTTTTTGCAGTATTTTTTGTTTAAATTTTATGAATGAGTAAATACTTAAGTTAGATAAATAAATGCAGTAGATAAATATTTTTAAAAAGTCTTTTGGTTTCTTTTTCATATTTATTAAATGATGTTTCAAAATAGAATGAATTTTTTAGAAATTAAGTCTTTAAAAAATAATTAGTTTGATGAATGACATGGATCTCTGAGTATCAGATAAAAAAACTTGAAATGCACTTTTTTTTTTTTCAATTTTTCTCTAGTAAAACATGTCGGTTTTTTTTTTTTTAATTTTGATGCCCAGAATTATCTATTGCAATAAAAAAAATTTGTTGATTTTGATTTACACGTAACTAAATTTTATTTCTTTTTAAATTTATAAAATTTTCACAGAATTTTCCTAATTTCTAAAAATCCATTTTTTCAATTATTGACAAAAAAAAAGTTATGATTTAAATTTCATTAGTAAAAAAAATTTTCTTAATTCAAAATTATTTACTAAAGAAAATTAATTATATAAGAGAGGTTTGCTATCTTGACTATCAATGAAAAAAAAATAAATAAATAAAAAAGAAAAATTAAAAAAAAAAAAAAAATTGGACCACTGCCATCTTGTCGATTAAAAATTCTCAAGAGCTCAGGCTTAATAATAATTAAATAAAATTTCCAAAAAATTTCCAGCGATAAATAAACTCAGAGGATTAGCAGCTAAAAGATATTAAAAAAAAAAAAAAAAAAACATATATATATATTTATAAGTCGTGAAGAAAATAATTAAATATAGAACTTAAAATTTATAATATTTTTGTGTATCATTCCATAATAGTATCACTCCTTCTCTGCCGATCCCTTTTGGCGTCATCGCCCGAGCGCTTGCGTGGGAGACGAATTAGTTTGGCCGAGAAGAGACAACTTCTTTGATAGCATTACATTTGTAGCATACGACCCCGAATGTTATATATTAACTTTAGCCTGGTCCTCTGGAAGATAATTCGGCCTCTATCCCGGGACCCAGTAGCATATTTAAAGTTGATACCAACTAGAAACTCACTCATTCCAACACCCGTGTTTAGAATTAAGAGTTGTCAGTTCAGCTTGAGATGTCTTGCTGACCACTAGAACTGGAATTTTCATTTTTCAAATTTATATTTTATTTAATTATCAAAAAAATTTATATTTATTTATAATAATGTTTACCTGGTACTTTTTTTTATTGTGAATTTATAATTGTGTAGCTTCAAAGTGCATTCATATTAATTTTTTTTTTTTGGTAACAATTAATAAAAATAAAAATAATTTACTGAGATACCAGAAATGATTTGGGCTGACGAGGAGGAGGAAGTTGCAACTTGGGAGGATATATCATTTTATTACAAAGCGTGGCTAAAATCAGTTACTTGCAGTGAAATTGATTACCCAGACAGGCCTAGTTTTTATGTAAACACAAATCCTGCAGCCAACGGTCAAGAAGAAGAAATACCATCTCCGGGTCTTGATTTCGCGCCGTTAATATTTCAAAGTCTTTATTATATTAATTCGCGTAAAGGTGGGACTTGTGTAGAATTTTTTTTTACTTTAATTTTAGGACCCAGCTGAGTTTTAATTTAAGGAAATATTTTTTTGCCCAAGATAAATATATTAACTTTAATTAATATTAATATTTATTATTTATTATTTTTTTTAGCTGAAGTAAAAATGCCAAGTGGAAACGTTGATAAGCCAGTGATCGAAGATAATCATGACGGAACTGTTTCTATAAAATATGATCCAAGGGAAGAAGGTCTCCATGAACTTTACGTTAAATTTAATGGCGAACATGTTCAAGGTAAAATATATTTAGATTTTTTAAAAATTCCTTACTTATTTCATACTGGTTACGACGTCTACTAATTTTTGGATTTTAAAAAATGATAAATTAAAAAAAAAAAAAATATTTTAAAAAATTGCACCCCTAGTTTTTTTAATTTTCTACATGTGTATATTTTTAGTTTTTTTTTTAATTGATTTGTTGAAAAAAAATCTACAAATTTTTAGTTGTCTAGTAACTTCATGATCGTATTTATCTTCGTGCCCTTGATATTTAATTTTTTTAAAAATTACTACTGTAATTTTAGAAAAAAAAAAAAAAGTAGATATATGATATTATAAATAATTTTATTTTCTAAAAATGAAATTACCCCTCGTTATTTTGGTTTTATAATCCGTCTTACTGTACGAATTATAAAGCAATAAAAGCGAGATTATGAGATCGTGAGCTTAATTTTACGATCTGGTTTTTCTATATTTAAAAATTTAAATCATGTTTTTCTTTTTTATTTAAAATTTTATAATTATCTTTAATAAAATTTTTATTTAAAAATAATTTCAACAGATAATTAAAAAAATATATATAATTTTATTTATTTATTTATTTATTTATTTAGTGCCATCACATTACGAAAAATAAGAGAGAAACCTTACATATATATTTTTTATACTGAATTTATCGGGCATTTAATTTTTGGATATTTTTCAAAGCAATAAATTATAAAAAAACAAATATTTCAAAAAATTGCACTTATAGTTTTTCAAATTTTCTACATGTGCATATTTTTAGTTTTTTTTTTAATTGATTTGTTAAAAAAAAATTCAAAAATTGTCAACTGTCTGCTAACCAGGATCATTTTATTTTTACTTCCATTTGAAATTTTCGATTTCTATTTCCACGAATCAACTTTTCGAAATTATTTCGCGAGCCACCACAAATTTACTGAGAGAAAACCCGTTTTCTAGCTCGAAAATTTTATTCCTAGGTCCATTTTGTACGAATAATTCATTAGAGGCCGTAATTACCAGATATTTATTTACAAATAAATATATGTTAACAGGTTCACCATTTAAATTTCACGTTGACTCTTTATCGAGTGGTTACGTGACAGCTTACGGGCCAGGTTTAATTTACGGAGTCTGCGGTGAGCCTGCGAATTTCACTATTTCTACAAAGGGCGCGGGTGATGGCGGACTATCCCTAGCCGTCGAAGGACCCAGCAAAGCCGAAATTTCTTGCCACGACAATAAAGACGGCACCGTATCAGTGTCTTATCTACCAACAGCTCCCGGAGAGTACAAAATTTCAGTTAAATTTGGAGACAAGCCAATCAAAGGCAGTCCCTATGTTGCCAAAATAACTGGTAAAATATTTAATAAATTATTTATCACAATATTCAGCAATTACTTTCTTGTTAAATGAATAATTTAATTTAATATTCAAAATTAGGTGAAGGTCGTAAGAGGAATCAGATATCTGTTGGATCATCAAGTGAAGTCCAGTTGCCGGGAAAAGTATCCGAGGCTGACATACGTTCGTTAAATGGATCGATAACGGCACCAAGTGGTTTAGAAGAGCCGTGTTTTTTGAAAAAAATGCCCAGTGGTAACATTTGCGTGTCATTTACGCCCCGGGAGGCTGGAGAGCACGTCGTCGCCGTCAAGCGAATGGGAAAACATATTCAGAACTCTCCGTTTAAAATAGACGTTAAGGATCGCGAGGTTGGTGACGCTAAGAAAGTTAAGGTATCAGGAAGTGCACTGAAAGAAGGTAAAACTCATGTCGAAAACACGTTTTCCATTGACACGCGCAATGCTGGTTTCGGAGGACTGTCTCTGTCAATGGAGGGACCCAGCAAAGCTGAAATCCAATGCAAAGACAATGCTGATGGTACTCTAAATGTGTCTTACAAACCAACTGAACCGGGCTACTATATAATGAACCTGAAATTCGCTGACCATCATGTCGAGGGCTCGCCGTTTACAGTAAAAGTTACTGGAGAAGGCAGCAACCGGCAGCGCGAAAAAATTCAGAGACGTCGTGAGGCCGTACCGATTACCGAAGTCGGTAGCCAGTGCAAGCTGACCTTCAAGATGCCTGGAATAACTTCTTTTGATCTGTCGGCCACGGTGACTTCACCCGGTGGCATTACTGAAGACGCGGAGATAAAGGAAGTCGAGGACGGACTTTACGCAGTTGCGTTTGTACCAAAAGAACTTGGTGTGCATACGGTGTCGGTACGCTACAAGGAGATGCATATTCCTGGGTCACCATTCCAGTTTACGGTTGGTCCACTGAAAGATGGCGGCGCTCACCGGGTCCATGCCGGTGGTCCAGGTCTGGAAAGAGGCGAACAAGGCGAGCCCTGTGAATTTAATATCTGGACACGTGAAGCTGGAGCTGGGACTTTAGCTATTTCTGTTGAAGGACCCAGTAAAGCTCTCATTGATTTCAAGGATCGTAAAGACGGTAGCTGTTATGTCAGTTACTGTGTCTCTGAACCAGGTAAATTACATATTTATATTTAAATAAATTATTTATTTATTTAAGTTTTATTTTTAACATTTCAATGATTCATTTTGCGTGAGACGCGTCCTCACCTCGTTGATATCCCGGTAAATTTATCTTAACTCATCTAAAAATTATCTTTCATCTAAAAAAACATTTTAAAAATACACCATCGTCTATATATGCTCGCGATAAAATAATATTTTGGCGGCGGAGACACGATGCCGTTGCTATTACGTCTAGCTCACGTGGTTTATATTCGGGTCGTGTGGATGTTTTTATGCTGAAAATTTTATAAAAATATAAATTGTGAGAATGGGTATACTATTATAATATATATATGAGAGCGTTAAAATCAAGTGATGATGAAAATTAAAATTTAATATTTTTTGTGCGTGTAAATAAAATATTTGGTGATAAATATACAAGAAATATATAAGAATTAGCTTTTCTTAACTGTGTAAGATTTAAAAGAGGACAGCAGTGGAGGCGGCATTAACTCAAGACGTTCGGAGGTTTAAATTCGTTAGGGAGAGACCTAGTGGTGCACAACCAACTCCCGGTTGCACAGCTGCACTTGTCTTTCTCAACTGTCCTTTTATTATTTATTTATCTCTTCTTCTTTATCTTCATCATCATCATCTTCTTCGTTTACTAGTTCGTCAGTAGCACAAGTCTATTTATAATTGCCATTCACTTTACTACTTCATATACATTTATTTATTTATTTACGTACTCATTGTTTACCTTCTTGTTATTGTTCAGTCATGAGTACATTTACAGCTTGTAAAAATATTTTTTTGCAAACTCCTGATGATGGTCTGTCTTAAGTCACTTTAAATAATTTTTCTTTTTTTTTAATTTAAATATATTGATGTTTATTTTGAATTACAGGTGACTACAGAGTGGGAATTAAATTCAATGACCAACATATACCCGATTCACCGCACAAAGTTTATATATCACCAGCAGTTGGTGATGCTCACAAATTAGAAGTTGCTCAATTTCCAGAGCATGGTGTGCAACCAGATAATCCAGCAACGTTTTTAGTGCGTAATAATGGCGCACGAGGACAACTTGACGGCAAGGTAAATTATTTTGTTTATTCATTTATTTCATATATTTTTTTATCCTAAAGCTGAAGTTCCCTGAGGGCTGTAATTTTATAAATTAATTTATGAAACGATTTAAGTAGCTATTTATACATATATGAGCTCACATATGTATAATATTCATAACGAAAATTTTTTTTTTTATAATAAAAATAAAAATGAGTAAATTAAATGAAATATTTTGTAAATTATAATTATTAAAGAATTTTTTTTCGTCTACGGATATCCCTCCAGTGTTTTTATGACTAATCGAGGACATTTAAATGTAAGCTTGCGTAAAGTTATCTAAAAATAAACACGGCATTGCAAAATACGATGCCACATCATGAGGAACAGTGCGTGGGCGATATATATGTATATATATATTTTTTTTTCAGTCTTACTTGACACATAAAAGCTCAATACGCATAATATTTTATATTAATAAATTTTTTAGTTATTAGTCATGATGAGTATAAAATAATAATTATTTGGTAAAAATAATTTGCAGATCGTGTCACCGAGCGGAGTGGAAGATGACTGTTTTATCCAAGCAATTGATTCTGAAGAGTACTCTGTAAGATTTATGCCACGGGAAAACGGAATTCATAATATTCATCTTAAATTCAATGGGGTACATATCAATGGAAGTCCGTTCCGCGTGAAGGTTGGAAAGGTGGACGCTGATCCAGCCGCTATCCAGGCGTACGGTAACGGTCTCAAGGAAATAAAGACAGGACAGAAAACAGATTTTATTGTCGACACTTGCAATGCTGGCCACGGCGCGCTTGCTGTTACCGTTGATGGTCCCAGCAAAGTCGCTATGGACTGCACTGAAGTCGAAGAGGGTTACAAAGTCAGGTACACTCCTTTGGTACCCGGGGATTATTATATTAGTATCAAGTACAATGGATATCATATTGCCGGGTCACCTTTCAAAGTTACAGCAACTGGTAATTATTTTTTTAGTTTTTTAAATTAGTATATTACACACCTAAGGAGGGATGTAGGAAATTCCTAACACAGATATTGGGACGTTTTACTTGCCTCCGGGGTGTGTATACGATTTTTCACTAGATCTGTACCTGAAAGTTTAAATTTTTGCCTCTATTTTTGGGAAGAATGGCGCATGCGCTAATTTTTGTCACTTGTTTTCTCATAAGAGAAAAGGATGACTTTCTTCCCGCTAAATAGGGCAGGAATTTAAACTTTCGATGCAGGTATGGTGAAAATTTGTTTTTTCGGATACCAGGATCGAAACTTAAGTTTCAGTGTCTCTTAAAGTGAGAGCCAGTCGAAAGAAGCGAATTTCAGTCCAATGCCAGCAGATGCGTAAATTTTGAATGCCTTTAGTCAGCAGGCAGAGACAAACTTGTTTCGTCCCGAGGGAACAAAATAATTTTTCTGCCCGCTGACTGAAAGCTTTCGCAATTTAAACTCTGATACTTGTCATTTTTTTAATAGTCATTTCAGAGTATTAATTTTATTTACGTAAATGACAGTTCTGACTGTGATTAAGTTTTATAAAAATTAGTGTCAATAATAAATAGTATTTATAGTTTCTGCTTAATTATAAATTGCAAATGACAATTTAATAGTTGATGACATCATTGGTCTTAATTAACTTGTTTCTGATTAGCTGCTGACACTGAAACTTTAAGTTCCAATGCAGGCAATAATGAAAAATCTAGTGTGTAACTCAGGATGAAAGACGATTTCAGACTGCAGGTGATGTTAGCCTCACCCTGGTCTGAAATCCTTTTGTTTCATCCCTTGTCACACAATATATGATACTAAAGTTAGCCGACGTCTTATAATTTTTTTATTTTTTCAAAACGATAAATTATAAAAAAATGCACCTATAGTTTTTTAAATTTTCTACATGTGCATGTTTTTTTTTTTTTTTTTTAAATTAAATTCTCAATAAAAAAAATCTAAAAACTGTTGTCTGCTAACTTCAGGATCATCACAATAAACTATTGAATAAATATTCAATAAAAAAATTTTTCTGCAGGACAAGATTTAGCTGAAAAAGGAGCTCAGGAAACGAGTTCCATTGTCGTAGAAACAGTTCAGAAGTTTTCAAAATCAAAACAAACTGGTCCAGTATTACCGCGTTTCAAATCTGACGCCAGCAAAGTTACTAGCAAGGGTATGGGATTAAAAAAGGCTTATTTAGGAAAGCAAAATCAATTCAGTGTCAGTGCCGGTGAAGCTGGTCAGTATCTTACCCTAATTAAAACTCAACTATTGTTACGCAATTGATATTCACGTGTCTAATTTGTTTAATAGGCAGCAATATTTTGTACGTTGGTGTTTACGGACCAAAAGGACCTTGCGAAGAAGTTTATGTCAAACACGTTGGTCGTAATAACTACAACGTCAGTTATCTTGTACGTGAACGAGGCGAGTACATCGTTATTGTCAAGTGGGGTGACGATCATATTCCTGGATCACCATTTAAAGTTGACGTTTAATTTATATAACTAACCGGTTAAATGTCAATTAATTTATATGTTTATAAATTAATCAGCGGTCACGTGTCAGATGTTATGAGATGCAGCTCATTTATGTCAGCACTTTTTTTTTTTTAAGTGCAATACTATCAGATCGGAGGCAATTATTATTATTCTATTGAAAAAAATTTAATTTTGTTATTCTTTTGATTGATTTAAAAATTCGCGCCTTCGAATTAATTTGTAGAATTTTTTTTTTATCATTAAATTGACATAATTGTGCTATTTTTATTATTATTGTTATTACTTATTATATAAATGTTATGAAAGCTTCAATTGTATTTAAAAAAAAAACAGCTTTTACTTATAATTAATTAACTCATTATTAAATTTTGAATTTTATATTAATTTTGATTAATGGAAAAATGATAAATTACAAGAAAAGATTAAAATTAAAATTTATGTTTTTTGGTAAATTATTTTGGATAAAAAAGCCAACAATGTGCCTTTGAGATTATATTTTTAAAATGTTAACTATAATTAATAAATGTAACTACGCTATATGTATGTTCTAAATGAGTATACATTAAAGTAAATTACAATAAATAAATGAAATAAATAAATATTGTCATGATAGTAATAAAAAAAATATATTTATTAAATTGAGTCAATTTTTTATTTTTAAACCCATTACTGTTTGCTACTTTAACTTTCAGAATTATCTATTTATTTATCTTTTTTTTTTTAATTTGTATAACTCGAATTGTAAGTGAAAGACTAAAGACTATATAAAGAGTGTAGAAGAAGTCGATGCAATACATCAATGTCTGGAGAACACATTTATATACTTTCCGAGTTGTTACTACAGATGGTCAAGATCATCTATCAGTAATTCCATATAATATATATTTTATAGTTCACAACTATATTTTATTATATATTTTATAAGGATATTCCAAGCATACATTACACATTTATTAATCATCATAAATATTCACCAGTAGATAGTAAATAAACATTTATATTCTTAAATCATTTCGAAATATATATATGTATATATATATATGGATTTTAATAATTATAAACTAGGTTATTATGATATTGAAAGTGACAGACATTAAAAATCGTTTTTCTTTTAATAAATAAATATGAACCTGAAGTTAACAGACAATTAAAAATTCTTAGTTGTTTTTTGTTGATAAATTAATTAGAAAAAAAAAAAAAATATATGCACATGTAGAAAATTTCAAAAACTACAAGTGCAATTTTCTGAAATTTTTTTTTTTAATAATTCATTGGCTTAAAAAAATTTCAAAAATTATTAGACCGACTAATTTTAGTATCATAAATAAATGAAACACTTAAGGGAGAAATTTTGAAAAATGTCAACTTTTAGTATCATAAGTTATAGCCAAAAATTTCGGATTCGCAATAAAAAATATGGGCGTGTAGAAAATTAAGAAAGCTATAGGTAGAATTTTTTGAATACTTTTTTTCTTATATATTTTAAAAAATCAAAAAAAATTAAACGGGTGAATTCAGTAGTTAATAATTTATTTTATAAGAAACCTGAAAGCTCATATTTTTTTAAATATAAAAGTTAAGGCTTTTCTGAGAGAGTGTCTTGCACTTTTCAAAAATATTCAATGACATTTGACTGTTGTGAACGTATTAGAATTTTGTTAATTAATTAAAATAAAAATAACAAAATTAGAGCATTAATTTAAAAAAGGACAATGTGGATACAATTCCGCCGAAATATAGATTTGATAAAAAATAATGTACAGTTGTTATCAACAAGGAGTCAAACAAAATTTTGCAAATAAATTTTAGACTACACAATTTTCAAATTCTAATTATAATAAATTTCGTTTAACTCTTGGTTTTGACAATTGAATTTTCTGAAAAGAAGAAAATTTAAATTTACTTACACAATTAAAAAAAAAAAAAATAGCAAATTTTGAACTGAACTCTGATTTCTTTGATTGAGAAAAATTATTTCGGATGAAATTTTTTGTAAGAATAAAATACAATATTTCTAAAAGTCATTTTTTTTTTCTCTGTGTCGATAATAAATAGACATTTATATTTTGCCAAATAATTTAAAAATATATATAAATATATATGTGGATTTTAATAATTTACTTTATAAGGGATTTTTAAGTTTTTTTTTTATATATAATTTAATTATCGTATTTAAATATATGAATTTTTTTTTATTTAATTATAAAGCGCATGGGTGGCATTTAAATATGAGTAGATATTAATAATTATCATATATATATAAATATATAATTTAATAAAAATAGTGACTTACTTGATAATATAAAAAAAAGATTGAAATATTTAAAAATTGTAACGATTTAGGTAAAGTTAATTTTATCTGACGTTTGACAATTTAAACTTTGAATCCAATAGCCTAGAGCAATTTAGCACCTCCGCCTCTTCCTCTTTCGACAGCACCCGCGTACGTCTCTTACTCCAAAGTCTATTTAATAAAAAAAAAAAAAAAAAAAAGTTAAACTGAAACAAAATAAAAAAAATGTTAAATAAAGTAAATAAAAAAATAAAAGAGGAGGTCTCAGAAGTGCCAGGTCACTGTAAACTCACGTCTCCAAGCTCTCGTCACCTTTCATGTGTCTCCACCTCATGTGCGCGACCGCCGTCGCGGAGAACGCGGAATCGCGGCCCCCGGTACCGGTTGGAGGGCCGGTTAAGAATGAACGCCTCGATGGAGGCGGTGGGCGTTCCTCTATTCAGACCGCATTCAACTTCGCAGGCGCGCTTTATCCTTTACGAGTTGCGCAGTGTTATTATCAACTTGTATGTGCGATACTCACTCAGTCTGCTTTGGGCAGCTTCAACTTCTTTTTAATTCTCGACAATTTTTTTTTTTTCATTCATTATTTAAACAAAAAATTTGTATTATTCCACACAAATTAATTCTCCAATCCATAATTTTATATTTCAAAATCTGTCTGATCATTGACAATTCGACTTGCAAAAATTAAACTATAAAATTTTCTATTCAAAAATTTTCTTCTACAAAAAAAAGTCTTGAGTGAAAAAAATATTTTAAGAGACAAACGTTTTCGAGAAGTCAAGATTTTTTTTCAGCCAAGAGAATTTGTTTTGGTCAAAAATTTCTACTTTTTTCCAGAAAATTTAGGTTTTCAAAAAAATTTTATTGAATCAAAAATATTTACTGTCTGTTGAAAATTTTTTAATTTTTAAGAAAAAAAAAATTCTTAAGCTTTGAATAAAAAATATAAATAAAAAAGAATATGTATTATTTAAATATATACATGTAGGTCAATACACATATATACTTATACATATACATATACATATATATAAAGATACATGAGAAGAGGCGGAGCTTTAAATACTTTGAATCCCCACTTACACCTTTTATGCGCGTACAAACTCTTTTTACGTGTTACAATTTAACCGTGTGTTACCACTCGTGAAACTCTTTTCTCCCTCTACTATTCTTCCTCTTTATAATCATATATATATATATATATAGATATATACTTATCCTTATCCTTTATCCCCTTACCCCCTTACTAAACTCTCTTGCCTCCTACTACTCCGTTAGATCTTCCATATATATATATATAACCAACGAGATGGAGTAAAGATATAATATAATAGATGAAAAAAATCGCGTATGTGCATGTAATGTAACGTAACGGTAAAGAGGTAACTCGCTACTGGTCTACGAAATGCTAAAGTATGTCCGGTTGTCTGGGTATAAATACAGCTGCCACCCTATACAATTTTATGCCAACTAAAATACAGCTCCTTTATATATTTATATGGATGAAATAACTAAATAATAATATATATGTTCTGTAGAAGGAGTAGTGAAGGGAAATATTTAAGATGGTGTAGAGTAAAACGCATCTTATACAGAAATTCCATCGCCATTTTGTAAATGTCATTTATTTATATTTATATTTATATTTATTATAAAAATGAAAGGTATTTATTTTTTATACCAGCAGATTACTGGATATTATATAGTAGTCTGGAATATTACAACTGCTGGTGATGTTTAATTAGGACGTCTTGTGCGCGACAAACGAGCTCGACGCCGGCGAGATAACACGAGGGCGGAAATTACACCCAGGTATTTATAGGTGTTTCATATATAAATAAATGACAAAAAAAAAGGTAACAGCAACAACTAAATTCTCAGGTACTGAGAAAATTATGTATTATTTTCTCTTAGCATGTTAATTTATAAATTGTCATACATTTCTTATATTTATTGCACTGTGCAGTGAACACTGGGCTTGGGTTTTAATACTTCATTGAGATACTTATCGCTAGTTGGGCTGTCGGGTTTTAAATAAATAATTTTAAACAACTTTATTATATATATATATATTTCATGGTCTTTTATTTTGTTTAAGATTTTTTATTACTTTTTTTTTTAGTTTTAATACAACGTCGGAATTTTAGTGCGGCCAAAAAATTAAACATGAATATTTTTTTAAATTTTAAATAATAATATTTTTTTAAAATAATTGGTATTATTATTATTTTTCAACAGAAACAATTATTATATTTTAGTATTTTGCCGTTAATTCGGACGGAGTACCGTTGGCCCGTCGACTTATATTTTTTTTTCCAGCTAAAAAGGTATAGTCTATCTATATGCATACATAAGTCTCTTGTTGTTTTATCTAACGCACCAATTTGTCAATTAATAATTTATATTACCACAATTATTTATATTTTTTTTTTTTTATTAATTTCAATAGTGCACAGAAAATAAGGATTTTTTGATACAGAAAATTTTCACTTGTTCTGAGAAATTTTTTGTATTGAAACAAAAATTTTCTTAAGACAGGAAAAAATTTAATTAGGAAAAAATAAGGATTTTTTGATACAGAAAATTTTCACTTGTTCTGAGAAATTTTTTGTATTGAAACAAAAATTTTCTTAAGACAGGAAAAAATTTTTTGAGTCAAGAAATCCTTTTTTTCTGTGTGTTTTATATGAAAGTGCAATTAGATATTTTATTTATTTAATTATGATTTAAATTAACTAATTGTGGGCGGGCAATTATAATACTATTTATTATTATTGTTGTATTTATTATTATTGTTATTAGATTTATAATAATTATTATTATCATTATTATTATTAATAATCAGTAATATAATATTTTCATATCTTTTTCATTAAAAACTAATAGTTAATTTACTAAATACTAAATACACAACAGGACTTGAATCAATTAATTTAATTTAAATATACAAAATGTACAATTATATTTATTTGTTCTTTAGAGTCCATAAAATAATTTCAATTGCTGGAATTAAATAATTTATCCGGATTCATTTTTAAGACTAGGTCTTTTATCTTTATCTATTTTGTCGGGTTTCAAAACTATAGTCGTTACTATGTTTCACATATAAATACGTCGTAAATCCGACGGTGATGTGATCATGTTGCACTGCGGACACAATTTTTTAGCTCCCTGTAATCATAATTTAAACGTGCACTTGCGTTAATATATTAATATTATTATTACATTATTATTATTATAATTACATGCAGTAACAGGTATTACAAGATATATATATATATATTATTTGATTTTGATATTGTTGATCTATCATCCGTATAAAGTCATACGGGCTTTGTCAATTTGTCATATCAAGTTGTAATTAATACATTACGCTATCAAAGCAACATGTCATCAATTGTATCACGATCATATATATTTTTATTCATTCAATTAATTGCTTGTTATAACGATTATTACACGAAAAAAAAGTCAAAATTAATATGCTGAAAATAACTTGAAACCGCTAATGGGATTCGTAGCTTTTACTGTTGATAAAAAAAAAAAAAAAATAACCGCTTTCGAAACGTAGAATCGAGATGTAAAAATATATCTATCTGTGGAAAAACAAATGGAGAATTTGGTATTAGTTGAAACCATAAATTTTGGTACTGTAAGGACATCCACTTCATTTATGTGCTGCAGAGTAGTATATTTTACAATGTGCATGGTAAAAATTTATATAATGTAACGAATGTGAAACTGATGTTTTAAAATATTTGAATAACTAGAAAACAAATGCATTCTTCTCTTGTTTTATAGATGCGCGACTAAAGTCAGTCATATATTAACAGCATAACAGCATAAATCTGTATTCAATAAACTATATCTTTGATTGCTTTTCTTTTACTGCTGTTAATTGTGGTGTTGTTATTTATAATTTAAGTGTATTATTATTGTAGTGTATAAGTGATATTAATTTAAGGTACCAGTTGCTACAATATTTATGACATGTTCGTACAATAGATCAGTTATTATAGTATTCTGACTCTTTAATCGACCAGTGGAGCATTTTTGAAGAAGTACATTGTGCGTACAAGTTGGATATATTTAATGAAACGGAGTAAACGCAGGAAGGAAGTACCAGTTGCGAAAATTAATCGCAATATACTGGGGAGACATCATACACTCTCGTTACAATACCAAAATTCCAAAATCACATGTCCTCACAGTATCATATTTTTTGGGTAATTTTTAATAAAAATTTATCTGCGTGTATGTAATTATTAATTAACGTGGCGGTTTACAATAAAGAGATTCGAAGGGGTTAATATCAAAAAATCAAAGTGATTCATCAACTCTTTCAAGAAATATCGTGCTCACATACGTACACATTCCTTTACGGACCGTGTTCATTCACTGAACGGATCATCTTATATCTAAATTTTGAAAGCCGTTTTTTTTTGAAGAATATTACTATTATATATGAAAAATATGAAACTTACTAGTGTATGTAACCAACATTGCTCGCAATGGACGTGCCAACAACACACTGAAGTTACTGGTTTTTTATATTGTTCCTTTAAACAGAAAAAAAAAAATTGTAAAACTTTAATCTTGAAAATTTATTTTTCAATTAAAATAAAATAATTTGAATAAATAAAAATAATTATTGAAGAAAAAAAAAATAAATTACGTACCATACAAATTAAACACTTGAAAGGTTGACCCCGCATTTCATTTTCTAGCTCGCGAATTCTATTGCGCAGAGCATCAACAATAGGGGCGTCGGTGCCTTCGCGTTTTGGAGATGAGGCAGAACCAGCATCATCACTGTCACTGCGTTGTCGTGGTGTAGAAGAAGGTGATACGGACATTGAATTATTAATATTAGTAGTACCAGGTTCTGATTTAACATCAACTTGGGCACCGTGTGGTTGATCCGGGGGTGTGTGGGGTGTAAGCGGTGCATTTGGTGATATAACAGCTTCACGTAATGCATCGCGCTCTTTTTGTTCTCTTAATGAGCCTTCACCCCGGGGCGCTATCACATCAGCTTCCGAGTACTGAGCGGGTCCGAACTGCGCTGCGTCATCCCCATCCACAACCAAATCTTCCTCCTCTTCTTGATTACTCGAACGATTACTCGTTGACGTGGCTAATCCGGCGGCTGTAAAAAATTAAAAAAAAAAAAAAGGCCATCAACAAATGACGGAAAAAAATAAAATTTAAATTGATAAAACGGTATGAAATATCATACATATTGCAGGCAATATTTATTTGATATTCCCTTAAACGAAATTGCGCGGATTTTCAGTTTTAAATTTTATTAGACTCCGAAATACATATCATTAACTTTTAATACTTTTGAATCAATCTAAGCGTAAGGTAAACCTAATATCTGATCAGGGAACTAATACTCGATTATTCCATATATTTAGTTAAATTCACTAAATATAAATATACAAATACATGAGTGATCGGGTGATAGGTCTCTTGGAAATAAATTCTCGAGTTAAGGCAAATATTCTTGATTTAAGAAATTTTTTTTTAAAAACCTCAATTTTCCCGAAAACGTTTGTTTTTCAAAATATTTTCTTGATTCAAGATACTGAATTTAGCCGACGTCTAATAATTTTTTAATTTTTTTCATAACAATAAATTATAAAAAAAAAAATATTTTAAAAAAAAGCACCTCTGGTTTTTTAAATTTTCTATATATGCATATTTTTAGTTTTTTTTTTTGACATTGATTTGTAGAAAAAAAAATCCGAAAACTTTTAATTGTCTTCTAACTCCAGGATCATTTTTTTTTTCTGTGTAAATATTTAATATTTTTTATATTTAATGCTCACCAGAAAATCCTCCCACTAGCATCGAACTGGCTCGAATCCTTCTCTGTCCAGCCCATTCGTACTCTTCAAATGTTTCGGCATCACCTTCAACGTCCACTTCTTCGTCATCTAAATTTACATGTGATCCAGGATTACCACCATTATGTTTAGCTAGACATCGCTCTACATGCTGATTAAGTTCTTCTGGAGTACCCGAGAGACGTTCACTGCATACAGGACACGCTGGCTCATCTGCTTTTCTTTTACGATTTTTAACCCGGATTCTCGCCTTTAAATAAATTTTTATTAAAACGTTTTCCTGTTGATCAATAATTTAAATTATATATTTACTTGGCGATTAGCGCGAATCCTTTTGTAAGTCTCCCATCTTCCCTGTATCGTTCCATCAGCAGTCGAAGGTGCGTGAAGCATCAGTCCATGCTGATGATCTTGATGTCCCGGGGGTAACGATAACCTCTGTCTTGGTCGTGAATTATTAACAGATACCTTGTAAAGCCGATCTAATTCCTGCGCGAAATGCTGCTCGAGTTCTTGTGGTCTTACGGTAACACCGCAAACCGGACAACACGACGGATCTGACGAAAATTTTTTCTTACCTTAAACAAAATAAATCACCTCAAAATAAATAGAACGTCATCTTTGTCAGTCACCATCTTTACGTTAAATCTTATACTAAAAAAATTGTTATTTAATTTATAACAAGAATAATACCAATAAATCGTGGTAAAAAAATATAAAACTAGATGTATAAGCGGAAACTTTACTTTAGGCTTCGGAGTACGTATTGCGCTCCGGGCAAAAGATAACTGATCATCAGAACACCAGCTGCGGTCCTTCAAACGTACAACGTTTGTTTATTTATTTGTTCGGTTTTACTCTCCACACAGTTGGCACACAATGTTTAGCTGGGATTTTAGAATTCTTATACTCTGTATTACATAAAGTAATATATATAAATATATATAAGGGTCAGACTAATTTTTAAATCACTAAGACTACTGTACCATTTTTTTTACTACTACGTGTAGAGAAAAAATAACTTTTGGAAACTGTATTTTTGTTCTTGCGAGAAATTATGCTACTGAAAATTTGAAAATTTCATCTTCATTCAAAATTATTTTCTTGATCGAACACGGAAAAAAAACCAAATGTAGTTTCGGGTAAAAAAAAATTTTAATTTGAATTTTCGGAGAAATTCAAGTTAACTAAGTCAAATTTGAGTTTTTTGACTTCAATGGACACAGAAAAAATTATTTCTTGGCGCGAAAAATATTTTGAATTATAATTTGAAAAAAAAAATTTTTTAGAAGCAGGAAAAAATTTTTTCATGATTCAAGAAATTTTTTGCAGAAATTGAGAATTTTCTAGTGGCAAGTGAAAATTTTTTGCATAAAGAAATTCGTTTTTTCTGTGTAGTATTTATTTAAGTCAAAAAAAGTCAAAATTATGTTTTTTGACCCGAGTTTCACAAAAAATTCTTAGATCAAATATTCATTTATTTTTTTTCGGATCTGCGTAAATAAATTTCAATATTTTTCCGTCAAGAAAATTATTTTCCAAGTTAAATTTCATTTAATAATTCGATTACTTTAATTGGTTACAACTCGAAAAAATATTTTTTCTACAAAACTTATTTTTTTTTAGTTTACTTCCACTAGACCGTCATCAATAACTAAAACAATAATTTATCCGGAAATATACATATACATCTAACGTATCATTTCTTTAATATTTTTACAAGCCCACATGTATATTAATAAGATAAGCTACACACTTTGTTAACATTATTTGTATTTTGTATAGCACGTGACAGAAACCATTTGGCTGTCAGCGTGTATTCAAAAAAATTATTTAAAAAAATAAATAACAAATATATACATGTGTGTGTTTTTCACATATGTATATAATATGTCTATATGCATACATTCACATATACATATACATATACACATATATAAAGGAGTAAAAGAAGTATTGGTTGGCACGCGAAGGCCGTTTTCGTCGACTCGTGACGTCTTACGTCCTTGCTATTCTATTATATACTAGAATAATCCTAAATCTTTTATTTTGTAAAGCCCCTTGCTACTCACGTTTATTCGGCGAATACCTCGCTGCATTCCACGACCGTTTAACATATCCATGTCTATTGGATACAGAGGATCCTTGGGCATGAAAATAAGACGGGTGCAAGTCTAAGAGAGAAAGAGATAGAGAAAGAGGAAGAGGGAATTTTACTCTTTGTCCTCACCGGCTTTGGACTCCCTTGTAGCCCTTGATCGTCTTCATCTTCTTTATCTCTCTTACTCTTTTCCTTCTTCCTTGTTTATCTCCGGCTTACGGTAGCTCTTGTCTCTTCTCGCCCTCACCCTACTTTCCCTATTCAATTAAGTGGCCTCGCAAATTTATGTCCGCTACTGTATTCGATATTCCGTCGCTGTCTTTTATTGAAACAAGGACACTTGTATCAAAGAGTCGCGAGCTAAACAGAGACGAGACCACTCGCGGATCGGATATTTTGAATTTTAAAAAATTTTTTAGTGTCATGTAATGTAATGAGTTTATATGTGCGCGTGTTCGAGACCAGCCGTCGTATCGGAAATTTTTAAAAAAAAATTTTAAATCTTCGATTATCGAAACGAGTCGAGTTGAAGCAGTCGTCAGGATACTCGTTATTTGTTTTTTTTTTTTTTTATTTTCGTGCGCTTCTTTGTCTTGAATTTAATTCAAACTTCATAACGTCGTACCTTAAAATCTTAACGTGCAAGAGTAAGATGATGATGAAAAAAAAGTACGACATATAAGAAGCTGGGTATTATTTTTTAAGTTTTTTGTCTTTCTTAACATTTGAAATTTCTCTTTTTAAATTTTCTTTTTTATTTATATTTTTTTATCCTCTTTCATTTCTTACTTGTGTACGACTACAGTTTATTTTATTTTTCGTTTTATCATGACACTTTTTCGTTTAACCGTAAAAGAAAAAAACATAATAAGAAGGATGAAAGAAAGGAAGAAAGAAAAGAAGAAATGGGGAGAGAACCCTCAGGAGGATGACGTCGTAACCGTTCTTTTGAGAGCATCTCCAACCGCGCTATCATTTACACTTAGCTACTGTTAAAATCCCAACATTTTCTCACTTCTCTTTTAACATATATATACACTATTACTCTTTTTCTTATTCACGGTACGGTAGAGTACTGCGGATCTGAACAGAAGAATACGAAATTCATGAAAGAGAAGAAATAAAAAAAGTTAAAAGTGAGCGAGTTAAAGGCTAACGCAATGTATAAGGGGGTAAAAAAGTGTTTGCGAGCGATAGAGCGATTTCGTATCTTTAATTAGAACCCCTAAATGACCCTCGGTGTAATAAAATAAAAATAAATAAATAGATGAAGAAAGTAAAGAGAAAAAAATGTAGTTTTGGTTTTATATTAAATGAGGTAATTTAAAACATTAAAAATAATCTTAATGTCGTTTTTCTTGATCATTAATTCGTAATTTAGATTTTTATTAGGGACTGATTATTTTTAAATGCTTTTACTTATTGCGCTGTGATGTTATGAATATATATTGTATATTACGACGGTTGTTTATTTTTTCGGGTCCATTTTGGAGGCATCGCGTATTCAATAACGGGGATGTGGTTAAGTTTGGTCGTACGTGATCAGATATGCCGGTGAGTATCTGCACAGATTTTGAATCATTGGGAATAGACATTTGGCAACAATTCTCCGTGGGTTTGCTGGCAAGGGAGTGCGGCGTATTGTGTGAGGTTTATGGTCCCGATTTGAATTCCCGGGGCATCGGGCGCCGTTCGAGTACCTCTTTGATTTAATAGCGAGCATCAACGGGCGCATACTTGACGTCAAACTCTACTGAATTGCTATCAAGTGTATTTGTACATAAGGTGTTTAATGGGCTGGTATATTCCAGCATCAAATATATTTCATAAATAATTTTTTATTTCGTCGGTTGATGCAGAATTAAAATTTTTAATTTTTCGGGTAAAGTTCATCCCTACTCCTGTTTAAAAAATTTTCATCATTCACTGATTTTAAATCTCGTCTACAATTTATGTATTGTCATGATATAAAAAATCGGCAGATTTTTTCAGACAATAAATGTAATAGACATGTCTTATATAACATGAACGTTTGAGCTGTGCCTATGACTTTTTTTAAAATTATTTACTGAGCTAGTAATTTAAAAAATTAATAAAACTTTAGAGTTACTCGATATTTTAAAATTAAAATTTTATTTTCGAAAAACGCGGGCTTTTCGTTTGAATTGGAAATCTTGTCTGCGGTGCACTAGGCTGACATAGCTCCGAGAAAAAACTCCAAAATACCGAGTAGTGAAGTAAATTCATGTATAAATAAAATCCATATTCACTCCCGATTTTGAACAGGGTACAGCAGTGTAACAACGTAACTACCGAAATTTGAAATATGTTATTAAAAAAAATATATAAGCATGAATACCTAATGTTTATAAAAATAATAAAGTTAACGAGTGTTTACGGTTGTTTTAATCTGGATAGAGCAATTAGTATCTGATATCGATGATGATAAAGTAAGAGAACAAGAGGGAGAGAGGGCGAGAAAATATATAATGCAAAAGCATGGTATGGAAGTAACTTGAAACTTAATCCGGTTTTAATTAAATAACCAAGCACGACGGGTTACTCTTGTCCTGCGTCTCTCATTTCCCCTCTACTCTCAGAATATCTCTTTCTTACACAAACAAACCCATCTATCCATGGCCCTCCAAGTTACATAAAGCTTGTCAACTACCCAAGAGTCATAGAATAATGTCCAGAGAAAGATGGAAACAGTCCATACAACAGTCGCGTTAAATTTGTCTGTATTGGCGGTTCTCAGCAGACTTCTACTACCGTTACGTGAGCAACCAAAAGTTCAGTCGAGGGTTCGTTCGCGTGGTTAAAACACTACTAGCCATTTAACCACAACTGTTGTCACGCGAATGGGGTGAGTAACCACACCAAGTACACCGGCATTCAACGCACTGGGGGGCCAACAAGCTATACCTCGTATCTCTCTTGACTGCTCTCCTCCTCCTCGTCGCTTTTATTTATCCTAACCAATAATATACACACCTTTAAACTTAACTAAATCTTAGCTTGTATCTCTTCTTCTTCTTCTTCGTCTTCTTCTTTATTTTAATTCCCATTTTATTTATACCTACATATACCTTTTAATTTTTTTTATACTGGCAAATGTCTCAATCAAATAATAACCCCATACTACTACTAAATTCATACCCGAATAAATTTACCATAATTCTTAATCGTATGAGTTGGATGATATTCGATCCCATGTACGACATCATACGACTTATATATATATATATATATATATATATATATATATATATATATATATATATGTATATATATATGTAGCTCTTTCTTCATTGCCATTACCCTACAGCCTACAACTACCTCTATACCCATTTAACGTCCTCAAGTGTAGGGGAAAATTTATATATATTTACAGAGGACAGGCGGAGGGCAAAACGGAGTACCCTCCAAAATTTTTTAAAAAGAATTTTTTTTTTTTAAACATTTCAAAATCACTTTTGAAAATATACTGAAGTTAGCCGACGTCTAATAATTTTTTGATTGTTTTTTAAAGCGATAAACTATTAAAAAAAAATATTCAAAAAATTGCACTTATAGATTTTTTAATTTTCTACATGTGCATATTTTTAGTTTTTTCATTTTTGTAATCGGTTTGCTAGAAAAAAATATCCGATAATTTTTAATTGTCTTCTTTTTTTTTTTTAATGGCAACTGAAAATTTTTTTCATTTTTGAATATCATTAAAAAAAAAGATTTTGCGTATTCGAGTCCTCGAAAGTATTTCCTTAAATACCCCGTTCTGCTCCCTCTCCCCAATATATATATATATATATATATATATATATATATATATATAGCTCTTTCTTTGTTGCCATTACACCTACAGCTTACAACCTTTATATCCATTTAATGTCCTCAAGTGTAGGGGAAAATTTATATATATTTATATATATAATAATAATATATAATAAGTAGTAAAAGAGAGTTAGTAAGTAAACGGACTAGGCATTTTATTAATAACTTAAGCTTTGAGAACAACGACAAAACGCGTTTGGCACTTGGTATGCAGTCTCGGTGATTATCTGGGCTTTAGAGTCGAGTAATTAAATGATAACGGTCCGTTTTGACTTTTTTTATATTATATATTATATATAAGGGCCTAAGGTAGTGAGTGTAGTACATAGTACAGTAGCTCTCTTTAATTTCTTAGATGAGTAAATTACGCGAGGGCGACTCAAGGGCTGCTTCAGACTACAGGCATAAGTTCGGCAGTTAAGGATATTTATCTATAGATATATAGATATATACATTCATAAGACTACTTTACTTTGTAGGTAAGAAGGCACTGGCAAGGAGGATGAGACGGAGTAGCGTGAGACACCGGGTGGTTTGCAATCCCTTTAAATGCGAGTCCTTTCATGCATACCCGAGTACCTTTGCTTCACTACTCTCTTACTCTTATACTTTACTGCTACTCTGATTCTGTACTCTACTCTACTCTACTTTACTTATTATCTTCTTCTATGTATATATGTATATGTACCGAGATGAGAGTATCAACATGTATATATAACGTCTTATATCCACTTGGTGTTAAATCTCGTCCTATCGCAACACCATCGTTGCACTCAGTTGAGACACCAACAGTGTATGGTATAAAATATATATAAGCTGAATAAAACCACCGATATCATAATTTTGAGACTTTTATTTTTATTGTAATTATTAATACTGGTTAGTTGTCGGAAGATAATTTTATATTTATTAATACGCTATAAATATTTTAACTTTTGCGAAATAAATATTACGAAAAAAAAAATTGTTAATGCTGTTTAAATACTTGGCAATTTAATTATTAATTATATAGACAATTACTTTATGAAATCATGTCTTGTCTGAACATTTTGCCATTACTGTAAAAAATTTTCGGAGTGAACGTGGAGTAAATGCGGGAAGTTTATTTTAAAAATTACTCCGCTGAAAAAATAAAGTCCGTATATGGAGTAATTTTTTCTAAAACTCCGGAGCTTTAAGTGAATTCGGATTTAAATAAAATCTGTAATTCACTTCCGATTTTTTTCGGTGTTATACTGAACTCATTGACTTTTTTTTTTTTTTGAGCAGGGAAATTAATTTTTACATTAAAATTTTATGAGTATGAATGTAGCCATCAGACGAATTTAAAATTTTAAATAAATAGAGTAAATAATTAAAAAAAAATATTTATAAAAAATGCACTTATGAATTTCAAAATTTTTTGAATGTGCATTTTAAAAAAATTTTATTTTATAAATTATTTACTTTATTTATAATTAATTTAAAATTTGTCTAATCTGCTACATTCACACTCATTGAAGGTTATTATTTCCCAAGGAGTAAAAAATGTCTATATGGAAGACATAATTAAATTACAGTGCTAATTTAATAGTTTAATTCTTGTTTTAATCTCAAGAAGCCATAAATGTAACCTTGACTGTTCCTTTTACTGCATTGCTGTATGTTCTATAATTTATTTCATTAATCGCCGATAATCTATTTTATCATCGAAACTATAGACTTTATCAAACTATTTAATGACAGAATAATTTATGAAAAAAGCGTGGGTGTAAAAAATATTAATGACTTTTACAACCAAGAATTAATACTTATCCTACCCTGTTTTTTTTTTTTTTTTTTTTTTTTTTTTTAATTCAATTATAATTTTTTTCCAGATACACAGAAAATTTTTCAGTAAAAATGACTTCAAAATTTTTATATTTCTACGCATCGAAATTTTTACTGTTTTTGGTATAAATTACATATGTAATAAATTACTTTAATTTACAATTAAATGGTAAAAAATTAGCGGAGTGAACTTGGAGTAAATTCGAAGTGAATGCGGAGCAAATGACTATTTAATGAAATTAACTCCTAAAAAAAGTTCAGTTTAATATTAAAAAAACTCCGAGTGAATTCGGATTGAACTAAAGTCCGTAATCATTCGGAATTCACTCCCATTTTTTTGCAGTGCATGCGAATTATTTGATTCATAATAAATTTATTTGAAAAATTATTCCAAGTATTTTATTAATTTCGAGTATGTAAAAAAAAAAAAAAAAATTGGATATTAAGATGAAAAGCTTAAAGAATAGCTTACACGAAAGTAGTTAAATTTATTTCTTCCAGGATGTGTGTAAGAGAGCGAGGAAGATATTTTATTTTTTAAGGGAAAAGACCAAACGATAGTCTTTCCGTTATTTTCCTTTGCCGATGTGCAGACGACTTACGCGTCACCGCTTTTGCTTCTATTCCTTTCGCGGCTGGCTGTTCACTCTCATATAGACATTCCATTCTCTATTCGCTTCACTACTACTACACTACTATATAATTCAACAGCTCCTACAAGATCCAAAACGATCAACCCCCGGTTAGTGGTATCACTTATCAGTAGTAGTCGGCAACTCTGTGCTTTTACTTTACTTTTTATTCTCCGCTCGACGGCAGATTCTGTCTGACACGTCACACGACAACGTATTTATCCGTCAAGACAAGTGAAAAAAGCCCTCGTGAAATTGCCACACGCTCGAGAGATGAACCAACCCAGAAAAGTAAAATGAATTTGCCAGCATCCAGAAGCTGCCATGGGAAAAAATGGCATTTAGTTTCACATTCAAACTCAATTCCTTACAGGATATTTAATTTATTTATTTTTAAGTTAAACTCTGACCGCAAGTAGATTGCAAGTGAGTAAAATTCGTGTGTGTAAGATCGAGTAGAGTAAAGAGTAAAGAAGAAGAGTGTTTTGGTCTCTCCGGCTGTCCGGGCTCCCGTTGTGTAAATGAGGGGTCGTAAAGAAAGCTACAACACAAGACCAAAGTTTTCAACTCAGGCGTCTTATCTCTCTTCTCTTGGACACCTTACTTGTTACTCTGTCTCAGTTACACTCCCATGACCCCCTACCGTCTTACCTGCCTTAAATCAAGCCTGTTTGTAATTAAGAGAATTAATGGCCTGTATCAGAGTTAATATTTGCGACATGACGCACGAGGTTGCCGCGGAGACAAATCCCTTATATATCATCTTTGTGCTTTATAGTTAACGCAGCCACTCTTGGTCATGTCCCATCGACGAATACTCTCTCTACTCTCTCTGGTTCATATGTGTACCGTATCACCAGGCCATGTTATATACTCCGTTTGTAAATAAAACCCGCGGTCAGAGTAAGATTATAAGTGTAAGTCGAGTAGAGATGAAAATAAGTTAAGATTTAAGTTAAGTATAGTTCTTATTAACTGGTGTAATATACACGCGGCTGAGAGCGAGAGCGACAGAGCAACAAGGAATGATATGAGGAAGGAGGAAAATATATATGTATGTATGTATGTATGTGTATATAATAATGTAAGAAAGATTCACGAGGTTGGCTGGTTTATGAAGTGGACACAGACGGGGATACGTTATTACATTATCAGGCAACACGCACCGCCTCCGACTATCTCATCTCGTCTCTCACCTCTCCCGTAAAATCTCTACCCCCCTTCTCGCGACCCAACACCCGACAACTCCAAACTCCGTGGGATGTACAGGCCGATGTATATAATCACAAATATAAATATATTATATGTATGTATGTATGTATGTATGTATGTATGTATGTAGAGTGGACAAGTGGCAACGGTACTAAACTAAAACCTCCCCGCGACCGGGTAATTGGAAGCGAGTAAAAAGAAAGGGACGTGGCGGTCCTATCTGTGCTAATAAATACGTTGCTACTGCGTATTAACGCTCGAGGATAATAAATTCCTGTTACAAAATGATTGCAAGATAGCTGGCAAAGAGAATGAACTAATTTTAAATGTAATATAAAATATATAAATTAATGAATAAATAAATAAATATTTTAGAAAAATTTTTAAATTTTACGCGGCAAAAATTCGGATTTTAATTCAATCTGAATTCGCTCCATGGAAAAAAAGTTTTAGCTCCAATTCCAAGTTGGAGTTGGCATTTCTTTACTCCAACTTGTAGTGACCTTAACTACAGTTGCTGTTGTAACAACTACAATTTTTTTTCTGTGATCACTTGGATTTTTAAAGAAAATCAATCCGCGTACAGAGTTAATAAGAAAAGTTTGTCTTATCAACAGAGTGATTTCGGAGTGGTCTGGATTTTATTTAAACCCGATTTGAAGTTTCAATATTAAAATAAATTTCCCTTCGGAGTAAATTTAACTCGGGAAATTTATTTTGATATAAATGAAATAAATTTTTGAATTATTATTAAAACACAAAAAAAAAATCTATTTAAGGATTAATAATTATGGAAATTGGTATTTATTTAGACACGAGTATGGTTTGTAATAAGTTATATATAAGACTTATATGAGGGATTTAAATTTGTATAGTTATGACAAACAAAATATATATATATATATATTTATATATAATATAATATATTATTAGTTTGTATACATAGAGAATGGAGATGTGCACGCGGAGAAACATAACGTCAACAACCGACGGGCAGTTCTTTGATATCGGTGAAGCGTGAGGACGTTTTGGCAGACGGACGAGCGCACGGATGGACAAGCGTGGGTCTAGTTATGATTGTGATGTTACAATGTTGGTCCGTAGGCTCACGGAATGTGGCTTTATCTGCTTTCCCCGTGTTTCTCTGACGTTTCGCAGTCCAGTCGCCCCTTCTATTCGCACGTACGTATGAACGTACGTAACCTGTACCATTACGCCACATATATATGTATGTCCAAACATATATGTACATATATATATATATATATATATGGAATATAGTTGTACCGCGGATGCATGCTTGAATCCTGGGCATCGAGTATTCTCTACTCACACTCTCTTTCTCCTTCTCTTTCTCTCTCTTGCTCTCTGTGAGCAGGCTAATCAAACGGGCCAACCCGCTGTGCGAATATTAATTAAACTCAGCGTTATGGGTGAATGCCGAACAAATGTGCAAAGGGAGACGATTGTAGACACGTAAAGGAACGTAAGAGTCTAACTAAAATAACATCAATTGAAAATTAATGCACACGTTCAACATCATCTCGATACATTTCTGATAACATATCGTTATTCATTAGTCCCATATTTAACTTAATAACAAATTTATAAATTTTTATAACTATTACTACTGATAAAGTCACTTGTTATTTAGTTATTAGATTGTTTATCAATAAAAGTAACTGAGGTAAAATATCCATTACGCACACTTTTATTTCGAGTCAGATTAAACCACTCAATATAAATTGCTAAATTATATTAAAAATTGTTTTTATCTTTTTTTTTGTAGCTTTGAATAGTAGAATACAATTTTTATTTTAAGAATAATGTTGATAATTAATTATTGCTTATTTTTTTAATGAGTTCGTTGAGTGTACCCGTAGTCGCTCACTAAAAGTTGTGATGTACCATTTCGGGTAAAAATATTTGGCCGAAAAAACTAAATCTGGCCGAAATTACAGTGAAAACATACAATTTTATTTACAGAAGCCGAAATTTAGCTGAAATGACGCCAAAGTCGTAGAATTTTATTAGAAAAGACCGAAAATTGGCCGGAAACACAAATTTTATTAATATTCAAAAATAGACCGAAAAACTAAAAGTCTATTTTTGGCCAATATTTTTCTTTTTAAACAGAATTATATGACAGAAAATTTTCAGAAGTTTTCGGTCTTTTTTAGGCCGAAGAAAATTTTTATTATTTTATTAGTTTAAAATATTTCAGCTGTTATCCCATATGAAAATAACATATATGGTCAAAATATATGTGAAAATATATGCTAAATATCAGAAAATATATGTGGTGAATTTAACTATATTTTCTGATATATTTTTTTTTTATATTGAAAAATATAATATTCATCATATATCAGTTCGTATTTGTTTAGCATATATGAAAATATATATTCTTGTCATATACAAAAAGTATATTTTTATGATACATAAAAATATATATTTCTATCATATACGAAAAATATATTCTGATCACATGTAAAAACATATATTTCTATTGTGTATGGAAAAAAAAGTTTCTCATTCGTATATAACCAATTCCAATTAAATTAGAACTAAATTTTGATATACTCTAAGTTGCAGATAAAATTCTCGAAATTAGTTAATTTGGAGCGAATATATAAAATACCCATATACATACGCATACACCGAATAAAATATATACTCAAATATAACAAAGAAAATATATGGTGCCATATATAATATAAATTATATCCTACCATATATTTCATTTCATATAAAAATTTTATATTTTTTGAATATAAAAGGAAATATATCAATACAATATATTATAAGGTAAATGTAAATGTATATATGGTTTAATATAAAAAACATATAAGTTACATATATGGAATACATATATTTACTACTGTATTCAATTTTATATTAAATCGGCGAAAATCTCTATATGATTTTTTATAATATACAATATAATATATCATATATTTTTTTGTTGCAAACATATATGATTTTATATATTTTAACCATATATTGTTTTTTCATATGAGATTAATCGATCAATGGTTCGATATTCACTCAAAATAATTATCATACGAACTATGATAAGTTTATAAATTTATAGAATAATTTATAAAATATATAAAATATATTGATTTCTTTAATTTCCACAAATTCAAATTATATATTTAATAACACATCTAAGCTCGATTCAACGAATTTTTACATTTCAATAAAAAATGACAGCGCGATTTTCAAAAGTCACTTAATTTAAATTTATATGAAATAAACTATAAAATACTTCTATATATCATACTAATATATATTCAAATTAACAAATAATTATTTATCAATTAAAAATTTTTTTTGTAATTATGAAAACGCATTAATCAGCTAAATTAATCGAGTAATGATACTGATAGGGTTTAGGATCTCTTTTCTCATTCATAAAAATAATAAACTTTTTTTTATAAAATATAGAATTTATAAATTAAAGATAATATTGTATACTAATAAAAATATCAATTCACATTTATCTTTTGTTAAGCTTTCAATACACATTTTAGCACTTAACAAATGCTTTTATATATTCCTACAGAATTTGCTATTAACTATATTACCAGTAACAATCTATAAGGTGTGATATCGCGTTTCTTTACTCTGGATAATTGTTATTATCAAGATAACGCGTCTACAAAGAAAATAACGTGTACTTAAAATACTCATATGGATGAAAAATTTTTTTTTTACATTTATTCAAACTCCGATACACGGGTAACAACATTACAAGTAAGGAGAATAAGAGAGTATAAAAAACAATTTCAATAAATATCAAGGACGTATGCGCGTATAACAGGAGCACTATATATATGTATAGATATTTAGCATACCGCAAAAGTAGTCGATGATACTATCTTTCTTATTCTAGTGTACTACTTTAACTCTTACTAACGTCCATCCATGTAGATAAGAAATTTCTTTATTTGTATTGTAACATTACTAACGTTCTTGGGAATGGATATCGCCAGGACTATTGAGGAAAACTTATAAAAAATTTTTTCCGACGTAACAAATAACCGCCGCGGAATAATTTAAGATGAAATCGCTTGAAATAAAAGTTTATTTATTAGTATATAATAATATAGTATACCATAAAAAATTTCCGGAGTGAACGCGGATTAAATCCGGAGTTAAATTTATTCCGAAGAACAGTTTATTTTAATGTAAAAACTACGAATTGGAGTAAATGCGGATTTAAATAGAATCCACACGGAAAAAAATTTCCTGTTGCAGCAAAAGGAAATTTTTTACGTGCAGTTCACTCCAAAACTACTCTACTGAGAAAACAAATTCCCTTTACTCCATTTGCGGTGATTTTTTCTAAAAACTCCAGAACTTGGAGTGAATTCGGATTTGAATGAAATCCATAATCACTCCCGATTTTTTACAGTGTAACATTTAAGTTGAGAACTATTGTTGAATTCAAACCAGGTACCGAGTGAGTTCAACGCATGCTAAAACTATTTCCTTTTGACAACTAAAACCCATGGATATAAATATCTATATATATACATATAAATTTTATAATGTTAAAATAATAAAAAAAAAAAAATAGTTGCACTTATATAGATGTCAGATTTGAAATGCCGTAAAGAGTATATGGGGCTGTAAATGTGCGGTCCCTTTGATAGATCCCGTAGATCGTAAGAGACTCTTACGCATAGCAAAGGTCTGTTGTAAATACCTAAGAGACGAATGGAAGGATAGTATCTTTTTATAAATTAGGTGCTGGGTTTGTGATCTTTAATATCACCAGCGGTTTAATTCTTCTTCATAAGCTATCCCGCGCGTTATGTAGTTTCATCTGCTCCTCGATTCCATACTCGACTGCTCACCTCTCTTACAACTTTATTTTAAATATTTTTTTTTTATTTTTATTTTACTTCTTGCCAATAATACAATGACCACTATAATTCTTTCTCTCAATTTCTTTAGCCCGTTATACCTACTCTTTAGCAAGTTTAATTGAGCCACTATAAAACTGGGAGGAAGTTACTTTTGTATTTTTACTGTATAATAATATCTAACCGGTCTTTCGACACTTAAAATGTCTTTGTTATCGTTTCTCACTAGGATTTTTTTTTTATTACACATATATGTATATATATATATATATATATAATAGATTGTACACGCATGTTTATCTATACCTTGTAAAAACATTTATAAATTAAATGATTAAGAGATAATGGAAAATTGAAATCGAATTAAATCCGGTTATCAATTAAAAAATTAAAAACAATATATATATTTATTAGGTCGTGATAAAATTTATGATCTTAATTCTTATATAAATAAATTTTAAAAAATAAACTTACAGTGCAAATTCCAAAAGAGTGAGAGATTAACATTATGGTACATATCCATTGCAAATAAAAAAACATAACACTTTTAAAAAAACTATATTATTGATATCAGTATCAATAGACCTGAGTAATTAGTATCTGAATAGATAAATCACTTGTAATATATCACGAAAATAATATATAATTAAACATGTATTTAAAGTGTTTGGAGCGATAACTAGTGTAGTACAGCAGCATTCCAGTTAAACAGAACGTAATAATGTAATAGTCCACAGCATCCAGCACACTCGACTACTGATGTCAGAGTAGTATAGAGAGACCGGGGTGACTCTCGCATTTAGAGATCCGAGAGAGTGTTATGTCGAGGGGGGATGTGACTTCGCCCCAAGGAGCCAAACTGTCTAGTTCAGTACTGCCATACCAGGATCAGGATATAATACCAACTAGCATACTACCATACAGTAGCTCTTTAGAGCGAGAGAGAGAGAGGGAGACGAACTTTAGCTAACCGTAGTTACCCTAATCCACATAACACTATACTAACTATACTAAACTAACACTGCCTATTCGTCTATTGTATTGAATGTCTTTAAAGATTATTCTGACCTGTCCACATCCGCTTTGCTGTGTACACAATTATAGTATACGCAGTCTATACCTATATCTGTATACAGATAGATTATTAGTAATATATATGTGTAAAATTAAATGAATGTTTTTCTAGCCATAGAAAAATTATTAATGATTTAAAAGCTATAGTGTCAGTAAGGATAGACTACACTGGAAAAAATTAACTTTTGTAAAAACAATTTTTTTTAAGGAGTAGAGAGAATAATTTTCGGGCAGAAATTTATTTATGGTAGTGTGAAAAAAAGACAGGATATTTTGAACTGAAGTCAGATTTTTAGATTAAGAAAATTATTTTAAATGAAATCTTGGAATTTTTGCACTGAAAATTTCCAATAGCATAATTTTTTGTAAGAAAAAAATACCATGTTTTTTAAAGTCATTTTTTTTTCTGTGTATGTGAGCCATCTTGTGGAAACTATCAAAAACATGCTTCAAAAATTATTAAGTCCATGGAAATATCTACAATGTCACAAATTACAGTAACCATTGAACATTTTTCCATACATGAAAAAGAAAACATTTACAATTACAGTAAAAAAAAATCTTTGGGAATGCAGAATTCAAAAATTGCTGCTCATAACATAATTTTTGAAAGATATTGTAAAAATGACATTATCAACAACAATTTTCATATTTTCGCATTGAAAAATATAATTTTTACTATTCACAGCATAATTTTCAAAGTTTTGTTTTTTCATGTATGGAAAAATTTCCAATAGTTTCTGTAATTTTTTAAATAACCGTTGAAAATTTTTCTATGAATGGAAAAAAAAGTTTTTTAAATTACACTGCGAGTAGTAAAACAAATCTTTGCGAATGCAGAATTCAAAAATTGCTGCTTATAAGATCATTGTTGAGATATTGTAAAAATTACATTAAAAACAATAATTTTCACACTTTTGCGTTGAAAAAAGTATTTTTTACTATTCACACCATAATTTCCAAAGTTTTGTTTTTTCATTTATGGAAAAACTTCCAATAGTTGCTGTAATTTTTTAAATAACCTTTGAAAATTTTTCCATGGGCGCAGTAATTGTTGTAAAATGTTCATTCGAATTTCCCTAAGGTGGCCAGCATAGTCCGGTCTCATTATGACATCATAGCATTTATAACAAAAATAATTGATCCGTTTACGATCGGTTTACTCCTCGCGCTTTATATTCGAAATAATAGAATTATAGATTTAGTAAAAAGCAAACTGTCATAGAATCATGTTTGTAAATTGAATTGACAAATCGACTCATAGGATGTTTGTTCAACAATAGGGCATATTGTCCTCATCAGCAGATTAGTGAACTGCTGGCTTACAAAGTACCTCGAATTATATAGCTCGCAGTAGTAGCAGAAATCAAGATCACACCCTCAGTTATACCCGTCATCTATGTCCACACCTATTTCGTGTCCTCTTACTCTACCAAAACCGGCTGCACGTCACGTATCGGTCTACCTTTCTATACATACCTAAATATATATCTATATAGATATATACATATATACATATTTAAGTATGTATACATATGTATAGTGAGTGTGTATAAGGATCTCGCACCCCTGAAAAACGACCCCATAATCTCGCTAATACAGATGTCACTGGTCCGACACCCAGCCCTTATATACACAACAAGAATACCAGAGTGAGAGAATCGACGTCACCCTTTGAGAAATATAACCTATACTAGTATTTTCGGTACTTTCAATGTATAATACACGGCTAGGAACAGTCGTGGCGTGCAAAAGGCCATCGTGTCACACCACATTAGCTTTAGTACAACGGTCGTACAACAAAAAAAATTTATAAGTATAAATATCTGAAAGATGTACGTGATATTTATTATTTATCGTATATGAATATTTTTGGTGTGCGTAAATTTATTTTACACAAAATATATGTGTTTTTAAATATAAAAATGTTCTTTGAATTATTTTTATGATGTAAAATGTATTATTTGAAATAAACGTAGCGAATTTTCGAGCCGTAGATATTTTTTTTTTTAAAAAATAAATGCACACCGCGGGTCTTGCGGATTTCTTGGGTGATCTCTTGCATGGTATTGTTATGGGTGTTTAGTACATATATTTGTGTAACATATAATATGGTATAATAGTATGTAGAGTTACGTTGAATAGAGACGAGATGGTTGTGAGGGATAAGAGTAGACTTGTGAACGTTAACTTTAAAACCATTCGCCTGAGTTGTTCGTAACACGGTCCGTCGCGTAGCTCTGCTACTCGCATCTCTACTCTTGCGCTCGAGCACACCATGTACATATTTATTTATGTAAAATCGGTGCAACCCGGTGGACGTGTATATCGGGTAAACGGGAATACCCGAGCGATTTATGAGACGTCATTTTGCGGATTTGCGAGTATAAGCTTTTGCAAAAGATATCCCCTTATAACACATACACACACCCACTTTACCCCGCTGACATCATCACCCATAGTTATACGTCCATTTGCCCACATACGCGGATGAATAATAATCCTACAATGAGCTAGGGAGGATTCTCATCTCATCGCTGGATTAATCGTTATTTTGTCGGTTTGACAAGAAATAACAAAAAAAAAAATAGTGTTGGTCATATAGTTTTTTTATGGTGTGCCTGCGCAGGAAGCAATTGGGTATAGTTTAGTTTATAGATCCCTCAATATATATTTGAATGTGAAAAAAGAATAAAAAAAAGCACCGGAGTGATGATGAAAAGAGACTTTGGGATTCACACAATGAACGTTTCCCAGTGACCAAAAGGATCAGGCTTGAGGATTATACAGTCAAAAGTCACAGTTCGAATTAGATGGTCCATTGAACAAAATATATATATATATATATATATGTATATATATATGCGGTACGTTCTAAAGGCTTCCGGTTTTCTAACACCTGCCTATTTATGTCATGATTGTCACTAGCTGGGATTTTTTACCCCCACTATTATTAGTACACACGGGAGCTCAACTTCTTTATAGACATATTTTCTTTCTTTTGTTTGACATAATCGATGATATAGAGTGAAAAATAGTTGACAGAATGATTTCTTTTTTTTATATTATTTGTAAAATACCCAGGCACCGAGATGGTTTCGGTCGGGCGGGATGGGAAATTATCAGAGGGTAGAGGGTGAAGACGCTTTAATATCCTTTCGACGGTATGGCGGCACTTGGCAGTACTAAGAGTCTGAGAGAGGACTGCTGTTAAATGCAAGAAGGCTTTCTCTAAGAGTATAACTCTGACTACTCGCTCATCGCTTCCCCCTTCTCGTTTTCGGGCTTTGGATAATAACGAGGATAAGACCAAAGATATTAGTTGTAACAACCTACCCCAATCAGAAGTTAACCTCCGATGGGGTAAGCGAGGATTTTGGCTAATTGTTTGATGCCACCGCCCTCTCTATACTATTACGTCGAATATACCGAGCTACTATACTATACTCTCTCTACTTACTGTACTCGCTACTTTACTACTCACCCTACGATTTATTGCTGAGCAGATTTCACTTCTAAGTGTCGCTTTCACATTTATATCTTTCATAAATTGTTTTATCAACATTTACTGGAATCCAGTATATGAAAAACAAAATTTTCTGTTTGAAAATTCTTCATTACGGGTTGGAAAAAATATGGGGCAAATTGGTCAGCCCACAGAAGCGGTAAATTTAAAATTCCCAGAAAAAAAAATTTGTCTCACGATCGTAACTAATTTTACATCAGTCAATTTTTCCCGTTTCCGGTCAAATAATTCAGCCATAAAATACTTAAAAATAATTTTTTATAAATTGTCTAATAATTTTACTTAAAAAAAGATAATAATATATCTGTATTGAAGAAATAAAACGTAATATTAAATATGATAGATATTAACAAAAATTTTTATTGAATACGAGGGGTTTTACCCCTTTTACACGGAGCGCAGTATCCCGTGCCTCGGAACAGGAGAAAGGGCGGCAAAGTACAAGCAACAACCTATTAATTAGCGTTTTATTATCGAATAGCCTTTTAGCGAAAGGGCTCTCAAAAGAGATACTCGTTCATACAGCCAGCAAGGCTGGTATAAGATCCCGGCATCTTTAAACTCAAATCGTTTTCTTCATTTCACTTTGTGTTGTGTCTTAAAGAAACGCCCTGAGGCTTAATACTACTCTGCTCCATGCTGCTGCCGTTGCTACTATGTCTAAAGAAATGCCCGTAAGAGCCTGCTAAACGACGATAGTAAACCCACTGGGCTTTCACACGCACTTCCATTCCATTCACGCCGACAAATATATATACATATACATATAATATATAGATACACATAACAGGCGTGAAACAGCCATTTAGCTTTTAAAACTACTACTCTTACTACTCGAGACAATTGTGAGACGTAAAACTGCATGGAGCCATAAAATCATGCAGTTTACCTTCCAAATTGTTATTTTTTTATTACAGTATGTTTACCGTACGAAATTGCGCACATTGTTGTACACAAGAGTGGGAGTTAAGTTTATTTATTTATTATTATTTTCTTTCTTTCTTTCGTTCTTCAGTTTACTGTTTCGCTTGATTTGCTAAAAATTTACAGATAAAAGTTTACACCGCACGAGAAAAGCGACGTCGTCGAGGGATCATAAAATCGGGATTCAATATCCTAAGGGGGTGTCATACGTGTCACATAGATGTCAAGGGGCGCTCGTTTCGTGCAGCTTTGTCTTTTATGTATTTTTATTATTATTATCTTTTTTTTTTTTTTTTTTTTTTTTTTTTTTTTTCATCATACTATCCTCATGTATATATATGTTCACTCAGCACTAAAACATCACTTACTTCATTGGTGAGTCATGTGAATATAGAAAATATCTGTATGCATATACGACAAAATCTTACTCAGTCTTAAACACTTTCTGGACCCGGCAGATACATAGTAGTCAGACACGGTCGTAAAAGGAGGATAAAACAATTTACAAGAATAAAAAAATTTATATACATATATGTAAATATATAAAAATATATAAAACCCAGGGAATTTAATTCCATATACATCCGATAAGATATGGGTATCTAAAAATGAATTTAAAATTTTTTTAGCTCGAGTAAATAATTCTTTAAGACTTGGAACAGTAATTGTGTATTTTTTGCACGAGTGTTTTATTGAAGACAGGTGGGTTTGGGTTATTTTTTATTATAATCGATGAAAACAAGAGATGCGTTGATGTAAAAGGGAACGGGTATAAAGAAACCGGGGGAACATCACACGCCACTCTCTGGCTGGTAGTAATATTTTACGTAGTTTACGATCTTCAGTCACCTCGAGACACCACCACCAGGTTTAATGTCTACAGGACTACTACACCGGCAACCGGGGCACAGGAACAGCAAGTTTAAACAGATAATACTGGAGGCAGTATAAGAGAAAGACTACTGAGATACTGGGAGGTAGTCAGCCATACTTTTGGCTAATTGTCGCTTATTAAAAACCAAGTGTGTCTCGTCGCGAAACCCGTAAGCTCGTCCTGTCTTGTCTCGTTTTCCTTTATCCTCTTCTCTCTTGTTTTGTCCTGCTGCTATGTCCTTATACTTCTTGTACTCGGTCCCGTCTCTACTCTTCTATACTCGAACAACTCGCGATGCCTTTTACGAGCCACCGACAGAAACTTACGAGAGTCTCGAGGACGTGTCACGAAGAGTCTAATAATTTTCGAGGATGACAACGGCAAAGTTTAAGATTAAGTGGATAAGGCGAATCATATATATGTATATAGATTAATCATTAATTTTTGTATATTTATAATACTTGATATTTTTTGCCGGTAGCCAGAGTAATCATCCTGATGACGGTTGTATTTTATTTTTATTTAAAGTTAAACAATTATTCTTGTTGTCGTTTATTGAGATATCGCGGCTACTGTTTTAGTCCTCGGTTAAATGCGCGCACACGATCGATAATGATAACTATCAACTCTTTTATCGGTGCCTTTGCGGCCGACTCTTTTATATATATATACATATATATGATAGTATAGTAGTGTGGTAGCATGTGAGGCAGCAGAAGGCATGAGGTATGAGAGAATATCCCAGGGGCAACTGGCCAATAAATAAATCGTGCGTGTCCACCGGTCGTCCGCGCACGAGTTGACTGAGAGTAGCCGCGAGTAGAGCGAGAAACTTGATCTCTTGGTTGTCGTTTTGTTGTCCAGGATGGGACACCACCAGCAGTAACATCTGCAGCAGTACCAGTAGCAGCATAAGCGGCAGCAGAATGATGGAAAACAAAAAATTACAATCCAACGATAACAATTAATAATTCGTCGTGCCGCGCGCGCTCACGAGCAATTTGTCCCTTTAAGAAGTCGAAATTCCAGTTGGTGTATTTTCACGACGAGATTTTTATTTAGGGATCAGAGCTGACTTATTGAAGGATATTTTTTATTAAATTATCATAAGAACGAGTAATTGACTAATTTTTTTTTTATAACTAATGATTTTAAGATTTATTATTTTGTATTATCGGTCACCGGGCAATGACTTTATCGCGTAGTTTATTTTGTTGGGATATATCGTAACGCACGTGCTGATGAGGCTAAATTAATGTCGGTTGAGCTGTTGCTAATCTAAAGCACACCATGAGAATTATTGTGAGTATGAGCATGAGGTTTATTGGAGAAGAGAGTCAGATATATTTTGTCGTACTGGTGCAGGCAAAGGACAAGCAATAGTGGCCCTTTAGCTCCCTATTGCTGAGTGAAATACTCGCGTTCTCCCGTGGAACGTGGAACGTATGTCCTATTGCAATGTGTGGATGTGCATTATAACCGATGGATTGTGTAACTAGTTGCTGTATGCTAGAGAAAGAGAGTTACAGAGTGCCGCAGTAGGAGTAGTAGTAGTAGTAGTAGTATAAGCCCTCGCAGTCCGACGGCAGAAGCTCACAATGCCCAGTTTCGAAACACTATCCACGAGTATACCTCGCCCGATAATGGTGTCGCTGACATTAATTGCAACGGTATGCCGGATATCGAAAGCCAGTGACAAGTAGTTTCCGTGAGCGAGCCAAATGTTTGTTAGTATTTGTATGTATTACATATATATACATCAAACTGCGCGCCGCGGTATACACATAGCACTGGTGTCATTGTTTACGCTTGATTACAAATAGTCATTGATTTAAATAATATGTTGGGTGTTTTTTATTTTTTTGTAATTGGGATTGGGTTTGTTCGGTTTGATGTGATAAATTATTCAGGGAGACTGGGGCACGACGCCTATTAAACGGGTAATTATTAGTTGTGACTTTTAAACACGGATACGATTATTTTCATTTATTTTCAACAAATTTTTAAAATTTTGGTGAAAAATATTTTTTTATAAACCAACACTCATCTCTAAAAATTAGTTTTGAAATTCAATCTTATAATTTATTTTTTGGATTTTAATCTCTTACACAGGAAAAAAAATTTCTTAGCGCGAAAAATTTTACTCGTCCAGAAAATTTTTTCTTGACGCAAGAAATTTTTTGTATTATAAATTAGAAACAAAAATTTTCTTGAGGCGAGAAAAATTTTTTAAGGCGATATCAAATTCTTTTTTTCTCTGTACTTACTTCAATTGCACTTGGATTAAACAAACCTCCAAATGTACCAACATTGTTTTTCATAAAATATTTTTTTTATCGATAGCTTTCGAAAAAAAAAAATTTGACGAAAATTTTTGTTTCACAAAAAACAATTTTATATTTTTAAACTTTCCATGGCTCATTTTGCCCCTACTCTGCTCTGTTTTAAAAATAATTTTTTTTAGTAAATTTAAAAAAATGGGCCATTGTGTCCCAGTCTCTCCTACTCTTCTGTTAATAATTTGATTAATTTTAAAAATTAGTTTGAATAAAATTTGAAATTTTTATGATAAAGGAGTTATGAAAGCCCGTAGGTGTTTAATAATACATATCATGACACCGTAGTCATTGTAGCCATATAGTAGGTTGTAAACAATAATTTCCATGTACACGTAATTTATACATGATTTCACTTGTAGCATTTTTTTAAAAATAAAATTTTTAGCCGGAGTGCGTAAAAAAAGTCATTAAATAAAATAAAAATTCACAGCAACTAAAATATTTATTTTTATTCCATCCCACGTAAAATGATCATTAAAAAGATATTAGAACGAGTTACCCGATGAAAGAAATAAAAAAATTTTGACGACGTTGGTCTCCAGGCGCCGTGCTATCGAGGATTAAAGACTGAGGAAGTTTATAAAAGTATAACTAATCGGGTAAACGATATGATATGAGTTTAACTCGATTTCGATTAGTGGTAAGAATCGCGCGGGCAGAAGGAGAGAAATGGGGGAGGTACAGCAGTCAAGTATGACTGGTGCTGTCGTATATAATAACCGCATAAAACAGATACGCGCGAAGCAACACAGCTCACGAATATATTATGTTGCCGTGGCTAATTTACGATTATAACGTACGTGTATAACTATCATTGTTGATATACTGCCAGGCCCGAGAGAGGTAAGGCCCAGAGTATAACACACATATAAATATAAATATATATATATATATGTATATATACACAGACATTGGCTAGTATATAATACTTATTTTGCTAAAGAACCGATTCCTTCCACGCTTCCTCTGGTTGGCTTGTCCATGTTCTTGCATTTTTAATTTAGGCCCAAGTGCATGAGCTACACCTCTATCATTCTTGTATCACATAATGAAAAAAATAAAAAAAAACCCCGACCGAAGTGAATATGCATCGGGATAGGAGACAGTACACAGTACAGTGAACTGACTATGAGGGTTTAATTCATCCGAGAAATGATTGATCTCGATTCGAAGAAATCAAGGCGTTGAATTTCGTATCGTATTTTAAATGAATAAAATAAAATAAAATCACTTGTTTGGTGAATAAAAACGTCTTACTGTCTTTATATATAGATAATGTACAAGAGACGTTTGTGTCTTTTCTTATTGAATTAAATTGGAATTTTAAAAAAAATTAGCAAGAAGCAAGTTAATAAAATGAACAAAAGTATAAATAAAATGGGATATAATTTTATAAAATTGCCGTGGCGAGACTCGCGTGTGTGTTGTTAGAGAGTTGAGCGAAATAAGTTAAGACGGCGGCACACCTTTTTTGCGCCAATGAACGCAATTGAAAATGTTCGTGAGTTGATTCGAAGATCGCACTGTTCTCAGACCGGTCTGTTCTTTTATACAACAACAACATCAACAACAGAGACGACAGGGACGATGACGATTGCGACGACAAGTCACACAGAACTACTGGATGTAGTAGTGATATTGTGTGTAACTTCTTGGATACCCACCACCGATGACAGTGACATGTCAATACCTAGCAATGAAAAGTGGTTATTCCCATCCGACAATTCTTATTCACTTTTAAGTATTTTTATATATAATAACAATAATAGTAATAGTAATAACAACAACAATAACAAGAAACTTATTGCGATCAACAATATATATAAAATATATAGAGATTCAATAAGAAGAATTTTGTCTGCCGGAAGTGTGTCTGCTTTGTCATATGGCGTCGACAAATGTATATCATGATGATACGTATCGACAAAACAACAGTTTTAAACTTGTCGGAAATTTCACTCATCAATCCCATGGCATTTTTCTTTTTCAATCATATATATATATATATATATATATATATATATATATATATATATATATATATATTGTTCTTGTTATCTTGAGCTAAAAAAGAAACTAAATGGATAAGAATAAAAAAGTAAAAATAACAAAGCTGAAGCGAGAACGGAGAGACGGAAAATTTAAACAAAAATCTATAAGAAGGATGGTTCGGCTGAGGAAAGTTTTAAAAATAAATAACAAGGTGTTAAGCGCCGGTAACCGAGAATACTGTACAGGGAGAGATGGGGGAGATGAGTCAAGAGAACGACCCCTCGTAGTTTCAAAAAACCATAGGCGAGTGAAAGTGAGAAAGAGTTTGACAAGGACGGGAAAAATAAAAAAAAAAAAAAAAAAAAAAAAAAGTAATGCTTGAACGTAGCGTAAGAATAGAATATAAAAGAAAAAGAGATATGTAGTGTGCAAAGGATACAGAGGGGAATGTAAAACTGCGGTCTCGTTGGCTGTTTAACAGATTTTAAAAATCACCAATAATTTCTCCGGGGGGCGACTGTTTGCTTTTCAAGGGAGATAGGGATGCTGTTGTTGTACTTAACTGTAGCTACCAACAGAACAGAAGAGTACTGAGCCGAACAAGAACAAGAGCAAGTGAATACAGAGCCAACACTCGACACTTTAGCTCCAGTGTTGCGGGGATGTCAGTAGGATTGTAATTTTTCATTTTAATGGTGCCCGCTACTCGTTTGGCTTCAACTCGCTTAACATTTTACTCTTTCTCCATCTGTATATCTCTTTCTTTATCCATTTGCTGATGATACTTTACCCTTACACTCAACTCAACACATTTATTTGCTCTTCTTCTTGCTCATCTTCTTGTCCTATCAGCCCGTTATCCGTTTAGCTGCCTTACACTCTTTCTCGATACAAAGTTAACTCTTCTTTTTAACTCCTGCTACTTCCTTTTATCTCAAACGCAAATGTCTTAATAGCCCGGAGGTGAATTTACACCGAACATATATAATGAATACCGTATATGAATACAGTATATCTACATTATATAGATTCGCTGTAGAGTATAAGCTCCAAGTGTGCTCTCATTGATACACCTTTAGAATGAGTTTGTTGTTTGATCTTGGGCTCCGGGTTGAATATAATATAATTAGTGTTGAGTAAGTTTCTGGAGTAGAGATAGCTCTGTGGAATAGTTTATTGTCGCAGATAGTGGTACAGTATCGAGTATTAAATGGCAGATGATGTGATACTGACTTGGAGCGAGTCTACACTAATATGCTAGTGTGAATATCCGAAGGCTAATGACCTACGGGTATCAGTTGAAGGGGACACGTTAGTAGCTGTCACCGCGTCCACACGTCACATATGTATCTCACTCTCATCATGTGATATGTCCCTCTCTTGTCTTACGCTCCGCTACCTTCACTTTATATTACTGTTATATGGATGAATGATGTCTAAGGAGCCAAGACAGCTTACACTTAAGACGTGTCACAAATCAAGTAAATGAGATAAAAAACCCATTTTTATATTAATCTTTTATTCTTGGATTACTTTTGTCTACTTTTATTTAACTAATTATCTCAATCTATTATGTTTTAATATATATATGTATAAATATATTAATAATTACTTAATTAAACTTATAATTCATTCTTGAGTGATTAATTACCGAAATTAAATACCGTGACGGAGAATTGAAATCATATAAGCCGAGTATTTTAATATATAGACATTCTTTTTTTAAAAATTAATTATTGATTGTGGATTAATTTTTTTTTAAATTTTGAATTTAATAAAAAATTTTTAATATTGAGCTTCATCAATTTAATCTACTGAGTTAAAAAAAAAAATAAAGAAGAAACGTATGGAACTGCTGAGTAATAAAATAAAAAAGAGACGGAGATGAGTATGCTCGATGTTAAATATAAAAATGGAGAAACTCGGTGTAACATTGACGATGGGGCACGAACAAAAGCGTATCATAGGTGTGTATATTCGAAAAGTTTGATTTATTATTTTGGGAACCCGGGTGTGTATAAATCTAGAGAGGGATATTTGTACTGCAGTTTCGAACGAAATTTGACATAATAGGCTGCAATTGATCGCAGGGGTCTATTGTAAAATTGTAATAGGTAACAAGACCGCCAAACATCAGCTAAAGGGACAAGTCAAACTGAGAACTCGATTTATTATTGATACGTTTTTTTTAAACCCGTATACATGTATCATATATATTTGTCTACTATATTATAGTAATATTAATATTAATATTGAGACTGATATTTTAGTGAATGGATTTTTGAGATTTTGATCTTCGGTCGGTATTCAAATTAATTTAATAATTTTGGGTCGTTGCCGCTCCCTGTCTAATTACGAGACTTTAATAATTCATTTAAATTTTTATTATGATAAATTTGTAACTGAATTAGATAAATATTATCACTCAGTGCAAAGTTCGGCGGTTCGAGTCCACTCTAGAATTTTTTTCTCTATAATTTTATTCAATTCTTAGTCAATTTTTTGTTAATTAAATTCTAGACTATGAAAAAAAATAATTTTTTTTAGGAATATAAATTCTTACGCTGAGAAATAATTTTATTGTTAATTTTGAATAAATTAATTTCTTGACACGAAAAGAAATTTTTTTACTAAAGAATAATTATCTGCGAATAAAACACTAGTATGACTCGAATTATTTTAATAATTTTTGGTCATTGATGTTCACGTCCAATTAGACTTTAATAATTTATTTAAATTTTTATTATGATAAATTTATAACTTAAAAAGATAAATACAATCACTGTCAGTGCAAAATAATTACTCGGTTAACGTAAGCTCGGCAGTTCGAGTCTACCCTGCGGCTTTGTTTTATCTAAAATACTATTCAATTTTTTAATTTAATTATGAGTGTGAATGTAGCAGACAGCAGACAAGTTTGAAATTATAAATAAACAGAATAAATAATTTAAAAAATAATATTTGTAAAAAATGCACTTATTTATTTTTCAATTTTTTAAATGCGCATTTTTTAAAAATTTTATTTTATTAATTATTTACTATATTTATTAATAATTTTAAATTTCTCCGTCTGCTACATTCACACTCATAATTTAATTCTACACTAAGAAAAAATAATTTTTTTTAAGAGTAGAAATTCTTACGCTGAGAAATTATTTTATTGTAAATTTGGAATAAATTAATTTCTTGATACAAAAAGTTCTAATTTGAAGAAAAATTATCTGCAAATAAAACACTAGTATGAGTCGAATAATTTTAATATAAATGAAAAAATTTGAATTAAGAAACGAATAATTTATAAATTCAAAAAAATTATTTTTTTTTTCAAAGGAAATTTTTCTCTTCACTGCAACATTTTTGTGTTAATTAATAAGTAAAAATTAAAATAAAATATCAAAATATGATAATTTATAATAAAAAATGTTACCAAATAAAATTACTATTTTAATAATATAAATAATTAATCTAAGTGATAGATAAATCGAGAAAATAAAATATAATAATATCAATAATCCACAATATAATTGAAATTCAAACCCTGAAATATCGAACTAAAATTCAGTATGCAGTATCCAAGTTTTGATGTTAAATAAATGAGGTAAAATACACTGCGTACATCAGTTGAATTTAGTTATCAAAATATCGACAGATATTATGTACATGAAAAAGTTAATGAATTATTTTTTTCATAAATGAATTAACTTGCTACGTGATACCGACATTTCATCTACAATATTCCCTCAGTCCCGTCAACTCAATATTTACTTTTTAAATACAAATCGTGTTTTTAAATATAACATCATTATATGGGTGGTAAATTGAACCGATTTCGTTTACGTGATTACTTTTAATGAAATTTATTTTTATTAAATTATTAAAAATAAATAAAAAAGAGTTATCGTTTAATGTCATTAAGTAATATAACTACCTCTTACTTTTTATAAATATATATTATTCAATAAATTTTATTACAAGCTAATTGATTCCTCTAATATTAGACCAGGGGTTGCGTTAACGATCAATTAACGTACCTAATTCCGTTACGATATGTACTTTATATTGATAGATAGCCCAAGAAATTGCTATTGTCCAAAATAATAAGTCATATAAAAAAAAAAAATTTGGAAAATCTAAACGTGCACAATTCACACTAAAAAATTTGAAGAGTGAAATAAAATTCTCATCACTCCGAAATCACTTCTCCCATAAAAAAATCCTTATTCACTTTTTATGCGGAGTGATTTTTTTTTTGAAACTGGAACTCTGAGTGAGAGAGTGAATATGCATTTAAATGAAATCCGAATTCACACCCGATTTTTTACAGTACACATGGAGAGAAATTTCAAGTAAATATCCCTATGCAGCATAATAAAGGTAACATTACTCTATAGTTTGTGTCACGCCGCTCTTATGTGACAGCTCGTACAAACTATAAAGTAATGTAACCATTACTATGCTGCATAGGAATATTTACTTGACATTTCCTTCCGTGCAATTTCTTATTAAAAAAGTTATCAATAGATAACGCTCCAATATGCACAGAAAAAAAAGAATTTGGTGCAAAAAGTTTGTACTCGATTTAAGAAAATTTTTACTTGCCTAAAGAAATTTTTTGCGTTATGAATTGAAAACAAAAATTTTCTTAGAGTGAAAAAATATTTTCTTGAGCCAAGAAATTTTTTCAAATCCTAAGAAAATTTTTATTTTCATTTCATAATGAAAAATTTATCTTGCGTCAAAAAATTCTTTTTTTCTGTGTGCAAAAAAAATTTAAGAAAAAAATAATAATAATAATGATAAAAAAAAAAAATTGCAGCTAAAGTGTTAACCAACATCCAAACATACTGACGGACATTACAGATTTTAAAAATTATTTTTAAAAAAAGTGACTTAATATTGTGTTATTTTTTTCCATTAATAAATTATTGTCAAAATAGTACGAATTTTGTTCTAATTGATAATATTTGAATAAATGTTACTACGATTTTTACGTGAGTGAATCAGCTGGGACTGAGTAAGCGTTAGCAGAACACATCTCATTGCTTCGCAATTAAGTTGTGCAAAAAAAAATTGATGTAATGAGAATACGGACAAATGTAAGACGCGATAAATCTTTTAAAAATTAAGTTGGGACGAACTGGTCATCTCGAGATGTGGAGTTTGTGCTGATGGTGATTCTCTCTGACTACACTCACCGGCGATCTGGCGAAACCCGTGGCCGGCACGCCGGACTGAGACACCAAGGCATCAGTCAAGGGATTAGCGGGATTAGTGTGTTGAGGGGGACTTGTTAATTGCTCAGTAGGCAGTGGTATTCAGAGGTATGAGAAGCTTCTAACTGCTACTATACTCTCTGGCTACTGTGTTGCACACATCAGTTAGTGTGTGCCGAGTTCGCTATACTCTACACTACTTGGCTCTATACATGTAGGACAGAGTGAGACTGAATCAAGACCCTGGGGCTACTTCGAGAGGAGAGGACACAAATCACCGCAGAGTTACGGACTTAAGGAGGCTTACTACCGATATATCGGATCGTATGTGTGTTTGCCGAGTGGTCAATGTGGTTTAGTTGTTCATTGCCGCCTATCAGATGCTTAGCTGTTATTTTGAATTTTCATTGTTAATTTATATCACTTTTTTTTTTTTAATTAATATAAGACTCTAAGGTGATTTATTTCGGAATTTCACCTCCAGATAATGGAGTATTATTTATTTATGACTTTTAATTAATTCAATTATAAGCAAAAAACATTAAATTATAATTATTCAAATTTTGAAGGAACTAATAAATAGAGTGCGAATTTACAGCGATTAATAAATCAATAGATTTTAAATAGCGGATAAAATAAATTTATAATGAGATACTGTGTCGAACAAATTGGATTTTTAAATGTAATAATGTTAGAGAAAGTGATGAAATCACTGAGAATATAATAATAATAATAATAATAATAATAATAATAATAATAATTATTATTATTATTATTATTATTAAAATAACAATAATAATAATAATAAGAAAAGGATGACGAAGAAGAGTATAAGCATAAGAATACAAGATAAAGATATTAAAGATGAAGACACAAATGGTTTTTGAGGTCTGCCGCTGATTTATTTATGCCTCATATCGTTTCGAGTGACGTATATAAATGTTACCTACGATAATTTAGTAGTGGTATTTCGTAGTACTTCGCAAGTGTATAAGTGTATTAAAAAAAAAAAAAAAAAAACAATGTCTGCTACAAGTCTCTGGTTATAGACTTGTGGTCAAAGCGTAAATCAACCGGTCAGAACTTCTCAACTCGATCTATAATGTAATGTGTAATGTAAGAGACTCCAGTAACATCAGAAGCTGCTACACCTTTGTCCCGAGCTTTTTATTTTACTGACAATAGTGATAACTTCTTCCAGGTCTCCAGGTGTCAGGCCTACTACACACCTCAATTGTAAATCAAAGAGCTCTAGAGTAAATTTAAATTTTATTACCACAGAATTTGAATGTCTCAATTGCTGTACGTCCTATTTACCGAACACATTTATAAGTATGTTTTATACTGAGTAAAGTATTTTCGGTTCCCAGGAAATAATTGCCCGCGGATTTAACAGCATGACACTCTTTAGTTATTCTATGGTTCGTTGAATCGAATCCAAGTTAAGTTCTTCCAGTTAAGAAGTTCTGTGTTGGTTCTGTTATGTTCTGCTCTGTCCCATTGGATCTGCTGCGGACTCTCAACTCGGAGTAAAGTCGTACTCGATTGAGAGCATAAATTATCCTGGGCATTCTTTGGTGGCTGCCCGAGTTTACAGCCACTACAAGAGAGAACGAGATAAAAAGACCAAGGCAAGATTCCTTTAAGAAATCACGAGATCAGCGACTGATCTCGTAATTTACAACACGACTGCGTGCCTCCGCTTTTCTTCTTACTGCTTCTGCTGCTACTACCGCTCGTACACATAACACACAACTTAACTGTTTGATACTCCAGCAGGTATCAGTTGGATGAGAGAAAATAAAGACTTCAAGTGTGCACATATATATATATATATATATATATATATATATATATATATATATGTGTTTGTGTGTGTGTGTGATGTGGATAGGTGTAGTAGTGTTGTGGCGTAAAACCTGGATTGGTTGATGATTGCTGGATCTTTGATGTATTACAGATATATGTATGGAGTTAGTTAATGTAATGTCAAGAAAAAGTAACTTATGGGATATAATAGTGAATTAGCAAAAAAGATGATTGCTTAAGTTAATCGATAGGTCGAAGATCGAGGGTATAATCGAATTGAGTAAATCTCCATGTAAGATGTACGATCACGATGGTATATTATTGTATACTATACGGAATAGATTGATCAATAGTGCAATTAGAGAACGACAGCTCTAAACCTACTGAGATCAAGGAGACTATCATTACTGTTACTCTTACTATTATATATATAGATGTTGTATTATACATCACATTGAATAACTTGTATGGAAATAATTAGCGATTTTTATATATGACTCGAGCTAAATTAAATGACGAGGCTAAAGAAGACGGCTTTGGAATGTAAAAAAAATTTTTTGTGACTGTAAGTTTTGCTTGCAATAAAATTTAAAACTACCAAAAAGGGAATTAATCAGATTAATTTTTTTTATTTTCAAAGTTATATTTTATGAATGTTCTGTAATTATTTTTCAACATTAATCAGATTTTAATTTTATTAGATTTTAAAATTGACAAAATATTTTTTAAATATTTAAATAAAAAAACTAGACACTGAAGTATTTTTTACGAGATTATTTAAATATAATCACTGATTTTAAAAATATATATGAAATTTGGTAACAAATTTATGGTTTTTCATTTTCTAAATTATTTAAGTTTGCAATAAAATTTTTTTCACTAATAGGACTACTGTAAAAAAAAAATAATTGAAATTTTGATGTTTTTAAAGAAATTTAAAACTAGATACTGAAACTTTCATTACAAAATTTATCAAAATATAATTATTGATATTAAAACATTAAATTATGAGTTTAAAAAAATTTATAGTTTTTAATTCCATAAAATTATTGAAGTTTGCAAGAAAATTTTTTTTTACTAATAGGACGACTGTAAAAAAAAAAAAATTGAAAAACGATTGGCCCTACGGGAAATCCTCAAAACTTCCCGCTGTTTTTGAAATCAAGGAGTCTAGATTTTCTATCGAATTTCTATAAGATTTTTCAGACGACATTCCTGATAAAAATTAAGTCATCCGATCAAAATCAGTCTTCCGAAAATAAAAATTAAGATATTGGAGTATTTACAAAATTAGCGATTAGTCTATTAACCAGTAAACTCGATAAACAACAATTCTGAACATATCAGATCGTCAGTAGCTCCAAAGTACTTAAATACTGTGTACTCAGCATAACTCAGTATCATAATACACACAGCAGATAATGAAATCTTGGGCATGTGGCATACGGTGTGAGTCATCGCGCTATCACATACTGTTACTCGCGGAAGATTGTAAATTAATGTCACATGTCACGAGAGTTATCTCTCATATATTCTCTCCATGTGTCTATATATATGTATATATACTAACTAAATCTCGAAAACAGCAAGTGTCCAAGTTTACCAATATAGGACGTGATTGTCCTCACAATAACCACAAAACGTTTGTGTCATTTGCTTGATACTTCGACAAAAGTTTAATAATAACTTATTACACAAGTTACCCGTCGTAGTGTGAATTAGATTCTTGCTCACTTTTTTCGATTTATCGATTACTTTTTCCTATAAATACATTTCATATTATATATATATATATATATATATATATATATATATTCCTTAATAGCCAGTTTAGCTTGAAATTGACAGCAGTTTGACAATTGAAATTACCGAAATTTGCTGCCCGGATTTGACAGCAAAAGTTAGAAAGGAAAATTTGCGATTCATTTTCCATTAATTTAGAAGTAACTTTTTTCAATAATAAAAAAAAATCTTAATAAAAATTTCCTTGAATTTTCCGTCAACTTCGGACTTTTCCTTTTTTTGACGACAATTTATATACAAATTTTTAAGTGAATTTGAATTATAATTTGAGAAGTAAGTTTATGTCAAATTTTATAGCAAGTTGTATATAAATTGTCGTGAAAAACGGAAAAGTCCGAAGTTGACGGACATTTGACCAAAAATTCAAGGAAAATTTTATAAAGTCAACTTTTGCTAAGGAAATTGTGCTCTTATGATATATATATATATATATATATATATATATATATATATATTTCATATGATATAAGAATGACATGATCTGAGAGTGTGTAAAATTAAGATCAAATTTGATTTTATAATTAAATATAAATAGACAGAATATCTCTACTAGTTTTATTATTTTATATAAAATCTCAAAATATAAATCTGTAAATTTAATCACTAAAATTTACTGGACGTTTGATTGATCCAAAATAGATTTGAATTAATAAAATTTTAATAATTAAAACTTATTTTTAGCAGAGCTTTAATCAAAAATGTAGATAATAAAAAAAAATTAATGAATAATGAATGATATATCTAAAGATTTTGACACTGACAGCTGCAGGTCATGTGTTAAAATTAAAATTAAAACAATTATTATTTTTTTTTACTGTGAAATTTAATACCGACGGTAATTTATAAAAATAAATTTGATAATTTGATCATGAGAGATTTTATGTCACGGGCTATTTTTTAATATAATCAAGATATTAATAACAATTTAATTTATTAGTAAACCAATTGCTTTAATTTATAAATTTCAATGATAGATTAATAATATCGTCAATTTAGTAAATTATATTACAGCGGAATCAATATCAACTAAAAATAAATGTCGTTATTGCTGAAGAATTGAGACGTTATATTAAGACTTTATAAATTGAAGTTGATTGAATAAAGATTATTTTGATAAATGAAAAAATAAATAATATTTTAGATATGTTGTTGACAACTAACCGAAATAAACGTCTAGTTGTTTTTTGTAAAAGCTTGTCGAATTATGGGGTATAGTAGAGAAATTAATCGATGTTCTAGTTGACGAGCAGAGAATGGAGACGAAAACTAAAACCCGGTGATATAAAAATACAAAAAAATACCAAATGGAATTTAAAACATTTAGTCCTGAAGCCAGCAGACAATTAAAAATTTTCAAATTTTTTTTTCAACAATTTAATTAAAAAAAAACAAAAAAATTAAAAATATGCACATGTAGTAAATTTAAAAAACTACAGATGCAATTTTTTGAAATATTTTTTTTTTAATTTATCGTTTTTAAAAAAATCTAAAAATTATTAGACGTCAATTTCAGTATCATAAAAAAATGATCCTGAAGTTAGCAGACAATTAACAATTTTCAAATTTTTTTTTCAACAATTTAATTAAAAAAAAAAAAAAAAACTGAAAATATGCACATGTAGAAAAATAAAAAAACTACAGGTGCAATTTTTTAAAATATTTTTTTTTTTTTCAATTTTATCATTTTTTAAAAAATTATTAGACGTCGGCTGATTTCAGTATTACAAAAAATTCTATATATTGATAGAATAATTTACCGCAGTGGGTATAGAGTATACACGATACGATGAATGGAAAATATATTTAGCGTGGAAGCTAAATAGAGACAGTGTTGTAATAATATATCGATTATGACAGTGATGGCAGTGAACGAGTTGGACTGATGGGATTGCCGAAGAGTGTGAGGTTGCGGGAGTAAAGAGAGCAAAGAGATTACAGAGAGTAGCGAGTGAAGAGAGAGAGTAGACAAATAGATCGAGAGCTTCGAGAGTCATATCGAGAAGCATGTCCACAGTGAGAGTGTTCAACATACTGGCAGCATATGGTCTACGTTTAACTCACCCTCCTATATAACTATACTACACGAGCTAGCTCCTCTCTCGTTTGCTTTACGCCTCCTCTTCGTCACTTCCCTACTCGTGTGTTGGCTCGTCCGATACTGATAACCCCCGATAATGCTCACCGGCAGCATCACCAACCGTGATTCCTCAAAATACACAACGCGCGCTTACATTCGCGCTAAATTTTTACATCCTTTTATTAGATGAAGAATTTTTCATTTATTTAGTAAAAAGTTTTTAAAAATCATATTTAATTACCAGCAGCAACATGGAGTGCTATGGTGTCATGAAAAGCCGAATTATGATGGTCACCTCCATAGTAAAATTTCCAATGGTTACAGTAAATTGTGATAAAATTCATGACTCTGAAGTTAGCAGAAAATAAATCATTTTTGAATTTTTATTTCAACAAATCAATCACAAAAAAACAAAAACTAAAAATATGCACATGGAGAAAATTTTAAAAACTACAAGTGCAATTTTTCAAAATATTTTTTTTTTATAATTTATTGTTTTAAAAAAAATCCAAAAATTATTAGATGGCTAACGTCAATATCATATACAATTCTTGTAAATTTTGCTATGGCCATAGTAATTTTTTCATATGCTTCAAATTTTTGCAGGTGGCCAACATGCTCTAGCTTTACTGACACCATAACATTTCAAACAACAATAATTTCTCCGCGTACTGTAATTTCAAAAATACCCTACACGCACTTACAATTGCGCAAAACTTTTTCATCGTTTCATTTGATGAAAAATTTTTAATTTTTTTAGCAAAAATTTTCTATTTAATTTTACCAAAAAAATAATATTTAAAATTATCACTTATTGCGTATTAAAAAAACAGATGAGATTTCCCTTAAATTAAAAATATATAATATTTATGTTACTACACACTTGTTAATTCTTTAACATATGTAGTACATAAACGATAAAATAGTGATTGATAATTTGATCATATGGATATTAATCATTGTAAGAAAAATATTAAAAAAAGTTATTTAACCGAGGGTGCTAAAAACCTAACCACATCGATGACGTATATATATTATATATGTATGTATGTATATATCATAACTAAACTATGCCATATGTGCTGGGATGTGGTGTGCGGTACTTTATCCACTGGGTATGTATATAAGTTAACAGTAATCCGAAATAGAATAGAGAGTCTCTACCCAGCGAAAAAAAAAAAAAAATAATAAATAAAAAAAATAAGAATAGATCGACAAATTTCGGGATCGTTACACAACCCTCTTTAAATTTTCCACATGGTCTTTATTTGTATTAGAGTAGAGAGGGTAAGAGTGTCTCGTGTCATATCGCAAACTCGAGACCAAATCGAGCGAGGACCAAGTAAAGGACATTGCTGTGGTATGTATATAAATATATAAATATATAGCTGTGTACTGGGTATAGTAGTAGCTCTCTGGCCTGGGTTAGGTACACCCTGGATAAAAAGGTGAAACAAAAAGCCGATTACGCAACCGAGGGATGAAATACGAGGGTTGGCAAGGGAGCTACAATAGGGTAATTTTCACGCGAGATTTGGGAGGCGATTTCGCGCGAGGCGAGCTCTTGTTCGTATCCTTTTTACTCTTAACACAATTCTCTCTTTCTCTATTCTATTCGTTTTCTGTTTACGACGGTCTGTTACGGCCCCTCCGATATTCCTTCCATACTTATATACATACTCATTCTCATTCTACGGTACAGAAGGTAACAGTAGTAGTATCCAGAGTATGAGATACGGCCGGCGGGCCATTTCAATGTAGCCACGCGTTTGTTATTCTCTGGCACTTTGTTATTCGGAACCGGGTCTCTCTCGGCGACCCGGGCTTCCGTTTCGGGACAAATGGTCCCGCTCTTTTACTCTCTTTTTAACTTTTAAAACTTACCAGTCTCTCCTTTTTATTCTTACGTGTCTCTTATTTATATCTCGCACACCAACACCCTCGTTCTTATATACTTTACTTCTTTTTTTTATTATAATACGCAAGTTTAAGTGCCCCACTTGTTCCATCTCAAAACTAAATGGTCCGATGTGATAAAACAAATTAAATGGCTGGATAAACTTACCTGGAACAAAAAAAAATAAATATTTTTAGTTCTATCAATACATTGTCATTTTTTAAAAAAAAAAAAAAAATAATTTAGATAAAAGTCGCGCATTAGTACAAAGTTGTCAGCGACACCGAGAGTCGCGATAGCGTTGCCATGACGTTAATTTGCGTCAAGGTGATTTGAAGAATCGATATATATATATACGTTATATAGATAGGTATGAAAATCGACATCATCGATGTATCGGTGGGTGGTACAGTCCGGTGGCAAATAGCCGTGGGGGGTTTTAGCTACGGTACTCAGGTCTACACAGCTCCTGTACCTCACACTTGTATAGTCTCTCTTGTTCTGTCGTCAGAGAGAAGCTTCACCAGAGAAGTGAGAGGAGAGTGAAGAGTGGAGGAGATTTAGCCGTGTAATTGGCTCAGCTGGTGTTGACGCGATCCTATCATCAATAGCTCATCAGCCGCCCCCGGGAAACCTGTATCCCTCTCAACCCCTAGTATATAGCCTGTACGTCATCCTCATCCCCTCTGACCCTACACACTATACACTCATACTCAAAGTCCCCTGCCCTTGATCGTCGCCTCTGGGTAAACCCAAGAATACCAAACAGTCGTACTATATATTTTTCTCCTGAGATTTAGATTTATTTTTAAAATTTTTTAAATCTTCAAGAAGAAATTTTGATTTTTATTTTTCCGTGTGCTTTTATCGTATAATCGGATAAATCGAGCAGATTATAAGGCGGCGATTCTAATTCCCAAGTATAGAGTCTATACTTGGTGAAAATTAACATCTTTAAATTTTAAATGAAATGACACGTCGGCACTTTATTTTATGTTGTATAAAAGCTACGGTTTAATGTATATATGTATATATATATATATTTATTTGTGAAGAAAAGAGACGTGGTAGGATGAATGAGCTTGGTTTGCCGAGTGGTGAGAGATCCTAAGAGAGAGCGTGTTAATCCGTAGACTTATGCCGCTATAAGATGCCCAGATTTATACGGCTTAGTACAAACGTCTTTCGACGACGCGAGCTCTCCTCTGTATCCTATATCCCGTGGGATATTTTACGTCACTGGCAATGCCAGTGGCCCGGATGAATAGGACATGCTTTCTAACCGGGGCCCTTGGCCTCCTTTACTTCATCTTCTTTTTGTCACTCCCAGTGTCTTCCTCTTTGTATCCACGGTGTATAATACACACCTAGCCTCTGTAAGGTACAAATACTTGTCAGTATTACGGCAGATAGGATGTGAGTGTGAAGAGTAAAGAATTAGTGTGCCCATGTGTATGGGTGCTAGATGAGGGAAATACTCAACGACCTTGTCGATTCGGTTGCTCATGCGGGCGTGATAATATCCAATCGCGTCGTTTGCTGTTCACTGCTACGTTAGTTTGCCTCAAGCGACCAACTAACCCTCGGATAATTTTCAGCCATTAATCGACGATAAAGAGGCACTTGTAGATTGGACGGTCAATCGATTTGTTGCTCTGATAACTCATTATTTTTATCTTTTTTTTTTCTAACTAAATTTTTTCTTGTAATTTTTTTTTTTTAACAAAAATAAATTATTTTAAATCAAAAATCTGATATAGGGTAAGAACACCAGTACCCAACCCCTAACTACTGGTTAGAGGCTGGGTACTGGTACTCTTACCCTATGTACACTGTAAAAAATCGTGAGTGAATTCGGAGTGACTACGGATTTTATTTAAATTCGAATTCACTTGGAATTTTCGGAGTAAAAAAAAACAATCACTCCGCATACGAGTAAATTCGGAGTTTGTCTTTTCCGCGGAGTGGCCTGGAATTTATTTATGATTCTGAAGTTAGCAGATACTTAGTAATTTTCAGTTTTTTTTTTTTTCAACAAATCAATTACAAAAAAACAAAAACTAAAAATATGCACATATAGAAAATTTTAAAAACTACTGGTGCAATTTTTTCAAAAATTTTTTTTTTAATAATTTATTGCTTAAAAAAATCCAAAAATTTATTTCAGTCCATATTCACTCCAATTCGGAGTAAATTTAATTCCGAGGTAAGTAAATAAATAAACAGTCATCTGCTCCGAATTTACTCCGGATTTAATCCGCGATCACTCTACAAATTTATTGCAGTGTAGACCTGTATTGTAAAACAAAATTTTATATTTTTTTTTGACGACAGAACAAAAAGAAAATGTATATAATACATAATATATAAGATCCATGAAAACGATTGGTCATCGGGATGTATATCCCAAAGGGCTCAAAAAGATTGAAGCGATTTGGCTGGCGAATAGATGCTACTGCATGTTTATTTATTTATTTATACATATTTTGTTCAAAAGAAAAGTCATCATGTAGTCTAGTCATGTAGGAAGGTAGGATTTAGAGACTGACCATCCAAAGGGGATGAGAAACTACCAAAGAAACAAATCCTACATGTGTTGTTTTTCCTTCAGTTCCTTTATTTCTTTGCTCTTCTCATCCCTTTCTCTTTCACACTCACTCATATTTTGCTTTCTTGTTTTTTTTCGCCACCACCAATGCCGACGAATATCCTGACGTCCACCAACAATAAACTAAAGTCTCATCATCCGCGGGGATTTAGTACGATAACGCGAGTATCATTCCCTCGGGAGAATGTCCTCGCGTAAAGTCCGTTTCTGCTTTCTCTGTTCGCTTAACTCTTGGACCTACCCTCACTCTTTTCGTTTCTTTTTTTTCCTAGATACCATCCCCTAAATACATATGTATATGTGTATATATATGTATAGATAGATGTATGTATACGAGGTTAGGATGACAATGATAAGAGAAAAAGAGAAAAGTATAAAATAAATCGAGAAGTGGTAAAAGAGACAGTCGGTAGGACAAGCGAAAATGGTAACCTGACCGCGGATCAACGACGAGCGCCTTTTAATTTAGACAAATCGTCTCGATTAGCATAACGGGATAAATTATACCCGGGCAACCCGGACGCGTGCAATGGGGTGACAAGTCCTCAGGATACGAGTGAGATACACAACCGACACGACGATTTCTCTGACCGTCATCAACCACAGATAGGGTATGCTATGACGAAGATAGACCGCCACTTACTAATGCTAGTCTAAATCGTTTTTTTTTTTTTTTATTTATCCACAGCCAAAATTTTAATAACTGACAGAAAAAAAAAATTTTCATTTTTAGTTCATAGTACGAAAAATTTTTAGTGACGAAAAAAAATTTGTTGGCTGAAAAAATTATTCTTCTTCAATTCACGGTACGAAAAATTTCTTGTACTAATAAATATTTTTTTTCTGTAAAGACTTAAATAACAAAAAACTTGATAGGGGAGGCCGGGGCACGACGGCCCACCCGGGGCACAGCGGCCCACTCCAAAAATTTTGTCAAAAAATAAATTTAATTTTTTTTAGTTAAGTAGCGAAATCCGGGGCAAAATGGACCATCAAAAAACTTTTTCCATAAAACATTGTTGATAAAAATTTTTTTTTCAAAAATATATTGATAAAATTTTTTTTTTTTTTAATTTTATGATAAAAATGATTTGATAAGAATTTTTTTCAAAAAAATTAAAATTTGTCAAACCACAATCAAGTAATTTCTAATCTAAAATATAACAAAAACTTTTGGGATTAAAAATTATACAGCAACTTAAAAAATAAGAATATTTTGTATTAATCAACAAATTTTAAATTATTTTAAGAATAATTATAACAAATAACAATTTTTATAATTAATAAATCTTTAAATACTTGGCTTCCTAAAAATATTTAAACAATTAAATAAAAAAAATACAATTAATTATTTTAAGAGTAATTATAACAAAGAACAATTTTTATAATTGATAAATCTTTAAACACTTAGCTTTCTAAAAATATTTAAACAATTAAATAAAAAAATACAATTAATTATTTTCACAGTAATCACAGGTATATTCATCTGAAAAATCTTCCTCAATACTTGCACAGGAATCGTGAGACCACATTTTGCAGTTATTGCACTGAATCCATGATTCCTTTGATTCAGAATAGAGTCCATTACAATACAGGCAATGGCAATCACTGTCTTCTTTTTGAGAACTTTTTTTTTTTTTAATTTTTGGAGCTTTGTTTTTATTAGTGACTTTTTCTGCTATTTTATTTTTTATTTTTTGATTATTTTTTTTTTCTTCCAACTCATCACGGTATTGTTTACTGGTTAAAATCCTCGTCACACCTCGACGTCGTTTTTTTGGCGGGGAGTCTCTTGATGGCAATGGCTTGATGTCGTAAGGTGTTACATAAAACTTCGATGTGTTTTGTCTCATCGTTGCTTTGGATGATGCAGCAGTTTGAGTGATATTTTCAGTAAGAGATTTTTCCATCTCTTCATCGGAGCTTTCGTCAATAATTTGTGGTCTAAAGTACCTAGATGGGGGCCTCAACGATGGTTTACCAGTGGAGGTGGAGGCAATTGGAATAATTACTGGCTCTTCAAGTTGTTGTTGCAGTTCAGGTTTTTCTGGCTCTTGCTGTCTAAGCTCTTGTTGCTCAAGTTGCTGCTGTTCAGGTTGTTGCTCGGGTTCAGGTCCTTCAATAAAATCTGTCTTGCACAAATCACTCAGACTTTGGGTCAGATTTTCTAGTGATTGTTCTTCAGGTGGTTTGTTGCTATTGGTAGTGTCGGCAGGAGCAAAATCTTTTGAGTCAAAAATATCTGGATTCATTGGGTAAATTCCAGTTTTTCGGAAACCATTTATTATAGTTTCAGGCTTTGCTGCTTTATTTAATGCATTACTGAACAGCATTGGCAGAACTTCAGGCGTGACGACTCTTCCTGGGTGCTCTGATAACCATTTTTTTACTTCTTGCTCATAATAAGAAGATATTGGTTTCATTACACTGACATCCAATGGTTGTAAACGGTGAGTGCAATGAGGTGGCAAGCAAAGAATTACAACGTGATGATCACGAGCGTAGTCAATCACATCTAAATTGTTAGTGTGTGTCGTATGCCCATCCAAAATCAGCAGCACTGGATCTTCAGAAGTTGGCTTAACCTGGTCAACAAACCATTGGAACCACTGCAAGAAGAGATCATGTTGCATCCAGCCACTGGAATGACAAAGCCCCCAACTTCCTGGGATTGTATTATTCAACAAGTTGGGTTTCATACGCTTACGAGGAAAAATGAACAATGGTGGTAAAAATTGTCCTGAAGCTGAAACACAAAGCTCCACTGTCACATTTTTACCTCGCTCAGCTGACGTTAAAATTCCAACTTGTTTTTTTCCTTTCTCAGCAATGATTTTCCCGTGAGTTTTTGGGACACTACTACAGCCAGTTTCATCTACGTTAAAAATACGATGAGGAAGTAGATTGTATTTTTCCATAATCTGTTTTAGTAAGTTAAAAAAATTTTGAATGACAATCCGATTGAAACCAGCTGCCCGTGCTGCTGATGTGCTTTCAGGTTTGCGTAACGATAAGGTGGGGTTACGTTTCAAAAATCCTTGCAGCCAATCTTCTCCAGCTACTCCATTTACAAATGGATGTTTAATTTGATTTTTTTCAGCGAGCTGATAAGCGAGGATTCTCACCTCGAAGCTTGATAATCCAAATAATCGACTTTCTAAATCTTTTAAATAACTGACAAGTTCGGATTCTTGCACAGGACTAAAAACTGGAGTAAACTTTCTGGGTAGCCCTACAATAAAAATTTTAGTTTATAATTATTTTCTTCGATTAAATTACACAGTAAAAAATTTTACGTTATTATTGCGTCAAAAAATTAATCCATTAAAGTTAGCAGTCGCTTGACAATTTTTTAATTTTTTTTAATAAATTAATTTACTCCAAAAAATTATTCCTAAAAAATTGGATTTTTTATTTTTTTTATTTTCTAAATGTCAATTTTCTTTTCTCATTTTTTTTTTTTTTTGACAATTTATTTGTTAAAAAAATTCTTAAAATTATAAAATATGTGCTAAATTAATTCTCATCAAAGAATTTTGTGTTAAAAATTTTTATGTTAAATATTTAGCATAAAAATTTTTTGACGCATTGATGCAAAATTTTTTACTGTGTATTAATAAAATAATTGTTTTAGATTCTCAATACCTTTCGATGATACAAACTCTATATCATTGTTTAATTTATAAAAATTGGATCGGCGTCTCAGAGTGGTTTTTGGTACTCCAAACGCTTTTGAAGCAGCAAGATATCCCATCTCTCCTTGGTTAACTGCTTCGATAGCTTTTGCCATAGCCAATTCATTCCATGACATTTGAGTATTTTTTGATTTATAATTGCGCACCATTTTTTATTTTAGAAAATATGAGAAGTAAAATTAAAATTGTAAAATTTACCGCCGAACTGTAGTGAACCTCCAACACAAATATAGTCATATGATGTACAACTCCATATTTATTTTCAACATTTACAACGCCACTTAGCGACTGTTTCAAAAACTTTACCGACCGTTGATGTCATCAACCAATCGTTTGGCGGTACTTTTAAATTTACATCGTACGGAATTAAAATTTTTTCTGAGTTTCAAATAGAAAATCTTTGTAATTTAATTTTTTTCTAAACAAAGAAAGTGAAAAGGGGTGGGGGAAGTTAAAAAATAATAACTATCATTTCAAAATGTTTTTTTTTTAAATTAGAATAAATGAATAATATTAAAAAAGAAAAAAATTTTTGGTAATATTTTTTTTTTTTAATTATTCTCCAGAAGTGGGCCGTTGTGCCCCAGAAAAAAAAAATTTTTTTTTTGTGGGTTTTGACCAAATTATCATATATTCCCTCAAGATAAGGCACAAGAAAATTTTTTAGATGATCAATAGTAGCTAGAAATAATAACTCGCTTAAGTGGGCCGCTATGCCCCGGTCTCCCCTATTATTTATTTTTTAAAAAATATATTATTTTATTTAAATTGATGATAGTTATTAAGATGACTATCTCGAGGCTTTTAAATACCGAATGTGAAATAATATAATAAAAAAAAGTAACCAGAGGTAATTTAAAAAATATTTATCAGCGATTTATTAATAATGGTTTTAAAATATATTATATATGGATGTATATAAAAATAAAAATTTAATTGCATTATAAATGAGATAAATTGAGGACAGAAAGAGACATCAAAAAGTCACAGTAGAAAATATAATAACAGCTTGTTGCACGCAATTCACAAGTTATTAACCGTTCCCCCGATATCTGTATTCGCGAATGTACCACTATAATAAGTATTATAGTTTCTCCATACGTATATTCCCATAAAAAATCTGTCCATACATATATACAAGTATACATATATATAGGATGTGAAGCTGAGAAAACAAGACGAGAAATAAAGGAGAAGTGGATCGATAAACGAAAAGTCCAAGTCGATTGCATTCTCGCGAGGATAATGCGCCGTCTCGTTTTTTTTATTACCCCAAGACACAACTACTCGGCTCAATCGTTTTCGATCGGGATCCACACCCGTTACATACATATAGTTGTAATATATACACACTCCAGTAGACTGTACAACATGTATACCACTAGTTTGCCGTGAATATGTTCTCCCTTAGCATCCTCCAATCCTTAATTGAACGATGCACTCGAGTTATGAGGATGAGACTGCAATCGGGAGCGAGGAGTCAGAGTTTATTATGTATTTCGCCCAAGATCCGCCCGAAACTTCTTTACATTTTTATCTTTATTATTATTATTATTACTACTATCAGTTTTTTTTTCTTGCATTTTTTAAAAGACTAATCAGTTGAACGAAAAGTAATAAAAAGAAAAAAGAAATAAACCCAAATGAAGTACAAGATGCCGCTTTGCTCCAAGTTCGTGCAAAGTCTTGTTCATTGTGTTGTAAAAAACCTTAAGTTAAAAAAAAAGACATCAGCCGCAAGTGAGTATAAGTCCAACGACGTGGCCTTGCAGATTTTATAGCTTTTTGACGGACCACATCTCACGCTGTTGGACGACAAGTATGCTCGTATGTTGAGCTACAAAGTTGCAAATTTGCATCCACGTCAATGTCGCCGGATGTGGATACAATGCAACGGTTGACTTAACTAATAATATATAGCTAATAAGCTGGTATTTACGGTACTATTAAATCGAGTTCATTTTAAATTTCATTACCGCTTTTGCAAGAATCTTAAGATCATCACCAATTACACGATTTTAAATTATCCAATATTTGCTTTTTTATTTTTAATAATATTTATATTACCACACATGTTTTTCTTTCATTTACTTTCAATAAATATTTTTTTTTTTAATTGACTCAGTTAATTTTTTTAAATTATCGCGGTATAATAAAAGATTGCAGAGAATAATCATTTAAAATAATCGAATGGATAAGAAATTATTTAAAAATTTTAAATTCGCTTGTAAATGTATATACTTGTTCGAAGAAGAGTCCATTAACCAGTTTAGTTCCACTATCGATGGTCATAGTGATACACTCTATATTATACATCTATCTAAAAATATATATATATATATATATATATGTTGTAGACACTAGTGTTATGTTGTTGCTTACTTTGAAGACTTTAGCGAGAGATAAATAAAATAAAATGATGAATAAAAGGCTTTAAAAATAAAAAAAAAGTACAAGAAGCAAACAAAAAGAATGGACGATGGACCACTCACCATTAGCTTTCTCAGCCGATCGTAAGTTTCATCGATCGTTAAACCACGCACTTAATCGTCATGTCGGCGTGGTGTTGTAAACTTATACTGCTGCTTCAGTCCTTCTCTTTTTTCGTTTTATTCATTATTTTTTTTTATTTTATATTTGCAACTCTTTGTTGTTATTATTATTATTTTTTTTTTGTTATTGTATAGAAGTGAAAATAAAAATGACAGTAATGAGGAATGACCAATGAGTTTGGATGAAAAGTTCACCCTAAGTCATCCCCTTAAAAAAGAACTTGGGGATGGATGCGTAGGTTTTTTATATATATATATGTATATATATCTGTGTATTCAAATGTCAGCTGGGATCAACCATTTGACACATTTTTACGTTTCAAAATATTATTTGCACTTCTTCATCCTCTCAACCCTCAACTACTGCTACTGTTACTGCTACTGCTACTACTACTACTACTGCTACTTCTACACAACCAACATGAATCTTTAGAGAATACAAATAACCCATACTTTAAACCCACGGGTTTACTACAAAGTTGGTAGTATTTTTGAAGGGAAAGAGAGGAAAATATAAATAAAATATATATATAAGTTTATGTAGATCTTTTTATTCCACGGTCTTGCGTGGCTTAACGATTCAATAACCGATTGGATTCGTTGCCTGTCGTAGTTTGCATCGAAAGTGTCTCGGAGCATCTGACATTATCGTCGAACCATCGACACCGGAATATAAAAAAAAAATGAGGAGTAAAGAAAGAAAAGAAAAAAAGTACTATGATAAAGAGAAATAATATCAAACGTTTTGCAGCTCACTCCAATACTTTACTCTCTTTATTTTTTATACTTTTCGGCCGACATTTCAATATTACGACATTATTAGTTTGTTTTTTCATTTCGCTTATCTAATAATAAGCAATTCAGTTTCAAATTTTAAATTTCAAACTCTTTCTGGAGTAATAAAAAAATATAATGAAATTTTATTAAAAATATATCGCGTTACTAATTTCAAAAGGACATATTTTATACGCTCTTTAGGCTTTAGAGAGTTTCCTAAAACCAAAAGGGCATTTTTTTTGTTGTCGTTTTGTCGACTTATTTTAAAGCTAAAAATTTAAAAAAAGTTTTCTTGGCGCAAAAAATTTTTACTCACCCCAAGAAAATGTTTACTTGCCTTAAGAAATTTTTTTCAGTTATAAATTGAAAAAAAAAAATTTTTCCCAGGGCAAGAAAAAATTTTCTTGAGCCAAAAAATTTTTAGTCTCAAATTTCAAGTCCCTGAAACGTTTGATAATAAAAAAAAAAAAATTTAAGCCCTTTTGGTTTTAGAAAACTCTCTAAAGCCAAAAGGGTGAGAAAAATACAAGTCTTTTTGAAATTAGTAACACGATATATAAATATATATTGCGAATGATAAAATTTTTGGAAGTGTATTTAATGGTTTGAAAAAAAAAAATTATCACGGAAAAGAGTAGTGAAGAAAATGTAGAATAAGAAAGGAATATCGCGACCGACGACGCGTGAGAATACTTTTTAAAGAACTTCCGCGAGTTTTTGGTTGTCGGCAGCGAAAAATGATGAAACGAACTCATATTTATACGTATATATAAAGTACGAAGGTAAGTTTCAGATGGTGGTCGTTTCTGCGGTTAAATTAAATGATTATGGGCAAACGATATCAAAGGGGAAGAGACTTGATGTAGCCGTATAGTCAGTAGGTGGAACGCGTATTTCAATTCTTCAGCCTGACGGGTTAGCGAGATTGCGTATTTTTAAGCTTCACTCGTATCTTTACCGAAAGCCAAGCGTTCTTAAAGCCCGAGGCGCTTCCGTTTCGTTTAACGTCGAGACGAATCCCCAGGAAAGAACCTCTTCTACACTTGTACCATCACCACCAGCACATCGTAACCACATCGTCGTCCTCGAGGTTGGCGGTGGGAAGCGCGAAAACGACTTGTTGGTCTTTTCAAGCGTATCAGGGTACTTCCGTTTAAATTTCATATTCCTCACCAATAATATAAACTACACGGAATTGAGGTGTGTAACATAAATTTTTTTTTATTTCACATATAAATAAAAGTAGACAAATATTATCCAGTAGCTCTTTTTACTTATTTGCTCGATGCTGTGTAGGGTAAATTCGTGAGGATAAAATGACAAAAAATGTCCAGCTATGAGGGTGTGTTGGATTCGTTTCGAACATGACTATCTGAGGGAATACTTTGATGTAATCTGCATCCGGGTACGGAATAATCGAGAAAAGATTTGACAGCGGGCAGCTGTGGATTTTATCCGCTAATCACCCACTCGGTCAACCGGACGAAAACCAACTAACAAACCGACCAACCAGGACTTTGCTGAGGTTTTTGCCTCGTCATTCATAACACCGACCTTCATTCGACGCCCGGTTGATCGCTAAAACTTGCTTACAGCTAACTCATGCTCAAACCCGCCCTGCTATTGCAATAAAGACTGCTTTTAAGATGTATATATATCTATGTAGTATATATATATGTATGTATATACGTACTGCGGAGGAAAACTGAGAGAGTGATTTAAGCGGAAGTTCGTAGGGCTGCACAGATGCGACAAATCGACACAAGTTTTGTGTGGATCATAAGCGTCTATCAGCTCAGGAGAGTTGTTTTAGAGAAAGGGGAATCCACAAACTACTCAGTGACGTAAACGCCCTCTCATTTCACCGTCTGTTAACCAGATTTAAAGCATCTTACTCAAATATCATAATTTAATTATGCTCAATTGAAAGTATATTTAGCTTACACGGTTTTTTATAGAAATATTCACATCTTTATCATCGGTATTTTTCAATAAAACATTTTTAAACCCTCAGCTATATTTTTTTGATCAAATGAAATATGATTTGAAATATTTCACTGCAATTTAATTTTGCTAAATCAAATAGAACGTAATTGCAAAAATATTCTAAAGTATTTTTTAGATAGAAATATTTTTAAAAATATTTCACTTGAGTTTTTCAGTTGATTCTTCTTTGTTAGCGAATTTCAATCAAACATGGATGCAAAAATTTGTAATGAAAAAATTTTTTCGCAATTTAAGTTAATTTCTTTTCCCGGTATTTTATTTTTTCTATTATTAGTACTGATTAATAAATAACGTGTACATCAATTAAAAGTAGCTGAAAAGCAAACCACAAATTAGGTGGTTGGTAAATTTTAGCTCGGAAACTGAGCAGCAGCCACGAGAAATCCGGCTGATGCTTTAATCATTCATTGACTTCTATTATGTACCCGACAGTGTTTCTACCCGACTGCCGTCACTTGAAAATATCTTTGAATAATAATAATAATTATTATATTTGAAAAAATTAAAACATCAAGTACACACCGAAAAAAAAAAATTATCATAAGATAATTTCAAGAAAATATTTTGGAAGACAAATTTTCGGGAACCAAGTCAAGATTTTCTTGAGAAGAGAATTCGTCTTGGCCAGAAGAAATTTCTACTCTATCCAAAAAAATTTAAGTTTTCATTAAAAAATTTTTTTTCTATGTACGATAGAATATGATGCGTTGAGGAAAATAGACTGGCACTGAATATTAGTGTACAATATAGTGGTTTGCAGACTATAGTAACAAAATTCCACTATGTATTTGTGCTTTGGTGTCACGCGGAAATATTATATGTATAAACGGACGTATACGGTAAATGAATTAATATCGACGTGTAATAAAATTGAATAACGTGGTTTGACTGAACGTTATCCCGTAAGCGGTCGCACGGTGGGTGCGTTCAAAGCTCGCGAGGCTAATGTAGGGTGAAAAGGGGTTGGTAGGGTAGTATGTTGCAGCAGTAGTTGCTTTCGTGAGAGAGTCAGAGAGGAGTAAAATCACGAACAAGAGAGACAAGAGGACGAAGAACCATAAGAGCAAGAGGAGTACGCGGAGGTGGAAGTCTAGCTGGAGAGGAAGAGACGCGCCATACGGACGAGCCATTTAAACTTCTCATCCCCTATTACCACGCGTCTGTCCGCATTCTGACTTATACCAGGCATCGTTCAACCCCGTATTCGCGTTTGTATATATGTATAATATATATATATAGGTATCTTTCAACCCTCAAAACGTAAAACGGCCCTTCCAAGTCCTTGGTATTCTTGGTATTATTCAATCGCTGACGAGACTCTCGTTCTCTCTATCATCAGACCACAAAAAAATATTTTCTCACTTGACACATATATATATATATATATATATATATATATATATGGTTGTATAAAGGGATGATGTAGAAACTCTTGAACGCCGACACGTCATTTTTAAGCTAAAATTTCTCTTGGACCTGATAATTTTATTCATTTTTCTTCACTAAGCCAGACACCATCCTCAGTCGCTCAGTTTGCCTATGGTAATGCGATACTACCACCGGTTTGTCTTTTACTTCTATCTCTTTTACTATCTCCAACCGTACGATGGTATATTTTTCACCCTCTCGAGAAATGCTAGGCTCACCAGCTGTGAATTTTATATATGTATGTATATATAAATGTCTATCTGTGTATATATATAAAGAGCGGCTGGAATATTATTAGTAATTAACGAAAAAGAATATCACATCGACTGTGAACTGTAGCTTGGGCCTTTTTGAATTGGTAATCGTTTGCCTCTCTTTTACCATCCTGTAAAATTATTCCAGTGTGATGAACAATTCACCCAGACTTTCTGATTACTTTTTCACTTAACTAAAAGATGTCGTAAAAAATTCACAATTTATTCATTGTCACTACACGAAAATTTATATATTTATTTTTACTCCCGTCTCGTGAAATAAAAAAAATTTTTCAGGTCCTGGTTACCAGACAATTAACGATTTTTGAATTTTTAAAAAAAAAAAAAACTAAAAATATGCACTTGTAGAAAATTACAAAAACTACAGGTGCAATTTTTTTTTTATATTTTTTTTTTTTTAATTTATCGTTTTTTAAAAAATCCAAAAATTATTAGATGACTAATTTCAGTATCATAAATTTTGTCAACATTTTTTGAGTATAAAAAAAAAAATTCAATAAATAGTGTTCTTTTAATATTTTCTTTATGTTGTATGCCCGCTAGGTATTTTATGAAATTTTGAAAATTTATATTTTTTCATAAGCCGTTATTACTATAGATGTTTGTTATTTTTAAAAAATAGTTGATATCGCTTTAGAGTAAACATAAAAATTGAAAAAACGGGATTCGAGGGATATTTTAAATATGACATGCAACCTATATAAGCTATCGACACACATCAATGAGAGATCCAAGGGATGAGAGAAGTTGCTGCAATGTAGGATAATATTTGACGAGGATAAAAATAAACTTCAAACTACATATGATGAAAACAAAAAAAAAGGCACAAGGGTAATAAAAAATAAAATAAATATCTGCATTGGCACATACGAATAATATTATATACTGAAATGTCATTGCAGATGATGCTTTATTTTTTATTTATTATTTTTTTAGTTGCCGCTGTTTTGATATTGTGCTTGATGATGACACGTATAGTAAACCGAGGGATTTTCTGATCACTAAAACCTATATTATATAGTATTCTGACCCCATGGTGAGCAATATGACATTACAGATCCACCAGTAGAGCTGATGACTCTGAATGCTGAGTATAAAATTGATATTGCATTTGGATATGTATGGAAAGAAGGACAGAATTAATATATAGATACGTGTAACGTATTTGACAAACTCGGTCGGCCCATATATAACAGTCATGTGGACTCACTGTTCGCGGTACCTTTTATTAATTAATAACAAATGTATTCGCCAATGAGTTTAATGGTAAATAAAATAATATCCCTGTCGGTTGAAAGCACACTACATACTACATACTACACTATAGCGGATATCCAATAGCCCCACAGGGCGAAATTAAATCTGCCGCAAACGTGAGCACTGTAGAAAGAGAGAGTATGTTGAAAATATATCGCTGTGAGAGTAATATCTACAGGTATATACATATATAACAGTGATGTCTATCTCGTTTGGGATGGCTTGAGCTTTGATTATCGGTTGTTACTCGTCGATGGACGTCCATGACGCGTGCACTCATCCGTTATCAACACATATATTTCTATCACTTCATGTGCGGATGCTCGTTAACACAAACAATCCGTTTTTATATTAGTTTTGCGGGACACATATCTTTCTTTTTTTTTAATTCGTCATATTAGGTTCGTTTATAAGCCACGTTTCGCGATCAAGAATTTCATTTTTTTTTTCTTAAATCTTTTTTTTTTACACTAAAAAATTTATGACGTGGAAGTTAACAGAGTAAAAATTTTCAGATTTTTTTAATGTAAAAAATCAATTACAAAAATAAAGTAAAAATATGCACGTGTGGAAAATTTAATAAACTGAAGGTGCAATTTTTTTTAATATTTTTTTTTTTATTATTTATGGTTTTGAAAAAAATCCTAAAATTATTAGACGTTGGCTAACTTCTGTCATAAAAATTTGCGGATTAAATACGGAGTGAATGCGGAGTAATTGCAGAGCAGATGGCTGTTCATTTATTTAACCCCCTCAGGGTGAAATTTACTCCAAAGGAGGGTTTATTTTAATATTAAAACTCCGAAACGGAGTGAAAGTGGATTTAAATAAAATTCAAATTTATTCGAATTCACTCCCGATTTTTTAGTGTAATTATGAAAATTAATTTTTTTTTTTACTTATATGAATTACTTGATGTACAAACTTTTGAATTGAACACTGTTTATTTATATGAATTTAACTTTAACGACAAACGTCTGCGAAAAGGCAAAGACGGATTTCAAAAGAATTAAAAAAAAACTTGAGGAAAATTTTTTTAGGCGCGCATAAACCTCTCAGGTATCTTACTATTCATTCGAAAAAGCTCATATATTTTACATATATATACAAGACTTGAATTAATTAAAACCGTTAACTACCGGAGTAAAAAATTTGAATTATTTTTTTTTAAGTCGAAAACGTTGGATTGTAAATTACCGCGAATACTTAAAAAAAAAATTAAAATATTATTGAGGGAAAAATTTTTAGCAGATTTTATGTAAATATATACAGAAGAGAATTTAAAAAATGGGTTTTAAAAAAATTTATTGTTTGATAAAAAGTAAAATTGATTTTATTTTATATTTAATGTTTGGAAATAAAACAAAATTCAGTGATCCCGGATAAACTGGGAAAATTTAGAGTGGTAAAAAAATACATATACATAACATAAGAGTGGAGTGTAGAGGAAAAATATATACAGATATAGATATATATATATATATAATATGCAAAAGAAGTTTAAAATACGTCGAGATGCCCGGCTTAACACCCTCGTAACTCGACAAGCTGAGGAAAAGAGAGGATGAAAGACAGATTGAGGAATGGGTTTACTCAATGTCTGGTTCAAGTACCAGAAGAACGTGGAAACAGACGTACGCAACCATCTGAGAGTAAGGAGGGCAAGACGAAAATTCTTATTCATCACTTGCTATTTTCAAGTCATCTACTTCTGCATCTTTTCGTGCGCATCTTTTTAAAAAGTTTACCTGTTTATTTTTTTACTTGACATGTTTAGAAGCATTTAAATTTTTTAAAAACGACGAGTGCTATTAATTATACAGAATTTTAAATATTTTTTCAACTATATAACGCACTTGATTACCGCGAATACTCTTTAAATTTAAAAAAATGATATTCTCTATGTGATTTCAACGTTTGAAAATTAACATGGAATTTAATATTTTAATTGACGTATGCATATATTTAAAATAGATTAATAAGATAAATTTAATTAGTATTACGTAACAATTATTTAATGATTATGAATTTAATTAATTAATAAATTTTAATTAATAAAAAAAATCATTGTTGAATAATCTAAATTAATATTATTATAAGCATAATTAAATTTTGGATAAACTCATATTAAATATATAAATAAGATATAAAAAATAAATTATTTGAATTTAATTTCATTGAAATAATATAATTTAAAAATTTATATTTATATGGAATTAAATAAATGTAATATGTGGAAAAATAACTTTTGTATTTATGTTTAATGAATGATAGTTATCGTAACTTTTACTTTTTCTCATATCATACATATACATATATTATTAAATTAATTGTCGAGTGCGTGAATATAAACTCGATAAAATAACCCCATTTATTTGCATGCGATTCAACACATTTTTTATCATCATTCACCTTTTTATGTTCTTTGATACCATTGGCACAAATTATTTGTTACGATAATGTCCAATGAAAATATATATTGTTAGTAAACTTATTATATATATATAATTTTTATTTTTCTTTTCGTTTAAATAAAATAAAAATTATTTTTAAAAATTTTGATGGCCGACTTTTTAAAAATATTTTTAAAAATATTTTGTTTATGAAAAATTTTCGGCCGTAAGATTTATTATCGACGGTACAATATATTTTTAAAATATATATATATATGAATATATTTTTTTTCACAAAATTTGAAATTAATATTCAAAAAATATCGCGAAAAAATCAAAATTCTGGACAAACTGCTAAAGATACGACAAAAATGTATATAAATGATTTAATAGATAATTAAATTCTCTACAAAAAAGGTCTTATTACATTTTTTCGTATATTCAATTATTTCAATGTAATAACAACTTAAAGATAGAAAATAAATTTGAACATTATACTTGCAAATTACTTACTCCCCTGTTAATTGTTTCTATGACTGGAAAACTAACAGAGATACGTTAATAAGCCCATAAACCTTTTTTGTAGCAAATTAAATTTCCTACAATTTTTTTTCAATAAATTTTTTTTATAAAATGTATAGTTTCACGCCAAATTCTATTTGAAAATAAATTAAACTTTTTTTCTAAACATCAAATTTTCTTGAGAAGTAGTAACTTTTATTTTACTTTTGAAAAAAAACCGTTTTTATTTGACAAGTAGATGACGTAAAGTAAAAAATTAAATATATATAGTAACATATATTCATAAAAAAATATACATGTCTATAAAAACGAAAAAAAAAGTGAATAGTTTAGGTATTTTATCGTTATAAGGAATTTTCTGTTATTGTATACCGTTGGCCGATATTAAAATACCAGTGATTGATGCGTATACCGTGCACTGTTATGCCTGCGTTACTGTCATCATAGTCCAGCAATACTACAACATGAATACAGCTATTTTTCTCTTTACTTCCCTTGGTAATATTTCCCCTTGCCCCTAAAATATGATGCTTGTCATAACACGGTGATATTGCATCTTTCTACGATCATGTTTTCTACACAACAACCCCCTGAAATTTGTGTTTGTTTTCACCCTTCCTCATACTCCTCTACCTCCGTCCTCTAGCTCTGTCTATATAAGAGCCACTGGCTATTTATAACCGCGTAAATCACTTTAATCTCTATTTCTGTCATTTTTTATCCTTTTACTATCGACACTTTGATTCTTGGTATTATTTTTATTTTTATTTGCCGGGTTTGCTTGTGACGTTTAAATTGGGTTCGTAAATTCTCCATTAGATTTCTGCTGAAATGTACACTCGAGGATGCGTGTATCGTATCAATTAAAATAGATTTTCGGATATTTAGTTAGTAGCTTTTCGTCATTGACAGTCATTAAAATGTATGATAAACACACGCCAGAATAAGCTAACTAAAATACATTCCATGTATGCTTGTCAATCTCTGGTAAACCATCCAAAAGTGATGATGATACTTTATTGAGGGAAACCCACGATATATATGAATATACCTCTTTCGCAATACGGTCGTTGTTAAATTTTCAACATTCATTCCAATTGTCATTGACGGGTGAAATCAATGTCCGGTGTTTAATGTTAAGTGTTCAAAAGATCACAGAATTCAATTTGTCTATTATAGGTATCTATCTATACACTTAATTGTGTCATGTATTTCAGTACAATCCTTGTGACAGTTCACTTCCTTTTTATACTCATATATATAAATATATACAGCCCGGTAATGATAAATGATACTTTTTGTAGGGTAATATTAGTAAATTGGAATGTCATAATCAAATTTTTCCTTTAACCATTTACTCAGTTGTGTTTTCATATATATGAACAAAAATTATTAATGATGTGATAAATTTCGATCTTTAATTTAATTTTTTTTTTTTTTTTTTTTTTTTTTTTTTTTTTTTTAATATGAAAAAAAAGAAAAAAAAATTTTACTGATTCAAAATTTTTTAATAAAATTTCTTGTATCATATATGTAATAAATATATTTAATAAAGTCATTAATAATATACCGTAATAAAATATACAGCAATAAAAGCTAACGAGTTTTAAAAAAATTAATGGCAATAAATCTTGACTTGGTATAAAAAAATAAATAAAAGTAACAAAAAAAAAAAAAAAAAGTTACAGAAGAAATGTATCACAACATTCTTCATAGAAGTCATGAGTAGACGGTGAGTATGAAGTATAGTGTCGTGTATGTCGTGTGGGCAGCCGCTTTATCGCTTTAGCGTCGGATTAATAAGCCGCACGACGTGGCGAAACATTTTCTCTGAACTCTAAGTAAAATTTACTCTCTTACTCTTTCAAATAGCATGTGAATACTCAGCTGTATTAAAACACAGCACAAGAGGGACTAGTCTAATTAAATAGAGAATTAAAAGAAGAACATGGCAGTACACACGGAGAAATTTTTCTTGTTTGACATGTTATGGTGTCACAGTAAAGCCGGACCATGGTGGCCACCTGACGGAAACTGAAATAAACACATGTCAAAATTACTATGACTATAGTAATTTTTGCATGCGCTTATTCTAATTTCTGCTGGCAACCAACACACTGTGAAAAGTCGGGGGTGGATTCGGATTTTATGAAAATTCGAATTCACTCTCACTTGGAGTTCCAGAGTTTTTAAAAAGATCACTCTGAATACGGAGTAAATATGGAGCTTTTTTAACGGAGTGATTTCGGAGTACTCTGGATTTTATTTTACTCTGATTTGGAGTTTAAAAAAACAGTCAATCTCTCTGAAAATTTTTTGCAGTGCATGGTTCAGTTTTACTATAATACTTTATCATTTCAAACGACAATAATTTCTCTAAGAATAGATAAATGAGTAAATATATATAAGCATACACAGAAAAAAAAAGGTTTCTGCTGAGTCAAAAAAATTTTTTCTTGCTTTAAGAAAATTTCTGTTTTCTATTCATAAATCAAAAAATTTCTTGAGTCAAATAAAAATTTTTTGTGCCAAGAAATCTTTTCTTACTTTCTATCCAAAAAAAAAAAAAAAAAAAAAAAAAACACAAATCATCAATGTATAAGTATGATAATTATTACCCCATAATATGATAATCATCCCTATTGAAGACGGTAATAGTTATCATTTTTTTTTCAGCATGTAGGTATACCTATATAGCAAATAAACAAAATATGTGTATAAAAATATTGGTATGTTATATTACCGCGAGTAGCGTGAAACCCCTTGCCCTTGCAGCCCCCCTTGTGTTACTATTTATTTTATTTGGCTTATTCGTTTGGTTACATAGCCACGGTACAGCACGAATTGAATCTCACGAGAAGCGAGTAAGATGAAGGATATATATGTGGGTGCGAGGTACGACAGAAAATGTTTATGCGAAGCGTGTGTTATACGTGAGTCGGTAAGGGGTGGAGCGGGTGCTTTTGCGGAGACCCTTGCATGACATATGATCTTCCATATTGCTACGGTACACACACTACGTATGTTATTCTCTATCATTCTCTTTTCGTTCCCTCATACCTTGTTTGTATGTACATGTATGACCACGACCACGACCACGACAAATACCAGTATTCCACATACTCTCCACTCTCAATCTGATGTTTTGTGTGTGCTGTGCGAATTCACGGCAACTACACTTACCAACACACTTGTTCGTGGGAGTTTGGACTTACATATAGCTGGTAGTTTGTCTCACTCGTTTACGATACTTGCGTACTCGTGAACGTTTGTCATCGGGTTTACACGGCTACATAATATCTCACGGTTAGACCTCGGCTGGGGAGCCCAACAAATATTGTGTATGTTACAGGTTTCAAGATTATTACTTTTGTAACTGTTTTAAGATGTATGACTGAATTTAAATATTATGCCTTGAGTTATAAATATTTTAATAGATTAAAAGTGATATTTTTAATTTATTAGTAAAATTAATTGAAATTTTTTTGATTCAATTTGAGGGAAAGTGGAACGCGGCTGAATGCGCCGAAAATTGATGTACCTGAAGATCGGAACGTTTTTCACGGAATAAAAAAAAAACATTCGGAAAGTAAAATTCTACTGGATGACTAGATTTCTGGAATGTTTCGCGTATGCTGGTATTTCAGTCAAAAATCTTAGATGACCCCCAACTTCCGGTACTACCCCTTAAGCAGTCGAATTCATAATTTTATTAACTTTTATTGTGTGAAAAACGTTTCGATCTTCAGGTATTTTTGTAAAAATAAAATCCAAGTATTTTAAAATCTTAAAAAAATATATATAATAAGATTTCTATAGGATATAAATATAAAAAAATAGGATTCTAAAGAGGCCGGGAACTCGATAGCTCACCCTAGTGGAAAAAAAATTTATTTGACAAATTTGTAAAACTAAAAAAAAAAAAAGCTATTAAATGTAACCCAAACAACAAAACACCCAGATAGTGTTAATAAACGGCATCACCTAATCCAAGAACATAAAAGACGCGTGTAGTACATATGTACCACGCACGCGTTTGTAAACTAAATCAGTGAAAATCTCCGGAAATGGTTGCCGGAGAGAGAAAGAGAGTTTGTTGGTATACGCAAACGTTTGCGGTTTAAACTCTCTCTATCGTCGTGAAAATCTCTAAACAGCCGGCACCACCCGGACAATTCGTCAACGCTATCTCTATCTCTCGGCAGCGTCGTTCTCTCGTATACATAAACCAGCTAAAAGTAGTATTAGTACTAGCTGGGGTGTACGAGTATCAGTATTTTCGCGCGCGACACTACTCTCCCCCTCTCTCTTTTTCTACAACATCACATAACACATCCCGACCCATCCTATCCCATCTCGTCCGGTTGGATTTTAAAGAAAGTGGAAAATTTCGTGGCATGCAATCGGGCCGTACATAGATGGGCTCCGAAGAGGGTTTCAAGCTCACCGTTATCGTCGAGCTTATCAGCAAGGGCTTTAGTTGGATTGCAACGACCCAGAGCGACGTGTTACGCCCACACCACATATTCCACATACGCTTTACTTGGCTTGGGTTACAACCAATATATATATATATATATACATATACAACAACTGTTAAGGTTACGAGGTGTCGACAAATTGGTCGAGTTTCACATACGTGTCAACGTCTACATACATATATATATATATATGTATATATACGTACATGTCCCGTCATCGTCATTTTGTCATGGGTTTATTGCAATTTAACTTAACTTTAGCATATAATACTCAACAAAATCTCATACTCAACATCATATCAACTGTCGTATTACTTTTCATAAAAGACTATAACGGGATCGTTATAGATGATTGCTTACACTAGCTTTTTTTTTTCATCATACAAGTTGTTACATATTTAAGATTGTTGTGTGAAGATTTTTGTGTATAGAGACTGACTAGTTTACGACAAATACTTGAGGTATAAAATAATGTAAGAGAAACGTAAAATATTATGAGAGTGAGGGTGAGAGAAAGGACATAAGGAGTAAGTAGTGAGGGTGAGAGACTGACGAGGGAGAAGCGAATTCGTTTACTTTCTATTACTTTGTTTTATCAAGGGATGAGATCATTACCCTACCCCGTATCTTTTGCCCTTCTTTTCTTAGCTCGGTGTGTGTGTGGGTGTAGCTTCTTGCATCGTTACCTTTTGGCCGACACCCCGGCAGCGGACGTACGGCTGCCTTATTCCCGTTAGCAGAAAGAACGGCAGTGGCACTGGGTCCTTGTCGCCTTTAGCGACAGTAATTTTACTTAATTAAATTCCGTTCTTTCTGCCGCTGGTGTCCCTTGGCGTTTTGCAATTTCCTCCGTTGATCTTTAGTATGTTTCATTGCGTCAATCCTACTCCCGAGACATTGTTTGGACTTTTCATAGATAATATTCTTGGAAAAAATACTCGTCTTATCGCGGTTTTAACGGCTTTTTAAATAAATATGTTGCTTCTTTAAATTTATATTTTAACGCAATATCACTAATTCTTTTTTTTTAATAAAAAAAAAAATTTCAGTATTAAAAAAATGACATTCATATTTTTAAATAATAAATACATACATATATATCAGTAGTTAGCAATTTACTGCGCAGAAAAAAAAGTTCTCGACTGAAGTTTTTTTTTTTCTTCAAGAAAATTTTTTTTAAACCTCAATTTTCTCGAATAAAGTTGAAATTTTCTGACCAAGACAAATTCTCATGAACCTGAAGATCAGAAAATTTTTCGCGCGATGAAACGAAAAAATTTTATGTAATTTGAGTGCTTAAGGGGCTCCAGAAAATGGGGGTTGGCGAAAATTTTTGGCTGACATACTAGCATCTACGAAACATTTTTTAAATCTAGTCATCCAGTAGACATTTTACTTTTCCAAAAACATTTGTTTTCCAAAATATTTTTTTGACTCAACTTTTTTTTCTTGGGTTGTAAAAAAAAGTGACTTGGTTAAGAGTTAAATTCGCGAAAAAAAAATTATCGCGCTGGTTGGTGAGGTTGGGTTGAGAGAAAGAATAAAGAATGTAACCGAAAATATGATACTCCCTCTTTTCCTAAACACTCAACCGCGCTTTGCGATGTGGATCACTCTCTTATTACCACTTCATCTGCAATTAACATTTATCGCCGGTGGAAAAAGTAATTAAATATTCCCAAGGAAAAATATACGCAGAGATATTATGAGTCACGTTGAAAGACGACTTAGCGAGGTCCTTAACTTTGAATTAAAAGGTAAAAAGTACTTATAAAAATAAAGTACAACAGATAAATAAAAAAAATAAAATAAAAAATTAGAGTGTATGGTGATATTTTTCTTTGTTGGTAAAATGATGAGGAGTAAAGTTACTCGTATACTCATAATATACGGTAATTTTATTTAATAATGTGTATGTGAGACCCCCCTGGTAGAGAATTTTTAATGGCGAATAATATGGGTACTCTTTAATGCCCTTGCACTGACCAGTTTTGGTCTCAAGTTAGTGTCTTTCCTAGTAGTAATCTCAAGACGGCCATTTTAAGGTAATGAATGTGAGAAAAGAGAATAAAGTATATGAAAAAAACAATAATAAAAAAATATAAAAGAGGAAATTAAGAGTCTCTTTAAAGCTTTAAATTTCTTCTTAGCGGCTTGTAATCAAAATTTTGTTACTTTTTCGTAGCTAAGTTTTACGGTCCAGTGTTTTCACTCTTACTCATAATAACATTCGCAACAAAACATAATTTACTGAATAAAAAAATAATAAAATATTATTTATCATTAAGAAATTAATTTAATAAGTATTTAATTTTTTTTTTTTTTTAATATCATACATTTATTGCTGATTAAATAAATCCTCAGTTTTCGGAGATTAACCAAACTAAAACCCACTGAATAATTTATTTAAAATAAAAATAAGATACAATAAAATGAAATCAATTTAAAGAGTTTAAATTGAAATCAATAGAGATGAAAAAAATTTTTAAATAAAACCCAAGTGAGCATCAATATTCGCTGTATGAATGTTATATTTATGTGGGTGTGTTTGTTTGTTATAGAGATACAAATGAAAACAAAAGTCCACAAAATGAAATATAAAACGGTATTCGGAAATGAATAGTGATATGCGCGTGTTTTTAACGGAAAGAGAGTAAAGTATTACAGGATATTGCCAACACGTATTTTTGTTACTGTTGAGTACGAAGAGTTGGAGAACGATATGCCCGTACGTGTTATACATATACATATATATACATATATACATATATATGTATCGTGGTGATACGACTGAGTGAACGGATTGCCTATCAATTTTAACGTTTACGCTATTGCCGAAATCAAATCCTCTGACCTCTTAAAATAAAAATTAAAAAATAAAAACTTACAGCTTATTAAATATCAATAAAAAAATTTAATTAATTTTTTTTAAAATTGTTATTAAAAAAAATAAAGTAAATAAATAAATAGAAAAGTTTTATACGGACTATTGTTAAATATAAGCCGCAATTAAACGGCATCAAAAACAAATCCCGTTAACTACTGGTTCAATTAGCCGTCAACATAGTAACAAGATTATTACTCCGGAAATTGTTGTACGAATATTTAAACGCATTCACGTGAGATCGTTAAATTTATTCATTTTAATTTTTTTACGCAATACATTTAACTATTATTCTGCTTCCGATTAAATGCTACCGTCAATCTGCTCGATAATATTCAAATAAGCTTATGTTTACTGTTAATTAATAAGCGAATAATTTATGCTTGATATTAATAAAAAAATAAATATGAAGTATTAAATATATATAAATGTATATGGGTGTTATAATGATAATGAAGATGGCTGATGACCTACCTTGGTCTTGTAAAAGACAACGGGTGGTCTTGGCAGCGAGTCCCGGGGGCAGAGCGAACCTGTAGGCTGGGCCCAGTGACAGTCCTAGACCCAAACCAAGCGCCTCTGCGCCGCATCGACCCCCGAATACTGGCCCCACTAGAATCACCCACAAGATTACATCATCAGTCATCGTCATTATCATTATCATCTTTATTACACGGGTATCGACGAAGATTTTTCTTTTTTTTTTTTAGAAACATCCTCGATACCCGTCAATAAAATACACATTTTTAAATATCATATTCATATGCTTAGTATTAGTAAAATATATATATAAAAATATTTAATAATATAGAGTAATTTTCTTTTGTAGGCTTTATTATCCACTTTGCATCAATCGACAATGCATGAGTTTATTGCTTTTATTTTTTTTGCAACATCTGACACGTGCCAATTCTCCCTCACCGCGTGTCCTTTGAAGCTGACTGTTACTCTAAACTATATATAGTGTACGATGATAGGATATATCTCAATCCCCCTTTTCACTTTGCAACAAATCGATATTTATTAACATCATATTTTAACTTTTAAAGTCCTGAGCACAAGCAAAAAATAAAATTCCACTGGAAGCTATCATCCGTATTATTATCATTATATATTTATATACATATATATTATCCACGGTCTACAATGTATATATATATATCTTTATATACATAATATATAATATGCTACCGGCGGCTTAACATACTCTTCTTAAATTGCGTCTTTGAAATGCAGAGCATCGGCCGAAATGAAGAGAAAAAAAAATTTTAAAAGATATATAGTATATATATTATATAGATAAAGTTGTTAGTGTAAATATATATAGTAGAGGTAGTAGTATAAAATGATAGAAAGACCGTAGAGTTTAAGGCAAAAAAGCGCGTTGCCTTTGACTCGGTAGCTTACACGCTGATTAAGACACCCGATACAATTAGGCGGCGAAAAGAGTCTCAAAAGATCCGAGAGATCTTGCTTTAGGCTGCTTTACATTAGGCATCTCACTGGCTCATGGACACAGCACACAGTGTACCGTTTGCTAAGGTGAGTTTAAACGCAACGGGTGTCTGAATTCAGACAAGACATATATATTTTTTATCCTTCTCATTCTTAATGTTTAAGATGTACTTTTAGTTAATGTTATGTGGGTAGTATGACCATAAATTAGTCGTTTAAGTATCGAAAAATTTTTTAAATTATTTTTAAACATGTATCAGATGTAAGAATATTTATGTTCAATAAATATTTATGTATATTTATATATATACGAATTAATGAAAAGTGTTTTAATTGAAAGTCGATAGATCTTAGACTCGAAATTTACATTAATTAATTCTACAACGTGTTAAGTAGAACGAAAGCGATAAATTTAAGTGGAAACTTTCAAATCAATAATTGATTGATAATTAGCAATTAGTCATAATTAATTCAATAGTTTTTTGGAGTAGGGTAGAAGTATCGTTTTTTGCCACTTTAGGGACAGTTTTGGATACTTGAAAAATTTAAATAAAATATTTTGTAAAATACGCAATACCATAATTAATTTTTAAAATTTCTTCAGAGATACTTTTATCCCACTATTAAAATGGAAATTTTATTTTACACTTTTTCATTAATTAAAATAAAGGATTAAATGTCCAAAAATGGAACAGTGGCCACAAATGGTACCTCTATCCTATTTATCTATTTTATAAGGCTCGAAATTAGTTTATTTGTATATATGAGATGTATATATGTATTTACACAGAAAAAAAAAATTTCTTGGCGCAAAATAAATTTTTCATTATGAATTAATAAAAAAAATTTTTTACGCCAAGAAATTTTTTTTTTTTTGTGTATGTATTATATAAAATAAAATATAAGTTTGGTATAATACGTATACGAAAGAGTTTGAATCATGAAAATACATTGTGGAATTGGCCATAGAAGGCACGCGAAACCGCGGTAGCCGCGTGCGAGCAAGAGACACGAGGACTGGCAGCTGACAGTCCGCTGCAGATCCTTGCGATCTTAATCTCGGCAGTTTCTTCGCGGAAGGAGAGAAGATTCGTCTCGTCGTGTGTGTACTGCTTCGAGGATAAAAAATAAATAAAGTAAAGGAAGATACGAGAAACAAAGAAAAGAGAAAAAAAAAGTTGAGGCCAGTACAGAAAAGCTTATACGAGCGGGATTGAACGGAGATAAATGAAATAAAATAAAATAAACAAGAGTAGAAGAGAGGAATAAAATAAAAAAATATATTTAAGGAGTATGTTGAAAAAATAAAAAAGAGTTTAAAAAGAATGATAAAAAATGCGACTCTCGACGATTGAGAGAGGACGAGAATCCGTCGGACGGTGGCAGCCGAAGATTCGCTACTTGGTAAACCGACGACCGTATATATATCGAGACTTTGAATAATTCATTGAGCCGCGAGACTCGTCGACTCTTTTCTGCTCTATTCTATATGTCTTTAAGTTTAAGCCTTCCAGCGCACGCTCACTGATTTTTTCCTGGACACACCCCTTCGATAAGACCATCCGTCAGATTATTTTTTATTATTTTTATCATTACCAATTCATACATCACAATCACATGTATAAAAACCAATAATATATTCTTTATATTATATATTTTTATACATTAATTATTTTTACGTTAATTTTTATTCCAATATTTTATTCAATTCAAATTTTTAAAAAATTATTTTCCTTCAATTTTTATTGAATGTAGAGGGATAAGTTTGATGACTATAGATATTGATTATTTAATTAATTCGATTGTTATCCTCGAATAAAAAATTTCGAGTAAAATAACATTGTAATAAAATTTCTATTGTTACTGTTTCTATGAAATTTTTTATGGTAACCGCAACAATAAAAAATTTTTTACGGTTAAATTACAGGATTTAAAAATACATACAATGAGATTGAAAATGTACTTAATCATTATCTATAAAAGAATTTTTGAATTTAAAGTCAAAAAAAATATTATTCAAAGTCAAGTGCTGTACCCTCTTTCTGTCGAATTCAAATTTTTTTTTTTTTGAATGGTCAAATTTTATAATCAACTTAATAATGATTTTTTAAAAATAATTAAAACACCCATATGATTCTAAATAATTTTCTTTTTGAAATTCAAATAAATCTGAACATAATTTTCTTTAAATTTCCATAAAAAATTAATTTTTTTTCTATAATGAATTTTATGGAAATGAAAAAAATTTGTAAAAAAAAAAAAAAAACACTAAACTTTTATCAAAAATCAGTGACGGAATCGCGACTATGTGTTCCATTACGGTCACAAGAAAAAATTTTTTTTATTAAAAAAAAAAAAAAAAAAAAAAAAAAAATGATAATTACATATATATTCATAATATAAAGATGTGATGAAATAAACCTGGCAACAATGAAAGTACACATACTTGACACTATAGCTATTACGGAAATTCAGGCATTTGAGCTCATATGAGTGGCTTGGGTTGCATCCAGTTAGACGGTTCAGTACTTGCCGTGAGAGATCTTGCTATTCAATCCTCTGTACCTACTCAGATACTAAATACCAGTTTGTGGAAGTGTTACGAGACCATCACACTTGCATCCATACATCCATACATACATACATACATACACAAACTCACTCACTCACCCACAAGCATACAACCATAAATAAATATATATCTATATATATATATTTAAACACAATGCACTCATATGTCATGACATATTTAACATATTCAGCATTTACAACAACACAGTACTGTAAACAATATGGAAAAGAGCAAATGATAATAGTTTTAGCTTATATTACCCCCGCGAGCAAATAATTCAAGTTTGCGGTGATACATTTCAAAAACAAATAGTTGACCATATCCCCAGTCAATATTAGTTGTCATATTCAAGTTAAATTATCATTGTAGATTTACAAACATCAAGAACCTAAATTATCAATCAATAACTTAAATATACGTTATACATATATATATATAAAACAAATAATTAATCTAGATTACCATAAATTATTGAAATAATAATTTACGATATTGAATATCGCGGTTAGAATTTTTTCATTTAAATAAACTTAGTAGTATTTATAACAATAATAATTATTGTAATACTGTAAAAAATTTTCGGAGTGAAGGCGAAGTGGATGTTTTTTTATTTAATTAATTCTTTCGGAGTGAATTTCACTCCAAGGAGAGTTTAGGAAAATATTAATTATTAAAAAAATTACTAATACATAGTGAGCTAAGGTCTAATTTTTTGACATTGATATTGAATATGGAAATAATTACGAGCTCCCTTTCCATATATTCCCGCGAAATTATTATTAAAAATTATAAGCAGCTGATAATAAAACTTTGACAAATATAATTACACTGAGTCACAAACTGTCGGATGACATACCACGAAACATTTCATATTGTACCGAAGTATAAAATATTCCCATAAAAACTATCTCACTATAGCTATTCAATAATTTAATATTTTCACTATACATTATATATATGAAATTATATTTTAGTGAGTTACTAAAACTTTTTATAAATTAAAAACATAATGTTTTAAGCTTAATTATTAATATCTGAGTGAATTATTTATTGAAGCAATTATGTTTCTAATTACCAGCTGTTTCTATTAAATATTAATTTATTTAAGTATTAAAACTCCAGACCGAATGCGGATTTAAATAAAAAATCCTTATTCACTCCGAATTTTTTACAGTGTAATAATCGTTAAGTTATAAAACAAAATAAATATTTTTTATCTCAAAGAATTGTCGAACGCATTGGCAAAATTAGGGCGATCAAGTGCCAAAGTATTCTCAGGCCGTTCGAGTTTCATGGTGGTTGATATTTCATACAGACTATGTAATATGTGATGGGTATATAACGGATTATATAGCCATCATCGGGTTAGGTCTCTGTTGTACCTTTGCCTTCATTGTAAATATATAACCTATAGATCACCAACAAACTTAACCAACATAGTCCCGATGAGTATATATCCTTACATTACCCTTGAACGCCGAGTGCGGTTTCGCGTCCTGTCCGGGCGATAGCCCTTCCGATCATCGGGGCTTCCCTCGATTCTCTCCTCTACACCATGCATGCATAATACTTTTTTTTTTCTTTTCTACTTTAATTCTTATTGTTTTTTTTCTGAACGCGACTTCGTGATCGGAATGCGCGCGAATAATGTGAAGATTGTTGTTATGTTCCTTGTTGTTGCTGGTTTTTAAAGTAAGTGTTGTATGTTTGAAGTACAATGAAGTTAAGGAACAATAATAATTATAATAACAATAATGATGACGATAAAAAATTTCAATTCTTCTGTTTTATTTTTGAAAGTAAACTTCCCTCTATCGAACATTCCGTGGCAAACGATTAAGACTTTAACTGCACGATAGAATGCGACGGTTCTTGCCGTCCAATGAATGTCCTCATTGTCTAAAGAGCGTGAGAAAAGTCGACACATATAAGACGTGTTCAATACAACACGTAAATTCGATGTAATTAAAGCAATATTTTACGACAAACACTTGGGTGACTTGTATTAGAGATACTGGAATACTGAAATACTGCATTTATATACATAATTATATGTTGCGAGAGAAGAGAGATAATGAAAGATAGAAATATCTATGTATATGTATATGTATATGTATAGAGATAGGCAGAAGTGCCCGCACAATTGTACGAAAACAAATCGAACGAGTAGGGCGCGGATGCAGTGGTTGGAAGCTTACCAGTGATATCCAACCAGTCATCGAGACTTACTACGTTTATACGTGGGGATTACATCGGTATTACCAGAGGACAAACCCGCTTTCGTTATGTGGGATTCACGATAAGCTGGGTGAACAAGTTTACCCTTAAAAAAAATATAAAATAAAAAATATAAAAAATAAATAAATAAAAAATATTTAGAAATCGCGTTACCGATCAATCTTATTATTTTTCCTACTATTTTATTTGATAACCGACGGCTTTCAATATTTTTTTTTTTTTTTTTTTTTTTTTTTTTTTTACATGGAAAGAAAATTAAAATGTAAAAAAATTTTTTTTTTAAGGTCTTGTTAAAAAAATGAGTATCAATGTAGCAGACATGAGACAGTTTATAAATTTTAAATAAATAAATTAATTAATTAAAAGAATGAAATTTAAAAAAAGCGCGTACTGATTTTTCATTAATCTAAAAACACATTTTTTAATTTTTATTTCACTTACATTTTATTTAGTTATTCAAAAATTTTTAAAAATTGACGACTGTCAGCTACATTCACTTTAAAAAAATAATTTAATAACTTAATTTATTAATAAGAAAATTTATGATACTGAAGTTAACCGACGTCTAATAATTTTTGAATTTTTCTAAAAACGATAAATTATGAAAAAAAAAAATATTTAAAAAATTACACCTATAGCTTTTGTAATTTTCTACATGTGCATATTATTATTATTTTTTTTTTTAATTAAATATTAAAAAAAAAAATCCGAAACTTATTAATGGTCTGCTTACAGGATCATAGAAATTCATATTCATTGTGAAAGTCAAGTGACATTCATAATTTGATAATTCTCATAAATATATATAAGAATTTTATTTTTTATCACATGAATTTTTTCAGTTCATAAGAAGATATACATTTTGATAGACGTTAGACATATATATTAAATTAAGAGCTATTTCAACCGTTCTTTAATGAGAGAACCATTTATATAATGAACAAAATTGGAGTACGATTAGCGAATTTAAATTGTTGGATATATGAAATATAAAATAATGAAATAAAAAAAAAGTATTGAGCTAATTTAAAAAATATAAAAGTATAAATACAAAAATACTCTTTGATTTGATACCAACGAATGGAATGAAAGAGAAACGCATTGAATTCAAAGATAAAATAAAATTAAAATGTATATAAATTCAATTGGAGAAGACTAAATGTTATAGCAAAACATATATCGATAAACGTGTGGACGTCTTTTTGGGGTCGAACGAGGAGCTAAGCACCCAACCAGACTACTTAAATCTTGTTCATCCCCTACAGCTATACAACTAGTACGCAACGGAATTTTTACGTCGAGATTTTTTTCGCTTCTCTACTTCTGGCTCTTTGCTACTGTCCTTCTTACTCAACTAACGAGCCTTCCGTTGAATACTTTAGTGCAGGGGTGGTCTCATCCCTCGGTCTTTTTCACCCCCGCACTTCTGCTATCCCGACCACTCCTACCACCTCCACTACAGACTCCCGAGTCTAGAGCACGGATCTCTTTTCCCTGTAATTAATTTGAGAAACCGCTTTCAATCCGGCTACTCACCATCTTCAAGCTTTTTTATTCACAAATGACCCCTTTATCTTGCTCACACTTATATTTATATACATATATACCTAAAAAAAAAATATATAATACACCTTATCCCTTATACCTCATATCATCCCCTTGACACACGGCTATTTTTTACGACAGTTGTAAGACAAGAAAAAAAAAAGAATAAGACGAAGAAAATACCCGAGACAAGGGTGTAGGTAATCCAAGATTTATTTGGCAATTTCACTTGAAGGTTAATATACGCAATTCAACAAATATTTTAACAAGAATTTTTACAATCGATCTTTAAATAAAATTTATCGATGTGAATCTTGTTTTGCCCATAATTTTAATTTTTTATCTTTAACCGCATAATTGATGGGCGTAATTAAACTCAAGGTAATTAATAATCATTTAATAGCCCGATAAAATATTTTAAACGGCGATAAAGCTACAAAGTATCAAAGCATCAAACAAATAAAAGTTTCATGTTAAAATTTTGTTTTAGTGCTTGAGAAAAAGATAAAAAAAGTGAGCAAGTGAATCGTGGAACGTAAAAATTTGAAATAGTAAAATGAGAAGGAGAATAAAAGTAACGAGAGAGGGTAAGAGGTGGAGAATTTCGAAATGCATTATTCATGGGCTGTGAGAAGATACGATATGATCCAATATGTGGCCCAAGTGTGCTCGACCCCTACAAGAAGTTACATTTTCTTGCTCTACTCTCTACAACAACTTGCTCTCTCACTTTACGCCCTAAGCTGCTGAAAATTGACGCTAGAATTTTCTCGTAATTTAGGATATCTGCAGCCTATCTCTTCCTATATATATACCGTAGGGAAAACGATTTACCTCATACTTTATAGTTAATACTCAGCCGTTTATACGTTAAATTTATATTTTTATTCCCAATGAAAAATAAATAAAAATTTAAATTTATAAATAATAAAAATTATTATTTTAAAAATAATAATAATAAATAAAAAAAAAAAAAGCTAAAGCGTTTTATATGTTATGTCTTTTGTAGTGTGGAGTGAGTGCCAAAGAGAGGCGATCGAGGTGGACGGACCAGCAGAAAAGCAACGCACCATATTAACACACAATGAGATACTTTTGTTTTTACATTTCACCCTCTATCTCGCTTATATTCGGCTTTTTAAACTTCTTATATACACGATTCGAACGTGAACTTGTTCTCTGGCTGAATCTTTTCTTACCTACCGGGTGATCTATTCACTTTTAATCTCCAATTATTTTTAAATTTATAATATTCATTATTTTTATTTTTTATCCAAACTGTTTTGTTTTTATTTATCATCAAAATTTTTTCCTTTTATTCTTAATAAAACGGTTAAAATTTTTTATTGGAGTAAGTGAGTATTTGTATAGAGAATATGAATTTTTTTAAACACCCTGTTTGTAAGCGAGAAATTCTTAGCGCGAATAAAGAGACTCTAACAAGTCACGTGTGTGCATCTTTCTTATTCGTAATTCTATACAGTTTAACTCTGGTCCATTGTGTGCGGATTTCGTTGATAAATTACCGAATAATTGTCAAATGTGAGAAAATAAAAAAATAATATATATATGTATATATATACGATTTAAAAATAAAAATATAAAATTGACAAATAAAAGTTAAGAGTCAAAAAAAAGTACGAAAATAAATAAATAAAAATAGTGACAAAATAAATTTCACTTTTAATTAATTGATAATAATTTACCAGTGTCATATATATTTAAATTAAAAAAACTAATCATTAATTAAAATGGAATATAAAAACATAAAAATAAATAAATTTGAGTAAAAATAAACGTGTGGGGCATTTAAAATTAAAGAAACACAAAGACACTGACGAAAACTCTAGGGATAATTTATCGATTTAGAAGGAGGAACCTAGACATATATAAATATATATGTATATAAAGAGTAAGAAAAAAAAAATAAACTCTAATCAACGATTTAATCCCGTACAACGTTTGAGTAAATTTATTTTTCCGCTGGCTCGTGACCAGTTCACGGTGACGACGTCGACGTGGTGGTAAAATTGTTGAAGCGAAACACTACACTACCAACGAGATTAAAAATGGCCTAATTGGTTAATTGTGTTAGCACGATCGTGTCAAAGAGCTCTCTTATATTAGTAGTCAAGAGACGAATTAAAAGGAACGGGTAAAAAAAATAAATTAATTAAAAATTAGATAAACACGAACAGAAATGTCCGATTTTTTCCTGCCACCATAAATGACACTTTGAGAATTATAAATCAACAGATTTTACTCACTACTCATGTAATATAACTTTTTTTAATTAAAAAAAAAAAAAAAAATTATTAATGTAAATTTAAAAAAAAAAAAAACAAATTTATTTATAATCACTTCCGGAAACTATTGGTTAAAATATATATATATATAGATTAGAGTAAATACCAGTGTATAGAAACGATCAGAAGACAGTGATAAACGTTTTTAGTTCCAGTGATTTCAGTTAATTGTCACTGGGGCCATTTTTCACTCAACTATATAGAAGAAAAAGAGAATAAGAGACAAGTAGAAACTAAAATGCGTTGGCGTTTATACAAGACATTGGTACGATTGGTGTGTGCGGGTCTTTACCACTCGTAAATATCTTGTAGGGTGTCGTACAAGCGAAAGGGCTAAAGGTTGAGATGTCTTACTTGAAGGCTTAAGACACGACGACTTTCCAAAGGGAGAAAAAGGGTCTACTACAACTACTACTGCTTCTACTACTATTTCTTCTTCTTCTTCTTCTTCTACTTTTACTTCGGCCGTATTACTACTACTATATTTCTTCTTTGTGTTCTTATTTTTCTTTAGTAAATAGCCCTGAGTGTAATGACATCCGGGATGAGAGAAAGATTTTGAGCTTCCCACTACTCTGATGCCGGATTACTGAGGAGTTATCACCGTATAGAAGTAACAAGCTATTGTATATTACCCGGCCATATCAAATGTAACAATAAGCTTCCGCAATTCTATACCTGATATTATTTTTTATATTTATTTACTTTTTTTCTGAGGTCATTTATTAAATTGGGATTAATATTTTTACTGTATTTATTGTTAGAGGATAAATGACTTTCTGTCGGCCCTTAAGTACTACCCTATGCCTAATAAAATACGACTGGCCAAGTACGTAAGAGGGATTAATACTACTGTCCTCTATGCGGAGAAAAATTGACTTAAAAAATGTACAAATTTTGATTATGGTGTCAACTGAACTTGAAACAGGAAATTGAGAATGATACTAAAGTTAACCGATGTCTAAAAAATTTTTTTTTTGATTATGATAAATTATGAAGAAAAAAAATATTTCGAAAAATTGTACCAATAGTTTTTTTAATTGTCTACATGTGCATTTTAGTTTTTTTTTGTTATTTATTTGTGGAAAAAAAATCAAAAACTTTTTAATTCTCTAACTTCAGGATCATAAATTGAGATGATCCTGAAATTAGCAATTTTCGGATTTTTTTTTTCAACAATTTAATTAAAAAAAAAAAAAACTAAAAATACGCACATGTAGAAAATTAAAAAAACTATAAGTGCAATTTTCTGAAATATTTTTTTTTTATAATTTATCGTTTCTAAAAAAATCCAAAAATTATTAGACCTCGGCTAACTTTAGTATCATAAGTTGAGCCATCAAACAATTACGATGCAGCAGGCTCACAATAATAATTATAGTGTAACACAATAATTTTTTGACGACTCAATTTCCCGTTTACAGTTTGCTCGACAGCCTAAATCAAATCAATACTTGAATATAATTAATAATAAAAATTAAAAAAAAACATCTAGATAATATCAGCTTTGAATCCTGCAGATTAACCGATGAGGTGTGAAAATGCCATCACAAAATCCAAACAGGCGTTTAGAGAATTTCCTGACTAGCAACCGCAGTTATTATGAACGAACATTTCGCGCGTTAACCTGCGCGTGGTCACGCTCCACATCAGCTGATGGTGACAGTTCAATTCGAACTTTAGTGTTCGGCGGTCAGAAATGTTAGCCGCAAAACCACACGCGTGATTTCTGTCTATCGCTTTCTCCTCTTCATCGCCCGAGAGTTTCATCATCACTTATAATAATTTTACATCGTCATTTACTCAACAACCCCCTTAATTCCCTATCCTTCATTCCCTACACCCTTTTCCATTTTACCAGAAACCATAAACTCATTTTAATTTTATAATTATGACAACTATAGTAATCAACTCATTTGACGAACAATCGAAAATAGACAATGGAAACAAATACCAGAACTTTAATCAATTTTATTTCACTCACATATATATAATAGTCACCCCAAGAAAATTTTCGTTTTTAATTCGTAATGCAAAAAATTTCTTAGGGCAAGTAAAAATTTTTTGCGTCCAGAAATCTAATTTTTCTATGTAAAGAAATATCATAACATCCATATAAAGTAGAAGTACCATTTATGGCCACTGTTCTATTTTTGGACATTTGATACTTTATTCAATTAATAAAAAAAATTAAAAATAAAACGACCATTTGAATAGTAGGATAGAAGTATCTTTTAAAAATAAAAAAAATTAAATAATGTCATTGCGTCTTTTACAAACTATTTTATTTAAATTTTCCAAGTGTCCAAAACTGGTCCCAAAGTGGCCAAGAACAGTACCTCTACCCTACAGAGAGTGATATATATTTCGATTTAGTTGCTTTAATACGTTCAGCACGTTTTCGTGACAATTGCACACATATATGCGCACATTTGCCGCGTGAAGCCGCGGACAGTCCTCTTGGCAGATTTACCAATTTACCCACAAGCGTTATATGTACGTAGGTTAGCTACCGTGGATGACAATGAGCAGAACGTACAATGTAGAATGAATTAAAGTGAAACAGCAAGTGCGTGGCAGAGAAAGGAGATTCGTCTCTTGATTTAGGGGGTTGAGAACCAAACGGCGACGGGGTAGATGGAAGGAGTAGTTGAGCAATCACCAGCTAGTAGTGCAAGAGTAGAGGCTAGATGTGCGGCCTGCTGATGTGCGGTTGAAGAGATTAATATGCGCGTGAGGCGCACACCGTCCGTTTACCGGCACTTCCTCTCGACGCTAACCTGCAACACCTAACTCACTCTACCACCCACACTACCACGCTGTCTCTATCTTTCTCTTCTCCCTTTTCGTCGTTTACCCTCTACTCCACTCGCTTGGATACATACAACTCCACTCTCTACTCCTATACTGTTCACTTTGCTTCGCGATTGCCCATTCCATATTTAGTTTAACTGGCCCGCCAGGGCGCATTCCCATTTCTGCCTCCCTTGCCCGCGTGACCATTTAGTAATTTCTGTCACGAGTCAAGCCGTCCGTTTACTATAAAACCAAATATGTATGTATGTATTATGTAAACATATATAGAAACAGTTTACATTCACATGGACAATACAAAATACCACTGGGTGACGGAACCAGCGAACGCAATTAAAAAAAAAAAAAATTTTCCATACATCTTTGGTGAACAAGTTTTTTGTTGCAAATAGATTTTTTTGTCCAGGAATTTTTTATCTTCTGCTCTTTGGCTAGTTCACTTGCTCGTAATATTGGCAAAGTGTCGGAACACTTGCTGTCTAGTAGTGTTACACATAAATGACTTTTAGTAAAAAGATAAAAAAAATAATAGAGAAAGAGGAAGAGAGAGAGAGGAATGAGGAGGACTCCTCCCTAGTCCTCATCACCACGCCCCGACGTCTACAGTCGTGAGAGTTTCCGCGGTTTAGTGGAGGGGTTTTAGCCTTTGAAGGATAAAATACACGGATGAAAGTGCAGTATTAAGAGAGACAGAGAAATAACTACCCCTGGGTGAGTGGGTGGTAAAGTTCAATGCTCAATTTCTAGGAGGCGGAGCTTCTATTTCTAGACTTATATACAGATACATATATGTTATATAGATACGATACTCTCTCTCTGAACGGGTTTTGTTCCTCGAGAATTGAGTACTACCGTTTGATTGTATTGCGAAGGAATTATGCTGACATGCGAGTGTCGATTTTTGATATTTCAAAATGATATATATGAGAAGTATATGTAGAGATGTATAAAGGATTTGAGAAAGATCAAAAGCTGTTGGTTGGTACAAGTTTGTCTAGGAATCAAAGGGGTTAGCAGTGTCTTAAGACAATGTTCGTACTTGCGCGAAACGCCTGCTCCGCCCAGGAATCTTCTTCATACCAAAGTAATATATAGAGGAGGAGAACCGACGCGGACGCGGTCTTTATTCTTGCGCAGTAGAAAAATTTATCAACTTATATATACCCGACAATTTATATAAATTTATGTTACTGAAAATTTAAATACCGTTTTGCTTAATTTTGCAGCCTGATATATATTTTTTAAAAATTATTTAAATATTTTTAATTATAATATTAATATGAATGATCAGGGACAAAAATTATAATATAACTTTGGTAAACTAAATATGAGATAAAAAAAAAATGGATAAAAGATGAAAGAAAAAGATGGAAATATTTGATGTGTGTAATTCAATAATTTCATTCCGTTTGTGATGGCGGTAATTTGAACGGTAGCTCGTTACTGTCTGAACATATAATGAGTCTCGCATTACCTGTCCTTTTAAAATTTAAATCTAATGCACGAGTGAAAATAAAAAACAAAAAGTTTAACGAAAAAAATTAAAATAATAAAATAAATATAAAGATTCATAAAACATATGTCACATGAAGAATAATGAGTTATCAAAAAAGTTGTATATAAATAGGATAATTTATTTTTTTTTTTTTGTTTTTTAGGGATAAAATATAAATGACAAATGATCTATTGATCGATTCTATTTGTAACACAAGAGACAAAAAGAATAAGAGAAATCAAATGAAGCACGAACAGAATAGAAGGACTAGACGAGACGAGGGTGAGAAATTGATGCCCGAATGCACGTACGTAGGTACGTACATCTGAATCTGAAACGTGGAACAACGACCCTACATAACAGTAGTAGTACGTACCATACGTACATACCATTCGTTGTACGTATCTGTCATGTTGTAGAAAAGCACTTAGCCTCATTTGTATTCTTAGAGCGAAAATATTCCGTCCAGCGCGTCCTCCTCGATTTACCATAACGCACCACGAAATTATTCAATAATCAAATAAAAAATTTTTATTATCATTATTAGATGGACAAAAACGGATCTCAAAATTTAGTTATAATTACTGGGTGAAAAGTAATGGGTCCAATAGATTTTGCTTTTGGCATAAGTAAAAATTACTATTTCACGGAAAAAGTGTAGTTGTTACAAAAACAACAGCAGCTGTAGTTGAGATTACTACAAGTTGGAGTAAAGAAATGCAAACTCCAACTTCCAACGGAATAACCTCAACCACATGTGTGGTAAAGTCAGTACTATTTATGTAGTATCCTGTACTACATATTGGAGTACTCGCTACTACAAATGTTTTACTACAATATTGTGGTAAGAACTACAATTTTTTTTACTTATGGATCCATAAGTACATTGTAAATTATTGGAAGTGATTACGAATTTTATTTCAATCCGAATTCAGTCTGACACAAAGTTTCGGAGTTTGAAAAAAAATCACTTCGCATATGGAGTAAATAGGGAGTTTGTTTTTTCAGAGTGATCTGGATTTTATTTAAACTCGCATTAACTCCGATTTAGAGTTTTAATATTAAATAAACTTCCTTGTGAAGTGAATTTTACTCCGACCCGGAATTTCAATAATAGAACTAACTCTCCTTCGGAGTGAATTTCACTCCGAGATCAAATCCATCCAGTCATCTGCCCCGCATTTACTCCAGATTTAATCCGCGTTCCCTCTGAAATTTTTTACAGTGTAAAAGATACAAATACTTAGTAATTTTTAATTTATTACAGTACATTTTACTTATGGAATAGTAATTTTTAACTTTTGTCAAAATTAAAAGTTATCGGATCCCATTAGGGGTTTTAAATAACTTGCCACATACGCGGAGAAAAATTTCAAGTAAATATTCAGATATGACTACATTACATTGCTTATCATTAACTATGCTCGTAAAGTAATGTCAGCTATGCTTTTTAAATCACATAGGAATATTTACTTTAAATTTTTCTCCGGGCAATAATTTTTGCTTACTTTTTTTCGTGTAATTTATGTTATAATTTAAATTTAATAAAACGCATTATATTTTTTTTATTTTAATGGTAAAAAACGAAATTCGTAAATTTTTTGGTTACTTTGGATTGTTGCATCTGTTCAAAGTGTACAAGAAGGTGACGGATAACAAGCTCGTTGGTATCGAAAGAACGCCAATTAACAGACAAAAGTGTTGAAATTTTTTTCTTTTATTCTTGCCATGGGGTTTCAGACTATGTCTAATTATTGCTGGTCAAGCAATTATTTTATATAAAATAATTATTTTTTTTCAATAATTAACACTTTTAAAAAATATTTATTTTACATTCAAATATCCTTTGATTTCGTTCAAAATTTCAAATCAAATAAATAATTTTCGAAAAATTTCCATACCCTATTTTTTTGTCCAGCACAACTGAATGTAAAAAGAGTAAAAATAATTATCGAATATCTCATTCTCGATATGTGTATAAATTTTGAATACTGGATATAATATGTTGTATCAAATGACGTGTATCAAACACACGTATATCAGAAACCAAATAAACTGAGATAGAAATGAAAATATCTGTTAGCTATTAATGAATCCCCAATCAATTTCACAGATATCTACTCCACATAAATACAATAATCCTCTAGTAATTTCAAACTAATTACAAAAAATTTTTCTACACAGAAATGTTACACCATTCATTAATTACAACCATCCACGTCCATAACCATTATAATCCCAAAAATTACCCATCAATCAATAACATCAGATTAATAAAAACCTGTAAATTTATCCGCGTAATATATTTTAAAGATATCAAGTTACAAAAAAAAAATATAAAACATTATAAATAATAAAATACTAAATGATAAATTGACAATTAGATATCGAAATGGATATTTTGTCAGATTTTAACCGATATAATAATACATAAACAGAAAAGATATGAATATATGAGAGAGAGAATGAATGATATATACATATATATAGAGTATGGGTTTATTCGCGTTATCAATTTCCTGACAAATATCTGTGTTTCCACGAGTACACACGTTACGTTCAATCACTGCGCTTGTATTTGTCGTGAGGGGTAAAGAGGAATGATGCGTGTATATATTTATACATATATATATATGTATATGCATATATAGATATCGAGGGGTGCAACTACTGGTGCGTTTACCTTCTCCCCGATTTGTTAGCCGCAGAGGTATCGACTAGTTCGCTCGACACGTTTCATTTCGACATCATATTACGTCCGTTATACCGCGGAGCTTGAAATATTGCGGACTATGTCGTTATACACGAGTCAAAACTCACTGTATGTACACACCATAATACACTAACACATAGCGTACATACATATACATACTAACTATAACTACGCATCAACAAAACGATCCGTTCTGCTAACTGCTTACCGTGATACTAATGTGTATTTATAATTTACTCACTAATAATAATATACATTAGTAATAATAATAAATTCGTATATATTTTTTTCTTCATCTTCTTACTATGAACTGTCAGATATAATATATATATATTACTAATATATATATTACTAATATATATATTACTAACTAACTAACTATCAGCTTACGACCGGCTGTTAATGTGACACCAGTTAGCGGTCAAAAAATTTTGCAATCAAACGTATATTAGTCGCTTGTAAATTTTTAGCGTAAAAATTTGCGACAGAAAAAAGCCAATGACTGCATAAAAAATAAAATGTGAATTATTTTTTATTTATTTTTTAAAATAAAACACGGGCAACGGTTGGCTAAAAACCGCGGACAAAGCGAGGATGTAAAAATGAATAAGAATAATAAAAAAAAAAAAGTTAACGTAGGCCACAAAGGTGAGGGCGAAATGAATGGCTCCATCATCTGGCAATTAAGGTACGCAAATTCACCCGAACAGAAGCCACAAGAATATTATTTTTTCGCGTATGTTTTTTATGTATACGAATGTGGATATTTTTATTGTAATTATTATTTAAATTAAATAAAATTTATCTACTCACGTCTGTAGGGCCGTCCTTCCTCGGGCGTAGATCGCTCGGTGTTCTCAGAACCAGGTGTTGCATTTGTGTCACGGTCATCATCATCAGGACTCTGTCCACGATTAGAGGCATTAGTTGAACCGGGTCCTGTTCCAAGAGGTGAACGACTTGCTGAACCAGCAGGACTTTGTGGTGCAACTTCTTGATTACTCGGTCCACCAGGTAGACCGCCGGCAACTCCGGACGACGGTAGTGATGGCGAAAACATATTTGACATATTTGACAGCGAACCGATACTTGCGAGACCAGATGATACACTTGAACCTCCGGTTTCGACTTTTAGGCACTTGCTCGGTGGCGCAAATGCCGATGGTCCTAGTGGACGAAATGCACCAAATGGTAAACGTGGATCCAACGGATGAAGAAATTGATGCGGCAAATGCAGCATGTGATGAAGTCCGTAGCCCAGTGATGCTGCTGTGCTGAATGGCACTTGCAGTTCTTTCGAGTCGGTTACCTTTTATTAAATTTAAATTACATTTCAATTACTTTCATTATTTTACTATAAATACTTTGCATTTTTTTTTACATGCAATAAGCAAGTGAATTTACTATTATTGTTATTATTATCATACTTTAAATTAAATCTTAAATAAATCTACCGTTAAAAAAATTAAAAAAATTTTTACTACTCCATATAATTAAAATTATGAACGTTCATTTGAAATTTAAATAACATTAATATACAATTTAAAAGTCATTATCTCTTTTATCGAAAGTTATAATTCTCAATCTTTTTAATCTCATTAATCTTTTCAATTACTTCTTTATCATTTTATTTAAATATCGTGAATATGAAAGTCCGTTGATCAAATGAACGTATCAACTGTATAATTAATTAATAATGTTAAATGTCAATTTCTTGTACTGGGATTAAATATTATAAAATTTTTTAGTAAAAAAAAAAATAAAAGGGGAGGGGGCATGCGGTGAAAGAGAGTAGTTATTGTTAAACTCATAATCTATATTACTTTTCATGCAATTACGACGAAAGCACGGCGAGGAAAGGGCACTAACTTGTGGATTGAAGGGTCTCTGCATTCGCAAGCCATCGGGGAGTCCCCCGGCCTGTGAAAACACGACCAAGGACGGTGGCGGGAGATGATTCGGCAAATATGAAGAATTGTCCATCTAAAACAGACACCGGTATTCTCTTTTTATGTTCTTCTCCATTTAATTACACCGCAATATGATTAATTAATTATATGAATAACCCGCGAAATTTAAAAAATAAAAAAAAAGGTAATAAAACATTTTAAATCGAGTATTAAAGAGATTAATTCGAGTGTTAATCAGTCGAAAGTAGGAAAGCCGAACTCAGTGTACAATCGATATAGCATCCGGCATTAACCAGCCACGCAAAACCAAATTGCGTGGACAAATGCGTAACCGCAATGGTCACACACAGTACCACCCGCATCATCGTGGTTGTACGCTGATCGGCATCCAATGTATTAATGCCGGAATCAAAATCAAATTGGTTTTATATTACGTCCGCCGTCGCGGAGCAGTCACGAGTGTGTGTCCAGTGGTTTCGCATATAATTGTCCATCGACGAGCCATCGCCGCGGACAAATCGTTTCGGTTCTTGCCTACGCTCATCAATCATCCCTCTTTTAATCGATCATTTAGCTCACGATAAACTACTTTTCCTCCCCTACTTTTATTTTTTTTACTCAAACTTTTTTTTATCCTCAAGTTCAGACGATTAAAAATTTTCAGATTTTTTTCACCAAATCAATGACAAAAAAAAAAAAAAAAAAAAACTAAAAATATGCGCATGTAGAAAATTTTAAAAACTACAGATGCAATTTTTTTAAATATTTTTTTTTTTATAATTCATCGTCTGGACAAATTCAAAAATTATTAAACGTCGGCTATTTCCAGTATCATTACAGACAAAAATTTTTGAATTTTTTTTCAACCAATTACAAAAAAAAAAAATCTAAAAATTTGCACATATAAAAAATTGAAAAAACCATAGGTGCAATTTTTCAGAATATTTTTTTTATTTGTAATTCAACGTCTGGAAAAATTCAAAAATTATTAAACGTCGGCTAGCTTCAGTATCACTACAATTAAACATTTTTTAATTTTTTTTTAACCAATTACAAAAAAAAAAAATCTAAAAATTTGCACATATAGAAAATTTAAAAAACTACTGGTGCAATTTTTTGAAATATTTTTTTTTTATGATTTATTTTTTTAAAAATAAAAACAAAAATTACTAAACGTCGGGTAAAGTCAATATCATTTTTATTAACACATTTAAACTACCGCAATCGCGTTTACTCAATTGTAAAGATAAAAATAAATATATTTATTATATTTTTTAAAATAATATAACGATAACACTCGATTGAAGATGCATTTGTCACAAATAATAATTAATGCAATAGTTACAGTAGGACCGCTGTCTTTCCACATGATTGCCCAGTTGTGTGATGATTATCTTCTTGTTAAATTTTATATATATATTGTATATATATATATATATATAAATTTTTTAAATTGAAATACTACTGATTCGTTATCTTTATTATTATTATACTCGATAAATAATTCGCATTATCCACGAGTTAATTCCTGTGAGTTTTATTCACAAGAACATTTTTTTTACTACGCAATCAGACATTTGTCATGTGAGAATTAAATTTAACTAATCAATTTTTAATTAATAATTAACAAGAATAAAAAAAATAGAATCACTTTTTAAAAATAGTAGAGTAATTTAAAAACCGCGCGCTTGCAGTTAAAAGAGACCTAACCTCTTTCAGCTGTCACGCGAGACACTTCACGCACGTAAATAACCGCACAATTGACACAGTATATTTATTAAAATTACAAAATAATTACACCGGTTTCTATGACAGTGCAAAAAAAAAATAACAAACAGTAAATATTTATAGTTAAATTTGAATGACAGCAAATAATAATAAATGTTCTGGAAAAAATTGTAATTCAAACAATGAGCCATAAGCCCGCGCTTTGTCAATAGATGCGACCTAACCTAAACCCCGGCAAGTACTGTTGGTACCCTAGCAAAAGTGTTATCAGCTGTCACCCCGTCACGGTTAAACGTGAGAGACAAACTGAGAAAGCTAGGAAGCGGGGTATTGAATGCTAGAGGAAGCCGCCAGCCCGGTGAGCTACCTCGTGGACATGCGAGTGCAGACTGATTGGAGCGTGGAGTGAGGGTACTTACCCACGTCCCTCGAACGCAGAGGAGCGCGACCGCGGTTGCGGCGGCGGAGGTGGTGGTGCGGAGGCGGAGGTGATGCCAGATACGGAGGCTGCAATTTCCAGCTCCTACGTCCACTTTGCACGCGTGCTTCTGATGACTGAGGTTACGCCATCTATAATTGTTATATTTCATGCGCATGCGCGTCTGCGCACCTCCGACAGTCATCTGGAATAAAATACTTGAATTTTATTTTTAAAATTTAATTTGTTATTTTATTATATTGATGTAAATATATATGATTATGATATAAATTTTTAAATTTAATTAATTCTAGAAATTATTAATTTTTGTTTTTACCTTTAAATATTTTTTTAAGAAAGATGAGTTACTGTGAGTTGGTCGTGCGGAGATGGATGTTGAGTGACGTCGACTGAGTAGATTCCATTCCGACCAATAGCAGAGCACTTCAGCTTGTAAGATAATTCTTTTGTTTTATAAATGAGTGAATGTAGCTGATAGTTGGCAACTTTTTGAAATTTATGACTGTGAATGTAGCAGATATTAGACAATTTATAAATTTTAAATAAGTAAATAAATAAATTCAAATAATGAAATTTAAAAAAATGCGCGTATTAATTTTTCGTTGATCGAAATATGCATTTTAAAATTCTTACTCTGCTAACATATGATTTATTTAATCAAAAATTTTTAAAATTGACACTTGTCAGTTACATTCACACTCATAATAAAATTAATTATATATAATCTTGAAGTTAGCAGACAATTAACAATTTTCGGATTTTTTAAAAATAATTTAATTTAAAAAAAAAGAAAATAAAAATATGGGCATGTAGAAAAATAAAAAAGCTATAAATGCTATTTTTTAAATATTTTCTTTTTTTTATAATTTATCTTTTTTAAAAAAATCAAAAAATTATCAGACGACGGCTTACCTCAGTGTCATAATTATTTACTACAAAACAAAAAATCAACAGCCAATTGAAGAATTTTAATTTAAATGAATGAATTTATTTTAAATATATTTAATTAAATTGAAATATCAATATACTTAAAGTAATTTTAAGCTGCTACATAAATTAAATTACACATATTAAACATTTTGCTTGATTTTATAGCAACATAATATTTGTAACTTAAATATTTTGGAAAAAAATATTTAAAATAGGAAATACATATAAGCAACTTTTAAATCAAAGTTTAAAAAAAAAATAGATATAGAAAATTTTACACGACAACCTGAATAATCAGTAGTTGATTACAAGAGTAAACAGTTATTACTATTCATACTGATAAATTGAAATATAAAGATATTGCGGTTTCTTTGTAATATAAAAATATTATTAACTTAATATTCAGGTTTGTCTAAGCAATTCTTAATTTGTAATGATTATAAAATAGTTTTATATTTAAAAAAAAAAAAAAATATTGTTTTTAGTAAAATAATGGAGCTGCACTTTTTTTAAAACTGAATTTGTTACATTTAAATCTGAGATGAGTTTAATATTATCCGTATTTTTTATGAAAGTATTAAAAAATAAAATAATTATCGACATGAAAGGAACATCATTTACATTTTGTCGGAAGCTCTTTAAATAGTATTATCAACAATGTAAAGATAAAATTTTTAAATCTCTAGAAGTTAAATAATAATTTATTTGAGCTATAATATCATACGACAAGTTACCATAAAAAATAAGAGAGAGAATCTTATTAGATTTTTCTAAAAATTGTCGTCTTCTTTGTGCTTCATCTAGGCGGTAGCTGATCATCCCGCCATATGATGGGAATTGTAATAATAACATTTCGCTGTCAAATTTAACATAATAATTAGTACGACTCAAACCTAAAGCTATTTTATGCTTGCTCTTAGTTATTACATCGTAATATGATAAATTAGTTTTCACGATTTTTGTTTTTTTCATTATTTCAATTTCATTTAAGCACTTGGCATATAGAACATTTAATTTTTCATCACTTAGATCGTGTAAATTTTCATAACCAAAATGTAAATTAGCAGTTTTTAGTTTAACAACATGCTGTAAAATTATTTGTCTGATATTTTCAGGATGGCGATAAGCAATAACTGCCATGTCGCCACGCATATTAACTTCAATTTTAACATCTGCATTTAGAAGAACATTTACAATAGGCGTATGACCTTCGGTTACAGCATAATGAAGGGCAGATTTACCATCCTTTGTTAGTGCATTGATATTAGTAAAATTTTCGCTCATTACCAATAATTTTACTTTTTCGATATTCATATATTTTGATTTCACAGCAGCGTGCAGAAGAGTTTCATTACATCCCAAGTCACGAGTATCGCGGCGATTAACATCAACACGAGTAGACAATATCAACTCAAATATTTTATGACTTTGATATTTAATAATATCGAAAATAAATTGTGGATTATTCTTCTCAACCAAACTCATATCAAGCTTATTATCAATCAATAATTTTACCATTGTAGTTTTCTTACAGTCAGCGGCAAACTGCAATAAACTATATTGAGAATCACTGATAGAATTAATAAATATACCATATCCATTAATACGCTTTGTAGTCCATTCTTGACGACAAAATTTACGGCAAAGAGCATTGATATTAGCACCATGATTAATTAGATATTGAGCTATTCGACAGTTAGATTTGATGATCGCATGTTGTAATGGCGAGTAACCTTTGTCAGAAGAGAGATTGGTGTTAGCACCATTATCCAATAGTATTTTCACCAAGTCAAAATTTTCATTCTCAACAGCAATACCAAGAACTGTTACTCCAGATGCAGTAATGAAATCAATATCTGCTTTATGCTTAATAAGTAATTGAACTATTTCTTTATTTTGACAATCAACAGCGATATGTAATGGTGTTTTATTATAACAAGTATTGATACACGCTCCTTGACTAATCAAATACTTAGTCATGTTGTAGTTATTTTTTCGAATCGCTATATGTAATGGTGGCTCGCCAAACCGTGGATTTACTTCGGTCTTATAAGCATGGATTAATATTTCCAATATTTCAAATTCATTATTTTCAATAGCTGCACGAAAAGGTGAATCCAATAAATTCTCAACATTTACCTTATTATTTATCAGTAGTTGAACTATTTCTTTGCTTCCAGTATTAATGGCAATATTTAATGGTGTTTTGAGACATAAATTATAATTAATATTTGCTCCATTTTCTATTAAACACTTGGTTATTTCGTAATTGTTTTTACAAATCGCTTTATATAACGGTGGATCTTGTCGACCAATAGATAAATTGACATTGATGCTAGGAGCGTTGACTAGTATTTTTACTATATTTAAATTACTGATTTCAACAGCTTTATGAAGAGCTGTCGGGGATAAAATATTCAATATAGAACCGAAAATAATTTCATTAACGTCGGCCTTATTGTTAATCAGTAACTCCACTATTCTTTCATTCTCATTCTCAACAGCACGATATAATAGTGTTTTATAATTAGCAATAGTATTAACGTCAGCTCCGCAATTAATCAAATGTTTGGTAATTTCATAATTATTTTTATCAACAGCTACATATATTGGTGCATTTTCTCCGGGCAGTGAATGAATATGAGCATCAGCATCCAAAAGTAACTTGAATATTTCAAAATTATTTTGTCCTATGGCTGTATTTAGGCATGAAAATTCGGAATAAGATTTGTAGTTAACATCGACTTTGTATTCAATAAGCAATTCAACGATTTTTTTGTATCCTCTTTTAACAGCATGTTCTAATGGTGTTATTCCCCATTCACCAGAAGCATTTACGTTAGCTCCATTAGTAACAAGATATTTCACTATTTCATAATTATTATTTTCAATTGCTTGATTTAATGGTGCTCCAGAATTAACATCAGCACCAGCGTCAACCAATATACGCATCAATTCAAAATTATCTTTTTTAACAGCTACTACAAGAATACTTTTACCGTTTTTTAAATTAACATTTGCTTTATTTTTAACAAGTAATGCTGTCATTTCTTTGTACCCTCTTCTAACAGCGATGTCTAGTGGCGTTTTTTCCCAAAATAAATCATTGATATCAGCCCCATCATTAATCAAACGATCAAAAGTTTCAAAATTATTCTTAAGAACAGCCATATGTAGTGGTGGTACAATTTTACCAGCAGCCAACGGATATACTTCAAGACCAACATTTAATAATAATTCAAAAATTTTAAAAGTACTATTGTTCCAAGCAATTTTTAAAAGTGATTTCAAACTTGCTTTGACAGTACTTTTGGCTTTGTCAATTAATAACTCCACGATTTCCTTGTTCCCTTTGATAACAGCAATCTTTAATGGTGACAGATTATCATCATCAAAGACGTTAACATCGGCATCATTCTTAAGTAATAAATTGATTATTATTTTACTTTCATTGAAAACGGCAGTGTGCAATGGTGTTTGTCGTTTCTTACCAAGAGAATTGACATTAGCTCCAGAGCTGATCAAATATTCCGTGAACACATAGTTGTCTTGTAAAATAGCCAAATGTAATGGTAATAAATCAGGTGAATTTAAATCAGCGATTGCGTTCACTAATATTTTAAATATGACTAAATTACTTTTTCTAATAGCTGCTAAAAGAGCTGCCTTCGCGGTTGTTGATTTAACATTAATGTCTGCTTTATTTCTAATTAATAATTTAACGATCTTTATATTTTCTTTTTTAACGGCAATTATTAATGGTGTTTGATTGTTGTAAATAGTATTTACATTAGCTCCTCGTTCAATAAGACGTTCAGTCATTTTGTAGCAATTTTTTTCAACGGCTAAAAACAAAGGTGGCAAATTTACCGGATTTACTTCAGCGCCTGCATCCAATAATATCTTGAATAAGTCAAAGTATCCATTTTTTATAGTAAAAATTAGAACTGTTTCATTATTTTTTGCAACTACATTAACATCAGCGTTATTTCTAATCAGTAGTTTTACTAAACTTAAGTTATTTTTTTCAATTGCTATCTGCAGAGGGGACTGATTTTCTTTATTCAGAGCATTTACTTTGGCTCTCCGTTTGATAAGAAATTCAGTAATTGTGTAGTTATTTCCATCAACAGCCAAGTGTAGCGGAGTATCATTATTATACTTCATATTTATCCTAGCGCGATGATGAATTAAAGCCTTAACTAAACTCACATTGCCAGATCTAATAGCCAAAAAAAGTGCCGGCTCACATTTTGATGTGTAACTATTAACGCCAACGTTATGTTGTAGAAGGTAGTCGATTAATTTCCAGTCTTGTTTTTTTATCGCAAGTTGTAAAGCTGTCGTCTCTTCCTCTGGTTTTTCTTTACACTTTGTATTAACATCCATAGTTCCTTTCAGAATCCGATAACGAACTGCCTGATATGGTAATTTCGATACAGTCGTCTGTCGTCTAATCATTCTGTTATAATTATTCATATTTTTTATCTTTATTGATTCCTACAAAAATAAAAAAAATAAAAAGTTACATATTAATGTCATTGTTTTTGGATCTATATGCAAGTTTTAAATTAAAGTTTACTTTACCAGTCACTATTGACTAATTAGCGCCAAAATTCTACCATCCGATTTAGACGACAAAGTGATTCATGCAATCCTAAAAAATAACAATACAATAATTCAGATAAAATTTTAAATTATTATTTAAGTTTATTTATGTTTATTTTTCGTAAAAAAAAAAAAAAAGAAAAAAATGTAAGCGACAAAGGGAAGCATAATAGATTTATAATTATAGATTAAAACCTCATTTAAATTTTTTACAGTGATTAAATTAATTGAAATATTAAAATGTCTAAGCAACATCACACTACTGAGAAATGATAATTTAAATAATTTATATTTTAAATTTAAAAAAAATATTTCGCACTGTCAAATATAAATCCTGTTAAATTCAATTATTCCTCTAAATTCACTTAAACCACAGAGATTTAAAGTTGTAAAGTTGTAATTTTACTTATTTTTTACAAAATAAAATTAAAAATTTTTTTCAATTATTATTATTACATGTGATTACTAACTATATACATGCGGACTTAAAAAAAATTATAATTAAATACCAAGTAATAAATAAAACTGACACTCGATTGTGTATACATCTTAGATGATATATATATATATATATGTATTCCGTGTACCACATACCACAAAAAAATCTGATACGCATATAATGCCTATGCTAATTGTGAAATATGATTCCTCACAGTAAACATACGATTACCGTACCTCCACCATTGATGTATGAAAAGTTTCTTACTGTTCTTCTGTATAAATGTATTGTACATGTATATAAAAAACACAGAATAACAAATAAATAAACTTTAAATTTTAAACTGCGGCTTTTTTTGTTAATAGATAAATTCACGAAAAACAAAAATGAAATATTACGATATTTATTGCGTACTACTTGCCTGCAGTAATCAGAAAATAATTTTTTAGAAGCTACACTAAGTAATTAGAGAAGGAAAACAATACTAAAATCTTATAACGATGACAAAAAAATATACTTACTTGTAAAAGTAATAAATATTACCGAATGAACGTCGATACGCCGTTATTTATTATTAAAAAAAAAATCAAACAAATAAGCTGATAATTTTTCGGCGTAAATTATTCAAAGAAATTTAGAAGACATTGCATTGGGTCAGCGATTCTGTTATGTTTGAACTAGTCTCGAGTCTGGACAAAGAACTAGTGAAAATACGCTAATGCGCATCAAGACATCAAGTCTTGCGCCAACGTATTAACTCTTTTGTTATATATGATACCCCCAAGTAACACAAAACTACTTTAAGATGTCTTTTGAAAGGACAAGAAAAATTTTTTTTTGTCTTCAAGTCAAGTTTGCTGATATAAATAAGACATGCAGATGTTGGTCCTAGGATCATAGAAAATTTGACATCTTTTTTCCGTTTTAAAAAAGTCATTTAAATTTAAAAATCGTCCAGATGATGACTTATTTTTAATTTTACTTTTTGTAGTCACTTGTCAAGTCAGCCCTGATTGGTGCCTATCGATAGGTCAAAATACAGCCACAAAACTATCATCTTTTAGCTGTCATAAAACCGTGTGATACTTGGGCAGACAGTGCCCCGAATTTTAAAAAATTTCTAATGACAACTGTCAAATCGTATTAAAATTTCATCAATTAATTTATAAATAGTTGAATAAAGGACAACGTAATTGTAATGTCATCGCCGAGACATAGATTTTTTGTTTAAATTGTGTACAGTTTTCTAATTACGTCTCGAATAATTATGTCACTCGATTGATAAAAATATTCCGAAATTTTCGTTTTAAAAATTTTTTCAAAAGCTATATTCTTAATTTTTTCCGTAATAACAATTGATTAAAAAATTAAAAGAAAAGAAAAATTCAAAAATTAAATTCGTGCAGCCCAGCCTTAACTTCAGCCAATAATATCATTTTTGCTAAAAAAAAAATATTCTTATCAAGCGAGTGATCTAATTAAAAATTAAAATCTATATATATTTTTATAAACACGTGCAGTAAGGATCAGCTGATCTTATAATTTAATTTTCCAGAAATAAAATTAAATTAAAAAAAAAAAAAAAAGGAACTAACTAAAATGTCTGAAGAATCGAAGTCAGAGTTGGAAAAAATTTTTGACATTGCTAAAAAAGATGACAATTTAATAACAATTGGAACTACAGTTGATACAGGTAATTTTTAATTTGTTTAATAATTTTTTATATTGTAGGCATAGCCTTACTTTTATTATATAAACAAATAATAAGTCCATATGTCTAACGATATTTACTCATTTCTAATTATTTAACAGGATTCGAATGGCAGGCCATTGATGAGTGCAGAGAAAAAATATCGCAGAATTTACGGGTTTTTAAAGATCGAGGGAAAATATATTTTAATATTCCAATAGATGATTTCTATAAGGTCTTTTTTACTTCAATAAATTTTTTTATTTAACTACCCAGCTCTCAGTGTCATTAAAAAATTAATTTTTATATGTTTATGTGCCACAAAATATTTAAAAATTTTTTTATTGGTTCCATAATAATTAAACTTTATTTCAAAGCTTATAATTAGTGATAAATTATATTTAAAAATAAAAATAAGTAAATTTGAAGTTAAATACCAGCAGTCAGTTCCTAAAATTTACTAATTTTCTGTTTTAAATTTATTTTTTTTATTGAAAGACCGCACAGAAAAAAATAATTTTTTAATGCAATAAATATTTTTTATTATAAATTAAAGAAAAAAATTTTCTTAGCACTAGAAAAAATTTTGCTTGACCCAAGAAAATTTTTATTTTTAATTTATAATACAAAAAATTACTTGGGACAAATAAAAATTTTTATGAAATGAGTAAAAATTTTTTCCGCCAAGAAATCCTTTTTTTTCTGTCCAAAAATTAATTGGAGATTGACAATCTGAAACTTACATCAATTAAAATAACAAATAAATTTATTTTGTAAAGGTCGAACAATTGAAATCAATAGACAATATTTATATACTAGCTGATGTTAAATATTATTCATACAACAAAGACGACAAGGAATATAATTTTAAACTTCTTAAAGACTCGTTATTAACAAATAAGTCTCAATTAGACAAGAGTATAAATGCGTGGAAAAAATTTACTAAATTTCCTGGAAAAATATTTCCTTCTATTGAAGAGTATGAAAAAGTAGTAGACACTCATAAGGCAGCAAAAGAAGAGCAAAAAAAAAATTCAGCTGATGAAAAATCTGTGCCGGGTAAAAAGAAACGAGGCAAAGATCCAGCGTCGGCTAATGAAAATGATATCCTGTCTTATCGAGTATCCTGTGAAAGGTCCGGAATTCATGCATTTGAATCACAGGAAGTTGCTGTTAATTTAGGCGGAGAGTTTAATGATTTGTATAATTGGATCGTTGATTTGACGGATTATCAGCTGGAAATTTTGTACAAAATAACTCACGGTGAGACAATTTTGCATTTACGTGTTACTACTGAGTCAATGCATCGGAGAAACATCGCGTTCTTTGGTCCTACAACCTTAAGAGCAACAATTTGTTATAATTTATTGCGACTAGCTAAACCCAAACCCGGTGAAATTATTATCGATCCAATGTGTGGTGGCGGATCTATTCCCATTGAGGTAAAATATTTAATTTTAGTAATTAACAATATAATAATTCACATTCATACTCTTTTTTTTTTTTTTTAATATTCAGGCAGCAAAAGAATTTCCATTATCTTTTATTATTGGTGGAGATAATCATGAGAAAGCTATGGAAAGATCAAGATTAAATATTTCAATGCTACCGAAAGCTTATAAAACAGATTTAATTAAATGGAATTTGGAAAAATTACCATTTAAAGATTCATATGTTGATGCTTTTGTAACAGACATGGTAATTTTTATATTTTTATACTGGCAATATTTATTTTTAAATAAATTAACAGTAGAAAAATTAAATATCCACAAGCTAAAATATATAAATAAAAGACAGAATAAATTTTTATAAATATATCTAGTATATTAGTATATTTAGTTCATGTGATATTTAAATTTTTTTAAACTTGAGGTGTTGGAATATCATATTTAGCTTTTGTATTGTTAAATATTTTGTCTTAACGATTTAATTTCTGGATATTTAATTACGTAATTAAATTAATTAATAAATGAATTTATTTTACAGCCGTTTGGTAAAAGAATGGGATCGATGTCAGACAATCGAGTTCAGTATAAAAAATACTTACTAGAACTAGGTCGTGTTGTTAAAATGAAATATGGACGATTAGTTTTATTAACTTACGATCGACGAAGTATTACTGTGGTAAGTTCACTGTTTTAATTTAATGTAATTAATAATTAATAATTAATTAATCAAATATTCAAATTTTTTTAAATATTTAGGCTTTAAAATCAGCCTCAGATTTATTTAGAGTAAAAAAAACTTTATCTATAAGTATGGGAGGACTCAATGCAGCGGCTTACGTTTTAAAACGTACAAATTTAACATACGAAAGTTTTATCTCCAGAGTAACGACACTCGTCAAGCCACGAAAGTCATCGTCATCTTCCGATAAATCAGAGTAGTCAATTTTAAAATTCAATAATTTCTACTTTATTATTTTTTATTTATAATTAATCCTTATAGTCTATAAGTTTTTTAAGGACAATAAAAAAAATGAAAATTACAAGAAGAATTTTCTTCTACTTGTTTCCAAAGCATGACGACGACCCTGAATAATCCATTCATACTCTCCGTATTTACTATCAAAGGTTCCGTGTTGAAGTGATCGTAATTTCAAAGTGAATCTTGGTCCCAGTTCACGTAATTTAGCTTTACCTTTTTCTAAATCAAACTCATATCTAAAAAAAAGTTAATTAAATAAAAAAATTCCTTTACAATAAAGTAAATTAAATTAAATATTAAAATATAAGTATAAGTATACCTGTGATGTCTGAAAAATATATAATCACGTTGATTATGAAAAGTAACAGCTCTACGACCTTTAAATTCCGGCTGATAGTGAAAGAGAGCACCCAGCATACGGCCAATAGTATGCCCCAATCGTGTAGAAAAATTATTTAAAATAACTTCCGGTCTGTGAGTTGTAATTTCTTTGTGACTACGCTTCAATTCAGGAGTTATTTTAACATTACTGAGTTTAAATAACGCTGTTGGACCATCTGGTAAATGAATAACCAGCATACCATCTAAAAACAAAAAAAAAAATAATTTATTATTGTCAGCATGAAATGATCCTGGTTAGCAGACAATTCAAAATTTTCGGATTTTTTTTTCAACAAATCAATCGCAAAAAAAAAAAATAAAACTGAAAAATGCATATGTAGAAAATTAAAACATCTATAGGTGCAATTTTTTTTTTAATTATCGTTTTTAAAAAAATCAAAAAATTACTGAGATAATGATATTGAAGTTGGCCGGTATCTAATAATTTTTAGATTTTTTTCAAAGTGATAAATTATAAAAAAAAAATATTTCAAAAAATTGCAGCCATAGTTTTTTTTTAATTTTCTGAATGTGCATATTTTTAGTTTTTTTTTTTTTCATAATTTAATGTTGGAAAAAAAGATCCAAAAATTTTTAATTGTCTACAACTTTCATGACACTGAAAGTAGCAGTCATCACACAATTTTTTAATTTTTATAAACATATCACCTGTAAATAAAATATAATTTTTATAACATTCCGAAAAAAATTTTTTTAAGCTTTTGATGTGCAATTTTCGAAAATTTTTTTTTTAAATATTTTATTCCTTTATTTAAAAAAAATAAATTTTTTTAGTGTCTGCTATTTTCAGGATGAGTGTGAATGTAGCAGACATCAGACAAATTTAAAATTAATTATAAATAAAGTAAGTAATTAATAAAATAAAATTTTTAAAAAATGCGCATTTAAAAAATTAAAAAATTAACAAGTGCATTTTTTACAAATATTTTTTTAAAAATTATTTACTCTATTTATTCTTAATTTCGAATTCGTCTGACATCTGCTACATTTACACCCGTATTTCCAGGACGTATCAGGATAAATAATTTACGTAAATAAAAAAAAAAAAAAAACATACTTGGCTGACATTGATTCTCATTAACAATAACAATATCAGTGAACCCTCTAGCAGTCGCAGACTTTACCATTTTTTTAACACCCGAGCGATTACGATAAAGAGAAATTGAGTTGGGAATAATTCGCGTTAATTCACGACCAAAGATTCTTGTTTTTCTCGTAGGGTTGTCAGAATAAGTTATCAGAACTTTTGGTTCGTAATCTTTCTGATAATAAGCAGCAAATTCATCATTCATTAACTCAGCTTTCAGCTCAGCATTCTCTTCATCATCTAGATCACCTTTGATCATGGTCTCATCTTTTTCTCTGAGACTTTCAATGGTATGGGTGACACCTTTTGGAGCTCCTTCTTGGATGCGGGCCTTCTTGGCCTCTTTTTTCGCCTTGGCCTTGGCCTTCATCATCTTCTGGACTTTCATTTGCCTTACAGCTTTGCATTTTATATGATTAAAATTAGTGTCCGATGGAAATCTAACCTTATTATCATCTTTATCACTTGTCTCTTCCTTTATTTTTACACCATCATCATCTTTTTCTGGCTTTTTACGGCTCAGTGGATTTTTACGCAAATCTTTAACTTTCATATTTACTTTATTATATTTATTACTTTAAATAATAATTCACAATTCAATAATGATTTGAAACACCCACGTGTGTTTACACTCAACACAACTTAATATATTTCTATATAACCTAAACTTTTTATATTTCCATTTAAAAAAAAATCACTACCGCTCCCTATGGTTGAACTTAATACTTCTAATATTTAAATATCAATATATAAATTACTATGAATGTGAGTGTAGCAGACGTTATTAAATTTACCGCGTAAATAATAAAAATAATTAATAAATTATTGATGAAAATAAAAAATTTCGAGTTAATTAATATAATTATTCACAAAATTAAATTTTAATAAAATTATTAAATTTCAATTTTAAAATTTCGCGCTGATGGCGCTACTGCGCGTTGCTGTATTCAACGTTCAAATTTTTGCTAAAGTGGTCGAATAATCGCAAAATCGATTGTTCTGTATCAACTGGCGGTTCAATAGCGATAGTCTTTATAATTAGCAATGGCAGTAGTAGCGCAGATTCTTCTTTACATTTAAATTGAAACACAGTTTTGTAGTTAGTTCGCGAAATTATCCATAAAATTTATTGCTCATGGTAACTGTTTAATTAAAATGTGCAGTGTTTGTAAAATTTAAATTGTGCAAAGTGTCTGTGGTGTCGTTAAGTGTTGAGTGTTAGTGCTAGTGTAAAGTGTTGCGAATTGCTGACGCTGATAACTTCCTAGTTCCTAAGCGAAATCATCTGGCATCGTCTAATGGAAAATAACAGTCAAGTGACGTTTGTTTAGCTGCAGTACACTTGGAGCAATTTAATTCGAATCTCCAATTATATGAGGACACCCTTCTGCATATTATTTCCTCACCAAGGTTTGTTCAAACACTTGAGTGTTTTTTTTTAGACCACAATAATTTATTTTTCAAGTATTTAAATTTTATATTCACACTCATTAAATTACTTAAATTAATTCGTAGTTATATTATTTTTATTTTATCAAATAATTAATATCTTACATTTTATTTACAGAAAAAAATATAATAATAATAACGATAATAATAATAATATTGAAAAACAGTCGATTATCAAATTCGTGTTACTTTAAATATTATAACATTAAAAATAGTTATTACTAATAATAATTATTATCCTTGATTTAGTCCTGGACCATGAAGTTCAATAAAACTTTCAAGAGAACGCGGAACATATCCAGTATAAGATAGGCCGTATGTTTTTACAGCTTTTGCCGCCATACATTTTAGTGACAGTTGTGTTTGTGATCTTAATACTATTTCAGCAACTCCTATTTGACAATAATTTTAAAACAAACCTTAGTAATTTTAAATACAGTAAAACTTCAATCGTTGACGCGGTACCAATTATTAACGTCATATAATTTTTAAAAACTTTGAATTTTCAAATACGTCAAAAAATGTTTTTCTATTCAATCTTTAATTTCCTAAACTAGAAATTTTTCCTCGGGTCGTAAATATTTTAAAAAATATTTATGTTATTAATATATATTAGATATACTCGCAATATTAATTTAAACCTCAATAAAAATAAACCCGGTTCGAAATACTGGCGCTTCAAGATGTTGATAAAAGTTTTGTCAATAATTGGTACCCTGTCAATAATTAGATCTTTTATTTTATTAAACAAAAAAAAAAAATTACCAGTTGTTGCTGCATCGTAAGGAGTTTTTCCTTCACTATTTACTGTATCAACATGAGCTCCAGCATTAATAAGCTCCACAACAATACCGTGCAATGTCAAAAAGTCACTAAAAAAAACATATACATAAATATACTTATTTATAAACCAATAAATAATTATTACATAAATTTAAATACCTGATAGGCTTTTCATAAGCAACTATAACATGCAATGGAGTATTTCTATCATTATCCATCGCATTAACATCCGCGCCACACTCAATTAATAGTTTGGCTGTCGCACAACACGGGAATCTATAAAAAATAAATTTAAAAAAGTCATTTTTTAAATTATTAAATCAATAATAAATGAAAACTTACTTGCAAACGTCATTGGTGTGAAAATCATCAACTGGCGTGTTAGCATTAACCGCAAGATGAAGCAAAGTTTGACCATCACGTAAAGTCATTTTTAACGCGCACAATTTGTACACAAGATAACGCGCCTTTTTTATATCTTTCTCATCATATGATTTTTGGTTCAATGCCATTAATTTAACAAGAATTGTCAAAATATATAATGCTGACGTTATATTAGATTCTGTTTCATCCTACAGATTAAAATAAATAACAAATATAAGAGTTTTATTAACACTGCGTATGTATCCTTGGTCCTAGAACAGTCAATTTTTAGAAATATTCCGTTTTTTTTTTATTATTCTTAAATTTTTGGCAGCAATTTTAAACTTTTGACTTTAGCAACTTCTGGGCCATGTATCAGGCACTTCAAGAAATAATCCAGATATTTTTTCAGATTTTTTGAAAGCCTAGAAACTTTTAGAACTTGACTGTTCCCTAAAATACCCAGTGCAAAAACCGTGTCTCGAAAAGTATAGGTATACACCCAGGGTTAATTTTCTTTATATTTAAATAAATTATAAAAATATATTCAAAAAATTAACTTACAAGATACTGTTCAATTTCATCAGCATCCGTATTATTTATTTTCAATTTATTCCTACTCAATTCCGTTACACTTGACTCAAGTACATTCATAACTTGTGTGAACTGTAAATCCACTCCAACATGAATCATTTGTGAGAACACCTAGGGTATAAATATAATTAAATTTTTATCACGTTAATAATATAAATATTAAATAAATAATTTAATTACTTGGGCAAATCGTAAAAGATCTTTGACGACAGATGTATCGTTTTGCTGTCTGAGGTGTAAAGCATGAAGCCATAAATCAATGCATCTATCAAATCTCGCATTATCAGCAAGTACAGCACCTCTATAAATAATCGGCTGTGGTACTTCTGGATTATGAGTACCCAGTATTCTTTCTCTGATAGCCAACGATTCCATATGAATAGCATTGGCGTCATTCTTAATACTCTCAAGTCTTTGCATAGTCTCACTCTCTCTCCAATTGTCGTAAGCCGACACGGGTTCATTCAATTTTTTACGTATTATATTTGTCGGATCCGCGTATCTGAAATAAAAATACCACACTGATGTTTTGCTTTCTTTTTTTTTATGCTTAAATAAATAATTAATACCTTAGTTCCATTGCTTTATGAAGATATTTATAAGCACTTGATAAACAATAATTATCTTTATCATTAGCAAATGATGCACCGAGTAATTCATAAGCTTCTATTTTATCCTCCCGACTAATATCCATTTCTTCAATAAAACATTCGACGATATTAGCACGTGTGCGATCAGCAGCAGCAATCAAAGGCGTCATCCCGCTGTTATTCTTAGTCATTTTAGCTCCAAATTTTAGTAACTCTGTTACTATGTTAACATGACCCCACTCTGCTGCGAAATGTAAAGCTGTTGCTCCACAAAGAGCTTTTACATTTGGATCCGCTTTATGTTCAAGTAAAAATGTCACCTGAAATCCCAAGAAAAAAAAAATTAATCTTTGACAGTCGCATAGACAGGCAGTTTTCAACTCAAAATATCTCAACAGCTATTCGATTTAAAAAAAAACTACAGGATACCTTTTTTGTAGGAAATTCAAAACTCTACGAAAAAGGTCTCTTATAATTTTTTGAATACTTCGATATTTACAAAGATATTTGCAAAAAACCAATCAAACTTTTTTTCTGACGGAAATTTCCGATGGAAAATTTTTCACTTGACTAAAAATAAATATGACCACGATAAATTGAATAAATAAAAAAACTTACGACATCAAGATGTCCTTTATGAGCAGCAATCATAAGACAAGTATTGTTATATTTGTTAGCAATATGAATATCAGCATTATGCTCAATTAAATAATTAACAATATCAAGTCTTCCATCAAAACACGCCGCTCTCAGAGGCGTAGAATTAGTGTGAGTCGGATGATTTACGTCAGCTCCAGCTTTAACCAGAGTCTTTACAACACTGAGATGCCCCGCACCTGAAAGAAGCTTTTGCTTCAAATTCAAAATATAAAACAACAATCATTTTTATTGCATCACCGAATCACAATAATTTTTCATTAATTAATTAATTGAATTAAATTAAATATGTAAAATATATACCTGCTGCACACCAAAGTGCACTTGCTCCTTCAATGACATATCCATCAAATTTGACAGTTCCCTCCTGTTCAATATCCATTTTAAATTTATCAATAAACATTTTGACTACTCTGTCATGGCCATAGCGCGCTGCTATTATCAGCGGCGTACTTTTTTGTCCATCTTCATCCAAAACTTTCTGATAAAAAATACAATAATAAATTTAATACTAACTCTCTTTGTTTAAAAGAATTTAATACACAAAGGTCGTTTGAATAATTGCCAGCGACAAGACAAATTTTATTATACACACGTGTCAATTAAACTAACATTGAGTTCTATGATGAATTTAATGCCAAATCTATTTATATTAAATAAATTATTTATAAAGTATACAATTTAAAGCAATTATTCATCAAAAATTATTTGACAGTTGGTAGTAAAAACAAAGTACCTGGTTTTAGTACACAAAAAAAATGATCTTGGGCAAAAAATATTTTTTATCATAATGCGATGATTTTTAAACTGACAGACAATCGACAATTTTCGGATTTTTTTTTTTCAACAAATCAACTCCAAAAAAACAAAAAAAAAAAAAAAATGCACATGTAGAAAATGAAAAAAACTATATGTGCAATTTTGAATAATATATATTTTTTTTATAATTTAGTTTGCTAACTTCAGTATCAAAATTCAAAAAATTTATTGGAGTAAATGAAAATTACAAACTTAAAAAAAATATTTTTTTGGGTAAATAAAAATAATAATTACCTGGTTTATTATTGAATTTACTTGTTCCTCAGTCTTATCACTCAACAAGGTGTACAATGTCATTGACATACCAATTCTTGCCATTGAATAAATCCGATTAATAAATGGCATTAAAATATCCGTTTCGTCATCCATTATGACTGGATAAACACTGTACAGATTTATCAGTTTTGAATCTTTAGTAATACCTTTGTAATCAGTAAAAAAAAATAAATATATATCTAATGACAACTGATTGCTAGATAATTAGCAACAACAATAAAATATAAATGACAAATCAAGCACTCAAGTTGTTTGCCCAACGACTCGTTAACCTCAATAGCAACTTTCATCGCTCTATTTACGTTATAAATACGCAGCAGAGAAGACTGAAGATCGCGTGGTCTATTTCAAGTTAATTTACACACAAAAATTCATCGATCCTGGTCTCTGTTGTAAAAATAGACAGTGACTTGTTAGGTGAGAGAACACCAGAACCAACTTCTTGCCAACTGTATTTTTTTATTTTTCACACCAAACACTGACAGTTGCAAGTCGAAGTCTAAACGTCAATCGAACAAAGCATTCGCTCACATCACCAGAGCTTTTACCTTACGAACAAAAGATTTTACTGTATGACAGAACTTTAGTTGGAGCTTTCAGTTGGGTTGGAAGATGTGATGAAATAAATTCGAGCACTCGGTTCTTGGATGTGCGTTGATTGAATGGATCCAATCCAAGCTTGGAGCTCTAAATCTCGTGCTTAAAAAATTTACATATTTTAGAGTCACAAGTTTTTTTATAAATATGTATGTATATAGGTATGTTTATATATGTATTGCGATAGGTTAATGAACGTATTGAAGACAAAGAACGTCCTGCACTTCAGGTTGTCTTGGATATTTTATACTGATGTTGATGCTGGTTGCTTACTGTTGGACAGAACACACACTATTTAAAAAATTAGATGTTTCTAGATTAACGTGTTGCAAGTTAAGTATTTTGTGTGTTGAATGGCCTTGAAATTTTTTACACTTGTGTCTGCTGAATTATTTATTTATATTTGTGACCATGAAGAGAGGGGAAAAACATCTGGAAAAATGTTTTTGTTTTTTTTATTTATTTTTACATGAAATCGGTATTGACGAAAACTACTTTTGGTTTAAAAAACCCGCGTTAATTTTTGTATATGCACTTGGTAAATTTTTTTAAATATTTACTTATATCTCTTACTGAGGTAAGTTGACCCACCAAAAATTAAAAACGATATATATATATATATATATATATATATTAAGGTGGCCCAAAAAAACTGACTATTTTTTTTTTAAGTCTCTTATGAAAATTTGTTGGTTTACGATGTTTTAAGAAGCCTCTCCAAAAATCAGTTCGATAAAAAATTTTCAGAGGTCGCTTACGAATTTTGAAAATATCAAAAATGATCGAAATTTGAATTTTTTATTTAAAATTTTTCTTTCTCTTCGACCCTTAAATATAAATAATAGAGCTTCTCGATTTTTTCACAATCCATTTGCATGACAATGAATGAAAACGTAACCCAAGAAATGAATTTCTCTAAGTTTTCTCTAGGATTTGTCTAGGATTGTCAGAGAAATAAATTTTTCTAAGTTTTCTCTAGGATTAGTCTAGGATTTGTCTAGGATTCTCAGCAAAATAAATTTTTCTAAGTTTTGACTAGGCTGAGTCTAGGATTTGTCTATATACTATATATATATATATATATATATATATATATATATATATATATATATATATTAAGTCATTGTTGATATCTTATTAATTATAATGAATAAAATATTTTAAAAACAGTAATAATATTTTTGTATGCATGCGGGTCCTGCGTTAGTAGTTCTCTGGTACCAGTTCCCTGATCGGGTTCTGGGTCTCTTATCTTACATACATTTTATTTATTTATTCTAAATTTTTTTAATTTTCACTTATCAGTTACATTCGTATTTATAAAATTTTAATTTTTGAACTTTATCGAATAAATAAAAAAAAAAAAAAAACAAACGAGTTTCAGATCGATTGTGATAAAATATGACAATCTGATTAATCATAAGTAATTAACCTGATTTTTTAACTCACAATTCTTGATAACAATAACTTTGCTTCTTAAAAAAAAAATAAAATGTCAGCGTTTAAATTGGAAACTACAAAAAAATCCAAAGAAAAAAAATACAATGAAGTAATTAAAGGTAAAGAAGAAATGAAATCATACAGCGGCTTAAAATTAATATCCTCAACAAAAGTTTTTGAAAAATTTCTAGATATTTGTTATTGCACTGACAGCAAAGTACGTTCATTTGTAGAAATTATTAGTACACTTAGTATTTTATTATTAAACATTTGAATTATTTTTCTCAAAGGAATTTCTTGTACTCGATGACGGTTTAAAAATTCACAGATATTTATTAGACGGACAAGTAATCCATCCTTCATTTATTCTGAGCCCTAGTATGTTATTTTCGAAAATAATTTGGTGTGAAAGTATTAAATTATTTGCATGCTATGCTCCTCATTATGAAACTATTTGGCTCCTGGATCAAAAATTTAAATCAATACAAACAATAAGAAATGAATCTAAAATTGAAAATTTAATTTTTTCTTATGATCAATTTATTGTCATCGGTCTTATCAATGTCACTGTATGCATTATATTTATTTATAATTAAATAATAATAATAATAATAATAATAATAATAATAATAATAATAATAATAATAATAATAATAATAATAATAATGATAATAATAATATCCAGAGATATTTAAAAAATAAATTTAAATTAACTTTCGAGTGTGATCCAAAAATAAATATGATGGATGATAACTACGGATCTGTATGGTCAATACAATGCTCCTCATTAATAACAATTGATATATATTCACCATTAAAATTAGCGGGATCTTATTTAACGACAATATATATTATACCATTGAACCCAGACGAAGATGAAGACACAAGTCTTCCAGTTAAGTTTTTATCAAAAAAAATAAACGCTTCCGCATCGGCAATTACAGCTCTTTATTATCAACCTGCAAGTAAATGGATCATTACCGGTGATCAATTAGGCAATGGTATATTTATTTTAATTATTAACATTATTATTATAGTAGACTTAATGATTAATTTTAGTTTCAGCATGGACAATAAATTTAGACAAAGTATTTAGTTACTTAGCCGGCCATAAAGGTGCAGTGAAGACAATTATCTCTCATCCTTCAATTTGTGGTTTCATTACCACGTCCACAGACAATATTCTTCAAGTATGGAGCTGTAATTTTAAAGATAAATCTGAGTCTTTTTCAAATCTTGGAGCAATAACTTCAATGGCAATTAATGAATCATCATCACTAGTAACTCTAGGAACAAAATTAACTTTTTTTTACACGCACCAGCTTTATTTATTTTACTCTCCACTTACGTAAGGTCTTAAAATAATAATTTTAAATAATAAGTATTAAAAATTATTTATTTTCTCAGTGCGAAACCAAATATTTTATTGTCAACCCAAAATCTAATCCATCCAATTCGTATTGTCGTCAGTAATAATTATGATCATACAATAAGTATTTTATCTTCTGCTACTGGAAAACAAATAAATGTTATTGTTCTTCCATCTAATGTTGATCCTATATCTATTTCTTACAGCTCTGTCACCAGTAAGTTATCATATAAATTTATATATAAATTTAAATTACAAAAAATTTTTTTATTCCAGCTGACATTTATATCGTCCCAATGAAAATACAAAATATTATCATTTTAAATTCTAAAATATTTCCAATGAAGATCAAGTAAAAATAACTTGTGAACTTAATTACAATAATTAGTATAATTTACTTTAAAAATAAAATATACTTTTATTTATAGAAATTCATGGACAAGCGAAAAAAGAATAACAACTGTCGTAGTATACGATCATTATCAACGAATTGAATATAATCGAAAGTTTTATCCAGCTGCAAATTCTAATTGTATGCGAGTAATTGCTGGAACAGATACAGGGGAGCTGATATCTATTGAAGAATCAACTGGAAAATTCCAACAAATCATAGAAGTTCTTTATAGTTTTATATTATAATTAATCTATCCTAAAAAAGTTGGTGTTATGTCACCGCTTTTCCTCCTCAGTCCCGATGCACCATTTTGTTTGCTATTTGAATAATTTTTTATAAGTATACTTATAGACCTTTTAAGAAGTAAAGAAACATATTTTATATTTTTTCTAATTTATAGTTTTTAAAGTCATCTATTTTAAAGCTGTGGCAATAATTATTTTTATCGTTTAGCAAACAGCTGCTATCTGCAAATGCCGGCAAAATTGTCCCCTATACGGGACGTCAGGATCGAGGAGGATTATAGTCGTCATGGCAACGGTTGCTATGGAGACTTTGATTATAATAATGGTTGCTATGAAGACTGTTGTCATGGCAACGGTTGCTATAGGAATTGTCGTTATGGCAACGGTTGCTATGGAGATAATTGGTCGTGTTAGCGGCTACTCTAGTAGCTATCTTAGTCAAGATCTTGAAATCACAGTATGTATAGATATTAGACTAGGCCAAAAAAATCGACTATTTTCACTCCTTCGAAAGTTATTCAGGTTATTTAAGTCGTTTTGACTCAACTTCAACCTTATCTTCTAGTATAAAAAAAGTTTGTCTATTCAATTCTTCTTTAGGCACATAAAGGATCAATTAAAAAATTATGCGCGTCATATAAATCACGTCACATATTTTCTATAGCAGACGACAGGTGTGTAAAAGCATGGAGAATTTTTCCTGATATTATTGAACCCTTAGCATTAAATTACTGTATTTATTTAACTACTCCAGTAATTAATATCGCATCCGTAGGGTGAGTGTCGGAAAAATTAAATTACATAATTGATAAACTTTTAATTAATTTACATAAAAGATTTTCAGTTTGTGTAATTATTAGTAGCAGTGCGAGGCATCAACTTTTAATGTATGATATAAAAAATAAAAGTAATTAATTTGAGGTTCTAATAGTTAATATGAGGTAATATTTTGTAAAAATAAATAATTTTTTTAGATAAGTATCAACATAATCAATCAAAAGATCACGATAAGCAGATTCTTGATATTTCTACACTTGAATCTTTACTAATTTGCGTGACATCTTCGGAAGATTTCACTTTACGCGTATGGAATCAACAGAACGATCTTCTGAAAGTAAAAAAAAAATTAACTAATTAATTAATTATTTATAAAGATAATTTGAGTAATTATTTATTTGTTGTATAATTTATTAGATAATTGAAATAAATTTAAGTGCAAGACAACTTACATTTTCTTCATTAAAAGGAGACATTATTTTTAGTTGCGGCAAACATTTGTATCTTCTGCCTTATGAAAATTGTAATTAATTTTTTCTTAATTAATTAAATTATATTAATTTTTGTGATGATAAAGATTTTGCTTGTATAGATTTACCAGAGCGGTATAAAATTGAAATCGAAATGAAAAATATTTGTGAAGAAAAAGAGGAAGGTTTAATAGCAAGAGATAAAGATGATGATGAGTACATTGAATACGAAGAGGATGAAATTAAAAGCAGAGCTTTGCATCCGGTTAGCAGTGTGCCTTTATGTTCTTTGGACCCTTCATCAGACATTCCACGTCTTGGGACATTTTTAAAACAACAAGAACTTATGCATTTTAAATCACGTGACCGGGACATAAAGGCAATCGAGCAAGGCACTGCTGAGCTTTCTGAAAGACGTAAGAAAATGAAAAAGAAAAAAGCTCTCATTAATTACGACGAGTGGAGCAAATATGTTGATGATCTAGCTAAAGATATTGACAGTAAAAATAAAAATAAAAACAATTTTTCGTATGATTTTTTTCAACAAAGGCGTAGAGTTTTAGAAAAATCTTCAAACGCTTCGGATTTAATGGAATTTAATTACGAATGGTTTAAAAAAACTATTCCTAATTCTCTGGTATCAGAAAAATTAAAGGAAGATAACAAAGAACCTGAACCTCCAACAGAAAAAAAGACACATAAATATAAATATCCAGAGGTTTGTTATAAAATATATTCGAGGTGAATAGTTCGAACTTACAAATTATTTGTATCGAATCGAATCGAATCGAACTATTCTATTCAAACTTAAAATCGAATAATTCAAACCCAGGTAGCACACTTGCCTTTGTGACATCTATAAGATGTCAGTTTTCAGGCAACTTTCTGACTTGTCGATAAGGCATCAATATGTTGACAAACGATCAGAAATTTATGTCACCGAAAAAATACCTACTTAAAAGACTTAACACAAGTGACGACAAAAAGTAAATCACAAATAGTGGTAAAATAAGTCATCTAAACGACTTTTCAATTGATATGAGGCAGGATAAACAACACGACTCGTCTCTGTCTCCGGAACCAACATTTGCATGTCGTATTTATACCAAAAAAGATGACTTTGAGACAAAAAAAAATTTGTCTTGTCCTTTTAAAAGACATCTTAAAGTTGACTCTGTGCTACTTGGGAACTTTCGAATTTTTTGAATTATTCAAAAATTTACGAATAATTCAAAAATTTTATTTTCAACGAGTTGAAATTTTAATATTTTTTAAAATAATTCAAATTTTTGTCCGAAGTAGATAGAGTTCAGACACGAATCTACGAAATAATTAATTTTAGTTACTTAAAAAACTCAGCTCTCCCCTAAAATATATCAATTAATAATTTTATTTTTTCATTTTATAGATGATTGATGAAAAAGATTTTGATAACGGAGATTTATTAAGCATGACCTTATTCGAAGATTTGAATGAAATGTCAAATGATTTAAATATTTAAATTAAAAAAAAAATCAGATAATTTATGAGGTAAAAGATTTTATTGACATGATTAAATGACTTGAATGATTATAATTAATTAATTAATAATTATGATAGTATGATAAAAAATGCGTAGCATTAATTGAATTACAAATAAAATACCTAACAAATAAGTAAATAATTATTATAATGCATTGCTATTATTTTTTCATGTATGAAAATATAAAAAAGTGCGCTATAATTTAATATATATATATATATATATATATATATATATATATATATATATATATATATATATTTGTTTTTAAATATATAAATTCCAAATATCATAGTCATAAATTACTCTCCGAACAATGATTTTTATTTTGAATACTTGTTTAGTATGACACATAAATTAATAATTTATAATTTTTAAATATTTCATCTGTTAAATATTTTTATCCAAATATACTAACTTGTATATTATAGTCGGTCTCTAAAATACATACATATAAAAATAAAATTATGCTTCGAATATAAGTAGGAAGATATTTAGCTACATGGCTACTTAACATTTAAAAGGTTCACATTAATTGCTATTACATATAATTATAATTTATATTATTTATAATTCATTATTTAATTAAATAGCCAGTTAATTAATCAATGGATCAATTAGTTGGTTAAAAAAATATTCAATCGGCAGGAAGAATATTTACATAAAAAAAAAGAAAAAAAAAATAAAATAAAAGACATTTAAAAATTTTAAAATGCTAAATTGTGGCACTGATTTATAAAAGCCTTAACTGCAGTCTCTTTCTCTTCATGTAAACTTTTTTTTAGTGATTTAAAGAGACTTTTAATCACTTAAAGTTTCCGACGTTCTTTTAAATTGTATACAATTATTTTTTTTCTCAAATTTAAATTTAAATACATTTATTATAAATCTTGTAATCTCCCTGATAGTTAAATTTAATTAAACAGGAATTAAAATTAAAATTCTGTACGTCGAGGTACTGGGTATCGCAATACCAAAGCACTGTCTGCTGATATTATTGGCAAGGCATTATCGCAATGATGATTAACTAAATGACTAACGCTATCAAATATGCGATCCTTTGTTCTAACCTGTAATTAGTTAATGTATTATTAATTAAAGAAATTCTCAATCAGTGTTCCCCAGTTTTTTAAAATTTTAAAGGCTTTCAACTGTCATCATTTTCAACAGAATCGCCGTCTAAGAAATTCTGCAGATAAGATTCAGCTCCCTGAGCTCGATAACGGCGGGAAGTTTTGGAGTTTTCCCGCAAGGTCAACTATTTTTCATATTTTTGAATAAATTTTTCCCCTACAAAATTTGAAAATTCTCTCTTAAAATTGACATGAAGATTTTACTGAAATTCATTTTCTAAATTCTGTTTAACTCCCAATTGATATCAACTAAGTAATTTATTAAAAATTAATGCTTCAATTTTTTTTTTATTAATTGATAAAATTTTTATACGCTTTTGACAGTTGAGTCATTGGAAATTTTAAAAAAGTGTGGGTGACACTGTCTGAAAATGGCTTTAATAAATTTAATAGTAAAAAAAAAATGATTAAATTTAATAATAATAAATAATTACCACTCCTTCGGGATCAATTAATAGCAAATGTTTAGGTGTCCCGTTGTTCATTCCCGTGAGAACATACTGGCCAGGAGAACCTTGAGATTCTCGTACAAGAAAATCACCATCTTTAGTAAGCATTGATTCAGCTTCCGACCTACTGACACTCCCATGGTACCAGACCTCTTGTTTCAATTGTTGTTTTTGTGATCTTGGACTCAATTTTGTCAGTTCTGATATAGCTGTGCTAAATGGCTCTAAATAATAATAATAATAATAATAATAATAATAATAATAATAATAATAATAATAATAATAATAATAATAATAATAATAATAATAATAATAATAATAATAATAATAATAATAATAATAATAATAATAATAATAATAAGTATTTTGTTAATTTAAATATTAATTAATATAATTGACAAATAATAAATGCTTACGCATATCAAAGGCATCAAATAATGATGAAGTTTCTTTTCTACTGTCTCTGTTAGCAGCGATTACTGTATCATTAACATAATTATGTTCAGGTGGCGTTAAAGGCATCACAGTTGCACCGTCGGAATTTAAATCAATAAGATTTCCGGTTTCTTTAATAAAAAATGAAAAAAAATTATTTAACTACGAGCTTAATAAAATAAAATAATATAATGTTTAAATAATTACCAGGCCATTGTTGAACTGAAGTATGTCTACCCCTTCCATTAGGATACTGATCTGATATACATTGTATATTATTCGAACTCATTGAATTTGAATTTGAATGGTGATGCTTCAAATTAGGAAGCGTTGAAGCCGTAATAGGAAGTGGCGGTACCGGAGGTGGTCCTATATCCGGTGGAACTTTGCCAGGAAGATCATTATAATAATCACGATCTGGCTCTCTGAGTCCATTTAATACAGGACTGAAAAAATAAATAAGTAAATATAATAAATAAAAATTTTAAATGTTTGAGGAAAAAATAAAAATTAAAAAAATTACTGCAGAGTTGATGGTTTCGTTAAAAATTCTTTAAATCTCAATTCAAATGCTTGACCAATTGTCGAAATAACATCTTGAGCTAGTCCCCCACCGCACTCAAGTACATAGCAAGCTCTCCATTCCTGTATATCTTTCGCAACATAAGCGACAAAGTCGAGAATTTCAGTGTCACCTCCAGAAGCGAATGAGATACGCGGCATTTCATGTTTAGCAATAACTTGACCAGTGTCCAAACTTGTGAGTGCTAAGCTGGTACTGCTTATTGTTAAATTAATGTTGTCACCAGCATGCTCCATGCGAGGCTTATCAGCAATAGCTTTTAATACTTTACGATCAACCTATTAATCATAAAAATTAGTTAATTGACTGTTACTTTAAGGGAAACTCGTAGAGTAAATGATAATTTTAAAACAATTTTTCTCAGAGACGAATTAGAATTTTTGAAAATCCGAAATTTTTAGCCCTCTGTTAAGGTTTAAAAAAATGCTAAAGACTTCCTAGTTTAGGTTTGATATCAGTTAGGAGTTGAACGAGATTTGTAAATAAATTTCATTAGAATCTTCATGTCAGTTTTACAATTTGAATTTTAAAATTTTGTAGGCCAAAATTTTTTCAACAAATTCAATTGATATGATTGTAAGTAATTTTTTTTTAAATTCTATGTTGCAGCGAAATTATCCTCTTTCAATTAAAATTTTAATTTTTTTTTAATTAATTAAGTCATTAAAAATTTTCAAAAAGTGGTAGCACTGTTTAAAATTGTCCTTAGAATAATAAAAAATAATAAATTACTTACTCTTCTTTTTTTATCAGCAGATTTCAAACCCGCTGCTTCACAAACTCGATTAATGCATTCTCTAAAAAATGAATTATAATAAAATATACAAAAAAATAAATAATAAAAACAAAATTCAATATAATAAATATATAAATTACTTGGCAACACATGATCTTGTTTCAAAATCTAAACTTTTCATCGACGTGTAAACTTCAAGACATCCAATGTACTAAAAATCAAAGTAAATGAACAAAAATAAAAATCATTAAAAATAAGTGAATAATAAATAAAAAAATATAAATCAATAATTGCTAATTACCTTTACAGCATAGGTAATCCCTTCTTTGCTCACTAAATGATCAGGGTGTAACCATCCTCGTGCAGGTTTGCTTATAAAACTTCCACCTCCACCAGCAGCCATGACTACATTCCAAATTCTCTGTAAAAAACAAACAAATGACAATAAATAATAACCATTTGAATTACTCGTAATCATAAAAGTAATTGACTGTACAGTAAACTCATCCATGATAAGAGAAAATAGCACTCGTACTATCTCAGACGAGAAAGTAGATCAAATGATAGTACAAATGAGTAATCTAATTGGAATTTCAATGTCTTTGGAAAAGACTCAACATTTGTAATGATTTTATAAAATTAAAAAAAAAATATTTCATTCACTTTTTCTTACCTCGTGTTTTTGTAATTATTGATTACCACTTATTTTATAAATAAATATAAATAGTTTAAATTAAAAACATTCTTGTTAATAAAAAATTTTGCTAGGCCAATACGTTACTTAAGATATAATGCCGTTAGTGTATATATATATCTATATAAGTATATATATGGATACATGAAGGAAACGTATATATATATAATAAATAATTACAATTTTTAGGGTTAAAAAAATTAACTAGTCATCAATACGGCAGTACTGCTAATGATTGTGTTGATAAAGAAAATTTTAATATGGTAATAATATACATATAAATATATAAATATATACACTTCATATATATGGATGGATGTATGTATATAAAACGATAAATAATTAAAAAACCGTGGAACAATGTCTCATGAAATTTGACAGCTGATCAAGTAAACTTTTGCGCATGACTAAATGTATGACACTTAGGTCGTGTTCGCTGACATTTTTTTTCTTGGCGCAGGCGCTTTGAGTTTTAATGCTAAAAGACCGCAACGCAATTAGTGAATTTTAAAAATTGCGCGCTAAGAATTGGATGCGCGCGCACGCTTACGTCAGCCAATCAGTGATGAGGATTTCCATCGGCTCGCTGACGCAGTTCCAGTGCGCTGGTGAAGTCAGTTGGTCATTTTTACTTTCGAGTCAAACAAAAGCTATCGGTTCTGTGTTAATAGTCAGTTAATTTCTGATAATTATTACGTTTTTTATTATTTTAATTAATTTACAAAGGCTAGATTATTCTTATAATAGTTGTCGTTGATTCAAATAATAATTTGTGTTAATTTACGGGGTATTAACGGATAAAATAGTAGAGTTTTCTTGGACTGAGTGTGATGTAGCTGACAATTGGCAATTTTTTGAATTTTATAATAAAATGAGTGAAAGTAGCAGATAGACAAATTTAAAATTATCAATAATTAAAGTGAATAATTGATCAAATAAAATTTAATAAAAATGAGCATTTAAAGAATTTTGAAATTAATAATTGCATTTTTTACAAATATTTTTTTTTTACTTTTTACTTTATTTATTTATAATTCTAAATTTTTCTGTTGTCTATTACATTCACACTCATACCTTAGACGTGATCCGGGTGTTTGAAACAGTGGAGAGATTTATCAAATTTATTTATTATGCGCTAGTAATGAGAATCATTAATAAAATATTGATGGAAATAAAACTTCTCAAGTGTACTTTTAGCCTAATTAATATTCATTAATTTAATTTAATATTTTAATAAAATTATTCAATTTAAATTTTGAAATTTCGCGCCAAGATGGCGCTACTGCGCGTCGTATTTAACGTTCGAATTTTTTCTGAAGTGGGGGGAGAGAGAGAATCGCAAAGTCGATTGCTGTGTATCAACTGGCGGTTCGATAGCGTCAGTCAGTATCATCGACAATGGCAGTAGTAGTCTAGATCCTTCTTTGTTCGTTACGTTTGAATTGAAACACAGTATTGCAATGGCGTCGTGTAAAATTGTGCAGTGATAGTAAAATTTATCTTTTATTAATTTAGATTGTGTAAAGTATTTGTAGTGTAGTTAAATTTTGAGTGCTAGTGAAAGGTGTTACATGTTCAGTGCTAGTGTAAAGTGTTAAGTGGTCAGTGCTACTGTAAAGTGATGGCTGAGCTGATGGCTGATGCTGATAATATCCAAGTTCCTGAGCAAAATCATCTGGCATCGTCTGGTGGGAAATAGCAGTTAAGTGACGTTTGTTTAGCTGCAATACACTTGGAGCAATTTAATTCAAATCTCCAAGTGTATTAGGACACCCTTCTGCGTATTATTTCCCCACCAAGGTTTGTTTAAACACTTACGTGTTTTTTTTTAAATTTTTTAAATATTTTTCTATCATATACGGCCGCCATTTTATTTTGACGTACAATTTTTAATTTTTCTTCAATTTATAATAATTTATTCTTTAAATATTTAAATTTATTGCGCAAGTAATAAGAATAATTAACAAGGGTGCATTCTGGAATGCACCCATAATTTGTACAAGACGATTTTGATGTGCAATTTTAAAAAGTATTTTCTATAAATATTTTGTTTCTTTGTTTAAAAGAAATACATTTTTTTACTGTTGGCTATTTTCAGTATCATCAATAAAATGATGGTATAGTTGTTATTCTTCAATATCAAAAATTAATGGATTCAATCTCATAGACTATTAGGTGTCAGCCATCAGTAAGAAATGTTTTTAAAACAAGAAACTTGGCTGTTACTAAATAAATTTACTAAAAAAAAAAAATGAAACTGAAGTTAGCCGAAATCTAATAATTTTTGAATTTTTTTAAAAACGATAAATTATAAAAAAAAAATATTTAAAAAATTGGACTTGTAGTTTTTTAAATTTTCTACTTGCGCATATTTTTAGTTTTTTTTTTTTGTAATCAATTTGTCGAAAAAAAAATCCGAAAATTTTTAATTGTCTGCTGACTTCAAGATCATGAAATAAATTCAAAATTTTTCGCGCTATTTGCGGGCATGCAGCCGTATAAAAGCGCATGCGTCAAAAAGAGGAATGAGATGACGGATGTTGGGTTGTGTTGAATCTTGAATTGTTGAGTGAAAGGTTAAAGTTTTCGGTTGCCGCAAGCTTATTATTACTTAATAGTAAATATTAATTTTGTGTTTATTGTTATTTATCAATAAAATAAAATGTCTGACGGCGAAGATGACTTTATGTGTGAAGAAGAAGAAGATTACGGTCTCGTAAGTATTATTTTACATTTATTCAATAATTTTACCGGTAATTACATATTTTGTTATACGTTTTAAGGTTATAGTGACTTTACATAGAGTAAAAATAGACTTAATATTTTTAAATATGCTCTAAATACTTTTTTACTTCTCAGAAAATATAATTTATTTCTATATTTTTATTTTAAAAGTTAAAAAATATTTTTTTTTTTTTTTTTTACCAAAAAATTTATTATTTATTTACAGGAATATTCAGAGGATTCTAATTCAGAACCTGATGTTGATCTAGAAAATCAATATTATAATAGTAAATCTCTAAAGGAAGATGATCCAAAAGCAGCGTTACAAAGTTTTCAAAAAGTTCTGGATCTTGAAGCCGGTGATAAAGGGGAATGGGGTTTCAAAGCTCTGAAGCAAATGATTAAAATTAATTTCAAACTTGTAATAATCTTTTTTTAATTAATTATCATTGCAAATGTGCCCGAAGATCGAAACGTTTTTCGCGCAACAAAAAAAAAGTTTTAGAAAGTAAAAAACTTACTAGGTGACTAGATTTCTGAAATGTTTCGTATATAAATGCTGGTATGTTCGCCGAAAATCTTAGACTACCTACAACTTCGAGAACTTTCTCTTAAGTAGTCGAATTACATAAATTTTTTTTATTTTCGTTGGTCGAAAAACAGTCCGATCTTGAGTAACATCATTGCAATTAGTTTTTTATGATACTAGGATCGAAATTTAAAGTTTCAGTGTCTCTACAGCCAGTCGTAACAAGCAAATTTAAGTTCAATGCTGCGAATGAATATTAGCAAACGCGTAAATTGTGACTGCCTTCAGTCAGCAGCAGAAACAAACTTGTTTCGTCCATTGGGAACGAACAAATAATGTTTCTGCCCGACTTGTCATTTGTTTACTAGTAATTTCAGAGCATTAATTTTATTTACGTAAATGACAGCTCTGACTGTGATTAAGTTTTGTAAAAATTAGTATTAATAATAAATAGTATTTATAGTTTCTGCTTAATTATAAATTGCAAATGGCAATTGAATAGTTGATGACACTATTGGTCTTAAATTAACTTGTTTCTGACTAGTTGCTGACACCGAAACTAAGTTCTTATGCAGGTAATCATAAAAAGTCTAGTGTGTAACTCAGGATAAAACACAATTTCAAATTGCGGGTGATGTCAGTCTTCACCCTGGTCTGAAATCGTGTGTTTCATCCCTTGTCACACAATATACTATTATTTTTCCTTAATAATAATAATTGTTAATTATATTATTGTTTAGAATAATTACAAAGAAATGATGACGAGGTACAAACAATTACTAACGTATATCAAAAGCGCAGTAACGCGAAATCACTCTGAGAAGTCTATTAATTCAATTTTGGATTACATCAGTACCTCCAAGAACGTAAGATTACTTTTGAATTATAAATTTAATTAAAAATATAAAGACAAAATTTTCAATTTAATTTTTATTCGAATTTTTGTAGATGGAATTGCTGCAAGATTTTTATGAAACAACTTTGGATGCTTTGAAAGACGCTAAAAATGATCGATTGTGGTTCAAAACAAATACTAAGTTAGGAAAACTTTACTTCGATCGTTCAGACTTTAATAAACTTGCTAAAATATTAAAACAACTGCACCAGAGCTGCCAGACTGATGATGGAGAAGACGATCTGAAGAAGGGAACTCAGTTGTTGGAAATTTATGCTCTGGAGATTCAAATGTACACTGCGCAGAAGAATAATAAAAAATTGAAGACTCTGTATGAACAGAGTTTGCATATTAAAAGTGCTATTCCTCACCCGCTTATTATGGGAGTCATCAGAGGTAATGTTATATTTTATTTTCTAATGAATGAATAGTTGATTGATTGGAACTAAGGAACTAAGTAACGATTGATAAATTTAACATTAAATATTTTGTAGAATGTGGCGGTAAAATGCATCTCAGAGAAGGTGAATTTGAGAGAGCGCACACAGATTTCTTTGAAGCTTTCAAAAATTATGACGAATCTGGCTCTCCAAGACGCACGACGTGTCTTAAATATCTTGTTCTTGCTAATATGTAAGTTATTTTTTTTTTATTCAAATATTTACTGACACTAAAATCAAAGTAAGACCTAGATTATAATAGAATTTTTTTTAATTAAAATTGATTGAGTATGAATTTAATTTTTAAATTTGGGAGAGAGTGAAGTTTTTTAAATGAAAAATTTAATAAATTTAATCGTAGGGATTTTGGTAGTAAATAATACACTAGGAATAAAATTGAATTGTAATTGCACTGTCATAAACTAAAATCAATTGGAATTAAATTTTATTCCTGATATTTATACCCATCGTACGAAATCCTGATATTTTATTTATTCGTTTAATATAAAAACCAAGAAATCATGAAATATTTTATTGAAGCTCAAATTTAAAATCAATTTTTTCACTGATAAATATCGATAAGTAATAAAAGAAAATACTGAGTACATTTTCGATTAATTTTAAATTTTTAGTTTGATGTAAAATTTTTGTTTAGAATCTACATATTTTTTTTATACTTTTAAAAATTGCTTCTAGTTAAAGAGACTAGATAAGTGACGTTTTTATTTAAAGTGTATGGGATGTGATAAAAAGAAACAGTACATTAATAATAAAATAGATTGCGTCCGCTAGTCTGTGGCATTTATTAATATTTATAAGCGTATGCGCGACTCTATTTTCACTTGTAAAATTACGCGGATAATTTTTTTCTAATTATACTCATAAATAATTATTTCAATACAAAGACAAATATTTGATTTTTATTTAAAGTATTTATGTCTTTATAATGCAAAGACATAAATTTTCAAATAGAAAACTTTTTAAATTTATTGGGTAAAAAATGCTTTTTACTTTATTAAATTCCTCATATATGAAAGTACATAAAATATATATTGCATTGAAAGAAAATATGACTTCTACTAAAAAGTCTTTATTGATTTAAGAAGTTAATTTCTTCATAATTATCGAGAAAATACTTTCTTGTCTCGATAATTGATTGACATGCAATAAATTTCAGTTTTATTTCAATCAAATCATTGATTAATTTTTCCGTTGCTGTCAAAATGATCACAAATTTTTTTGTGTTGAAAAATTTCGTGAAAAATAGTTGATTTATAAAATCAAATAAAAATAATTGTCAAGTCGGAAAAAAAATTGTTGCGAAGAATAATGTCCTGAGATATTTAAACCGATGTACTGAGATAACAATTATTCAATAAGTATCCGGTGTTTAAAATAAACATTAATTAAAAAAGTATTTTAATTATTTTATGTCTGCTAATTACTATTAAGAATAATAATAACAGTTAATTACTTAATCAATTAAATGATCGCAGGTTAATGAAATCAGGAATAAATCCATTTGATTCACAAGAAGCCAAACCATATAAAAATGATCCTGAAATTTTAGCAATGACTAATTTAGTATCAAGTTATCAAAACAATGACATAAGTCAGTTTGAAGATATCCTCAAGCAAAATAGAAATAATATAATGGATGATCCATTTATTCGAGAACATATTGAAGATTTATTGCGTAATATTAGAACTCAGGTAATTATTAAATAAATAAATTTTATAAATGATCAAATATCGTAATATTAAAAGTATATAAATTTAAAAGATAATTGAGATTTTCATCTTAACACTGAGATGTTAATTTATTTTTATTATTAATGTAAATATTATTCAACAGGTCCTTATAAAACTTATCAAGCCTTACACAAGAATTCACATCCCATTTATTAGTAAAGAATTGAATATTGATGCATCTGAAGTTGAAAGTTTACTCGTGTCTTGTATTCTTGACAGCAGCATTCGAGGCCGTATTGATCAGGTTTGTGTTTTAAAATTAATATAAATTGATTTTTAATTAATTATTATTATAACAGACATTTAATGTTGAATATTTAAATGTTAAATATATTTTCAGGTGAATCAAGTACTTGAATTGGACAAAAAGTCATTGTGTGCAGCTCGTTATAATGCTCTTGACAAATGGACAAGTCAATTGCACTCATTACACCTCGCTGTTGCTAACAAGATGTCATAAACAATTTTTCAATTATTATTAATATTAATTACTATTATTATTACTAATTATTAATTACTAATTCTAAATAAATATTAATAAAATTAACTGTTAATAGTATAATTTATAAAACTCGTGTCACTTTTAAATAAGAATGTTGATTAAAATAAATTCGAGTGGTATTTTATACGTAAAAAAAAAAAAAACAGCCGCTTATACCTCGATTTTAATTGACAAAAATTATATATATATATATATATATATATATATATATATATAATAAGGTATAAGAAATCAATAATACTCTTTATAATTTTAATTACCGTCACTGATCAATTATATTTTATTTAAACGGGTTAAGGATATTTTATTTACACCGAAACAAATATAGGTTTGGTAAAACGTTTTTTTATTTTTACGTGTTCCAATTAATAATAATACAATGCGTTTTTACACGTTCATATTAAATAACAGCGTTTTTATTGATCGGTATTTTTTGTTGTTTAATTTTTCTTATAAAGTGTAAAAACTTTTTATTAGTCAACTGTATGCGTACTTACAAGTCGACATATATGTGAGAATATATAAATATATATTAAACTGTGCCAAATTTTCGGTACCTTATGAAAATTACGTTGTATGTAACATAGAACAAAAATGGTACTAATTTGAATCCTCCAAGTCAACTACAAAACGTGCGCTCGCTTAAATAAAATTTCCCATTTAAATAACATAGAAAATTTTTTTTTTTAATTTGGAATTTTATATTGGATAAAAAAAAATAACGATTTTATTTGGCATAGTCTAATATATATATATATATATATATATATATATATATATATATATATATAAATATAGTCAATAGATCTAAATGTCTTGGTGTTTCCGGTTGTTCTAAGAGAAGCTCCACGGCGGATGGAGTTGTTCTATATGTCTGAGACTCGGAGACTAAAGTATTGTTATTCCGACTGCGTACACGCCTATGTAAATGTTGGCTCACCTACAGAGTACACGATAGCTCTCGCGATTCACCTTCAAGCTCTAACATCCAACATCTTCCTCAACCTCTCACTACTAAATTACTACAAGTCTCTACCTCTGTTTTATATATGGATATAATACGAATACTATTGCGAGCAAACAATCGCTGTTGCTACAGATAAACTTATTAGACTAGGTGAGAGAATTAAATACAAGACTTTATAAGACATTTTAAGTCAACTATTTTATTTTTATTTTATTACAATACTCTGCGTTAATTAAAAGTGTATAAACTATTTCACTTTAATTAATGTTATTGTTTTTGAAATCAAAAGTTGGTGTAATATTTCAATTCATGTTTTTAGCAATGAATTATTTTAAAAAAAAAGTTTAAGACAGTGGTAACAATATTTTATCTTTATAAAGTGACATTGCATTACGGAAATGAAATTTAATTTTTTATAAAAAAAGTAATTAAATATTTTCTTTTGATGTTTTGTCACATGATTCTGACATTTTATATTTACTGAAATAATTCATTAATTATTAAGTATTATTTGTTATTCAAGTATTTTTATTTACTTTTTTTTTTTTTGTTTTCTACTCAAGTAAAAGAAAAATTCTTTTACGTAAAATTATATTACTTGGCATTTATACTCTTATTCAACATATAAAATAAAACACGGATGCAATAGTATATTTTTAGTTTAGCGTATATAAAATAGCTCGCAGCAAAAAAAGATGTTCATGAGGGGTATATTTTAACGTATCTTTACGTAGTACACTAGGTTGCTTTCATTTACAAATGGAGAACAATTGTAATACACATTTGTCTCAAGCTCAAAACTCTTGTACTCTTACTTTCGCTCTTTTACTCCCACGCTCGTATCATAAACTCATGTACCATCTTGCCTTCTTTCTCTTACATCTCTTCCAAGTTACGTTCTGTTGCTCTATTCTGTTTCTCTTTTATACCAGTACTACTACTGCTGCTACTACTACTACTACTGCTAGTGTCGGTACTGCTCATTCACAGACTCCGGCACTGAAATGGGCCATCAGACTAATTGCAATATACGTAGCAATAGACATTTACACCTTAGGGTGAGTAATATATAACTCGTGACTTCTCATCACGTACTATCTTTATCCCCCGCAACTATTACTATTTTATCCTCTGTATTAGGAGGGAAAAAAGTTTTTGATAAAGGTACTTTTAATAAAATTTAATTATTATTTTTTCATTAAATAACGAAATTCATTAGTCTAAAATATGACAGTTTTAATAATGAAAAATTTGAAACACGCTTGACCCTCCTGTTTAAAAATATTGATTGAAAAGAATTGAAAATGATGAAATTCGGATTCTTTTCAATAACACCCATTACTTTGTTTGTAAATATAGATATACAATTTGCATGGATGGAGTGACCACTTCTCAATTCTTTTCAATCAGTATTTTTAACCAGGGCTCGCGGGCCAACTCAGAAACTTCCCTCTGTTTTTGAGCTGAGAGTGCTCGAAAACATTACTATTACCAAAACTTTTGAACTCTGTGAGGTCAAAATACGATTGGACCTGAAATGTATACGTAATGTATGTAAAAATCGATCGATTCGCGCGTGTTCTACGGTAATCGAATGAGCTTGTTGAGACTTAGAATTGGTCAAACTTTGAAACAAATCGGTCGAGCGATTTACGAGTCATGCAACAAGAACTTGAAAAAAAAAATTTTATAATTTTTATTTTTCGTATAACTTGTAAACTACTCGACCGATCTACAACAAAATCTAATCGGTTCTAGGATATCTAAAGGAGACGTCAGGCAAAAAAAGTTTGCACACACACGCGGTCGGAAGTATATCCAAAAATAGTCAGAATAGTTTCCTAAGACTTCAAAACGTCAAGATCTGATGAAAATTCGATTTTCGAAAATCTGACCGAAACCAATAAATTCTTTTTCTGAAAACTTTCAATTTTCACAGCGAAAAGTTAAAAAAATACTGACATTTTTACTTCTTGGGGTTGAAAAATTTATACCTGTTTATTTTCCTAATTTTATTTTAATTAAAAAATTATCGAAAAGTTTATCGATATCAAAATTACTATGGAAAACAAGATTTATCGTCTTGTTTGATGATTTATCTGTATCACCAAACTGTAAATAAAACTCTAGGGCAGCTTAAAAGACAAGTTTTTAATCACAAAAATATTATTTATTCCCAAACGCCGACTTTCTCCAATTGATATTTATTGCGACAAATCAATAAATGTCTACGACTACTAAATTGTCAGACGTAAACAATTTTTCACTTATTGTTCCCTTGTTTCGTCGAGTTAAAGTACCAGATACTTTGTTGTTATTATTATTGTTGTTGGTGTTATATATACACGTGATCCATTAGCAGAGAATAGAGTAGGGAATAAAGTAAAACATGTCTGTCACTTTTTAACAGCAACATCATACATCATAAGTGTGAGTGAGCTGGAGTAACGTCAGCTGGACCATCTATCTTGCAGAGCTTAATGTTGGACGTATATAATGTACAGGGCGTAAAGAATCTCACTTGTCTCACTAGCCGTTCAATTGACTTGTATTATCAGCCTCAGCTTAAAAATTCATTTTTCAGTCATTAAAATCGTGTATTGTCTGAACGTTTTGTTTTTGCTTCTGTATATTTTTATGAGACTATTTTTGTATAACTTTTAAAGCTATTTCTTTATCAAGGAAGACTGGTAATCCTTAGCATTGCTGTTATATTCTCACACAAATATTCCAACCGAGCAGTTGTCCTGACAGTTGTGTATTATCCCTGTTGATAAAGTACACGTCGTCAAGAGGAAAAAAGATCTTTGAAAATTGTAATAACAGTATTTCTTACTTCACTCTTTATTTTTATTTATTATCTGGACACTTTTTTTTTCTCTGTATAAATTATTTTTTTTTTTTTTTATAATAATTTTTATATAATTTCTACCTCTGTCTTTTTTTTTTTATTTACACAAATTAATAATTTTAAAAATTTTAACTAAGTAAATATTTAAATTAATTGAAAGAAAAAATAAAATTTATTAAGTAAATAAAAAGTAATATGAATTTATATAATAAAAAATGGCAACTAAGTAAAATAATAAAATGGATTTTACTTTAAGCGAAAATTAAACATGTATAGTACGTTAAAAATTTTGATTATCGTGTCTGTGGATACCAAAAGCTTAACTGTTATTTGCGATCGAGTTAGTTGGGGAATAGAGTTTCTCTTCTCTGTGTCAATATACACCATCCGTGTGCCGTTTTACTCTGATATAATCCACGAGTGATTAACATCAACGCATACACCCGGGGATCGACACAGACATTATTGACAGCCACATTCAGAATTACGAGTAACATCGTCGCGCGGAAATATAAAAAGATTAATAAAAAGTTTCAATTTAAATTCATATGAATAATAATATAACTTTGAACATATTTTGATATTAAATAAATAATATGATTAAATGAAAATAATTATAAAGTAGTAATTGAAATAAAATATTTGTCGTTATTTAAAATTTACGAACAAAGTGAGTAAATGGAAGCGAAAGACTGTACGAGCTGATAGAAATTACGTCGATTTCGGTAGCGTATAGTTGAGTAGAAATACTCAAGGAAGAAAATATATATGTATATACATACATGTAGTAGACGGTAAGACTCAATTACAGCAGCGTTGGCTTTCGAGTAAATATCAGACTCAATCCCCTGGACATACGAGCTTTAGGATTTCAATCGACTCGCTCAGCTACACTAGATGCACGATATCTCAATCGAAGCTCAAGCTCAAGCTCATCCTACAGTAGTTCCTCTTCTTCATCTATATCCACTTCCGGTTGCCCGTGGCACCAGTTTCTCTGTACAGAAGGATGTAGCAGGTCCTCTAGTATCCGGACACTGTAGTAGTTATCTGTGAATGAGATGAAGAGAGACAGCCGAAGATACATTTGGTTGATGGCCTTTACTCTAGGTTAAGATATCTCACAAGGCCTTATTCTTGCTAGCTTACTCATGAGCTCGTGGAGTCATGGATTCAATCCACCTGAATTTGATTCTATTACGTTTGCTCAATTCCACGTTAAACACACTCATATATATATTGAACAAATTATTGAATTACATGCTGGATTATCGCACGATTGCGACATCATTTAAATTATTCTACTTTGATTAATCGAGATGTCTTACTCATCTACTGCTAATCATCCTAAAAATTAATAATCCATGCGGAAAAAAAACTTTTTGTAACCAGAAGATAAGAGAAGTACAGTAATGAATTTCTGCTTTAATATACGGATAACGAACAATTCGTTTTGATAACGATGTTCTTGATAATATAATACTTCTAGTGCAGTTGTCATCCTATAACTTTATATTTTGATACTTTTTTTTACGATTACGTGGCTGGAATCGGCATTTTCGAGGCCAATAGCTCTCCTGCTAAGACTCCATGTCTTCTCTTAATTGCTATTGTTATTTTTCTAGTACAGGGGGTCGGATTTAACTCACCTGAGCAGTTCTCGCTCTGTAATCCGATTTTCCATATTTGTTTCTTACGACTAAATTGCCGAAATTAGTTGCCTGGTTTGAAGCAAGATGATGTTGTCATAATAAATATTATGTTTTCGTAACCAATCGGCTACTCAACTACGACACAATGTTATTTGTAATGTTATAAAAACGCCATTTGTTACCGTAAACTTATTATGGTTGTCACTATAAAGAAATCGTTCTTTTGTTATGAGGACGAAACTCTTTTTCTCCGTGCATACTAACATTCAATTATGTATTTACATTTTTTTATGAAATTAGTAGGGCGAAATGTAATTTTATTAACACTTCATTTTTTGGTTTAGAAAAATTATTTAAGAAAATTTTTTTTAATCTTGAGGTCATTGATTGCTACGGAAATTTCTTTGTTAGGATATTTGTTTTAAATTTTTAAGCGATTCGAGGTACTTGTGAATTATTTTAAACTACGATACTTTTTAAATTTTGATGACAATGTGAAAAAAAAGTAAGTTTTTTCAATGGCAATTTAAAATTTTTCTATAATTCATTTTATGATCTTGAAACTGAACTCCAAAGTGTTAAGTTTGTATGGTTTTCATAAATATTAAATTTTTAATAGAAAACATAAAAAAAAATGTAGAAATTTCAATTGCTGACATGATTGTAAAATATCTAGATGGTTTAAAATTATTTTTTTACTCTGGAAAAACATTTTCAACTTGAATATTAATATAAAAATTTAAAATACATGTTCATAGGTATCTTTAAATTTTTCAGTGTGTTCAGTATTTTCTTTGTGCCATGAATTTTTTTTCTTTTAAAATTCTTGTTTAAAATAAAAATTTCAAAGCTTATTAAAATTCATATCTATTTTTGCTCTCTTGAATTTAAAAATATTATTTTATTTATTTTTATTATGCATAAGTTTATATATGTAGTTTGATGAGTCAGTCAAGTAGGATAAAAGTCACAAGTGTGTACATGTCTAGAGTACACAAGAATCGAGTTAAATTAAAGCTCTTTTTCTTATTTTTTCGTGTAAAGTATCGTACGTTTAAAAAGTATCCCAACTTTTTTATTTTTAAACTCTTGAGTTGTGACGTTAACATACCAGCAGACTTGCCTACTCGCTGTACTGCTTAATATTGCATCGTAGTTGGATAGAAGAAGTGAATGTATACATGCTACACGCTCGATGCAGCAACACATTTGCACAGTGGATGCACACCTGAAATCATGTGCCCCAACCTCTACCAATTTCATCTTCTATATACAACTTCTTTTTTTTTTTTTTTACTTAAATTTCATATGTGGGCTTTAATTTAAAATTTTCTTTTCATTTTATATAAAATATTAATTTTTTCCTTTTTATTTAAAAAAAAAAGGCTCGTCGATTATATTTTTAAAAAAGATCTAGTAGATTCGGGGTCGGAATTGAGATGGGATCTTTACGTTTTCCCGAGCAGGAAATATACGATGCCAAGTTAAAGAGGATGAGTAGCAGTAGCAATAGCAGTAGGTTCAGTGTAGTGTGGGGAAGAACAAGTTGAAGTGATGCTGATGGTGGTGTAGGAAGAATTACTGGTACAAGTGTGAGAGAAAGAGAGACAGACGATGAGGGATGAAAGAGAGGCCTCAGTGGCAAGTCTGGATCTTGGGAGCCATACTTATTGAATATTAAACGGGGTACAGAACACCCTCGGGTACAAATGAAGTAGAGGGGTGTCTTACTGTTATGTATATAATGGTGTAGAGTGTCTCTTTGCTCTTTCTAACGGCAGCAGCATTCATACCAGCTGGCAAGAGAAGAGCACGATTCTCAAATGACAAAGGCAAGCGTACGAGGGTGATAATCAGTTCACCAGAATATTTCCATCAGGGATTACTTGGTTAATTTATAATATATTCCTACGACTACACTACACTCATTTAATTTCTACATCAACTTTTACAGATAATTTCATTTTTATTTAAGTTTAAATTTGCACTGTAAAAAAGGGAGTGAATTTGGAGTGAGTGCGGATTTTATTTCAATCTGCATTCGCTCTGTTACTCGGAGCTCCGGAGTTTTTTAAAAAATCACTTTGCATAAGGAGTAAATAAAGAGTTTGTCTTTTCAGCGGAGTAATTTTGGAGGGATCTGGATTTTATTTAAATCTGTATTCACTCGGGATTTGGGCCGCGTTCAATCCAAAAATTTTTTACGATGTAATTATTTATTTTCATTAAATTAAAAAATTTATTGAGTTTAATACAACCGCTGATCTGTAGTCTTTTAGTCAGCTTACATATGAATAGTAAAGATAATTTTCTGAGTAGTCAATGGAGAAAAAAAAATGATAGTACCAGCAAAAAATTTTTTAAAGTAAATCTCACTAATCAATTCTAGTGAGCTGGCTTTTTTTAGTATGAGGTAAAATAGTTACCTTAACGAAAAATTCAAATATCGGGTACCATAAAAATATGATCAATATTACACTCTTGGATATGTAGTAGATACTAAAATAAATTTTCAGAACCCCTTTTAACTATATATTGTCACAAGCAGGAACTATTAATTTTTCTAAGGGTGGAAAATAATGTTCTATATAAAATCTAACTAATAATCGCTGATAAAATTGAGAAAATTCGATTTTTTAAATATAATTTCGTAATTTATGCTCAATATAAATTTAAAATTTATAATTTAATCATTTTCATAAATTTTAATTTCAAAATATGAGACAAAAAAGTAAACAATTCTACCCCTTTTTTTATCGATCGTTAAAAAAAACGAAAAAGTAATAATTTAATTTATAGTAAAAATATGACTGATATAAAATTTTATTTTATGATCTTAATAAAATAAAATAAACATATAAAAAGAGTTTTTTCTTTTGATTCTTGTTTGATTATTAAATTCTTGGTCGGCGTCAATCACGCAGTTGTGTGTGTCGGGTATGAGAGAACAAGGTCGTAAGCGAGATAGCGGTTGAATCACCAGCTATACACATACTTAACACTAGTATATATAGTGTTATCTGTGTGAGAGAGGGATGAATTCTCTTGCATGCTCGACTAGTAAATGGGACGATAGCGACACCCGATAAGCTTGTCGTGGAAGAGCGTCGCGTTTACCTCTTCTCTTACATATATGTACACACTCATACCCATACATTGACAAGTCTAGTCTAGTCTAGTCTAGTAGTATCGGCGTAGACTGAGTTAGGTAGGCATGGACAGGGATCTAGACGAACATTCACAATGTGTGAACATCAGTTGAGGTCGTATGTGCATCATCTATACATTCAATATACCCGTTATACACTAGACGTGTGCTTCTGATGAGGTTGGACGATGAACATCAATGCGGAGGCAGAAGTGTGAGCACGGAGATCAAACCAACGGGACAAGTTCCCGTCATGTATTGCCTCGTTACTCTGCTGCTCACCCATACAGATATCGCTCTTGTGTGCTTTATCTCAATAATTAATTACATTTCGCATAATATAAACATGTCAATTGTTATTACAATTTAAATTAAAACAAATAGAGAACTCGGGGCAAAATGAAACGGTACACGGAGAAAAAATTATAGTAACTGTTCCTAGTACGTTTATGAAATATCATCCCATACCGTTATGGTAATGATTACTTAGGATTATGGGATATAGACCCATACTTTCTGGGAAAGTTTCCATAAGTATGGGAACAATTCCTATCATTATGGTAACAGTTCCCATATCGCATGTGAAAGAATCATGGTAATGATTACCATACTCATAGGAATAGTTCCCATAAGCAAATAGGAACCAATCCTATAATCACATTGTAACGCTTCCTATAATATTATGGTAACTATTCCCATAATATTATGGTAACTATTCCCATAATATTATGGTAACGATTACTACAATATTATAGTAACCATTACCATAATTCCATAGGAACTATTCCGATACCATATGGGAATTATACCCATAATTATAGGAATGATTACCATAATATATATGGGTGCCGTTCCTATAATCAACATTTCAAAAAAACCGGTTACCATGCAGTATTGGAACCATTCCCATAATATATTGTAACTGTTACTATAATTTTCTCTCCGTGTATATATACTATATTTAGTTTTAATACTATACTAAAATACTATTTTAGTATAGTACTACATACATACTATTTTTAGTTTTTTTTATCTTCCCGCCACGAAAATTGAAAATTTTCAAAAAAAGGGAAGTTATTGGTTTCGATCCGATTTTCAAAAATCGAATTTTTATCAGGTCTTGACATTTAGAGACCTTAGGAAGTTATTCTGACTATTTCCGGATGTTCGTCCGTCCGTCTGTGTGTGTATGAGCTTCAAAGAGTTCAAAAATTTAAAAATAATAACATTTTCAAACTTTTTAAGCTTTAAATCCACAGGGTCAATCGTTTTTTAGATTTTTTTTCAAGTGCTTGTTATTTGAATTATTTAATAGAGAATGCAGAAAGTTAATTCTGAGGTAAAATGGGCCACGATTGTAAGTAAAACAATTTTTTTTTAATGAAAAATTTTAATTGACCGTAACGGGCTGATTAACTTGCCCCATTTTCTCTACAAATCGTTACAAATAATTTTCAAATAAAAAATAATTTTTTTTTCTTAAAAATGGTGTCGCATTTTGTCTCAGGTTACTGTAGTTTTATTTAATTAGTTTTTTAACGGGAATCGAAGGAAAGATTTTATTGTTTACGTGGTAAAAATTTAAAAATAATTGGCAGTGTAGAAGAAAATAAGAAGTTAAAAATAGATAAGAGCAATGAGTAAGATCGCGTGTTGTATTGACCAATCTTTAGTAATTTATCTATAGATTAATATCGTATAGAAGAGTTTTAAGGTGGTGGTATGCTGTAGTGGTCATTGATATTGGATCTATTGCCATTAAAAATATTAATGGTATATTGAATAAAATAAATTGCCAGAGATATCGATAAGAATGTTTGGAGTAGGTGGGGAAGCTAAAGAGAGAGGGAAGTAAGTTTGGTTGATCGACATAAACCGCAGAGTTACTAGTTGCATCGTAGCTTCGATTAATCAACTACGTTCGACCACGCGTTTACTTTTTCTACTTGTTTCCTGTACTGAGTATCGTACTCTCAATGCCTTACTCTACTCTTATATACACTACTGTATATACTGTACTGTGCTGGTCGGCCAAGAATTTTCTATCGCTTTCCCTGATGCCGTTTTTCTCTGTCGTGGTTACATGCTGCGGTAACCACTTTGGAAATCGATATCCCAACGATACACCTAAAGAACCAGTCAGAGTAATGCGGGATACCAGATAGATAAAAAAAACATTAATTTTTATAAAATACAATAGGTATCATTCTGTCGGTTAACATATTCTGAACCGACGTTCATGACGTTTTAATTTAATTTTCTTACTCAATTTTTAACTTCTTTTCAATAATTTATTAATTACATTTTCCGTTCATTTATAAATTAATTAAATTTATTTATATGATATTATAATTTAATAAATCAGGATACATTAGTCGCCTTGCATTAATGCAAATTTAACAATAACATATGAAATTTATAACGAGGTCACGAGTAGATATTTTAAGAAAGGGAAATAAAAATTTATAAATATGTAAGCTGTAATATTTTGGATGAAGAATTTTTATCTTCAGTATCAGATGGAATAAAGAGCTAAGATAAGATGAAAGAAAAAATAGCAAAGTGTATGATGATATGTCACGTTCGAGTTCTGGATTACATTTATACTTAAACTTCTGTACCGGTTACACAGGTAACGGGTGTAAAACCCAAGGGACCAATGCGCCAATACGTGTCTATAATCTTCCCTTTACAATCATCGTGTTCCACAGTTTCTCAACGTTTATTGACCGTTGTGTTACGCACCTCACACGCCTACGATTACTTTTGCCTGTTACACTTTACTGTTAGCTTATATTATATATATATATATAGTCATAAGTTGAGATACAGAATATTATAGGAAAAATTTTGATGTGAGATTATCGATATTCTTGAAACGTTTGTCGTAACAACTCCATTGGGAATTTATATTCTTCAACGATATATCATAAACCATAACTAGCTCTTACTCAGTTATCTTCTGTTATTTTATCTTTACATATATGTTCGTCATGGATTTTTTATTATCATTTTTATTTTTTTATATGTATACTATACACAAAAGATGAAATTAAGAATTAAATTTATTAGAACGGATGTGATTTTAAATTTTATAAATATACATTTATACAAAGTTATAAATGAGTAAATCTAGAAGCTTTTAGTCTCTGATTAAATTTAAATAATTACATTAATTATTAATTGATGGTTCAATTTGAAGGAGGATATTGCTAAGAATGAGGTCAGAATCATGGATTAAAGTTTCTTGGGGATTGATCGATAGATGCTAGTGAGGGGAAATGCATTATCAATGTAAATTTTGGAATGTCTTGGTGGGTAAGGATGCCGGATGATTGAGCTGCTGAAAGACAATGCATAGTTTTCTTATCTTGAATAGTTTATAGTCTAGGTTTTATATGAGATTGCACGTTTCAAGTTCGTGATTTTATGCATCTAAAATTTAATTTAACTAAAATGAATTTTTTTTTATATTTTTATAATTTTAATGAATTATTTGAATTTATTAGTATATATGTGTACATAGATATTATATTTAATTGTAATTAAAATAATAAAGAAAACATTTTTACACTACCGGAAGTGAATTCAGAGTGAATATGGTTTTTAAAAAAAATTACTCTGCATACAGAGTAAATAGAGACTTTGTTTTTTTAGCGGAGTCATTTCGGAGTGGGCTGGATTTTTTTTTAATTCACATTCCCTCCGGTTCGGAGTTTTTATTAATTATTTGATACCGAATAATTTATAGCGTTGGTATTATTGTAGCAAAAACTGTATCACTTTGAAAAATTATTCCCATTTACGTGCGTGTATAAGAACGAATTTTGAAAATTTATTTCTTGAAAACGGTGAACTGGGTCGATTTGAAATTTTAACAATAATCCTTTATTTTATAACTCTTTCGATAAAAAAAATTTCAGAATTTTTGTATTATTTTGAAAACTTGTATCGAATATCCTTAAAATAAACTTCTCTTCAGAGTAAATTTCTCTTCGAGGAGATTAAACAAATAGTCATTCACTCCACATTCACTCCAGATTTAATCCGCGTACACTCCGTAAATTTTTGACAGTGTAACGATGTGGGTTAGTTGGTTTTTTTCCTTTTTTTTTTTTATTAATTAAGTAACTGAATTTTTTCGGTTGAAAATAAAGACAAATTTTTTATTTTTACTCGAACAATTTCGAGTAACATCTGATAGGTCCCACGCTCTCAACTATAGTATCTGTCAGCCAGACCGACAATAAGCTGATAATTGAGCTTCTGCATAATTCCGCTTGCCTGAGTTTATAAAGATTTAATAATAAATCTCTAGTATCCGAGGACATAGACTTGTATTTTTGTCTTTGACCTCTTTTTATTATTTAGAACCCAAAAAGAGTGGCATAACAAACAAACACCTATACATTTACTTTTATTTATTCAAAAACTAAAGAATGGATTTTTTTTCTCTTGCATATTTAATGATTTTATTATTTATTTACTCTGAACAAATTTCAATCAATACTTCAATAAGAAAAATAGTAACCAAATTTTTATAATAATTATTAAATTAAAATAATAATTTTGTGAGTTTGAAATATGTCAAACCGGTGTAATGATTTATGGGCAACGTGTTTTCTTTTAGATTAGTTCATTTTGAGTTTGGTTTGCGAACGTACGGTCTCCAAATCCCCAATGTAATTAGTAAGACAATACAAAACAACTGATAGTTATCGCAGTAAACTTCGTTATAACCAGACAATCATTTTACACAAGACAATTATTTTCTTGTACAATAATTGTATCATCAGATGATATATATCGTACTGTCGAGTTTATAATTAATCTTCAGAATTTAATAAAATTTCAAATATTAGTAAATAATTATGAGAAAAAAATCTAATTTAATTTTTGAAGAGCTATACTTTCTAAACATGAATGAGAGAAATAGGTGAATATTTACTAATTTCAAGTGCAAATCCAACCACTTATTTTAAAAAGTGGTTCAATTGGCTCGAGCCAGTAAAATTTTGATTTTCATACATTTTACATTGAGCCGCATGAGAAATTACAGATTTTATCGAAGTAACGTCTTCTCTGTAACTTTTCAAAAATTTATTCGATCTTTTTCTTACACTGTGAAAAATTTCCAACAAATTTTACTATGGGTGCATTGTAACACCGGACCATAAGAAAACTGGTACAAAATTTACAAGTGTCTTATAGTAAACGGTATGCGCAGACGACACGATTAGGACCTATGCGCATTCGTTTACTATGGGACACTTGTAAAGTTTGTACCAGTTTTCTTATGGTCCGGGGTTACAATGTACCCATAGTTAAATTTAATGGGAATTTTTCACAGTGTATATTAAACTACTGACATATCGAATTCTGAGCAATAATTTTAAAAATGAGTACACGGAAAGAAAATTATAGGGATGGTTCCCATAATTTTGTGAAATTCTTTCCTATACTAGTATAGGAATTACGACCAGAAATTATGGGAGCAGTTCCTATACTTGTAGGAATGTTAACCATAATTATAGGAATAGTTCCTATAATTATAGGAAGTATTCCCATACCATTATGGGAATGGTCCCAACAATTATAGGAATGGTTCCCATAATAGTATTGGAACCGTTCCTATACCGTTATGGGAATCATTTCTATAATATTATGGGAATGGTTCCCATACTATCATAAAAATATTAATTTAAAAAAAAAAGTATAAAAATCACTTCTACAATACACAGAAATATTATTAAACATAAAAACAAAAATTTAAACATTGAAAAAAATTCGTATTTGGCAAAAAACATCAAAATTTTTAACAGAAATTTTTGTCAGCGCTGAATATTCAAGAAAATTCAAATTTTGGAAATGAAAAATTTTAATTTTGTTAAATTTCAAATTTTGAAAAAATTTCTACACTATTTTGCAAAAAAAAAATTGTATATTATAGGGATGGTTCCCATAACATTATGGGAACAGTTCTCATAAGATTATAGCAATATTTCCATACGATTATGGGAATAGTTCCCATAATGATATTGGAAGTAATTCCGATACTATTATAGGTATATTATTCCCATACTATGTATTATAGGTGTAGTAATTCCCATACTATATATGATTCCCATAATGATATGGGGTTAGTTCCCATAATATTATGGGAATGGTTCCCATAATAGTATGGGAGTTTTACCCATACTATTATAGGGTATAATAGTATGGCTACAGTTCCTATATCATTATGGGAACTCTTCCCATAATGCATAGGAACGCTTCCCATAATTTTCTTTCCGTGTACTTACTTAAAAAAATACAAAATCATTCAAAAATTAATTTTACTTCAGTAGATGAACTTACACGTGATTATAAAAATTTTTATAAAATATTCTGACGATTTCAGGTCATGTATTTTTTTACTTGATTAATTTGAAGATAAAATAGTAATTAATTAAATAAAACTGAGACTTTTCAATAATTAATTATCTATTTAAATTATGAAAATGCAATAACGATTTTTAATCAAAATTTTCTTTTAGGATGATATTTATTCATATTTTTGTTAATCTAGTAATTTAATTACACATCTTAATCGCGAATCGTTAAGTTCTTTACTGTCACTTAAAAATTTTTCATTGATGCACTCCTATTATATCTATTTACACTTCATATAATACAATGAAAGTGACATAAAAATCACACTATTTCAAGGAGAACATTCAAATAAACAAGTCTGGTTTTATTTTCAGTCGGTTAAATTTTATATTAATTTTAAAAATTCAATTTAATCTTCAATGTTACTGACGCCGGTTCAGTGGGTCAGTTGTACATGATCACGATATTTTTATCACAGAATTATTCGACGTTTTTTTCTGCATTGGCTGTAGATTTTTTAGCAGAGTCTTAATGACTACAGTACGGTAGCCCTTTTTGTTTAATTATGATAAATATCAAAGGTCGGAAATGATTTTTCTGTACAATTTAAGTGAACACATTTTGTTTTGTATTTTAATTTTCTGCAAATTATTGAAAATTGCATGACTGGTACTAAAGAAAATGGCGGTTGGTTTTGAAAAATTAAAAATTTATCAGATAAAATCTTTTAATCAAGTTTTAATTATAGAATCTCTGGTAAGAAAATTTCAAGTTAAAAAATAATAAAATTTTTTCTCGATCAAAAAGTGGCTGGCAAATGGCTCAGGTAGTGAACACAAGGCCGAAAATTCTTGACCGATAACTAGGCCTGAAATGGCGAAAAACTTGAAAATTTCATTTCCAATATTGCTTGAAATTTTTCAAAGTTTTATAATATTATTTTTAAAAAAATACTATGGCTCAAAGTAAGCTGACTTAATTTATCGGGAAATTTTCGGCCTGTTCATTATGAAAAATAAAATTTCGGTGTACATTCGGCCAAATTTCGACATTTTCCAATAAAATTTTATAACTTTCAAGTGATTTCGCCCAGATGTAGGCTTTTCGGCAAAAAATTTTTATAAAACTAAAATATTTTATACTTTGATTGTTACTCTCTCGTACAACGGGGGTGCAGTGGCGTAGGAAAACCACAGAAAAAACCTAGCCAGTACAGTTTTTCGGTTTGGGTGAAGCTCCAGTGGTCGATAAAGTCTCCATTTTACCGATCACTGGATCTTCACCCGACGCCTAACGGTCAGAGACCTTCGTTCGAACCCAACGTGTGGCTAAGCGGTCACCCAGCCAAGTAGTAATCATGCTCGATGCCACTTAACTTTGGTGATCGCCCGAGCTACATGCTGCCTCAGCCACTTTATAAAACTAAAAAAGTTATCAATAAATATTTAACTTAAATATTATAATGATGCGAATTTCCGTAAGTGGTTATGCATGACCGTGCAGTCATGTTGAGTTGAGTATGTTAAGCGAACAAGTTTAGTGGGCAGTTAAGCCGTTGCATAAGTAGTTGCTGACTGTTTTATAGAAAGTTCAGGAGAGCTTGAGAGTTTCGTTCACGCATTTTGCCGGGCATTTAGCCATCACAGATGAGTCAGTTGCTACTTGCTGGAATAGAATTGACTAAATTTGGATGCAGGATGATGTGATGTGAGCAGTAGAGAGAAGAGTAGTAGAGATAAGAGCGAGAGAGAGGTTCAGAGACGGATTTAATGGTGTGGCTAGGAGTCACTAACATACAACAACGGGGTCACTTGGCTGAGGGGTAATAGGGTAGTTCATAGTAAAGCTAAGCTGCATCAAAGAGAATTTCCCATCTTGTGATACGATTGATAGCACACTACTGTATACTCTCAGTACTCTGTTGCTGCCGGAATGGCTAATAGTCTACTGTTGGCGCAATTAAAGTATCATTGCGTTACTCAGCACGGGTGAGCTGTCGCAAACGTGGCTTTTGATTATTCTCCAACGTTCAAACCTTGTGTTGTCTATATACATATATGCAGTGTAGTCAGTTAGTGCGAAATATTCGGATTGGACAGCGAAAATTCTGTTTAGTCGGTAATTAGAACAATCTTTGTCATTAACTTCAGCAATATTTAATTACTTTATACATAAAAAATTTTATTAATTAAAATTTTTAAGTAAATATAAATAATTTATTTAAAAATAAAATAAATAAGAAAATGAAGAGTTTTTAATTACAAAAAAAGTATATTAATATTATGGATAAAGTAATGAAAAAGTTATTAATTATTTAAACAGAAACTTGATATAAAATTTATCAGCGTCTTATTATAAAGTAAAAATAAAAGTTAGATGTATACATAAATTTTTTTTAAGTCTTCCATGAACTTCAGAATTATGTACAACGTCCGAGAGTGAGCTGCTTCCGGTTAAAATTCATTCAACTTTTATAAAGTCTAAAGGCATCGTATATATATACTAATATTTATCACAAGTAGAGTTTGAGTTTTATCGTTTTTTTTATGCCTCGAATAATTGATATCTAAGGTCTTGGCCTGCAAATCAAAAAGCCTTTAAGGGTTGTTTCCTTATTTAACTTTCTTTTTTATTTTCTTCAACATCAATTATAAATTTCTATTCGATAATTCAATGCAATCGAGTTGAAAAGAAAATCTACAACCGACTGGCTCATTAGAGGTTAGTAAATTATAATTGATTGTTTTACTATTATTATTATTGATTAATTAAGTAAATAAAAAGTTATTGATTATAAATATGAATATAAATAAATTAAACACTCGGAAATATGATGATGCAGTGTAACATTGTTTGAATACTACTGTAAAGTAATGTAGTGAATATTTTTGTCCATAAAATGCAATGCAATGTCTAGAATTTCGCGTTGATTTGTCTGGAATTTTTGATAGACAATATCAGTTAATTTGAGAATTTATTAACGTTAGCCATTAAATATTTGACATTACTTAACTTGAATAATTAATAAATAAATCATTGTCCAAACCAACACGACATTGTTGAAGGTAAAGTTATTCGACAGCAATACATATTAATACTTTTGTTTATATATTGGGGTGGCCGTTAAAAATTAAATTTTCTCAGGCACCCTATAAAAAGTTTCTTTTTAGTGAAAAAATACATTGGGAATTTGGTTTTTTTTTTTAAGTAAAAAGAACACGTGTCGAAGGACGATCAAAGTTCACTTTTCGATACAATCGCGGTTTTTTTTTCATATCTCATGAAATATGCATATTAAAGGAAAAAACCATAGGAACAATTTTTTAGGAAACTAAATTTTTGACAAAAAAAGTCATGTTCATTTTTTTTATAAAAAGTTTATTAATACTAAATACTATAGTGACAGAATAATTAAAACATTAATTGATTTAAAGAAAATTACTACGACCGTTTTTTTTTCCCGCGTAATTTAAGAACGGTTATCAGATAATTTTGTCCAAGCTTTTCTATGCAATAAAAGCTCTAAACGTAAAATAAAGACACAGACCCGATGCTTTACTCTATGAACTAGCGAAGTGCACTTCAATTTTTTGATAACTTTCATTTGTTTACGAGAAAAGCTTGGACAAAGTTCCCATTTACTGTACAAGTGCAACAAAGATAGTACCGTTTATCCAGTTGAGTGCGAATAGAGAAACAAATGAAAACGCGTCTTAAATGTAATTTGAATGATATAGATAAGTCGCTTTATCTCAATACTTGGCAATAAAAAAAAATTTTAACCAGGAAAAGGCTCAAATTCAAGTCAAGACCTTTCTAACGATACCAAATTTAATAACATTAACCAATTTTACACTGTAAAAAAAGTGGTGTTAAAAATGGACTCATTTTAACTCCGCCCGGTGTAAAAATGAAATTACACCGGTGTTAAAACGAGATAACCGGTGTAAAAACAGGGTAAACTGCGTCCGCTTGGAGAATGAACTTTAAAGATTATAAAACACAAAAAATGTAGATGATATTAATTACTATCGAATTCAGTTTTAAAATTTCACTGTAACTAGATAACTTCTACTATAAAATTCTCTCCATGTACAGATAAATTTATGTAGAGTTTGATATGATTTTAGCTAGTACTATTCTCTTGAATATTCGTAGGCAATGTTTCACTAATTAAATTTTAAATGATATCAATTCTACATCAACTTTCGCGTGATCATTGAGTTTTTCGAATTAATTGCCGTCGGCGGATATTCGCGCAAGGCCAATTAATTATATATACTGTTATCATTATTTGTACTTTTATTTACATTGTAAATAGTAAATTTATTGTTAAAGTAATTATGGTTTCAAAGACATACTCATAAATTAATTGGGTCATTCATAAGAATTATATATTTTGTATTTTTAATTAATTCTTAATTACAATGCGTTTTACTTTTACATCAGTTACTTTCAATAACGTATTGACAAGTGATTGATACCAATATTAAGGATTTATCAAGATACAGAAAAAAATAGTAACTTATCTAATCAAAATTGTAAATATGAGCTGTTATTATAAGCAGCAGACCAATTAATTTTAGTAAACAATTGTTACTTTAATCAACTGGATTATTTGGATAGTGATATAAATGTAATTAAGACGTTAATGAAACATTGATAATTATCAAAGTAAATTAATTGCAATAATTACTCAATTAAATGCAGATCAATTGTCAGCAGTCGCAGTAAATCTGGCTCATGGTCTAAACATTACCTATATTATACATATGTTATCTGTGTATATATGTATGTTTAGTTTAACCCTAGGCTTACGGAGACTTGGCGACATGTGACATTACTATGTTTCACGATTAAATTCCGCTTACCCCTCACCAATCCTTTCTCTTCACCCTCTACTCACTTTACAACTATACTATTCTACTGTATTATACTACTGCACAACAGTCACACTAAAATCTATTGGTAAATTGTCAACGCTCTCAAGTTCACTTCCTCTCATTGTTATGTACTCTATTGTATTTATATAACATTCAATTCAATATATATATATATTCACACAGATACAAATTCATATATATACATATATATCTATATATATTGACTTGATAAATTAATTTCATTTTACTGTGAATTGATTAAACTCTCGCTTTTGAATTGAATAATCTCTACAATATCTACATTTATATTTATATATTTAACGAATATATTATATTTATATAACTATATTAAATGTTAACGGAGATGAATTCAATATTGAATAGTCAAAAATTTCACATATTGATTGTTTATCAATTATCTCTAAGGTAAAATATACATTTTATTTACGTTGAAAAAAAAAAAAAAAAAAAGTGTAGAAATGAAATTTATATAAATGTACATAATAATCGAAATAGTATGTACGTTCACGTCATGCCGTATACTAAGGTAAATATTTATCTTTGTTACGTTCATGATCCTTTGATAATATTTGCCCCTTCGAATTTGCATGATTGAATTAAGCAAATACTCAACATTATTTTGCTATAACTCAAACTGTTCGAGCTATTAATTATTATTGCGCTTTTTTATTAATTATAGTAACAATAATAATGTTGCATGTTAATTAAACAATGTTTGACAAGTGATATTGATACCAGATATACTAAATAATTTTAACGCTGTTTCGTTGATTAATTAAAATCTATGTTTAATTAATAACATACGGTAAAAAATAAGAAATGAATTCGGAGTAATTACAGATTTTATTTAAATTCACATTTACTCTGATTCAAAATTTTAATATTTAAATAAATTCCTTTGAAGGTGACTTTAACTCCGAACCATAGTTTCAATATTAAAATAAACTCCCCTTCGGAAAAAATTACAATCCAAGGGGATTAAATTAATATAGGGGAAGAGGGGGAAAACGGGCCCCTAAGCGTTTGGGGACTCATTTCGCCCCCATACTATTCGAGGCACTCAAAATTTTAAGGGGCCCATTTACCCCCCCCCCCCCCCCCCCCCCCTACACAAATTTTTACAGTACATACACTTCAAAAAATTTTGGTGTAAAAATGGCCCCTGAGAATTTTACCCGGTCGTGTAGGGTGAAAAATCCTTGGTGTAAATTTTCTACCCGTGTAATTTTAACACGGTTTTATCTACTTTTCTTACACCATTCCGCGTTACTCGTTACAATTTTGATTAATGAGCAACAAACAGTCATTGAATATTTTTGACAAAATCAATAACTACATTAATTATGTATAGACATTAAATAGTATTTTGAACATTTAAATATTTTTATGATTATTCCTGATTAAACAAAAGAATTCACTCAATGATAAATGAATATCTACACGGAGAGAAAATTATGGTAGCAGTTACAATATATTATGGGAATGGTTCCCATACTGCATGGTAACCGGTTTTTTTGAAATGTTGATTATAGGAACGGCACCCATATATATTATGGTAATCATTCCTATAATGATGGGTATAATTTCCATATGGTATCGGAATAGTTCCTATGGAATTATGGTAATGGTTACTATAATATTATAGTAATCGTTAACATAATATAATGGGAATGGTTACCATAATATTATAGGAACCGTTATAATGTGGTTACGGGATTGGTTCCTATTTGCTTATGGGAACTATTCCTATGAGTATGGTAATCATTACCATGATTCTTTCACATGCGATATGGGAACTGTTACCATAATGATAGGAATTGTTCCCATACTTATGGAAAGTTTCCCAGAAAGTATAGGTCTATATCCCATAATCCCAAGTAATCATTACCATAAAGGTATGGGATGATATTTCATAAACGTACTAGGAACAGTTACTATAATTTTTTCTCCGTGTATATAGTAGTAAAATTGTATCGTTTTTAATTGTTTTGAATCGTTTCTTTTAATCAGGAATTTTTCTTAACGTATAATTATCATAAATCACATATTTACTCGCTTGACAGTATAAAAATTTCTAACTCACACCGTCTAAATTTAACACGATATTTGGTGTAATTCACATACCAAAGCATTTACACTATACCGAGTCCAAAAATTTTATACAGTGTAAACAATAACATTTTTAAAAATTATTAATTTGTTACAATAATTCAACTGATTACTGCCAATAAAAATTCTGAACATCTAGCTGGTATATATTTCATGTAAATATTTATGTATATTTATATCCAAGTCTCTCAATGTACACATAACTTCTACTATCTTATGAATTTTTATCACTTGATTCTCATTTTACGATTTTCCTTTTTTTTATCTCTATCTCAATACTTTATGTTCATATATGTATATATATATATATATATATATATATATAAAATATATATATGACCTAATATATTCTCAACATCTTGAAAGTTAATAGAATTTCAATTTATCGTATACCTCAACATAAACACAAGTACATGAATGAATGTTATAATTTTTTAAGTAAATATATATATTCATGTGTTGTATTTTTTGACGTCTTTTGATCTCGATATCCTTTTGCATATTTTTTAGTTTATATTTTTTTTTTTGACTCACCATAAAGTGTAGTAGGTTACCTTGGACATTAATAACGTATCATTTGATCCGCAAAGGTTCTTTTGCAAGCGCTCGAGTGCGACCAGCCACTACCAAAGTATATGATATCAGTTTGTAGTATTAGTAACAGAAGTTGTAGAAGAAGAGTGAGCCAGTATTCGTGGCCGTAGTTGTTGTATAGCAGTATTTGCAAGTAGACGAGAGTCAAATAGATATAAATAACCTTGTGGTCTTCCCTCGGGAAACATATGGAAGCTTTTCCAAGGGTTACCCGTAGATATGTCCATGGGAGTGTCGTATAAAAAAGCTCCTGGGAGATAAGTCTTACACGCAAGCTTATGAATATCTCATAGATAGTGATAGATATATAGATATAAGATGGATGGATGGATAAATAAATAGATTTGACCTTTGAACCCTTTGTCCTTGCGATTGATTTTTTTTATCAATAATCGGGTCACCTGTAAATTCAAACGACTGAATAAAAAATATCCTAGACGGATTTTATATTCTGTTGTTTTAGAATTTTATTGTTATTATATACAGATAATGTTGGTGAAAAAATTTTTTTTTTATATTTTCTTTTGTACGTCACGACGTCAATCTCCATCGCATCGAATTACTCATTCCTTTGAACTGGTTCTGGAGAACTGACGAGTGATATAGGAAGTACATTATCATTTATATGAAATCCTTTGGATACCCTATGCATAATCATTATCTGGCACTTTGCTATTTTTTATTTTATTTATTCTTTTGGTATAAATTTTTTAGCAGATTTATTGGATAAGTAATTTTTTATTTTTATTCAAAAAAATTTTTTTTCACAAAACTTTTTATGATTGAATTTTTCATGAGGGGTATTGACTTTTATTTTTAAGTTTTTTATGGATTGGAAGGTACATTTTTGTAGTTAATCATTCACCATGATGCTAATAAAGCAGATTTAAATATGAGCTGAATCGATTTTTTGAATTAATATTCGGTTAAATAATTTTGTACCAAATTAAATAATTATATCAATGTCTGAATACAAGTGTACAGATTATTATTGTTAATATTTAAAATCAGGATCGATTATTAATTATTTTTGGGATATCAATTGTGACAGGGTAATTTTAATAAACAAAATAGTAAATAAATTTGAATTTGAATTTCGTTCCCGCCAATGACCGGCCGATGACCTCGTAAGTTACGAGTAGTATTGCGACTAGTCACCGGGTGTCGCATAGATCACTAAGGCCCGTCCGTTCGTCATTTCCTTAGTCTAAGGTAGTGGGAATAAGTTTCCGGAATGGTGAACGGGAGTGAAATAATATAATGGACTGCGGAACGAGAAGAAAGCAAAAAGAGAGTTGTCGGGACGACAAGTACATCGATAGAAAACATCAGGTAAATAGTGAAGTCCGTCCACGCTTCACGTGGAACGAGGCGATTTTTTAATTCATAATTTTTCCTACTTTAAATTATTAGGCCTTTAGGCCGATAATTATCATAACTAATTATTTAATACATCACTAATACGTACTGTTCATTGACAGGTTATAAAGTAAATTTTTGAGTGGAGAGAGAGAGAGAGGCGCTAAATTTGAGAGGCCCAGAATAGCCAGCAGAACAAAGGCAGCAGCTTTTGGAAAATACGCAGCGCGTCTAAATTTCATAAGGTAAAATTTATAATTGATTAAGGCCTCTAATTTTGAGGGCCGAATTAATTATAAATTAATTACTTAGCATCTTTCTACTGGTTGCGTGAATTAGATTGGTAACTCAAGGCCGTCGCCTAGTTTAGTCACGCGTCTCGCGTTCTCGAAATTTCCGTAGATTCTTTGCCGTGTACTTGTCTTTCTGTTGTAACTCTAAATTTATTTCATTCGAGGCCTCTCGGCTGGAATAAAATAAATTTTCCGCGTAAATTATCCAATAAATAAATTAAAATAAATTCAATATTTTAATAAAAGTATTCAGGCCTGTCGGCCGCTCTAGACAAAATTTGTCCGCATGTAAGATCATAAATTAAGGCCTTGCGACACCAATTGACCGGCCGAATATTCTAGTAAATTTAAGACGTAATTCTAGTCGTTAAATTAGTTATGAAAAATTTATAAAATAATGTTGAAATAATTCTAATTAAAATTATAAAATCAAAAGTAAAACGCTAGACAATTACGGTAAATTTGTGTCGTGTAAAAGTTAAGAAGGATTATTTTGTCAGTAAATTAAATTGAGTAAAAATAATTATCAGAAATAGTGAGTAAATTAATGATACCGATTTTGAAAACAAATATTAATGGGAAAATTTTCAGTGGGAAATTAATTAATTAATAATTAAATTAAAACCTAAATTAATTAATTAATAAATATAATTGAATTAAATAAGACAGTAAAAATTAATAAATGAATTAAATAAATCAAGGTAAATAAGTAAGAATTAATAGTTGTGAAATTTTTATATTGGAGATTTTATTGGTGAAATTTTGTATTGAAAATCAAGTTTATTAATTGAGTAAAAGGAAATGAAGTCATAAATTAAATAGAGTTCAAAGTAGAGTCAATAATTTTAAGTAAAGAAAACTGTGTCTGTGATTTAGGTCCGGTGGACATGATAAGGTTATTTTAAATAATTACACATCCAGGGGATGTTTTTAAATTAAAGTTAAGGCTTACCGTCCAGGGGACGAGATAAATTCAGTGGGTGTGTGGGTGTGGAAATCCGTCCAGGGGACGAGGAAAATTTAGTTTGTCATAAGAATCCGTCCAGGGGACGAGGAAATTTAGTTTGTCATAAGAATCCGTCCAGGGGACGAGGAAATTAGTTTGTCATAAGAATTTTAGTTTGTCATAAGGAATTTAGTTTGTCATAAGGAAATTAGTTTGTCATAGAAAAATATTAGTTTGTCATAAGTATAAGGAAATAATTATTGTCAAAAGGTAATGAATAAAGCAAGGTGCTTAAACTAAATAAAATTTGAATTAACATTATTTCAGCCTACTCTACGATTCCTCTTCTCACTCACAAAATATTACGAACGACCCTGAGTAACAAATTAATTTAAATTAATAAAAATAAAATCCTCCAACATCCGGTTCTGGAAGGCCGAGTCCATCTTCCAGTGGCGCCCTAATATTCGACCATAATACTAGGTGCGACCAGACTTGGCAAGATTAGTCTCTCTGTCATATTTGGCGCCCAACTTTTAAGTATAAAAACCCCCCGTAAAATTTTGTGAGAGTGTTGAGGAGTTGAGATTTGCTGAGGTATTGCAACAAAATTTTTGAAAAATGTGGGACATAAAATCTTGAAATAAATAAAATAAATTAGTAAGGAGGAAAATTTTGAAATTGAAATAAAGTGTGGGATTAAATATATTAATAGATAGAAATTTTGAAATATTATTATGACAAAAATAAAATAAATAAGAGTGATAGAAATATTGAAATATTACTTGAGGATTAAAATCAAATAAAATTACTCATACTAAATTCTCACTAATAAAAGAATTCAAGAGATTAAAACTTAAAATAAAACTATCGAAATATCAAATAAAATTTAGTGTTAGAAATATTTCAAACAGACAACAGTTGATTTTACATTATAATTACTTAATTATTTAATTCATTTATTTTATTAGATTAAAATTAACCGGAAATAGATAAAATAAATTATCGATGAGTCATTAAGAAGCTTATCATAATTTATATAGTAACTTAAAATAAAATAAATTTTAAACTTTACAAAATTAAATTTAATTTACAATAACAAAATAATCCGTCGACAATAGAGAAACAATAGTTTACAATATATTTAGTAGTTTTATAATCCCGATACAAAAGAAAACTTTATCATTCAATATATTTCAATCAACAAAATACGATACAAAATGGATAATCTACTACAACAACACGGACTTATCGATGAAGAAACAAGAAGATCGTCAAATGGTCGTGGTCGTGTACAACAACAATTACCAATTATCAATCCGGGTTTACCACAAATACCAACCGTTTCGTCAACAACATCAACTACGTCTTCAGTAACAACTACTATGAGTACTAGAATAAGTCATCCATCTCAACTACAAAACTTGAACAATCCAAATCCATTGGATAGACAGAACACATTGCCAGCACGCATGGTTGATGATCGTTTTGAGGATGTGGATGAAGCCGCGGGAGGTGATATACCACAAGAATTTCGGGTGATCTTTAATAGAATGGATCTAGCATCTCATCAGGTTCGACAGATGTCATTGGAACAACGTGCAATTAATGAGGACAATTCGCGGTCAATTAATCAACTGACACGCATGCTGGGTGATATGATGAATACACAGAGAGAGCTATTAGACCGGATAACCTCTCGTGATAATTCTTTACGAGGAAGTTCCCCTGTGAATTGGCAGGCAGCTGAATTCCAACTAGGAGGTTCAACCTTTGCCCCGATGGGTCAAGGTTTGGCAGGGGGGAGAGACCATCCAGCTGCATCAAGGCCTCAACCTGATAATCATCAAGAAAGAGCCGAACCAAGTCAAGATATTCCATTGGCTGAAAGAATAAATTTTCTTCAAAATCAATTACAACAGCTACGGTCAACACAACAACGTCAGTCGAGTGGTCCTCAAAATAATTTGGGATCGAGTGGAGGCCCGGTACCCCAGGCCTTTTCTAACATAAGGCCGAGGTCGGCCGCTCCGATCCAAAATTTACAACAAAGTCCATCTGGGTTGTACACAGATGACAGAAGGTGGAAAGGAATCATGCAAAGTCTTAAAATGGGTAATTTATTTTATCCACAAGAAGGAATGTCTGTCAACGAGTTCTTGTTCGCAGTAGAGTCCAGAGCACGCAGAGAGGGTTGGACACAAGATGAATTACTGAAAGCTATGAGCTACATTTTACATGGCACTGCAGCAAGATGGTACGATGCAAATTACAAAGGTTGGACGGATTTTGAACACTTCAAGTCTGAGTTCATTAAAGCTTGTGGAACATCTACAACAGACCATCAAATCATAATGGAAATCAGTAAGCTCCGTATGAAACCTGGGGAAAGCCCAACAGAATTTGTACTAAAAATACAACAGAAATATCAGAGCATGCAGATTCCACCTCCTGTTGATGATCAAGTGGCATGCATCAGAAACCATCTTACTGATGAATTGAGATTACTTGTATTTGCGAGGCCAGTATTTACCTATGAGCACCTGTTTAACGCCTTACACGAAGCAACCAGATGTATTGACGAAGCTCAACAACCAGCTCCAACAGTAAAAACAGTGAAATTCCAGGATAAACCACGATTTGGTTTATTACAATCTACACCAGAGAATCTCAGCCATGAAGAGGATGAATATGAGTTAACAAATTGTAACGTAATGGAGTCGTCTAGTCCATCATCTTATAACAACAAATATGGCGTTCAGACTAGACCAACGAACAATAATTATTCATCATCTTACAATCAAAGACAACAGAACTATTATCGGCCACGTATGAACCAACCTGCGGGTTTTTCAAGTAATTATAATCGATATCCTTCATCACCACCGAGAATTAATCGGCCATGCTTTAATTGTGGGATTCATGGACACATGTTTGAAGTATGTGAGAACCCGAGACAAGATGTTTGCAACTACTGTTTTGAAATTGGTCATCTTAGAAATAATTGTAGTTTGTTGGTTCGAGGTAATAATAATAGTTCACCACAAAATGTACAACAAGACAATCGGGATACGGGTCGTCAAGACAATATAATTAATACTGAAGATGAACGAAAAAACCAGTAAAGCCTGTCCCGAATTCCCCGTCGGCACAGGTTATCCAAGAAGCAAATAAGGGGTTAATAAATGATTTTGGCTGTTTGGAGTCGGGTAAGGCCTCGCCCCGGCCGTCCCACTCTATTTCAAGCCCTCCAGCTTCAATTCCAACATCAACATCAACAGTGGAAAGGTCAACAGACACCATAGACATACATAAAATAATTTCTTGGAGCAAAGCTGACCAGTCTACGAGTATTCAGGAAGTTGTTATTCAATCAGTAAGGATACTTGAAGATCCAAGTTGTATCCCAGAAGGTATAAGAGATATTGAAATGAACTCCAGTTGTAATTTGTTAACATCATCTACAAATTTAGAAGATGAAGAGCTTGAGATTCCGTATGAGGAAGAATTTGATCCAGGTTTTGAACCAGTGGAGGATGTACACGACACGGTCCGGCCGTCTTCTTTGAAATTAGGTCCTCTCGGCCAACTTTCAGAATCCCAGGCCCATCATTCAGTCCAGTCTCGGCCGTTACCTCAAGAATTAGGCTCTTTAGGCCAATCCTTGGAGTCTAAGGCCTCTACACCTATACCATCGACGTCATCTAGAGAAACATTCGTTCCAGAATTACTTCAGAAGAAACCATTATCTTCGGCAATTAAACATCGTCTGGCAGAAAGAAAATCTTCATTCCAGGATCAGGTCCGAGGCCTCCTATCATTACGGCCAGGATTCCTGTATCGCTGTGGATTTTTGGAGTCAAAATTAATGGATTATTGGACACTGGCAGTGAAAGACAAGAAACATATCATAATAAAAACACACAAATTCCTACAGTTAATTTGGGTGACAAAGTCTTCTACACAAATCGTAAACTTAGTAATAAAAGCCAAGGTTATAGTGCGACTTTAGGCAATAAATATCTCGGTCCGGCTATCGTATCAAAAATTGTCAGTCCGTTGGTAGTCGAGTTGAAAAATGATAACGGTAAAATACTCGGTACCCATTATACTCCCGATTTAAAACTCCCTCGCAGAAGCGAACGATTAATTGCTAAGACTAATAATAAAACATAATAATAAATTATAATTAAATCGACTGGGGAAGGATGTTAATGAAATTTTATTTCATTGTCCACAAAAATTAAGATCTTATTAGTTTGGAACACACGGCCGTTTCCTATCCTTAGGACGCCCAGGCCTTCGTGATCATTCGAAACCCGGGTGACAGTCTGGCAGGGGGGAGTGTGACAGGGTAATTTTAATAAACAAAATAGTAAATAAATTTGAATTTGAATTTCGTTCCCGCCAATGACCGGCCGATGACCTCGTAAGTTACGAGTAGTATTGCGACTAGTCACCGGGTGTCGCATAGATCACTAAGGCCCGTCCGTTCGTCATTTCCTTAGTCTAAGGTAGTGGGAATAAGTTTCCGGAATGGTGAACGGGAGTGAAATAATATAATGGACTGCGGAACGAGAAGAAAGCAAAAAGAGAGTTGTCGGGACGACAAGTACATCGATAGAAAACATCAGGTAAATAGTGAAGTCCGTCCACGCTTCACGTGGAACGAGGCGATTTTTTAATTCATAATTTTTCCTACTTTAAATTATTAGGCCTTTAGGCCGATAATTATCATAACTAATTATTTAATACATCACTAATACGTACTGTTCATTGACAGGTTATAAAGTAAATTTTTGAGTGGAGAGAGAGAGAGAGGCGCTAAATTTGAGAGGCCCAGAATAGCCAGCAGAACAAAGGCAGCAGCTTTTGGAAAATACGCAGCGCGTCTAAATTTCATAAGGTAAAATTTATAATTGATTAAGGCCTCTAATTTTGAGGGCCGAATTAATTATAAATTAATTACTTAGCATCTTTCTACTGGTTGCGTGAATTAGATTGGTAACTCAAGGCCGTCGCCTAGTTTAGTCACGCGTCTCGCGTTCTCGAAATTTCCGTAGATTCTTTGCCGTGTACTTGTCTTTCTGTTGTAACTCTAAATTTATTTCATTCGAGGCCTCTCGGCTGGAATAAAATAAATTTTCCGCGTAAATTATCCAATAAATAAATTAAAATAAATTCAATATTTTAATAAAAGTATTCAGGCCTGTCGGCCGCTCTAGACAAAATTTGTCCGCATGTAAGATCATAAATTAAGGCCTTGCGACACCAATTGACCGGCCGAATATTCTAGTAAATTTAAGACGTAATTCTAGTCGTTAAATTAGTTATGAAAAATTTATAAAATAATGTTGAAATAATTCTAATTAAAATTATAAAATCAAAAGTAAAACGCTAGACAATTACGGTAAATTTGTGTCGTGTAAAAGTTAAGAAGGATTATTTTGTCAGTAAATTAAATTGAGTAAAAATAATTATCAGAAATAGTGAGTAAATTAATGATACCGATTTTGAAAACAAATATTAATGGGAAAATTTTCAGTGGGAAATTAATTAATTAATAATTAAATTAAAACCTAAATTAATTAATTAATAAATATAATTGAATTAAATAAGACAGTAAAAATTAATAAATGAATTAAATAAATCAAGGTAAATAAGTAAGAATTAATAGTTGTGAAATTTTTATATTGGAGATTTTATTGGTGAAATTTTGTATTGAAAATCAAGTTTATTAATTGAGTAAAAGGAAATGAAGTCATAAATTAAATAGAGTTCAAAGTAGAGTCAATAATTTTAAGTAAAGAAAACTGTGTCTGTGATTTAGGTCCGGTGGACATGATAAGGTTATTTTAAATAATTACACATCCAGGGGATGTTTTTAAATTAAAGTTAAGGCTTACCGTCCAGGGGACGAGATAAATTCAGTGGGTGTGTGGGTGTGGAAATCCGTCCAGGGGACGAGGAAAATTTAGTTTGTCATAAGAATCCGTCCAGGGGACGAGGAAATTTAGTTTGTCATAAGAATCCGTCCAGGGGACGAGGAAATTAGTTTGTCATAAGAATTTTAGTTTGTCATAAGGAATTTAGTTTGTCATAAGGAAATTAGTTTGTCATAGAAAAATATTAGTTTGTCATAAGTATAAGGAAATAATTATTGTCAAAAGGTAATGAATAAAGCAAGGTGCTTAAACTAAATAAAATTTGAATTAACATTATTTCAGCCTACTCTACGATTCCTCTTCTCACTCACAAAATATTACGAACGACCCTGAGTAACAAATTAATTTAAATTAATAAAAATAAAATCCTCCAACATCCGGTTCTGGAAGGCCGAGTCCATCTTCCAGTGGCGCCCTAATATTCGACCATAATACTAGGTGCGACCAGACTTGGCAAGATTAGTCTCTCTGTCATACAATAAAAATCATCAATTTTTTAATCAGGCGGTGATTTTTCTACATTTCGAGTATTTTTTAAAAATTTATATGCAGTTTAATTGGAATTATAAAAAAAAATCATATATAATTTAATAAACAGAAGCAGTATACTAGTTATTATTTTTAACGATTGAAATTATTCGGTCATTGAAGTTTTTATTGAAGGAAATATTAAAATTGTGGCTGTGATTAAAAAATAGATAGCAGACTATTTGCCATAATTTTATTTTTCTTATATATGTATATCTTTATTGCGTGATTCATATCGCGAATGAAGTAATGGTTTTTAACGACCTAAATTTAGCACGAAATGCAGATGAATTTTCATGCTTAAGTAAAAAAAAAAAAAAAAAACATAACAATAATAAAATAAAACTAAATGAAATGAAATTATTTTTTTATTTTTCTTATGAAAATAAAAGTAAAGAAGTAAAAAAAAAAAGAGTTAAAAATTATTCAAATGCTGATAGAGAGAAGTCACTTGGGAACTTACTTATTTTATTCGACTCGACTACTGTCGAGTCAAAGAGTCAAAGACTCAAACGTACCTGGAAGAACTGATGAAAAAATAAAAGTAAAAAGCTTTTGCGATCAACGGTAAATTTTTATATGATTATTTTTTTTATCAATAAAATTTTTTTTTCATCAGTTTTCATAAAAAAATTTATTGTTCAAAATTTTAAAATATTAGCTTGCTAATAATAATTGTAAAAGAAGTTTCTCAAAGCTTTTTTTCAATTTTTTACGTACAACGAACAAATTTGTTTATTTATTTAATATAAAATTATGTATTGTATTTATTCGAGGAAAATTATTTCGACGATAATGTTCGACAAAAGTTATTTAAATATGAATTTACATTATTGACGTTGAATCCATTACACTATTTCATTTTGAATACATTAGTTTCCTTACAGTTGTTGAATCCGCAAGGCCAAATAAATTTAATATCTTTTATTTCATAATCGTATAATTTAATCTGCATATTTTCAAAAAAATTTCTTCAATATATAATTTACAAAGCATCATTTTTATTTTATTCATTTTGCAATAAATAATTTTAATACTACCAATAATAAATATGATTAATTTTATACAAAAGAAAAATATATAATAAGTTACCACAGAATTACAACCAGATATAATTAATTAAATTTATTTTCTTTATCTTACTGAGGAATAAATTAATATCCCTTCAGTTTTTGTATCTCTTTTGTCTTATAAATTACTGAGACAAAATATTACAGAAATTTATTTTATATTAATTTATGCAGCCTTGATAACGTACAATAATAAATAATCAATCATAAATAATTTTTATTTGTGACCAGTGGTAACTTATTATTGTATCTCTGTATTATGTCGTACGATATATTAATAAAATTAATTTGAGGCCAGTTAAACGAGACAGATTCATGATAAAAATTTGTTTCAAAACAGTTCGACATGTGGAATTTCTAAATTCAAAACAGATTAGAATTTTAAGCGAAACTTTTTTTAATCTTTTGTGGTTTTGATATAAAAAAAAATGTATCTAGGATTTTATGAACGAAATTAGATTAAAAAAAAAAAGCATTTTTAAAACATATTTTTGAAAACGTTTTTTTACTACATTGTACCCTCGTTGCGATGAAGTTTCCATTAGAAACCAATAACCCGATAAGAATAAAAAAATATTAATATAAAGTTCAAAACTTGAGGTTTTTGAACTTTTTTGGACCCAGGGTAAAATGGAGTAAAAATACGTTTTGAGAAATGTTTTAAACCCGTTTATTATTTTTTTCTACTCAAATTTCGCTCATATAAAATCCTAGATAAATTTTTTTTCTCACTATCAAAATTACAAAAATTTAAAAAAAGTTCTACTCAAAGTTCTAATCTGTCTCAAGTTTAGAAGTTCCACAGGTCGAACTTTTTTGGAACTTTTTGTAATGAATTTTTCATACACGGGTAGTTGTTTAAGTAAAAACTGAATATTTTATTCAGGTAGAGAAATTTTGTGACGGTTGACATGTCAAACTTGTCATCAAAACTAATGGAAATAAATGAAATATATAATTTTGACCAATTATTGGCTAGGTAATAAGTAACTTTAGCGAATTTTGACCAATTATTGGCTAAGTAACAAGTAACTTTAGCGAATAATAATTCATATGATTGATCTCGGATTCTTTAATAAATTTACACATGACATTTGAATAGCGAAAAGTTAAATAAAGTTTATTCACATGTAGTTTTAAACAAAAAACTTTGTAAATTATTACGGACACCCCATTGCGAGTATAAGCTTTCATTTGACGGATTAAAAAAGATTTAGTCTTCAAATGAAATGCATACATTATTTATATGGTTTGAATCTATTTCGATTCTACTATGATGTCTTCGACATTTGAATATTTTAATCGAGTTTTATATAAAGTACGGATTTCATTTCAATATAAGCGATCATATTCAGAAGACGTTAATTCGGATAATTATAACTTGTCAGGATCAGAATGTGCCCTAAAAAATATTTAAATAATTTTTCTTCACATACATAATTAACATACGACCTAGTCTAAAAATATTTCGTTTAATTATAAAAAAAATATTGAAGATACTTTTGTGATGCGACAGAATTACTTTGGATCAATGGTAAATATAATTTTCCGTAGTTAAATAGTAGAAATGAAGGTCAATGGTTCATAGATAAGATATCTGTGTTATCTATACAAACAATTAAATCAATTCATCTTAACACGTGGTATAATAATGCAAAGTACTTGACTTTGAAATTAAAGATCACGAAACAATTACTTGATTATATTTAGTACGTTCACGGATTTTGTACCTGAAATACTAACCAATAAATTGAAAAAAAAAATATACCTATATATATTTGTAGAAAAACTAATTGGAGATTAAAACAATTTGTAAGGTGAATAATTGGACACTAGGAAATAAAGTCAGAAAAATTATTAATACCCGCTAATTGTGAGTAAAAACTGGGCCTGTATAAATAATTACTCTTCCGTTTCTAGGTAGTGTTCAATTATGGGGTAAAAACACCCAATTTCAAGTAATGTTTAAATAAAAAAGGCTAATAAATAAAACAGAAGGAATCTGTTTTTATTCTTTCCGTATTCATTTTGTTTTTGGCTCAGGTTTACTCTGAATTGTAAGGTGAATTTTATCAAAAAAATTCTCTCTGTGTATAAATGGACGTTTTAATATGCTTTCGTAAACTTTATTTGACTGTCTGTTAACATTAAAAGTGATCAATTTTATCATTTTTTTTAGTGTGATGCGGCCAAAAAGGCTGATTTTGAACTATTTTTGAACTTCTTTTTACCATATTTGAATGGTATTACGTCAATCAACGATTTTTTCTTTAAATTTAAAAAATTTCCAAAAAAGTTCATCGTTGTGTCATGTTTTAAACTTTAGAATAATCAACACTTTCAACTTTTTTTCACGGGTATATCAGGATTAAATTGCTATGTATGAAATCAAATAATATATTAATAATCATCAATAGCATCAACATAAATATTTTAATATTTCTTGTTAGAACATTATCTATTTGCATAAATATTATATTTTCCAAATTAATACCGTACCAAATTGAATGAATTCATTATGCCCGAATTCTATAGGAGAATTGTATTGAAGGATATGAAATATTTTGATGAACTAATATAATAAATTAGTAATAACTATTAATAACGTATCGATCGTTAAAAACTCGATAGTAAAAATAATAAATAATAATAATAATAACTTACCTGGTGTTTCGACATTGGTATGGATGCAACAAATCAACAGTTTAATAGCACAACCCATTAAAATATCTCCAAGGCAATTGATTAGTTCAATAAATTACGCAATTGCACGTGCACACTAACAAAACGGATTCGTGGTAAAACTAATTACTCATAACGTCATAACGTATCATGTTTCATTTTACAATACTTAGCAATTATCATACTTTTTATTATTTATACAATTATATATTGATGATAACAGAAAATATTAATTTTTAAATTTAATAAATTCAAAAGCACATAATTTTTTATTTTTAAATCAGTATTTTATTTGAGTGAAAATTAATGCTTCATTTTTTTTTATTGATAAATTTTTTTTTTACAAACTGAATTAATAAAGTTATTTATATATTTATATTTTTATAATATTAAAAAAAATTAATAATGATAATAATATTCATAACCATAATAATGATAATAATAAAAATTGCGATATAAAGCTTGTCTACTGGATTATAGCAAACATTAAAAGCTTTTTGTTTTAATTGCCTTCACAGTTAATAAATTGGCATTGAATTAAAAAAGCTTTCTCATTATGATTTATGACACGATATTATTATATATTTATTTTTTTTTATGTTATCGTATTTGTTGTTTTAAATATTAATGAGATTGTGGAAATAATAAATGAAAATAATAATGTACATGGAATTGTTATATATATAAATATATATGTATACATATCGTCATTCTCAATAAGAAACCGCCTTCTTTTTTGTAAATTATATAGAAGAGCTGAAAAACAGTGAAAAACTCATTTTTCAACTTAAATAAAGAATATTCAAATATATGCATACGGAGATATTTTTCTTCAGAATCTAATTTCTTCACTAATATGCATGGAAAAATATTTTTTATCTCAATTTTTGACCAATGGTTCCCTCTTACATTTTTTAAGAAGAGATTTTTGCGTGACAATTTTTATGACATAAAAATTTGAAAAATTTGAAAATAGATTTAAACAAAGCATCAATAATGTGTATTGCACGCTGAAAAAAAAAGTGTTAATAACCCTCATAGTAACGATGTATACAGAAAGAAAATTCCACTAAAATTTACGATGTTAACATCGTAATTGTGAACTAGACTTTCATTGATGTCAATTTTTAAATGTCTTATTTCAAAATTTACTATAGTCTTTGTTAAAAATACGATCTTAAATAGTAAAGAATATAACCTACATAAAGGCTATAGTAAAGTTTAAAATAAGACATTTAAAAATTTACACCAATGAATGTCTAGTTCACGATTACGATGTTAACATCGTAAATTCAAGTAGAATTTTCTTTCCGAGTAACTATTTCCATCTTCACATTTTAAAGGTTTTTATTCTTTTATGTTAACTTTCCCTATCGGTGATCGTAACTATTGTTATCCAAGATAAAAATCATTACTATCTCAGATGGTAAAATTTACAGAATCAGTCGAGTCGCGTTATAAGTTCGTCGACTTATATTTCTATTGAAGACATTCCCCCTCTAGACTATGAAAATAATCATCTAAAGACTAACACGCTTGTAAAGTAGGGAAATTCTGCTATGGCGTTCGACTGCTGAGTAAAAGTAAAGACACAGAACTTTTTAGAATTATATTCCCATACACCCCTGCAGGCAGGTTCATAACGCGACTTAACTGTTTTTCAGATATATGAAACGTTACTATCTATAGTTGGATTAGCGAGACTTTGCATTTCGGTTTCTTACCCCCACCATCAAGGAGCAATGTCTTAGGTATTAAATTTAGATGGTGGGGGTAAAAACCGAAAATATCCGAAACGTAGTCTCGCTAATCCAACTACAGATGGTAATTATTACTATTGGCAGTAATAAATATTATCATACAAGAAAAGACTGAATGGTTTACATAAAAACCTGATAATGATTATCACATAAAATCCTATAATAAAATTTAGATGAAATATATGTTAAGCCAAACTATTCGTAATGTGATTGGTCGAAAACAACAAAATATATGCAAACGACATGAAAATATAGATTAACATAAATGTATCAAAAACGACACGCGCGCGCTTGCGTACTCTAGTATGATAATAATTTCCTACTGCAAAATGGTAATAGTTACACGAAAAAAAAAATTGTAGTTGCTTCAACAGCAGCTGTAGTTGAGGTTACTACAAGTTGGACTGAAACAATGCCAACTGCAACTTGGAATAACCTCAACCACACGTGTAGTAACGTCAGTACTATTTATGTAGTATCCTTTAATACATATTAGAGTACTCGCTACTACAATGTTGTGGTTAGTAGAACCACAATTTTTTTCGAGATTGAACGTCGATGCTTACAGGAAATGCAGAAAAGTCATTTTTCAAAGAATATGGTTAGGCGGTTTTCTACTAAGAACGACGATATATATCTATATATATATGATGCTTTTTAAGAGAATCTTATAATTAATGATACTAATAATATGTCTATATTTATTATAGATTTAAAGGGTATTATTAACATTTGATTGCACGTTTGTAATTTTCCAGTACGGAATTAGCTTTAAAATTTATTTGCAGGAAAATCTTATTTTATTTTATTCGTCTGCTGTTAGTTAATATTTTTTTTTTCTCTTATTGATTTGGCACTTGTCACATCAATAGTTATTATAATTATTTTTATTCATATTACTTCCTGTTAATTATTATTTACATTGTTACTAACGTGACTTAAATATTTATTTTCATCTCTCACAACGATTTTATTTTTCACACTAACGACTGACTCGTCATTTCAATAGCAAGCTAATTTTAACAGTTATATTTAATAACGTATAGTTTTTTTTTCTCATAATTTTTATACACGTAAATAAAACAAAGTTTATACATTGAGCTATTTACAGGTTTTTTTTTTATATTTATTATTAATAGTATTATTTATTGTTAATTTTTTTAAATATCTGGGATGTCAATTACGTCACAAAGTTTAAAAATCACCTTGGCAATTTATATACCTTTTAATTTATTTTCATTTATCACTTTTTTTATTTTATTTTATTAATTAATTTTCGGACAATTTTTAATTAATATTTTTATTTTCAAATTAAAAATAATAACTCATAACAATAATTCATATTTACTTCATTTAAGTAAAAAATGACGTCAATTATAAAAAAAAAAAAAATTAACACAAAAAAATTTGTCCGAATAAAAAAAAAGAAAAAAAAAAAGAAATTTTACTTTGAGCACCAAAAAAGGTATTTTTAAAATTTAATATTTATTATTATTAACTTTTAAATATTGTGAAATTCTTATTTTAATAACATCTGATATAATGATTATATTAAAAGTAAGCAATAATACTTTCAACATTTTTTTTATCTTATAAAATCATCGTACCGACGATAATTATTATTTACCTAATATAAATTTTATTTTATATAAATTATAATAAAAAAAATTCCTAGGCATATCCAATAGTCACTTTCTTTCTGTCAAAATTTAAATATTCAATTCAATTCAATTAATTAATTATTATTACACTGTGATAAATTACAAGTAAATTACGGATTTTTTTAAAAATCAAAATCCGCTCCATGACAGTTTCGGAGTTTAAAAAAAAATTAATCTGCATGCGGAGTAAATGGAAGTTTATTTTTTCAGCAGAGTGATTTCGAAGTGATCTGGATTTTATTCAAATTCACATTCACTCCAGAATGGAGTCAATTTTAAAATAAACCCCTTCGAAGTAAATTACACTCCGAGGGGATTAAATAAAACAATCATCTGCTCCGTATTTATTCCGGAATCATTTCATATTTACTCCGAATTTCCTCCGCTAATTTTTTACAATCAATTATTTTTTTCCTGATCGATGTGCTGTAGGATACCGCGGGCTTTTATATATATCTATATATTTTTTTAATTCATTGTTTAAATTTTTCATAATTTCTAGTTTATGTCAGTTTGTATAGCCTCGAACTTATGAGTTGTTTTTATTAAAACCAATTGAGTGTGTCCTTTTGTCTTTCACCTCCATTCATCTAGTTATTGATTTACTTATATTTCCTATACGGAATTGTAGGCCGCGTGATGTTCCGTTTTGTTATTCGCATTCATAACTCGCGTGATATATTATTTACATGTGTATGTGTATGTATATTCGTATAATTTTTTTTTTTTTTATTTATTTTATTATTTTTTGCTTTATTCCTTCGTCCCAGTTTATTGTATTATATAAATATTGAAATGAAAATGAAAATAGAATGTGAATGAGAATAATAATCGTGGCTGACGTATTTAATGCCAGTGAAATAAAGAGAGATATTTAAACAATAAACTTTTCATATAAATATTACAATACAATACAATTAATATTTTTTTTTTTTCGTTATCAATTTAGGTCCTTTTTCTTAGGCTTTAATGTTTTATATAAATTATATATCATAATATATTTTATAAATTCAGTAACTAATTTCATTATTATTACTATTATTATTTTATTAAATTAGCATAACTAATTAATTGATTGTACAACTTGTGATATTTATTTTTCTACCTTTTAATTCGTTAAAAAATTACGATTAAAAATAAACTAATTAGCTTAATCATTGAAATATTTTTTAAATTATTATTGCACATATTAATGATAAAATTAAATTATTAATTTAAATAATTAAAAAAAAAAAAAATATAGAAAATCGATAAAAAAATGTTTGTTATCAATAAAATAAATAAATACGGATTAAAAGGTAAAATAATCACAATTAGAGTTATTATAAAATTTAATAATAATAAAAAAAAGTGTTAGTATAAAATATCTGGCATAGTAAAATTGAAATGGCTGGTGATCACATAAACACGTCGGGTAAATTAGCGAAATTCACATAGCGTGGTTGTTCCACCGTGTGAAGTTCAGCCGGTGGCCGATTTTATGCTTATTAATCGTAATGCGTGTCATGAGTGTTGCATATAGTATCTCTACATATATGTATATACTAATATAGTATGGTTGTATAGCTCGATACGCTTTAAATGCGCGTTTTCGTCGTCGTTGGTAGCGTTAGCCGCGATATATAACAGCGTCACTGAGCAGTATCTCTGTTACGCTTGGCTAAACATGGACTGTGGTCGCTCACGCATCGCTTAACATAATCCCCCATCCGGCCAGTGCTACATAGATTACGCAATGATACCTCCAAACGTCAAGTTATTAGTACAATGTACATGATTAAATCTCAGTCCATTTTGTCTCTTATTGGCCATTAAAAAAAAAAAAGAAAAAAAAATTTTATCAAATAGTCATTATTACAATGGCTTTGAATAAAATTAATCTTCTTTAAATTATTTTTTTTTTCACTTCAAAGGCATCCGTTACGTCTTTAACCCTTCAGCACCCGCGTTAGAGCAACTTAAAAAATTACCCACGTGATGAGAAAAAGTCTCATACTTCGGCATATCGTAAATTTTAAGTTAAATAAAACAAAAATATTATACATTTTTCCAGTAATGACGTAATAATAATTTATTTGAATATTTTACTTGTTTTTATTTATGAATTTTCTATGTAATGACAGATGTAACGACTGAAAAAAATGGCAGTGATTGCCGAAAAGATTCGGAACTGTCTGAACTGAGCCGAATCGTATTCATTTTTACGCCTTACTTTACTCGCGTGATGAGAAAAAGTCTCATGGCTTTTCAAAACAAATATTTTAGGAGTATTTATTATGTTCGAAATAATTTTTAAATTTCAAAACAATAAAGCATAAAATTTTATAAAGATAGAAAAAATTTCACTAGGTCATTCCATTTGAAATTACTTTTAGAAAAATATTTGAAGTCCAGTGTGAGAAATAAAACTCATAACACGGGTGCTGAAGGGTTAATTGTCTATTAAGTGTCGTTATAAATTTACTAAAATTTATTAAGTAATTTTTTGTCGGATGCACTGTAAAAAATTGGGAGTGAATTCGGAGTGATTACAAATTCTATTATCAGCATTAACTCCGATTCGGAGTTTTAATATTAAAATAAATTTCTTTTGGGAGTGAATTCTACTCCGAACCGAATTTTAAAAATTCAAAAAAATTTTTCAGAGTAAATTTCACTCGAGGGAATTAAATAAATAAACAGTAATCTGTTCCGCATTCACTCCGCCAATTTCTTACAGTGTTTTTAATTAAATATATAGAGTGTAACTATCAGCGCAAATTAATTAATAAAATGATAGCAAGTATTTTTAATATAAAAAACATTAATCAACTGCACGATGAATTTTCTTGTAAATTCAGTAGTATCTTACGCCTTCTGTCAGCCTAGCTCGTGGGTGTGCCACCAGAGTTTCTAGTGTAGTTTGAATTTCCTGAATTAATGCAGAGTAATGAATATTATCCGGTTCAATGTAACACTGGTTTATATTCATAGTAATTATTTAGTAAATAAATAAATAAGTATAAAAATGAACAATTTCGAATCGAGGAGTAGATAAAAAAGTTGATTTTTTACCATGAGAAAAAATATGGTCTTTAGAGTTGATTTTTATCACTTAGTAAAATATCACTCGTTTTAAATTTGTGCCACTGTGTGTTGTGAGTAGCGATATTGCATAAAGATGAGAGAGATGATTAATGGTGGTTAATTAACGTGCTGAGGCACGTAAGGCGGCATGTAGGGTCCAGTCAGGATATACTGGACTGCCACGACCATCAACTGGGGTGCGCTCCATCGGATGATATAAGCACTTCCTGTAACAAATAATACAATAATATATTAGGCTTGTTTTTATTTCTCTCTTTGTTATTTTATGTCGTGTAATTTTTTATTTTCTTTTTTTATTTTTATTTTACTTTTTGTAACTCGATGGGCGGAGGGATAGAAAGTTAGAGGGAAAAAAAAAAATAAAAGACTGGAAGTGAAAAAGTGAGGATATCATTGAGAATAAAAGAGCGAGGGAGAAAGAGGGGATTTTTCTCGTGAGTCAGAAAAGTTACGTGTACTAAGTCCCATGAGTGCTTGGGGGAGGTATATCTAAAGCATCTTGAAACGAGAGTAGTTTTAACCCCTAGAGTCGATGATCGTGGCTATCGCTTTTACACTGTATCTAGTCTTAATGGCACCGTCAAGGGCGTAGTCTTTACTGTTTTTATTTTATTGTCTATACGATATTTTATTTCGACCATTTATATAAATATATATTTTTTCAAAGACCAGAATTTATTTAACAATTAATTAAAATTTTAACTATTTACTTTAATAAGTAAATATTTGAAATAAAAAATATATTAAAATAAAATAATTAAAAGTATGAGTTAGCATATGTTGCATTTGGTATCGTGACTGCGCATATGCTACAATGGTTTCCATTTAATCCCCGAGAACATGCGGATGACACGTTGCTAAAATTTATATCCACGTGTATATTTATGTACATATATCTTCTCAACTATAACCGGTGGTTTTCTTTCCTTTATTTTTTATTCACTTACTCTCTCGGTAGTTGGCGGTTGTAAACCGCAAAAATAAAAATTCTCCGTATATGACTCTCAACAAGGCACACGTGACGTTAATCATCGTAGCGGCGGAGATTCCGTGAGTCGTGAGAGCCGGAAAGCATTGGAGATATTTCCGGTAGGTTGAATGTGGGTGGCTGGCTGATGTTACACTCCGAGGCAAGGATAGACGCGAATAAGAAGAAGGGGAGAGTTGAGCAGGGTTCGGGTTGAGGGGGGGAGGGTAAATGTGATATGACAAGTAAAATAGAGGAGTTGCACCGGCAGTTTCGCAAGTCGGCGAGGCTGATATGATATGTCGTGGATTAATATTGGTAAAATGATGAGGCTCAAGCGTGAATTATTACGAAAATTGTCGTATACATATTATACACATGATGTCGACTGTACGCCACTCATCTTGTACAAATTGTATTCAGAATTGACGACGCGATTTAAGTGGTTACTTATTTATTTTTTTTACACTCTTAAATCTTCTTAGAAAAAATACTTTATAATTTATATTTATTTTTTTTAATATATATAAATATTTCTTTTCATCGTTTTTTTAAACTTCGCGGCGGAATAATTTGACGAGTGTCCCTCAGCTCTTTTACTCCTTTTACTTTCCTTTGGGCTTGAGAGTATTCGCGATAGTATGACGTTGACAAGCAAGCTTGACTTACCGTCTCTCACGCCTACCACTCTCGCTCTTCAGTTAGCCCACCCCTCGCATCCCTCGTCCTTTGCACTTTAGCCAATTTACATTTTACCGTAGTCGAATAATTTTCTGCTGGCAACGCGGAAGAAGATCGTCCCAGACCTCTTATCAACGCCTCACTTTCTATATCATATATTATGCATGACATCTACTCTTTATTATATATATATCATTTACTATTAATATTTTTTATCACTAATTAATTATTTTTAGTAACAAATCATTTTTTTTTATTCAAATTACTAAATGTTAATTAAAATTTTATCTAGTATACATACATTTTCGTGATATTATCTCTATAAAAAAAGGTTACCTCATTAATACGCACATCTGCGAAAACTTTTGCTACAAGATATCTTTGTACTGTGTAAGTACTGAACATTAACTGGTCTGCTACTTGCCTTATTGCAATTTACTGCACCAAAGTGCAACTAGCAAATATATATATGTGTATATGTATGTATATAGTGTGTTAGTTAGGTTCAAGATAGAATAGGTAAAATGAAAATGAGCTGGAGCCAGTGGTAAGCGCTAGCGTGTGCAATATACAGTACAGTATAACCTAGTGTACAACTAAAAGTCGCGGGCTTTAATATCAGCATCGTCCTTTTCGTTGTGTGTTTCGACCAACCACTTGGTCATTAGACTACGGAAATTGAGCACAACAATTTTGTTTTTAATTCTAGTCCATTTCACTTAATTTCCTATTTCTTTGTGTTTTTTAAGAAAAAAAAGTTTTGGAAAATTCAAAAGCGCACACCTCAATCACTCATTTTATTTTTAATCATTATTTTTATTTTATATTATCAATTCATTTTTTTTGTCCAACTTTTAAATTATTAATTTGATTTTTTTATTTTCAATTAAAATTTTTTTTAAATATCCCGCCTTTTTGTCGTAGGTGTCGCTTTTTTCAATCCTACTGGTACGCTAGTGCTGCTGTCAGTAGTTGATGGAGAAAAAAAATAATAATAATAGTAAAAATAAAAATGGCAGCTAAACTTTTCGTGAATAATCACTTTTACATTTTTAATTGATTACAATTAAATTAAAAGGATTTAGACAGTGACTTTTTTTAGGATTCTTGTGATAAATATTACAAAGGTAAAAAAAAAAAAATTAGGCTAATTAATTGTGTCTATCGAGAGTTATCGTGTTTACTGTTTCATACACGAAAATTGACAAGTCGCGTTTCTGGGATTAAAATAATTTATATTTAATTAATGGAGTAATCAATTGACTTAATATTGGGTCGAAATTATTCTTTAATAAATTAATTTTGTATTGGCATGCAATTAATCTCATTTTAGAGTAACCGTGAGAGTGTAGGGATAATTAAATGTGAGTGAATGAGTCGAAAATAATAGATCGATCATAAAGCACCTTCAGCATTTCCGCGCTTGAGGTATGCAAAATAATGTAAGCAAATAATATTACTTTAAAATAAAGCGACGTGTATAAATGATTAGATAGAGAATGTAGAATTTATCACCGTATACGGAGAATTTGAAAGTGAAGATTAGACTTTGGATACTTGAGAGCCTCTTGACTGCAACCATAATATACGTTGAAGATACTTGCTATCTCAAGTATCTCTCGTATTTTCCTACCGTATTTTATGTCTGAGTGTGTATGTATGTATCTGTGATCTAGGACAGTTTCCTCCGAGTTGAAATACCACGTGATCACTGGACAACCACGATGAATTGCTTTGCTCTCGAGTTTAGACAAGCTTCTCCTCTTTGACGCTCCTGAGCTCAACGACCAGTCATCAAGACATGTCAAAATAGTCCATTTTAATTTAAAATTGTTTTTTTAATTTATAAAAAATACTCAGACTCGTACGATTTTTGAATTTTTAAATTTAATTGATAATTTAAAAAAAAGTACAAATAAAAATTGATGTTAACTTTTTAGCAGTTATCATAATTATAATATATATGTGTATACAAATTTTTTTTTTTGAATTTAATATAATGTAGTATGTAATTTGGTCAACTGTTGGTCGGTCGTATGGTTGGGTAGCGTAGAATCAAGAGAGGTAGAATTTTCATTTGAAAACTCAACGTAATTGCATACGCAACGAAGCGCCAGCCATTTCGCGAAAGTGCTTGTACATATACTTTTCCACCTGCTATTGTTGTACTCACAATGAAAAGGACACCGTAAATTTTATATATTCAAGAACATTATTTCTTGATAATTTTTAAAACATTTTCCTCATTATAACCAACTACTTTTTATTTTTTCTTCAACATTTAACGTTTTTTTTTTTTTTTTTTTTTTTTTTTTTTTAACACTCTTATTCATTAAACACTGCTCTATTATCTCTGTTCTATTTTAATAAATTAATTTATACTAAAAAATTATGATAATTGAGATATTTATCTCGTAGAGATGAAATATATATGAATGAATGGGAAAAAAAGTAGGAAGTAATTTAAGAGCTTTTTAAGCAACTCGTGACGCACTCGTGATGACAGGATTGGAGGTCAAAGCTTGAACGAACAAGAGATTGGTAAAAGGACGACAGGTCAAGTAGGTAAAGCCAGTCCGGTGTATGAAGGGAAAAAAAATAGTTAAAAAAAAAAAAAGTATAAAATGAAATAGTATAAGAAGTTTAAAGAACAAGTTTAGAGAAAAGAAAGTTGTGAGGCAGGTATAGCCAGAAGCCAGGATGCAGAAAAGGAGATTGGAGGTCGGGTTAAAAGTTTTCTTTAAGAAAAAGGGTAAGATGTATATAGTTATATAGTTACATATCCTTTAGCTACATCGGATACGTGGTGGTATATTTCCGAGCTATCTCCTTCTATCCCTTTGGCTTTCTGTCTAGTAAACTCTGGCTCTATATCGGTCTCTATAGTCGTACCTAGTTTTCCAGCTCCTACTATTGAAGCATGGGGTTTATCTTATCCCAACCTTAACGTGCGGGTGGACCAATGGCTTATCTTTTAGACAACTAACTTGAAAGGACGTTATAACATTCACTAAAGACTATTACATACTTTTTTAGGAATTCAAAATGCATTAATTAAAATTTTTTTTGAATTTCATTTTTGAAATTTTCAGTTTATTAAATTACGGAAAAATTAATTTTTAATCATCTTAGAGAGGAATTTTGCGTGGGGTATTGTGGGGAAAAATAGACATCTGGGGTAAGATGGGTATTTTGAGATTTTTAGCAAAATAAATTTTTTTTTTGGTAAATTTTTTTATGAATTTTAAGTCAGAAATTTTTTAAATAGGAGGGCGGGACATTCAAAATTTGTAAGTCAAATTAGGAAGATATTTTAAGGATGTAGGTACTGTTAAAAAATTTTTCATTTTTGATAATTTTAGAACCATAACTCAATTGGTAAGAAAATAAAAAAAAAAATAATTTTTATATTAGAATTGAATCGATTAATTGGAAACAAAATATATTTTACGTTATTTAAAAATTAAAAATTAGATTTTTTTTAATGCGAATGATGAGAAAAGTATACAACAAACTTTTCATTTCCAACTAAATTATGAATATAAAAAAAATTTTAAATCTTTTAGATGTAATTTTGAGCTTACTCAGAGTTTTATAATCTCAAAATTTCCATATATTAATAAAAAATTATGGTTACATTTTTCTTATCATCGATTTGCTGAGTCAAACTCAATAGAAAAAAAATTACACTTAAAAACCGATCAATAAATCTGCAGGAAAATTATTTGAAACCAATAATATTGGTCATTTAAATACTTTAATAATTTAATTCTGCCAAAAAAATCTGAAGGAATGTTTTTGCAAATAACAATGTATAAAATCCGATTTTCACTGTTGGAAAAATTCCAATTAAATTTATCGAATAATAAAAAGGTTCAAAATCGAATAGACAAAAATTTTTTTAAAAATAATTTATCTATTTTTATTTTTTGAATATTATTGAGTAAAGAAAAATATTAATTAGTACTAACTATTATATATGGCTGCAATGTTGTTCAGGAATAATTAGTAAATATGACCAGCGAGAGTACTAGACGAGAGTATCCACTAGTTGTTAGTGGAAAGGTATATTGTAGTAACTACAATCGTGTTACTGCGCTCTGAGTACTATTATTATATGCATGTACATATATATACATATATGTACAAAGTAGAGTTACATCTATATACATATTGAAGTATGGCTGTGTTAAGTAGAGAACTGGTCAGCCGTTAATAGTAAAAGTTTCTCGTCTAGGTCAGACAGACTTGTAACAAGCTAGTCAATGGGTTATGGTTAACGGGCTTATATAAAATTATGGGAATTACACAACACAAGTTACGTTAAACTGTTAAACTAATATTAAATTTTAAGAGGGCTTATTTAGTGTGTCATTAAAAATTAAAAATAATCGTCTTTCGTACATAATTTTATACTATGCTCTCATTAAATTTAACGTGCAAATTTAATTTAAACCATAATTGTTTATAAATATCGTATTAACTTGTAATATTTTATTTATATAGCGCACTGTGATTAAATAATGGCTGATGTTTATTATTAGTTAATTAATTCACTTGATGCCGAAATAATTCGCTTGAATAAATAATTATTAGTAAATAGTTATTTATAATTATAAAACGTTACATAAATTGTTTGAAGTAGAATTGACTTGATTGTGAATAAATATTTTAGGTACATAATCCCGTCTCATACGTAAATTTGTAGCAAAATGATAGTAATCATTTCCCTTTAATTTTCCATTAAAATGATAATATAAAGGATTTAATGAATTGTTTGACAAACAATTAATAATTATTGGTCTTTAAATAATTATGGCTGTAAAATGTATCAGGGGGTTTAATTCTGGTAGAGTTTGATAATGAGGTACTTTACCCTAAACTATTATTTTTCTTAAAAATATTTTCAGTCTTGGGAAATTTAAATAGGGGAAGGGAGGGGGCGACATGGTCCCCAAAATTTAAGGGGCCCATTACCACCCTTTTCTCCTATTAGGGGAGAGTGGGGTAAAATTGACCCCTGGAGGCAAAATGGACTGACATTTATGTTACATATAAGCCCTTATTTCTTAAAGGGTCCACTTGCCCCCCCCCTCTTCCTCTACAAGTGCACTGTAAAAAATTGGATATTTGAAGTTATCATAGATTTTATTTAAATTCAAATTCATTCCATTAATTAAAGTTCCGGAGTTTTAGAAAAAACAGAGTAAATAGGGAGTTTATTTTTCCAGCAGAGTATTTTCGGAGTGATCTGGATTTTATTTAAACCCGCATTCACTCCGATTCAAAGTTTTAATATTAAAATAAACTCTCCTTCAGATTGAATTTTACTCCAAGGGATGTAAGTAAATATAAAGTCATCCGCTCGCATTCATTCCGAATTGACTTCGGATTCAAACCGCGTTCACTCCGCAAATTTTTAACTTTGTCTTATTTTATTTGAAAAAAAGGAGACTGGGGCACGATGACCCCCCTAAGCCGCTAATTATATTGAGCATCGGGTAGAAGTTATTTTACTCTATCTCGAATAAATTTCCAGGACTCGACGCCCCCTCCCCTTTTCAAAAAATGATGAATGAAAAAAATTTATTTATAACATCACGTAGACTCCAAGTTATATTTTTAAAAAAATTCATGTAATATTTATCTATAGTTATACTTTAGTAAAGTTTGAATGGCGTAGATCGAAAAGAGCTAAACCGGATAATCTAGCTAGTGCGCTCGCCAAAGCTTTTCGTTGGATAGGAATATAGGCGTTGCCGATCTTTTATTTATTCACGCTTTTCTCTCAGCTTAGCTCGACTCACGAATCTCTCACTCACTCGTTCGTTCACTCACTTACTCACTCACTCACATAAATACATAATACTCTCTCTCTTTTTACTCATACACTTTTATTTTATCTCAAGAGGGAAAGAAATAACAGTATAGTGCGGTTAAGAAGGAGACTGAGTTACGTGCTTTGCATCATCGTAAGTCGCACAAGTCTCTATCCATACTCTTTTGCTCGCTTTTTTCATCCATCTACCAACTCAACCAATAACCGCCTTTCCTATCTACCTATACCACTTATTTTAAAGCTCAATAGGTTACTTCTACATGTAATAGACTGTGTAGAATAGTTTACAACTTACAGCACAACAGCGATTGTAGTGCTTTTTACCCCAGTCTATTATACAGTGAAATAAGCGTAGGTGTTTGACGCTCGCGATTGCAATTCCTGAGGGCAAAACGTACGATCACTTTTTTACATTTTATTTTATTTTATTTTTTTTTCTATATAAAAAATGATTGACATATTCTCACTATAGAAAATTATTTCTTTTCTTCTTTTATTATTATTTTTTTTTCATTGTATTTGTTTTTTTTTTTTTTTTTTTTTTCTATTTTATTTTATCGCAAATAGTAAAAGGATAAATATAACAAAAGTGTTAAAGTTATTGTGAACTGTATTTTTTTTTTTAAATGATTTCAAACAAATAAAAGACTTGATAATGAATTATTATTGTTTACATTTATTTTATATCACTGAGAAGTTTTTCTGGAGAAAAATGGAGTATAATAAATAAAAATTAAAATTTTCAAAATTAGTATTGTGGATTTTATTTTTTTTTTTTTTTTGGTGAAAAAAAAAATAAAAATTAACTTCTAATTTACATGGAGTAAAACTTTATTTGCCTCAGAATAGATATGAATTTTTTGAAAATAATTATTTTAAACAATTGTGATAATTATTTTATTTTAAAAAAATAATTTTTTTAGTGAGAGAAAATAAAAATCTACAATAGTTGTTTTGAAATTTAAATTTTTATTCAAAATAATTTTAAAATTGCAAGTAATTAATTCATCAAGTAGAGTAACTTTTTTTATCATGACCTAGTTGTTTTGCAATTAATGAAAATCACAACACTGACTAATATTTTACAAGCAAAATTATTTTTTAATTGTTATTATTATAATTATTAATCAGCGTATTTTTCCTGAAAAAATAAACTTCCGGATAAAAATATTTGGCCGGAAATCAGCCTAACAGGATAAATTTGACCAAAATTACTGTGAAACCGTAAAGTTTTATTGAAAAAGGCTGAAAGTTGGCCGAAAACTCGCCGATAAATTGAGTCGATCTATTTTAGGCCTAGTAGTCGGCTAAACTTCGGCGATTTTAAGGCTTAATTATCAGTCTAATTAATTTTGGCCCATGTGTTCTTTTCCAGAGCCTTTTGTCGGTCACTTTTCGTGCCGACAAAAAATTTATTTATTATTATGTTGGCTTGAAATTTTTTTACTCGAGTTCTTTCTTCTAAAATATTGAGTCATAGATTAAAACAACCGAACGTGTCAAAAACAAAATTTCTCACTATTGAAATGAATCATGTGTAAAAAAAAAAAAATATTTTTTGTTCAAGCGATTCATTTAAACTGTATTTTTATCATTTTTTACCAATCAATTTTATATCTACAAATGATATAACCATAGCAAATATAATGATAGTAATAATAATAATAATATTAAAATACTTTATCAACTCATATCATGTGCACGAAAAGTTGAGCAAACGAGTTGATTTGGGTGGTAAACCCCGTCGTTATTTTATTGTCTCTGGATATTTTTTAACGATAAAATCAACAGTTTGGTAAATTGATCAGATATTATTTCGCGTGAGTTAACTCGACACTTTTGTTCCATTTTTTATTTGTGTCCATTATTTATGGCTATGATAAAAAAAAAATGATCGTAAAATTTAAGTTCTGAATTGGATTGATGAGCACACAGGTGTCATGTTAGAAATAGATATTTGATTTCGAATACGTGGTTTGAAACTTGGATCCTCAGACACGCTTCAGGTGATACTCTAAGAGGATACAGGATAGTTATAAGAACGGATAGGTAAGGAATACAGAGAGAGATGTAGAGTAAGCTAGTTGTGGTGTGGGTTATTGTAAGAGAGCAGCGATGCCTGGAGTTAATATTAACATCAGTATCTAACGTATAGGCTATATAGTATATATAACGGTAGCTGGGTTAGGAGAGTGAACGCGCGAGCGTGTTGTTCCTACGTAATTTCCTTCTAAATGTACGATGGGATGAGCATACATATTTTAGCTTCCAAGAAGATAGGTTAAGGTAACAGTATTAGTTGTAGTTGTAGTTGTTGCAGTAGCAGTAGTAGTACTTGTACTTCCAGGTATAAAGGTAACTTGTAATGTACGTAATTTTGTATATGGACGAAAAGCCTTGAGCGTAATAGTTATCGAAACAGTTACTCACGAGTCGCTTTATATTTAATAGTCTTATAGAAGTCGGGAATTATTTATGACTAATATGTAAATTGGATATTTCGATTGTAATGAATAATAAAACATTTTTAATTGTTAGAAATGTGTTAAGTTGTACTAGTGGAAGTTGTTAGATTATTCAGTCAATTCTCTCTATGTGGGCACTCTGAAAATGTCCATTCTCCTCATTTTAGAGTTTAGTCGTTCTCCCACCAATGAACGGTTAATAATTTTTTCAAACCCTCTGTATAGATCCACAACAATCATACTTGAATACGAATATATATATATATGTAGTTGAATACGGATATATATATGTAGTTTCTATACACGAATAGTTTCTCACAGCGGCCAGATTCAAGGCGGAGAGTCGAATCTGCAAATAAAATCTACGACCAAATCGAGGATAGTGATATGATAGTGGGGGGACTATTTCTCTGAAATATATTCTCCTACAGTTCCGAAAGCGGACACTTTCAGAGAGGCGACTGTACATGGAGATAATCTACCATTAAATTTTCAGTGCTAATTAAATCGGATTGGAATTAATTAGTGCCAGTGGGAGATTTTACCGTGGTCTTTATAAAATGTGAAGTCTTAAATATAATGTAAGCTTACATGGATAAAAAAGTTGACCGACAAAAGGCTCGGGAAGTGAACACAAGACTAAAAATTAGCGCGACTGAAAAATAGCCCATAATAAGGACGGAAAATCGCGGAAATTTGTCGACTTAATTTATCGGCGTACTTTCGGCCTCTTCTGATCAAATTACGGCTTCTGAGCGATCTCGATCAAATTTAGCCTTTTCGGTCAAATATTTTTAACCGGATATATCAATTCTACAGGAAGCACTGTAAATATTTCCACTGGCGTTAGTTGTTCCAGCTTTACAAGTGGCACTGTAATTTTTATTTGAATTTTAAGCTTAAATTTTATAAAGAAAGTCTTTTCGTGAAGAAGTAGACAGTAGAAGAAAAATTAACAAGTGATAAGTAATTTTTTTTTGTATTTTAAAAATAATAAAATGGTGCAATTTATTGAGATATTGTGGACTCAAGAAGATAAAGGGTCGATTTGAATATCAGTTATCATTTGTTAAATAAATTTAATGAGAGAATCTAATAATGAAATTAAAACTTGTTTCAGTTAAATTTAAATAAATGATTACTTTAAATTATTTAATTTAATGGAGGTCAAATTTTGAAATAAGAAAGAATTAATAAATAATTAGTATTCGTTGGAATGTTTTAATTATAAATGTTAATTATCCATTTTTGTTTTTACTTTTGATCATTATTAAGCTTAATAATTTATTTTACTTAATAAGTTATTTGAGTTTAAATTAAAATTTATTAAATACCATCTCGAGTTGAATATCTTCATAGTAAATTTGCCGTGAAATAAATTTTATAAGACGATTTATTTTTAAAATTGGGCTCACTTCATATAAAAAGAATGGTTTTTTTTTTTTTTTATATAAATAATAATAAAGTTTTCAAGGAATATTTACATAATTAATTGGAATTTTCAAAGAATTCAATTCAATAATAAATTTGATGATGGAAATTTTAATTTTTAATTTTTTTCTGTAAGTTAATAAAGTTAAATTAAACTTTATCAAATATTATCATAATTCAGATGTAATTTTCCTTAGTAATTTATAAATTCAAAAGATTTATTTAGTTTTTAAAATTTAACTCATTCGATTTTATTCCAAAAAAATATCTTATTGTAAATTAAATTCTACACTGAGAGGAAAAAAATCTTTTAAAATCATTGCGTATTCTTACCTCAAATTATGCTATTAAAAATTTTTGAATATTATATTTTTGATGCAAAAATTTGAAGATTTCATTCAAAAAAAATTTTGTTAATCTAACAAACTCAAGTTTATTTCAAAATATTTTGCAGAAGTGTAAATAAATTTTGATTCTCTTCTATCAAAAAAATTATTCTTCGCGCACCACAGTAAAAACTTTTTCGTATTTGTGTAAAAGAAAAAGTCGGTGTTAACAATTTTATGTTAAATATTTAACAATTTTGTGTGTTAATTTAACATACTATTTTGTCATTTGATCAGTTCATTTTTAATTCCGAAAAATTTTAATTAAAACGAATGTAACATTCACTCAGTGCTATTGTCCAAGCAAGTGTTAACACTTTTGAAATATAATTTCAACAAAGAGCGTGTGTTAATTCATTAAAGTAATATCGAGAATGTGTTAAATTTACCGGAGTCACTTATTGTGTTTATATATACATAAATTTTTATAAGTATTAAAATAACACAGATAAAAATGTTAAATTAACACTTTACGTGTGTAGCAGATAACATTTCAATGTGTTAAAGTTCTAGAACCGGTGACAGAGAATATTAACATTTTTTTACATAAATGAATAATGTCAAAATAACATAAAAATTTATATAAAATTTTGTTTTAACACACGGTATTGTGTTAATTTTTACCAAGTTTTTTTTTTGCCCTGTCCACAGTAAAAAACGAACCGTCAATTTAACACACAGTGTTTATCTTGTTTAAACTATCGCAATCGATTAATTTTTGAATACACAAAAATGTTATTTTATACGAAAGTAACACTTTTCATATGTTACTGTTAAATCAACACACAAAATATGTTAAAAATAATCTCGACTATCATAAAAGAATTTTTGGAAAATTTTTCACTTTTAACATACACGCGTGTAACTTTCAACAATCACGACATCTGAAAATAACATATAAATAAGTGTAAAACGTTTGTTTTACATACGTTATGTGTTTATTTCGACAAACCCTTTTTTACTGTGTACACTGAGAGAACAATTCATTTGAGCCAACTTAAAAGATTTATTTTACTGAACAAAATTACTTATTTCATTCAAATATATATTTGCTTATAGTTAACAAATCTTGGTTAAAAAAAATTCCACGACGGCTGATGGCGTTATCAAATACAGATTTGTTAACTATAAAAAAATCATTATTTCATTCAAATGAACCATATCTTTGTCTCAAATAGATACTGATTGGGTCCATTCAAATATGGGATTTATTTGCCTGAAACAAATCTCATTTGGCTCAAATAAATTTTTCTCTCAGTGTAGATATGAAATTAATAATGCAATAATTTAATGTCAATTTATTACTTGAAAAAATATTGTTTTCACAAGAGTTATTTTTTTTCTCAGTGTATAAATTATTATACTGCAGTAATAAAGCCATTAAAAATATCAGTAAATATTGTAGTAAATTTAAATTATTTCAGAAGCTTATTTTAAATTATATCATGTTATTATTGATGATATAGTCGATGTAGTTTTAACATCACTGCAGATATCAGGTTTTAAACTTTTATAATACAACTTTTCTTCGATCATGAATCCAGCGGTATCTACGCATTCTCTTCTACAAATTTCCCTCGTGAATTTCGCCTCACTACTAATAGATTTTTATCTTCTTTATAAATAAAAAAATTCTTCTCTACCGCAATATCTATTTTATTAAAAAATAAAGATGCAAAAATCCGCATTACTTTTTTTTCATCATCATCATTTTTTTTTTTTGTAAAAAAAAAAAAACCTCAACTCATTGGACGCCATAGTATTCAAGTTACAGTGATAGTGAAAAGTGAGTCCGGTCTAAGCCCAAGTTTTTTTTTCTTTATTATATATTTTTTGTCTGTAGACGAACATGAATAAAGTATGACTAAAGTACGTTAGAGCACGTATCGTTTTTCCTAGGTAGACATACACTTGCAAAAGAAACACTACTCCCTCACCGGTAGCTTTTTGTTAAATTTTTATTTTTTTTTTTTTTTTTATATTTTTATTCGTTTTATTTTAGAACGTCCATACGACTTTTCAGAGCCATCCTATCACTATTTTATTGGATAATATATTCTGAGAGAAAGCACTGAAGGAAGGTTGTACTACTGGTACTAGTAGTACAACCACTGTTGCAGCTACTGCTTTAAAAAAAAATATAAAGTACTGTTCAGACAAAAGTATATTGTGTCCTCGTTGACATTTAGAAGGAACACTTTTAATGCAACAAAATATGTATGCATGCCCTGGAAAATTGGATGACTTGTATATTAATGTAAATGTATTTTGTATATATACATATATATGTGTGTATGTGTGTTAGTGGTTAGGTCCATCACGCTATCTACTGGTTTGCTCATCGTCTCTATGATTTATCATGCAAACCATTTCAAATCAACGTTACCAAATCTCTAGAATATGGAAATTCAAAATCCCACGCGTTAAAATACGTTTTAGCTGCTCATCTGTACCATGTACATGTACATATACATGCACATAAATACATTAATGAATACGGATTATTTTAATCAGACATAGTGTATTGAGGTAATTAAAACATTTAATTAATTTAATTTATATATATCACATATATATTTTTCCATAGTTATAAAAGTCAAATATTCGTAATTCAAAATTTTGTATTTATTTAAGTAAAAACAAGAAATTTTTTAAATAATATAGACTCGAGTAATGAAAAGCAAATATATATAAATTTTTCTTAAAAATAAATTTATACTGAGAGCGAACATAAAACTTCAAATTAATAATTAATATTTTTATTATTACTTAAACGCGTTGAAAAAATGATTTCAATTAACTTTTTAATAAAAAAAAATCTCAAGTACGTGATAAAAAAATCTAAATTAAATTTTTTATAGCCAGTGGGTTTAAAATAATAATAAATAAATGAGTTGATTATTATCAAAGTAAGCTGTGATATCTTAGTGGTTTTAGTTATACGTATTTTGATTTTCATCACGAGTTTTTACACCGCAAACTCACGTTTCCAACGTAATATTGCAGCTTTGATAACAAGAAAAAAAAATAATGATAATAATAATAACTAATAACAATAACAACAAGAGGAGTATTTGTATTTATATGTGCCGATGCGGTTAAAATGTATATAAATGTGCCTTGATAAGTATAATACAAAGACCGCGTGAAAACGAGGAACCAGATCCTTACAAGTATAAGAGTGAGACTTGGCATCCTATACACATACACACTAAACACTAATATATACTTATATTTACAAAGTAGTGGAATTGCCGTCTGTGAGCTTGTGCTTATGCGAAATAATAGAACGGGAATGCGACAGTGCATGGTGCAGAATAGTGTATCGCAATCACCTTTCCTTTGACCTTTTTTTTATAGTTTACAAAAAAAAAGCTTTGTGATATGGAGCATATGAGCTGGGATAGGAGATAATAGGAAACAAGGGTCTAGTTACTTTTATTATTTATAAAAAATAATATTCTATTACTTCAGGGTCGCAAGAGTTTTTTAAAAAATGTCTATAATTTTTAAAAACCATTATTTGATTTAGAAAAAAAAAAAAAAAATAAATAAATAGTGAAGCAGATGAGGGTAAGAGGCAGAATGGTGATGATTCCTCACCTGTGCTGGCTCCATGAAGTTTTCTTTCGCGTGTTTCAGCTTCTTTGTGGCTCGTCGGCGGTCGTTCTGTCCTTTTCGGGTGATAAGGGTTGTAAACAGCCGGCCATATTGTCGTTGGTCTTCTTGGTGGCGTCGGGGTGCTCTGTTGCTTGCCTGAAAATTAACATCAGGACACCTCATCTACCAGGTTCCAGCTGCGAGTCCTTGCGTGCATTTTAACTTACTTATTTATTAACAAATAAGTATGTATATATATATATATATATATTTTTTTTTTTATAATTGTCTATCAATTGAACTATTGTGCTTGTGGATTATCATGCACTGTTGCTATTCCACACCATACAAAGTCGTAAACATTTAAAATATTTTTTAAAAATTATTTACTAGTAACTGTTACTATTATTATCATTAATTAATTATATAATTAATTAATTAACAAATATTATTTTCTTGTGATAATTATTGTTATTGGTAGTGTGTAAATATGTGAACATTGATCATGCAAAAAAAAATATAGTAATAATATTAATGCATTGTTTTGTAAATAGTGATAACATTAATTGCGAATTACTCATTAAATATACGGAGGTAAAATGATTTTGTGGTTAGTGAATGGAAATAGGGTATTGTGAAATGGATTATATATTGATAATTTTGTCATACATAGCATCGATTTATATTACACAATAACACACACACAAAAGACTATATAGTGCCGTAGGAAAAAGAAAAAATAAATAAAAAAAATTGTGTAGATTTTTTTTATTAAAATTATAATAGAATAGGAAACAGATAAATGTCAGGGCTTTAGTCGCTTATGAAAATTCGTTGTTGTTGTTTATATTTTTAATATTTTTTTTTAGTGACATCAAAACGCGTAATCGGGGGGTATGCCGGTTTAAATTTAAAATGCATACTTTGTGCATAATGCTCCAGTAAAAAAAATATACAAGACGAGGCTTGGGGTATAAAGTCCCGAGGGACGCATGGCCTGTTTACACGCTAGATTGAAAGTTTCAAAGGCGATAATTCTGTATTCACAACCGGGCTATATAGTTTCGCGTCATGTTCACTACTCTACGTCTGTCTTTCTCTTTCTCTCTTGTTTGTTTTTGTTTGTAAATTATTATTATTATTATTGTTTTTTTTTTTTCGACTTATTCTCAATGTACGTTGGTACACGTGTCGTAGGATGAGAAAACTCTGACACTTACAGCCCATCCCTTCCTAAAAAAAATATATGTTTTTTTATTTTTTTAAAACTCTTGTTCATTTTTTCTTTGTCTTTTTATTTTTTCATTTCTTTTATTTATTTTTTAACTTTTTATAGAGTAGATAGATAGAGTTGGTGTACTATGTCCGTAGGCAACTCTTCAACTTGTTTCAACGCGAATAAAAAATTATACTTGAGAAAAAAACATTTTTTTAACACTTTTTATTATCATTTTCTTTATATTATTTTTTTATAACTTGATGAATACTTTTTAAAAGTTTCAATTTTAATTTACTTATTTTCTCGTTTCTTTTTTTTTCCACAAAAAAAAAAGTTTTTTTTAATTAATAAATTAATGATAATGGAAAAAGTTGGGCTAATTATTTAAGTGGGTCTGTTTGGGTATCGTGTGTGCGTGTGCGATGATGTCTGATTAATGTTAAGTCTGTTGAAAGCGATCGTTTCAATAAAACGAGACGTAAAAATAGCGTCGTCGATAATCGAGGACTTGTACGGCTAGACGGGAAAATAACGAGCGGTACGGGAAAAATAGAGAAAGCACGACAGTTATCTAGGTGAAGAGTGATGGTCTGTGACCAACGCGACAATTACCTTCCCTCTACTCCAGCTCACTATCGGCTATCACGATAGCAGAGGCGTTCGACGATTGGTCATTGTCTATCTGTTATCTATCTACAGTATTCACTCTAACGACAGTTAGCATTAGGTTCTATGTAGATATATCTATATATTTATATCTATATAGACCACATATATAATTCCCAGAAGAGCTATGGTCTCGACCTCGTTGAAATTTCCCAGGCAGCGTTTAAAATATCCTAGAGTAGTACACTCCTACACTCCCTTAGTAGACAATGCGAACCGGTACGCCGTGTCTTTTAAAACCCGAGCCCTGGGTATGCTAACCCAGACTGGTTGCTGGTAGCAAGTTACTAAAAAGTTTTCGAATAAAAGTTTAAATACACCCGGAAACTTAGTTTCAGTAGCATCACCTCCACCAGCAGCATCGCTATCACCAAAGCGGCATGCTTCTGGTAGTGCTCTTGGATCTCCTAGGAGCTGGCTGATAGGTACACACACATACAGCACTGGTAGCTTACTCCAAACAATATGGCCGTCGGGAGAGCTGTCTCTATGCTAAGAGTATGTGAATATATTACGTGCCTCGCTACTCGCCCCATGTGCAATCACACTTAGCCCGTATTTCAAGTTGCCCTGCCTTTACTTGACTTGCCTCTACTCTGGTTCTTCCTATCTGCCGGTCTACGTTAAACTCCCCTTCAAACCTCCGCTCTTTGTCCCGGGTTTTCTCTTTACACTGTCTCTGTCTCCAGCGTCTCCTGCGTCTGCTTTTGTCTCCATGGGATTTGTTTACAGGTTACTGTGTCTTCTTTTTTCTTCGTAAACCCTTCAGGAGTTGAGCGTAAAGCTTGGAAACACTTGCGCGGATAAGTCACACGGGTCTAGTATGTGGCTTGGCAGCTTGTTTGTTCTTTTGGCGTAACACCCGCTTTGATTTATCGCACACAGATTGTTTTTTTTTTTTATTCATTAATTAATTAATAAATAATAAATTCATTGAGCAATTTCCTTTTCTAATATGAAAAAGTATTGTCGTTATTCAGTTGGTTGTAATGTATAGACATGTGTGTGTGTATAAATTTTCGTTGTGAAATCCGTTTTAATTAATTTGAAACTCTGTTAGACAGGCGACAAGTTATTGTATATGGTGTTATTTTGGACGCAACACTCTAACTGGCATTCGCGTTTCTCGGGACGCCGGGATGTCGACTATCATTTTCCCGATAATTAATTAAACTCAGGATCGATGAATAATCCGAGGGGAGATACTGACTCATTATGAAACACTGTATTCCCATTGGAATAATTCAACCACTGGATCATCTACTACAGAGAAAACCCGACTTTCACCTTTCGATTTATTTAACTGTCCATATATACATACATATATTTATATACCGATTGCATGTATATTTTATATATGAATGTCCTGTTGTGTTATGGCCGCTGGGAAATTTTTTTATTATAAAATCCTGAAACTGTAACAAGCTTTGATGTGCCGGTACTGCTCAACCCCAATGAAATTTATATGTAAAATCACTCTATCATCGTTTACATTTTTCATTTTTTATTTTCTTTACTTTTATTTATTTGAAAAAAATTTTTTTTTTTTTTTTGAACTATTTAATGAACGAGGAGAAAATAACTCGACCAACTATCTCGTTATTCCAACGACGCGTGCAATCGAAATTGGTCGAAGCGCTCAATCGACAATCGATTTTTATTTTTTCATGTTCATGGTTTTTTTTTTATGTTGTATCAATTTGTTTTGTTTTTATTTTTTTATTTATTATTTATTGTTAATTTTTTTTTTCCACGAACTAATAGTATATTATGATGAAATTTTATCGCAACGAATGGACGCGTGCGGCAGTAAATTTATCGTTCAAGTGTGTGGGTATGAAATGTCAGTGGAAGTAAGAGAATGGGGAAGAAAGAATAAAAAAAAAAAAGTAAACGAAACTAAATGAATGGAGAAAATAAAGAATAAGAGCATTTATTATAGTCTCTTCTTACTCGCAGTGGCAAACGTTATCGCTCGTTCGTTCATTCGTTTCAGTTTTACCCATTTTTATTATTATCATTATCATTATCATTATTATTATTATTATTATTATTATTTTAGTTTTCGCGTTCGCGTATTCAACTCGCGTCTTACTAGCTTATTCTTTTGGACGGACTGAAACTAAAGTAGTAGAGTAGGTGAATGAGGAAGAGGTTACAGGTCTACTGTTCTATACGACTTGGTCGTCTTCCCTCCCACCCAACTAAATTGGTCTTTCTGCGATTCGTTTGTAAGATAACAATAATGGAGCACCGCGAACTCATTCTATTCTTCTTCTTTATTCCCTTCTTTAATTTTTTTTTTTTTTTTTTTTACTCTAATTCTAAAGATATTTTTTTCTTTTCACACTCATTACAAAGACCATCTTGTGCTGCCACACGCTTTTTCTTATCCACAGCCCATAGTAATTCAATTAAAAATATCGTTAATTAGGTCAAAATTGTAATAAGATCCGTGTAAAGCGTGATGATGAATTACGGAAAATAAAATAATTTATTAGTAGTAAAGTTTAAATAAATTTTTTACTTTATTTTTCGCTGTTTATCGTTTAATTTTTTTTATTCTTTACTCATTAACAGTAACTGCTCTGTTACACAGTCACGTTTTGTCTGTACTCTAATTTTTTTTTTTTTTTTTTTTTTTAATGCAGTAAGCTTACATTTAATATTTTGTTATTATAATAAATGTATTTCATTGTTTTTTTTTTTTTTTTTATACAAAATATAAAAGACTACTTGAGTGATATATATTTAATAATATAAGATACTGAATTTAAATTTAAACGATTTGAATACAGAAATCAATTTTTATATATGCAATGAAATTTATATATTTTTACCCATAAATATCAGTAGCTAAAATATATTTGCTGTATATAACATATATATATTTAAGAAATGCTCTTAAATATTTTCAAAAGAATAAAGAAAATAAAATAAAAATTTATATAAAAGTACTTAAATAATTTATTCGATTTCAATGATTTTACGTCAATATTTTTTTTTATTTTTTATTTTTTTATTATTCTAATCCTGCGGCAGTTCTTGTTGTCATGAAATCCGATCGAGTTTTCATGAGTTTTATTTGACTCTTTTGAATTTAAACCTCTGGCGATAAAGAGCGAGAGAGATGGAGTAACAAAAAAGAGAGCCTGAGAAAGAGAGTGAGAGTTGAATTTATTGGCCTTGCGAATCGAGACTTTAATATAAACCTCCATTTGCGCTATTGAATTTCTCATTATAGCACTCGGTTTATCATCGACTTTTTTCGGTTGAATTAAAATTTTTTTCTGCTGCTTGGCTGCGCAACTTTTACAACAACTAAATATGCGAATGTGATTTCAATGTATACATATATATTTATATATTTATGTATGTATGTATGTATGTATGTATAAGTATGCAAGTAAAATTGTGAAAACACTGGCAGCACAGGTGTTAATAATAGAACACATTAAGATTGGTTTCGCTTCTAGTAGCCGAGTTCTCCGCGGAGGCTGGAAGAACCAGGGGTAAACTACCAGTGGGAGGGTACACACAAGATGAAGGAGCCAAAGGAAGGAGAGTTGTCGGCTAGGAGCAGGACCAGGAGAAAGAGGAGGAAAAGCAGGAAGAGATGGCGAAACCACGGGGACCTGACCTAGCTATCCTCTCCCAAGTTATTCTAGCTCTTCAATAATGAAACCATGTTTATACTGGACTCCACAAATACATAAGGATTACTCCCACGTTGATAAAACTTGTCTCCACTCACACATCTGTTTACTTTATTTTACTATTTTTTTTCCTCAACATTTTTTTTTAAATTACTTGCTGTCGTTTACTATCATGATGATAATGATGTTAGTATAATGTTAGTGATATGTTTATTGTTTTTTTTTCTTTTTAAAAAAACTCACCCTCTTTGTTTGCGCTACTTTTTATCTCTGTAGCAGTCGGTGGTGCTGATGGTTGGACCATTTCTAAAATTAATAAAGTTATAAATTTGTAAATTAACAAGAGATAATTGATGGAAAAAAAAAATTTTAATAAAATGACTTAGTGTTGATTATTTTAGAATTATAGTCGGACCTCGTTATAAGACTCTTCCCTCGATTTTTTAAAATTCGCTCGGAACGCTTCTACCACTAACAACTCAATGAAAATTTAGCGCCGAAATCTCGTTATAAGACTAATGAACAGTACGATTAAAATCGAGATAAAATGTACGTACACGGAGAGAAAATTATGGTAACAGTTACAATATATTATGGGAATGGTTCCCATACTGCATGGTAACCGGTTTTTTTGAAATGTTGATTATAGGAACGGCACCCATATATGGTGCATGGTAATCATTCCTATAATTATGGGTATAATTCCTATATGGTATCGGAATAGTTCCTATGGAATTATGGTAATGGTTACTATAATATTATGGTAATCGTTACCATAATATTATGGGAATAGTTACCATAATATTATGGGAATGGTTACCATAATATTATAGGAATCGTTACAATGTGGTTATAAAATTGGTTCCTATTCGCTTATGGGAACTATTTCTATGAGTATGGTAATCATTACCATGATTCTTTCACATGCGATATGGAAACTGTTACCATAATGATAGGAATTGTTCCCATACTTATGGAACTTTTTCCAGAAAGTATGGGTCTATATCCCATAATCCCAAGTAATCATTACCATAACGGTATGGGATGATATTTCATAAACGTACTAGGAACAGTTACTATAATTTTTTCTCCATATACATACACGGAAAGAAATAGATAGTACTGGTTACTGTTCTGCGCAGTAATCGACGAAAAGTATAGTGAAAATATATTTTAATATGACTGATTCATAGTAAAACAGGAGTAAGTAATTGCTTAACCCGTACTGTTACTTTTTAAACAATAACCAATGCTGTGCTCCACAGTACATGAAACATATGATTGGTTACTGCTAAAATAGTCGTCGTTTATAGTTCAAGAGTATACAAACTTTTCAGCACAGCTCTTGTTGCTGTATAGAATGCGAGAACTTACTATTTAGTGACAGGAATGTGTGTCAAGAATAGTAAAGACACATATGAAAGTAACCGTCTATGTCAGAACAGAACTGAGTACTGTTCCGGAGGTTAATGAGATCTACGAGATCTAAGTAATCATTCCTGTCACTGAATAGTAAGTTCTCGCATTCTATACAGCAATAAGAGTTGCACTGAGAGATTTGTATACTCGTGAACTATGAACGACGACTATTTAAGCAGTAACCAATCATATGTTTCATGTACTGTGTAGCACAGCATTGGTTACTGTTTAAAAAGTAATAGTACGTGTTAAACAATTACTTACTTTCCGTTGATTACTGCGCAGAATAGTAACCAGTATGATTTATTTTTTTTCCGTGTACAGGCTAGATTAAGTAATTTACTTTCACTAAGAATACTTTAAATTCCGTGGTTTCACATAATTGATTAATTAAGAGAAATGAACAACAAAATTTCGTTTATTCAAAATTATATGTAAAATAAGATTCATTGTATAATAGAGCAGAGGTGAACCGAATACATAAATAAAAATAAAATGCAAAACGACGATAGTCTTATAGCGAGGTTTGGGCGGAAACAGTTAAGTGCAACAGTGGGGAAACCTAAATTGTAATAATTTTTTCCCCTACCTCCCCAAACTAGTCTTATAACGAGGTCCGACTGTACTTGAAAATCATTTTAATTGAATGATTGTAATTAACAGAACTTTTTTGTTAGTTAAAAAAAAAAAAGTTGATAATAATTATACCGTATAGTCTAATAGATCCTTCAGTCTCGCCGAGTGAATTTTTGCTGATACATCTGTAGTTACCGAAATCACTGAGCTGTAGATTTCGTATGGTCAGCTGCATGTTAGTTCTGTAGCTGCTCTCCATTATCGTGCTGGTATACTTTTCGTTGCTTAGTACCATAGAGTTGTTGAAGTTCCAGTAGCTTATCGCTCGTGGATGTGCTTCAATGTTGCACTCAAGGGTTACGTTCTTTCCAGCTGGTGCTCCCATCAGCTGATTTGGCACGAATATCGTTGGTGAAACTGTTGAAATACATACATACATACATTCATATATCAATAAATACATATATATATATGGAAAAATATAGATATATAATCTTCAGTTACTACATTCAAACAGTACACCAACAAACATTTTACAAAGTACTTTTCAACTTCCGTACACGGAGAGAAAATTATTGTAACAATTACAATATATTATGGGAATGGTTCCCATACTGCATGGTAACCGGTTTTTTTTGAAATGTTGATTATAGGAACGGCACCCATATATATTATGGTAATCATTCCTATAATTATGGGTATAATTCCCATATGGTATCGGAATAGTTCCTATGGAATTATGGTAATGGTTACTATAATATTATAGTAATCGTTACCATAATATTATGGGAATGGTTACCATAATATTATAGGAACCATTACAATGTGGTTATAGGATTGGTTCCTATTTGCTTATGGGAACTATTTCTGTGAGTATGGTAATCATTACCATGATTCTTTCATATGCGATATGGGAACTATTACCATAATGATAGGAATTGTTCCCATACTTATGGAAACTTTTCTCAGAAAGTATGGGTCTATATCCCATAATCCCAAGTAATCATTACCATAACGGTATGGGATGATATTTGATAAATGTACTAGGAACAGTTACTATAATTTTTTCTCCGTGTAAAAACTTGTTCAGTTTAGTTGCTCTGTATTATTTTTTTTATAAATATATAAGTTTTACTATTTAAAATAAAAAGTGTTATTGAATGTTAAATTTGTATTTATATATTTATGAGTGGTAAACCGATTGAGAATGATAAGTACATATATATGGTATATATAGATAGAAACGGTGAATAGAAACTGTATTGCTTTGAGTAAACTTTCTCTCTCATGTGTCTGACGACACAGGGGACTGAATCCGTAGTAATTTAAACGACAGATAAGCTGAGTCTTGCTAGATTAGATGATACGCGTGTACTCGAGTGGGTATCAGTGTATTCATGTATATATACTATATATAAATGTATATGTATGATGTATGATCCAAAGTCCCGCTTTGCTTCTCTTTGAAACGACAAACTGATGTTGTTATGCATAACTAACTACGGAAATTTCCCTAGCTACTGCTTCTCTAATGTCAACTATTTAATTTACCTTGACTTTACATCTTTCATTATAAAAAAGTTATTTTTTTTTTTTTTTTAAATTAAATGTGAAAAAATCGCCATATTTATTTCCTTTCACAGAAGACTGATATATACTTTCTTTAGACAAACACTGGCTATTTTTCTGTTCACACAGTTCTTATTAAAAATTTCATTTCAGTACTGGATATTGTTTAAAATAATATTATTTTTATTAATTTTTTTTTTGAACTTCCCGCGATAGAAATTGAAAATTTTTAAAAAAAGGAAAGTTATAGGTTTCGGTCCGATTTTCGAAAATCGAATTTTCGTCAGATTTTGACGTTTTGAAATCTTAAGAAATTATTCTATTTCCGGTCGGACTTAGAGAGCTCGAAAACAGCGGGAAATTATAGATTTGGCCCAGGGTCAACTTTTTCGAATTTTTTTTTTTTATTACAAAAATTCAAAAATTTTTTTTGTTTATTTTTTTTACAATTAATTTATAGCTACAAGTTTTAGAGGTAAAATAATTTGAATAAATAACAATAATAAAATAAATTTTTGTAATTTTGAGTTCGGTATAAAGGTAAACTGATATATGTTGGTTGCTTTATGTTAATATGAGAAATATAGTGTGGGTTAGTGTAGAGTGAATTCACTGGATACGTTAGTAGTGTAGCGGAGAAGTATGCGTTAATTAGGGGTCAGTATGGGAATCCGTGGATTTGTGGAAAGCGTCCGGGGTTGGAGGACATGCCATCGGTTCCGGTATACATAGAAGCTGAGTGAAATAGCCACATTTGGCATGCCTCGCATAATCCTCGAGCGCCACAGCGTTAAGCTTTAACTGACGTTTTTGACTCTTAAACAATTGACGGCTGATTGTCGATCAAACTACACTGATAATCATTGTTCGTAGAATTACTGACATAATACAATATAATTTAAACTAATTATAAACAAAACCATTAGTTTATAATTTAAGTTTAAATCACGTCAAAATAATTAGATGTACGTCAAAATGTTGTCAGACCTTTTTTGTAGAAAATTTCAGTAGCTACCAAATTGTTCCTGTACTTTTTTGTCATATCTCTATTAGTTTATCCAGAATTTTAATTTTTGTACAATAACTTTTAGATGTCAATTTCCAAAATTTTTAATAAAAATAAATAGGGATTTTTCCACCTTCAAGATTTCAGTAGAATCATCACGATAACGTGTACTACTGTGAATAGTACCCGTTATCGCAATATTTAGTAAACTTTAGCAAGTGCAGTTTGCGTTACTACAGTTTTTGTTGAGGTTACTACAAGTTAGTCGGCATTTCTTTACTCCAATTTGTGGTAACTTCAATTTCAGCTACTTTAGAAACCACAATATTTTTTTCACGTATTTAAAAAAAAAAAATAAGTGATGCAGGTTTGAGTACTGCTAGTAATTTTTTTAAATTTTAAATTAATAATCAACTCAATAAATAAATTAAAGTATAGATATTTGAACAAAAAAATATTTCAATGATAAAAAATTATCTTTTTTTTTATATTATCAGAAAATTGGACGATAAAACATATGATAAAAATTTAAAAAAGAAATTAACCTAGATTATGTACCAACACGAGGGTATAATGGTGTAATTTTAAGCATGGAAAATAGCTGAATAATTTTAAAAAGTTTAAAGTGTATTTTTAAATATAGATAGTGTGAGATTAGGATGTTAGCTATATGTGTTTACTGGGTACTCTAGAGATAGAACTTGTGTGTGTGTGTCTGTGTGTGTATACTCTAGTGTGGACAAATAGAGTAATCGGAAAGTAGCAAACACATACGTATAATATATGTTCTTGTAGAAGTGTATACATGTAAATTTGTCGAGGGATGTCTGCTACTGTTACCTCGTTGTCAAATATATATATATATATACCCACTGCTATAGCAGCAATTTTGACCGCGTCGTCGTGAGAACTGCAGTGTTTTCCCACTCACCTGAATAAAATATGTAGTTGGGACTTGTAAATATTCAGGAGACACTGTCGTGCCTATATACTGGCTATACTACTTGTACTGTTGTACTACTTGGTACTATTCGCGGTGGACTATTTATAGGAAAGAATGAAAAAGAGTGAACGTGTGTTATACGTTTGTCTGTGTATTTTAGCCATGATATGTATGCTGGAATGTGGTAAACGAAAGGAATAGAAGGAATGAGATAGCTAAAGAATGTTGTAAGTGAGACACGTACTAGTGTGGTATAGGTATGCAGGACCAGTCTGACGCGAACGAATGAAACGCATAAAATGGAAAAATGACCAAGACCATTGGGGACGTCCTTCTTGTCTTTGTATTTCCCTTGAGACTTGTGCCGGCTGATTCGTGGGAGTCGACGCAGAAAACCGAATTAAATTTAAACAACGCAAAATACAATATCGTCTCGGGTAAATTTACTTTTTGTTTGTTTGTTTTTTTTTTTTTTTTTTTTTTTTTTTTTTTTTTTTTTTATTGTGTCCACAATGGAAAACTTATAAAATATTTTAGATGCCTGTTTTTTTTTTCAATAATAGTTTAATCTTTTGTGACGGTTATTAGTCGTTTATGTTGGCATCAAGATAAAATGATTTTTTCCAAAGCCAAAGAAATTAAAATTTTTATGAATTATATTGAGTTTTTGAAATAAATGAAAAGTTTTTAGTATCAGATGAATTTAGGGGCATTGATTTATTTAAATAAAAAAATAAAAATTTTAATTCGGGAAAAAAAGGATAAAAAATTAATCGAACTATTGAGGGAGGGTGGGGTAAAACGGCCCCCTTACGCCAGTAATAATTTTCTATGACTTTTAATCTCTAGGTCAACCTAATTTGGACCTACCTTAAGCAAATCTATTAAGGTTTCACCAGAACACAAAATAAAATTTTTTTTTCTGGGGCACGACGGCTCCTCTCAAAAAAAAAACGCTTGTAAATTTTTTTTTTTTTTTTTTAAAAAGATTTTAAGCACAAATATACTATTTCTGTTGCGAATTTTTTTCGGAGATTTTTTCATCAGAGATTTTATGATTTGACCGGAAATGAAAAAAAAAAAAATTTTACCAAATTTTTCAGGAGGGCCATCGTGCCCCCTCTCTGTTTTAGAGATTATTATATTATATTTATTTTCAAATAATTACCCGTGTCAAAAATTTGATCTGATTTCAGTCAAACTAGACTGTATTAGGACTAATTGGTCTGTTTTTAAATTTTTAAGCTGTTTTTTATCTGAAGATGATCAAAAACAGACTAATAAAAATAATAGGCAGTAAATGTCTGATTTTGGTCTGGATAAAGTCAAAAGAAGGCATTATATTATGAGAAAAAAAAAATATGATTTATAGGCAACCGAAAACAAACTAAAAATAATTGAAAACACGTCTGAAAATAGCCAAAATAAGGAATAGTGCAAACGAATCTCGATTAAATTTCACATATTGATTAAATACAAATAAAAAGTAAAACTGAACAGAAATAATTAAAAATTTTTAACTGATTTAGAATAGAGCAAATTTTGTGACCCGGGTATTTTAAACCATAAAACGTTCAATATCGTTCATAAATAGTATGAACGGACACAAAATACTTGAATTGTATATTTCGGTTCATATTATTAATTTTTTATTTTTGGCTGTCTAGACAAATTTAAATGATTAATAATCAGAGTTTTTTTTTTTTTTTCAAGTTAATTAATTAATAAACTTACATTCGACATCAACGATTATTCTTTTGCTGACTGTTGGCGGGACTCCGTTAGTCGCAATGCAATAATATGCTCCCATTTCTGTACGAGTTATTTTAGTTAAATTTAATTGATCTCCAACATATTTTTCCACTGCAACAAAAATAAATAAATTAATAAATTTAATTACATACTGGAAGCTGAAAAAAATCTTGACATTAAAATTCTTTAATTAAAAATGATTAGTCTTGAAATAAAAACAAATATTTTTAATAAAATAAAAATGATATTATAACTGTTATTATTATGACAATGATAATAATTAAAGTACCTTAATAAAGTTTATACTAAAGTTTTATTGTTATTCAGTGATAGTACAGTTATATAATAGTAGGTAAGTCGAGAGATGTAGATGTATAAGTAGAGAAGTAGGTCTAAATGATAACCCCAGGCTATTTCTCTTGACTCTTGTCTTTCTCATGATCACAACGCGATCGTCCCTTTGGGTACTGAACATTAAGAGCTCAAGTTTATACGAATAAATCGCACTCGTGCCTCGTTTCATCAACTTCACTTAACAATTTACGGCAGAACTTCTGTAGCCGCGAGAAACTGGTGACTATATAAAGTGATTCACGTTTTAAAAAGACAAAGGAAGTAACGGAGAAAAAAAATATTTAAATAAACTTGAAAGTGTCTACTCAAGAATTACTTAAGTCAAAAACCCCTTGAGAGATATTGTAATTGAAAACTTTGACATTTACTACTTAACACTATACTCTGTAATATATTGTACTTGAAACTAACTTTATATATATTTTGTAACATTACTCTGGCTATCAAGTATACTATACTCTATTTTAATTAAAAATTACTCAAAATAATCAAAATATTTTTGTAACACATACTCGAAATGTACAACATTTAGCGCCTACACTGTAAAAAATTTTTGAACTCAGTGTGGTGTAAATAACTTGGTGTAAAAATTGCGCCGAACATCGCGTTAAATTTAAGTGGTGTGAATTAAAAATTCTTACACCATCAAGTCTGTAAATGTATAATTCATGATAATTTTGTGTTAAAAAAAATACACTGTAAAACATTTTTGGTGTAAAAATGGTTCTCGAAGACTTTACACGGTGTAATCGGTGTGAAATTTTCTTGGTGTGCGATATCAAGCGGTGTACTATTTTAACACGATATTAGAGTTTTCTTCAACACCATTTGGTGTTATTTGTTCAAATATTATTCAATAATATAATCAATCGTCAAAAATTAATGAACAATGCAGAAGTTGGAACACTAGTATATCATTATTATTATTGATGTCGATAATTCTAAAATAAAAATTAATTCTTAGCGTCAAAGTAATCGAGACTTTTGAATAAAAAACTTATACATTTACACAAGTGTTCTTATTCACACGGTCAAAAATTTAACACCGTGCGTCGTGTAACTTTCACACTGGCAGTGTTGAAAATTTTAACACCAAATCAGTCACACCACACCTAGGATTCAAAATTTTTTACAGTGTAATCATAAAAATATTTAAATGTTCAAAATACTAGACTACGGAATGGTGTAAAAGAAGCAGATTATACCGTGTTTAAATTACACGTAGATAATTCAGACCAAGGATTTTTTACACCGTTACTTCATACTACACGGCCGTGTAAAGTTTTCGGTGACCATTTTTACACCAAAATTTTTTACAGTATAATACAATTCCGTATAAGATGCTCATTGTAGTAACAATCTTGTCTCCGACTCGGTAGTGAATCGTTACAACTTCCGTCTTACACACAATCGCACTTGATATATAAATTACTACACTGTGAAAAATTTCCAACAAATTTTACTATGGGCGTATTGTAACACCGGACCATAAGAAAACTGGTACAAAATTTACAAGTATCCATTAGTAAACGGTATGCGCAGACGACACAATTGGGACCTATGCGCATACGTTTACTATGGGACACTTGTAAGTTTTGTATCAGTTTTCTTATGGTCCGGGGTTACAATGCACCCATAGTAAAATTTAATGGGAATTTTTCACAGTGTATCATATCACTTTTAACTTTACACTCAGAAAATTAAATAATAGGAGTTACTATCTAGTTATGGTAAAAATTTCTACCAGTAATCAGATAATAGTAAATATTATCTAGATGAATTTATAAATAATCTAGATTGTAATATTAATCATATTTATGATAATTATTACAATCCTGTATGTTAACTAGAGTTAATTATTATTATTATTATTATTATTATTATTATTATTATTATTATTATTATTATTATTATTATTATTATTATTATTATTATTATTATTATTATTATTATTATTATTATTATTATTATTATTATTATTATTATTATTATTATTATTATTATTATTATTATTATTATTATTATTATTATTATTATTATTATTATTATTATTATTATTATTATTATTATTATTATTATTATTATTATTATTATTATTATTATTATTATTATTATTATTATTATTATTATTATTATTATTATAAATAGTTATATTTATAATCCGGATGGTTACAGTTACCATCAGAAATTATAATTGTTACCATCCTGATAGTAACTGTTACGAAATTTATTGCAGAAGTTATCATCCAGTAATTATTAATTATATTCAAAAAATTATAACACTAACTACTTTTCCATTGAAAAACGTTCCAATCATTCTAGATGATTGTAATTAAAATTTTAGCATCATAAACACAGTGACTTAATTTTCTGAGTGTAGCAGTGCGGAAAAAATTAATTTTAATTCAGTGGTACATTTATAGAAAATGGAATTAACGTTAAAAAATTAATCCCGATAGTGTCCTAAATACTTTTAAATATTTATGGTTAACTCTGGTTTTTATTATAGGATTTAATTACATACTTATTCATGAGTTAAGTTAACAGATGAATTTGTTTTATTAGTTATTGCATAAAAGATTTAAAAGTTTTATGTGTAATGAATTTTACAACAGTACATTTTTGTCCACTTTAAAATTCATGTGATTTTTGTTAAATTTCATTTTTTCAACAACATTAAATATTTATTGAAATTTCAATTTTATAATTAATTATTTATGCTGAAAAATTTATGCGGTAAAATTTAATCCTTCAATATTATTGATATTTTATGGGTTTTTTTTACATTCACTTTAATATTTTAATTATAATTTAACCGAGGATATTTTCGACAAATTAAATTCCAAAAATTAAAAGATTCATTGATTAATCACGACATTTAATTATCATTTATTCATTGTGATTGTATCAACTTTTAGAACAGTATGAATTTTAATTCATTTCATTTCATCAATAGATTAAAATTCAAACTGAATTAATACATTATTAAAAGCATTTAGAATTCAATTTTTTCCAGTTATTTTCTTCTTGTGATTTCAAAATATTTTAGCTAATCCTAAATTTAAAAAAAATTATAAATTTTGTAAAGAGAGATATGTATGGTAATAATTACAGTATATTATGAGAACGGTTCCCATATCTTATGATAACAGGGTTCTTTAAACATCGATTATAAGAATGGCACCCATAGTAATTATGGTAAATATTATTTTCTATATGGATTTTATTCCTACACGATATTGGAATAGTTCCAACAAAGTTATGGTAATCATTCCCATGTCACTATAGTACTTGTTACCATACTACTATGGTAAACGATGCCACACATTATGGTAATGATTCCCACAATGTATGGGAATGATTATTATTATGTCATAGTAGTGGTTACCAGAATATTATGGGAATCGGTGCCATAATAGTATAGTAATGGTTATTATCATACTATAGTAATATGACGTTACCATAATATTATAGGAATACTTTACATTTATTATGGAAGTGGTTATCAGGATTTATTCCCATACGCACCTAGGAACCGTTCCAATGTGGATATAGAATTTATTACTATCTACCTATGGGAACTATTTCTATGGGAATGTTAATCATTACCATAATTCAATTACCATAGTAATTAATACCATAATTATAGTAATTGTTCTCATAACTATAAAAGCTATTCCTAGAAATCATGGGCGTACACGGAGATAAATTTATAGTAACCGTTCCTAGTACGTTTATTGAATATCATCCCATACCTTTATGGTAATGATTACATGGGATTATGGGATATAGACCCATACTTTCTGGGAAAAGTTCCCATGAGTATGGGAACAATTCCTATCATTATGGTAACAGTTCCCATATCGCATGTGAAAGAATCATGGTAATGATTACTATAATACTATGGTAATCGTTCCCATTATATTATGGTAACGATTACTATAATATTATAGTGATCGTTACAATAATATTATGGTGACGGTTACCATATATATGGTAGTGGTTACCATGATATTATAGTAACGATTACTATAATATTATAGTGATCGTTACAATAATATTATGGTGACGGTTACCATATATATGGTAGTGGTTACCATGATATTATAGTAACGATTACTATAATATTATAGTGATCGTTACAATAATATTATGGTGACGGTTACCATATATATGGTAGTGGTTACCATGATATTATGGTAACGATTACTATAATATTATAGTAATGATAACTATAATATATATGAATGCCGTTCCTATAATAAACATTTCAAAAAAAACCGTTTACCATGCATTATGGGAACTATTCCCATAATATACTGTAATTGTTACCATAAAGTTCTCTCCGTGTATTCTCCATAATTCCACGTAATTATTACCATAACATTATGGGTTGTTATTTTGTCAATTTACTAAGAACGGTTACCATAATTTTCTCTCCATGTAGAAAAAACTGTCGTGATTATTTACTAATGAACCATCTCATACTTTTTATTAAAATTAATAAATAATTTTTTTCATCTGATTATTGTGGATTAATTAATAAAAACCAAATTATTGAAATAAATGAAAATAAGGTCATTAGAGTGATACTAATATGGTGTAAGCATAATTATATCGTTATTATTTTGTACATGATGTTATCGTGCTTCAATAATGATTTTCAATGACGTAAGGATCAGGTTTACTATAAGCGGATAACAAGTAATTGCAAACTACGATCGGCAGCTCCATTCCGCTTCCGTTATCAAATTATCGTCCATTAGAGTTTCGCGCCATTGCTAATTGGTGGAGTTTCTCTTGCGTGGCTAGATGGCAATGGTCACACGTACTATTATATACACACACATATATACATATACAAACACAAATATATTTATATTTATCTATATATGTATATAAACAAATGTGTTATACGTTGACAGGTGCCTCTAATTCGAGACTCAGCAATCGCTCTGATGTTTTCCCTTCTCTGTACGTCATTCCGACATTCGTTTTCGCTCCCATTGCTCAGCCATGCAAGTCAATTAACGACTAATTTTTTAATCGAACCTCTATAAATAATATAAATTCTCTCGAGTAAAAAAAAAAAAAAAATAATAACAATAAAATAATTTCAAATAAATGAAATCGTTAAATTAATAAAGAAAAAAAAAATTTATTATTTATAATTCTTTTGAACTCAGTTAATTAATAAATATTTTTTTATATTAATTGTATGGTTTATATGATCGAATTGCCAATTATAAACTAGTATGCACTTGTATGAACACGAGCAAACTGAGTAAACAAATTTTATGTAAAGTACATCAAGTTTCGTGCTTCGCGGAAATTTCTATGTATCATAAGGTTGCCTTAGAGTATCAAATTATTGTTATTATATATAATATATATATATATGTATTGATGACGATGCCCGCACATGGTATTTTCGACATGTCTCAACGAACATGCCAGCATTGTAGTGCTTAACTTTTAACAAGCGCTAACTTTGTCAAGTTTTGGTTTGCCCTTACTATAGTTTATAACATCGAAACCCTTCATGCACTTTATCCACTCTCTGGAGACAGGAGTTGCCCAAGTAGAGCTTGTTAGAAGACATCATATCCTCGATACTAATACAGGAGTCTTCTCACGCTTGAACGGATCATGCTAATGTTGACGTTTGACACTCTAATAAATCGTTAATTAGCATCACCGGTTCATAATGTCAAGTTTATTTTATCTGAGCGCTGTTTAAATTTATCTTCGATTTTAAAAGATCTGTCATGAAAATTTAATTAAATTTAAAGTAGTCTTTAATGAAAATACTATGTAACTATTTACAAATGTATGTTTTGTATGATTATCATAAATTTTAATTTTGATACATGATAGAATAGTTATGGCAGAAGAAAAACGGAAAAAATTTCACGATACTGAATTTAGCCGACGTTTAATAATTTTTGGAATTTTTTCAAAACGATAAATTATAAAAAAAAAAATATTTTAAAAAATTGCACTTATAGTTTTTTTAATTTTCTCCATGTGCATTTTTTTTTTCTGTGATTGATTTGCTGAAAACAAAAATCCAAAAATTGTTAATTGTCTGTTAACTTCCGGATCATAAAATTTCAAAGTTATAAAAAAAAAGCGTAATTGATCTTATGAAAATATATCTGTAAATATCGAGTTATCGATATAAGTGTAAGACTTTTTTTATAGTGCTGTAAATTTTCTATCAAAAAGATATCTTCCACTTTTTTCTTTGAATGAATAATTACTGAGATATTTGGAGTTAAAAATAATCGGGGGTCTCTGAATACTGTGTAACTTTAGGGGTTGATAAAATATTTTTTTTTGCACTATTTTGCACGTCTCTGAAAAAAACTGCATGGTATCTCTCTCTGTAATCACTTTACAATTTTTTTCAAATGTAATTATTTTTTAAATTGACCTAGGTCATGTTGTATACTTAAAATTGAAAACATTAATCAACATATTGATATTTTTTTGAAACTTTTATCAGTTTTTGATATTTGTAGGATAATTGAATGCTATAAAAGTTAAAGTATTTAAAGAATAATTCACTTATCATACATAAAAAACAGAATTTTGAATTAACCGTTTCAGAAAATTTTTTTTTTTTTTTTAAGTTTCTAGGAAAATTTGAAAAAAACGTCACTGCGCTCTTCCAACCTCATGCGGCCTCTTGTACTTTATAGCTAGATGTGAACATATGCATGATCATGGCCGTGTCTTTTCACCAAAAAAAAAAAAAAAAAAAAAAAAACACCGCAACCGCTAATTAGAAATTTTCAAACTTCACCGCATGTTTGGTACAGTTCATTTTAAAAGGGTTAAAATTATGGTTTTTTCGAATAACTATCACTTTGAGTATTTATCAAGTTATGGATAATAAAAAAAATTATTGAAATAAAAAAAAATACATTGTGATTGCACACGCAGAGAAATTTTTAGTAAAAATTACCCAAAAAGTTTGATACCGAGAGGACATGTGGTAAATATCTAAATTTTTTCATGCGCATGGTAAAATATACTACTCGATAGCATGTAAGTGACGTGCAGTTTCTACTAATTACATAGTAAAAATTTAGTTACTAGCTAGATGTCTTTACAGTACCAAATTCGGAGGGTAATTTTTACTCAAAAATTTTCTGCGTGTAATTTTTATGACATTTATGACCATTTTTAAAAATAATTTAATGTAATAATTTGAGCTTACTAATAACTTCACTAATTTGCTTTAAATTTCAAGGATAATTTTAAACAGTATAATCATATCATATTTTCCAACTGAATTCAATTTACCTAAAATAATTCCTTAACCGTTTTCTTATATAAATCTTCTGTTGCGCGCAATTTAATAAGCAAAGATAACTTTTAATTTAAACTATATTTAAAATAGCTAATTACTGTGTGTTTTTAAAAGATATTTAATGTTTCATTTCGTAGAAGATGATTAATTTGAAAAGATAAAAGTAATGAGAATTCAATGTTTCTGAGAGCTTAAAATTATTGTAATATTCATAAAGGAATCATACTAAATACTAAGAGAGAAAGAATTAAATTAAATAGATGAACAAAAAATTTTTAAGTTTTACATTTTCTGCGCTTATTCCCTTTTAATTGGACGATATAATTTTCTCGTAAAAAAAAAAAAAAAAAAAAAAAAAAAAATTACTGTTGACTTTTAAATAGGGAAGCAAAATGAGTTGTTGGTTTACTTTGAGTTTTAGTAGCTTTCTTTTAAAGTTAACATTTACTAGTCTCTGTACTCTGTCTCTTTACGCCTTTAATCTGTAAGATGCTGAGAAAGAGAAAAAGATTTGGGAATAAGGAGGTAAGAGTTGAAAGGAGATGAAAAAAAAATCCAAAGAGGATGTACGGAAATGTAGGAAACTACTGAGCACTCATCCGTAATGTTTGTTTGAGTTTTTTTTTTATTTTTACGCATGGGTTACGAGCGATGTTCTTTTTATCTTCATAAAAATTCAATTTTTTTGTTTTAATGAGTTTTGATAAAACAAAAAAAAAAAAAATTGAAATCGTTAAATACTAATGGTAGTAAAAATTATTTGAAATAAAAATATAGCTAACAATTTTGTAATTATTAAATTAAAATAAAAGAATTAAAAACTAAATTTCCATAGCTTTTTTTTTCTCTGTATGCTGACGAGTTTGTTGAAGCTAAAGAGTAAAGCAAACTTTAGACTGTTGGATTAATTAAGTTCGTTAAAAAAAGGATAACTAAAATTATTAACCGCGATACGAAGTTATATTATTTAGTCATGGTTTTAAATTTAATTTCAAAAAATTAACTAAATTAAGTAACGTAATCTGCAAATTTATTTTTTAAATTTGTAATGGATTAATTAATTAGTGATGTAGTTTTTTCACAATTTTTAAAATGACAATTAAAAATAAATATTCTAATGAAAATAATGTTAGGTATGTATTTAACTTGAAAGTAGAAATTTAAATGAAGATAATGAGGCACGATATGATTATTTAACGACTGTCACTATAAATAATTAATTTTTGGAAATCTCATTCCTCAATTTAATAAATCAAGTTCATTTCAAAATGTCTCTTCAAAGCGACGGTTCAATTTTTTTTTCTTCATTAGTAAAATTAAAAAATTTTATTTAGTATATAGTTATGTAGGGGAGGGTGGGGCACGACGGCTCCCCTGGGGCACGACGGCCCCCCTTAAAAATTTGGTCAAAAATGTTTTTTTTATTTTCGGCCAAATTATGATACCGCTGATGTTTTAAGTTAATCTGGGGCACAATGGACCACCTAAAAAACTTGATTTATGAAAATTATTCCATGAAAGCCAAAAATTTAACGAAAAATGAAATAAAAAATTGAAAGCACAGTTTTTGAAATTAAAACAGTTATTATTTATTTAAAACAATTTAACAATAAAATTAAATGAAATAAACAATAATTCTTTTAAACAATAACAGTATCAGGGTAGAGAGAGAAAAACCGGTTATATCAGCGAATAACATTTTTTTTAAATAAATTCCAAGTCTATGAAATTACAAAAGTACGGAAATAGTATATTTATGCATAAACTTTTTTTTTTCAAAAAACAAAAAAATTATTTTTTTTTTAAGATTTTGGGGGGAGGGGGGCGTCGTGCCCCAGAAAAAAAAATTTTTTTTTTCGAGTTCTGGTAAAATCTTGATAGATTTGCTCAAGATAGGACCAAATAAAGTTTACCTGAAGATTAAAAATTATGAAAAATAATTACCGGCTTAAGAAGGCCGTCTTGCCCCACCCTCCCCTACACGGAAAAAACAATACAGTAGTGGAAACTCTCTGAGATAGTACTGAATACTTTCTGTAAAAAAAAATTTCAAATATTACTGTATGCTATTTAGACTTTATCTACTACTCTCTGAATATGACTCAGTACTCACTCCAATTTTTTTTTTTTATGATTTTGAAGAAATAATTTTATCTTCATTTTAATTATAATTCAAAATTAACTGAAAAAAAATGATTTAAATTTACCAAGACTTAAATCCCGAATTATGCACAGAAAAAAAATGATTTATTGCCGTAGGAAATATTTTTCACTAGTAATTTAAGACAAAATTTTCTTAGAATTGGAAAAAATTTCCTGACGCAGGTGAATATTTTCTCGGAACGAGTAAAAATTTTCCGCCAAGAAATCCTTTTTTTTTGTGTACTGCATAGTCTACAGAAATAAAATTCATAAATAAAAATTATTAAACAATAACGATTTCGAATTTTAAAGGAATTTTCAATTCAATAAAAAAAATTTCAAGTAGCTTTTCAATATCGAAATACTTATACTGATTTAAATAGATCTCTATAAATCTCGATAAAATTTTTTTTTGTTTTTTACTAGTACCTCATTTTGCTGAAATATGAGAAAAACTTTTTTCTATTATAGTCACGATAAAAAAATAGAATTTTTTTTTTCATTTAATATTCCATTTAACTCGTTCGCCTCTAAATACTAATATGTTCATCAATCGGAGTTTACAATGAATAATAATAATAATAATAATAATAATAATAATAATAATAATAATAATAATAATAATAATAATAATAATAATAATAATAATAATAATAATAATAATAATAATAATAATAATAATAATAATAATAATAATAATAATAATAATAATAATAATAATAATAATAATTATTGACAATGAATATAATTCGAAATGTTATATATGCCAGTCATGATACAAGTTCAATAACGTCATATGCACCTGGAATAAGGGAAATGACATGTTGCCTGCCACTTGGATGTGATGTCCTGTTCATCCGGTTCAGCGGCACACGGTTCAGGATGACGAGGCCTAAACGCTTCCGTTGGTAGCACGTGTAACCACCGGTATAATTCATAAGGATATATAATACCGTAGATTATGTCTAGTCGTACGACGTGAGTAGTTTAAGTTTTAATCCGTCGTTAGCCAGCTACACTGCATTTCTATATACTGCGTTCTCGTTACTTTCCTACTGCGCTATATGACTACATATATACATACATATATCTAGCTACCCCTAGCCCCACCACCAGGAGCATAGTACGTAAACCACCTACATCCACCCAACTACCCACTCTAGCTCACTGGCTTCTCCATGTGCCATGTGAGAAATGTCACAAGAGCGTATAATGTACGCTTTCATTCCAAATGGAGTGGCTTGAGCCTCAAGTAGTCGTGCCACGTACGCCCAAGCACGAGGGGGTTTTTATTTTTTTTCATTTTCTTTGTTTACTTTTTTTATTTTTTATTTTATTCTCCACAAACGTTTGCGAGACTCGGCTCTCAGGACTAATTACATATTTAAAATCATCAAGAAATAAACTTTTTACTTATAAATTTCAAGATTTTAATATTTTAACCTATTTATTTTAAAAATTACATTCTTTTTTACTTACTGATCTAACTCAGAAGTTTAATTAATTAAAATTTCTTCTAAATTGATTTATTCGTATTTGAAATTAAAATTTTCGACGGAAATAAAAATATCATTTTCCTTATTAAGAAAAATTATTTAACTCATGCTAAGTGTATATCTATATATTAGTCAATCTGAATTGTTTTGAATCATTTCAAATCATTTTTTTAATCAGGGTTAACTCAAACGGAAAAAATGAACTATATAAATTGAAAAACAACAAGTTGTATAATTATCAGTAAATACTATCATTCTAAATAGTAATTCTTTAATTTATAATTAAAACGTAAATAATTATAGGAACAATATTAAAATTTATTGTTTATGCAGCAAAATTTAATATTTGAATTTTAAAAATCGTAACTTAACTTTATAAAAATTTATTACATGGAAGGTCAAAGACCTGGTATCTGATCGGGGAACTCGTACTCGATCAAGCCCTGGTGAATTCGAATGACGGTAGTTACCGTAACTTGCCGTAATTTATGGTATAAGGTAAAGTACCATAATCCACTGCAAAAAACCATAATTCACGGTAAAACTACAGCATTTCACGGCAAAACTACAGTATTTTTACGACAAATTTGCAGTAAAAGAACATTAATTTACCGCAGAATTACAGAAAGCCTGCGGCATTTTACCGTAAACTGAAGTATTGCACTGTAAAAACTGTAGAAATAAAAAAAACATGAGGTGGTTACGATAAAAATGTCAAAAATTACGGTAAATTGCCGTATTTGACTGCATTTACTGTGAACTACTGCAAATTGCGGTAAATTTGCCGTAAAAATACCGCATTACGGTAAATTGCGGGAAAAATGCGAAAATTACCGTAATTCGGATCCGCCAGGGACTCCATGAATTTGTATATCTACAATTAGTAAAATTTATAAAATATCGATGTACAAAGACATGAGTGATTGGGTGCTAGTTTCCTGATCGGGTACTGGGTCTCTTATCTTATCATTAAATTTGTTGTTTGTAACACGCTGAAAAAAGAGTGGTAATACTTGCCATTTGAACGAAGTAACTATTCCTATTCTTACATTTTAATGATTATCATTCTTATATGTTAACTTTTCCTATCGTAGATGGTCAGCATTCGTATCTTGATAGTAATCATTCTTATCCATGATGACAATCATTACTATCTTAGAAGGCAAAATTGAAAATTTTTCAGGCATGAGAAATATTACGATCTAGGTGGTAACTATTACTATCGGCAATAGTAATCATTACTGTATGAGAAAAGAATAGTTAACATAAACGCATGATAATGATTATCACATACACACAGAGAGAAATGTCAAGTAAATGTGTTTATGCAGCACAGTAATAATTACATTACTCTATATTTTGTGCATAAGAGCGACAGAGCACAAACTATAGAGTAATATTAATGTAAATATTAATGTGCTATATAGGTATATTCACTGGAAATTTTTCTCCGTGCAGATAGTAATCATTCCCTATCGCAAGATGATAATAGCATTTTTTTTTCAGCGTGAACATTAAAATTCTCTATTTTGACAACCAGGTTCCGGGTCATAATTTCAAACACTAATTTTCAAAGTTTATTTTTTTTCTGTGTAGCATTAATAAATTAAATAGAAAAAAAAAAAATTAATTTGAAAAGTTTTAATAAATAGTTAATTTTCATAGTGATACTAAAAATGAAATAAAGATAGTCATTAAAGTTAGTACCCCAAAGTAACATTATATGTCTCGTGCATATTTAATCGTTGACTCTCGAGACCGTGTGAGCGCATAGATCTATCTCATTGGCAAAAATTCTTACTAAGCGTGTATATGTATATATGTATATATAATGATATTATCATAGACTGTGAGAACTTGAGTTGATTAATTTGTACAATATTTAAAAGCTTTTATAACGGAAGGAAAGCGCACGTGAGAATATAAGAGTTATGAGAATAAAATAGTTTCTGGTGTCAGAGTCTGCGTCTGTCTGGTTGATTCATAAATGTGCTTACTATTAGCTCTTTTGGGTGTAGTCCGTCGGACAGTGGACAACCCAAGTGAGTTGGGTTTTCATAATGGATATGATAGCTTTGCAAATCCTAGCGTAATCCTTCCTTTCCGCTTCGCTACCTCACAGTAATATGTACACTCTAGAATGCTAATTATACACTGCTGTATTTACCTCACACAATTTACACACTCACATTCATATATATAGATATATATTTAAATATATATAATTCTAGCTGTGTAATCAACACTAATCACCTTTTTTAAGCCCGCTAATAATTAATGTCATAACAAATATTAATTATTCAATCACTAAAATTTACATAATTAAAAATTTATTTACTACCAGGCGACAGATTGAAAGATCGATTGTGACCTATTTATATTTTTATCTATTACTATATAATTATTATGTTACCTTTTGATCTCCGATCGATTGGAATAGATTGTCCGTCCTCGCGTCGCCACATCATTGTTGGCTCAGGATAACCTTCGGCTTTACATGTCAATGTAATATTTTGATGCTCCTTCACCGCAACTGTACTCTCCGATGACATGGAGTCCACAATGTTCGGTGGTACTGGTTAATAAATATATAATTTATAATTACAATATGTTTCATATAACACGTCATATTTAACTTGATATTTGTATTAAATAATCGGTAAACTCATTGGGGTTTAATTATGACGAGTTAATATATTCAGCGTTATTTCAGTTTCATAATATTTAGTTATTCATTATTGAATACTATATTCATATATTTTTTACGCTGTGTTTCTAGATGTTTTTTTTTTATTTTTACAAAAGAGCTAGTCATTTATTTGAAATTTTGTGATTATTAATTTATTAATGAAAGTTAATATTAATTAGAATGTATGACAGGTTAATAGTATATTGTACACCTAGGAAGGAAAACATGAAATTTAAACCCGAGTGCTTAATTGCAACCAGGGCTGCCAGCAATTTCTTTAATACTAATTATGGAAAGTTTCAATTTTCGATATTTCCAAAAAACATTATTCTTTTTTTATTAAATTTTTTCACATATAGAACTATTACTAAGTAACTGAATACTCTTGAAAGTAAATTTGAGGTAGAAAAAGTAGAGTTTTAAACTTCTGAGAGTAATTTCAAATTAATTATGACAGTAACATCATAATAACTAAAAGTTATAAGTTGTTTGGATATTTGATAGTGAAGTCAACAAATCACAGTTTCAAATTTAATTAATATGGTATAAGTATGTTTAATATTGACAAATACTTCTAAGTAGCTTACATTTACAAATTAGTATTAAATTATAGTGAGAATAATTATAAACATTTATAGAGAGGGAGATTGGGTATATTATGGTTGTCTCACAGGGTTGTCACAGCGGGCATTTGTGGCGATCGATGAATCGATTGGCCTCGAAAATCCCAAAGGTATCACTTCTCTTTCGACGCCGATCAATGTTCGTATTTCGTTCGATAAGTTGTCTGTTATGACCCCTGTAACAACCAACCCGTGAGACAAACGTACCCAGTCTCCTCTATACACCTTTCGAATAGAAAACTTCTAATTCGCGCTTAATAAAATAATTCATTTATTTTGTGTTATTAAATTTTTTTAATAAATGCTATCTTCAAATTAGCACATTAGAAGTATTACCCTGATTAAGGAAAATAATTTACATGTTAAGTGTATATCTATATATTAGTCGATTCAAATTGTTTTGAATTATTCCAAATCATTTTTATTAATCAGGGTAAATACTTCTTTGACAAACACTCGGGCATAATTCTGAAAATAGTCAAAATAGCTTCCTAGGATTTCAAAATATCAAGATGTGATGAAAGTTCGATTTTCGAAAATCTGACCGAAATCAATGACTTCTTTTTGAAAATTTTCAATGTTCATAGCGGGAATTTAAAAATACAATATTTGTAAAAGTTACTTTTTCTGTCAGTGCCGTTACAGAGATAAAATAAAAAAAACTTACCAACAACTTGTAAGTATCCAACTTGACTTATCATAGGTACAGTGTTAACTTGACACATGTAGTAGCCTCGATCATTTTGCTGAACATTTTGTATTCGCAAAAACCAGGTTTTTTGTTTGTCATATGAAACTGAGAACCTCGGGATTTTTACTACTACGTGTGTGTGAATAGTAAGAAGCATTTGGCGACCAACATGTAACCACGCCACCTGAAACAATCAAACCATGATAATTAATAATAAAATTATAAAGTTCAAAATTTTCAAATTTATGGATTCAATAATGCTTATATAAGAATTTTAAATTAGACAGGGATAATTATAAAAAATGATATATTTATGATAATGATGCATACTATTAAATCGATATTTTTTATTAGATCCGGCAGGCAAGTTTTTGGGTGATTAATTAATGCTCTAAAGTTTGAGAACTTATAGCTGAGGTGTCGCGCAATTTAGCCTTGAGTCGAATACTATTATATGTATGCAAGTATTTTACTCTATGCTAGTTTAAACTTTGTTCGCTAAGTTATAATCGAGCTTATTCAACGCCAAACCTCATCGTGATAAATTTATACAATATATGTGGCTTATTCACTTGAGACTTATTTATCATAAGAGATACATTTACTTATGATTTAATTCCACGATTTGGCATATGAGCTAATCATAATTTTTCATAATTACAAATTCATTATAAAATCTTAGTTTCACGACATCTAGCGAACGGTTGTGAAAATAAAAGAAATTCTTATGAACTATAGCATTTTTAAATGGACGTGTGAGAATGTAGAGACACAGAGAACGAAAAGTTATTTATCCAAACGTGTGCGAGGAAGAGTGACTAAACTATAGTTGGTCAAGAATCACATACTTTATCCCGACAAAGTATAGCTCGAAAATCAAACTTTCGCAGTTGGTATAACAAAAAAAAATTTTATTGCTCTTAATTTGACTCCACTAAAATTTAGTAACGAAAAATAGAAATTATTAATGTAAAAAAAATTCATCTATTATTAAATCAGTTAAGGGGGACAGCCCCTGTGAAATTTAAAAAAAAAAATTTTTTTTTTTTATTAAATCAAAGTTTATAAATTCAAAAATTTGTTTCTAGAGTATTATATAAAAATTCCGAATATTTTTCGAGTTATAGTTATTTTTGTGACAGCGCGTCAACTGACCGTTGCATTAACTGAAAACTTTAAACGCGTTTTTCTCAAAACTACTTTTTTTGAACTGGTCTTATCTGTAATTTGCATAAATATCAACCAATTTGCAACTTTTTTTCCGTATTCATCTATTCAGTAGCTGAAGTTGCACGTAGGGGATTTTGAAAATTTTGATTTTTAAGATTTTTTAAGGCTGTTCGAATCCCAAAAAATGAAAAAAAAAAAAAAAACGAAAAAATTTTTAATATGTCGCCATTTTTTTTCAAATCCAAATTTTCAAAATCCCATACGCGGAACGATAACCACATGCATACAGATTACGTGGTTTGGGTTTTTCGTTTCAGATAATCCGTTTTTGAGTTAGAGATGAGACCGTGGTGGGGAAAATTTTTTTGGTGCTCCACAAAAATGCTTATAACTTTATAACAATACGATATTTTTTAATAAAAATTTAGGAGGATTATCTTTAACGTACCCTTTATAAAACAAAAAAAAACTGATTTCCGAATTCCTTTATTATCCCAGTCAAAAAAATTTCCGAAAATCACCTATTTTTTCGATCCTCGCAGTAGTTATCCCTCTTAATTCGTTAAAAAAAAATCAACGAGAATTTTCTATTTACGTAGAAAATTAAAAATTTCGTTCAAGTGGAAAGTTAATAACCGAAAGTATATAATAATCTTTTCAGCACAAAAGTGACCACATCAATTTAACCATGCTTGTCAATTTATTTAAAAAAAATAATAAAACCATGCAGAGAAAGTTGACACATCGATTTAAAATGAGTGAAAAACTGATTGCCAAAAATTGTTCGAGTATAAAAAGAAAAAAAAAAATTGTTGGGATAAAATGGACGTCAAGCATGATTGACTCATGCGTTTTCACGGAATCCGGAAGCTGAGCTCTATACTGGTGAGAATATTCCTTGCTCGATTGAAATATTTGGCAGCTATTCAAAGGCCGAATCCTCTTCGCTTTACCTCTGAGCCTGTTTGCCATTGTGTAAAAGAGATTGCTACGTATTTTTTATTGGTTACTTTTTTTTTATCATTGTTATTAAAAAAAAATCTGTAAGGTATCTTTGAATATGTTTTTGAACAAGAAAAAAAAACATTTAATTATTCATAATTGATAAATACCATAAATGTTTACATTTCATCACTCAACGATTTAAATTAGTTCAGATGAAATATTTTTTCCTATTGTTCTGTCAGGATCAATAACTCAGTTTCATTTACTAATTAAGTAATTACCGAGGTACTGTAGCGCAATCATAATTTTCTTTGTTCCACTTGCTACGCAAACATTTTCATCAAATATATATATTCTATGAAAATATTTTTTAATTTAAAAAAAAATTCTTTCGCTGAATAAAGTTTTTTTTTTAACTCTTCAAGTATTAAACAACGAAGAGAACCTGAGTATCAATTTATAAACTACATTTAAAAAATTTTTTGCTATTTTTCATTACGTTGAATTTAAAAATTTATTAATAATAACAGCAAAGATATATAAAATCGTATTAACAAAAATAAACATTAAAGAGAAAATGTGATTTATTGTGACATAAATAATTCATAGACTATTGTTGTCAAAGCCAGTATATTAATATCGATATGGATATATAATATTAATACTGCTAATGAAATTAATCCACAAAGCACGTATATACTTATATGACTGTAATAGTAATTTTCGTTTGATATAAAAGAGAAAATTCACAAAGCTAACTTTACATCAGATTTGTCGGCTAATTGAGTTCTGTACGGAGTTAGTTAAAATTAGTATGGTTTCTTTAGATTGCTTCAACCCCGTCTTTGACGTCTGATAGAACATAGGTTTCTCTGTGTCGTAATTGAAAACCACAAACTGCACCCAGAATTCTCAACAAAAGTTTTTTTATTATTATTGTTATTTTTTTTAACAAATTAATTGCCAACAAAATTTTTTAATTTAATTTTTTATAAAATATATTATTTTTTTACTAATTGCTTGTTGTAGGGGAGGGGCAAAATGGGGTATTTAAAGAAAAAGTAAAAATTTGCGGAAGCAAATACATTAATTTTTTTTTTTTCTTTTAAATGATATTCAAAGTAAATAGAAAAAATTTTCGGCTGCCATAAAAAAAATTTTTCATTTGTTGTGGGCAAAATGGAGTGCCCTCTAAAAAACGGGAAAAAAAATTCTGGATTCAAAGGCAGAAAGAAAAATTTTTAATAATTTTTATCTTAAAAAAAAAAAATCATCAACATTTTTCGAATGAAACTTTGGATTTTTTGAAAAGTTAAATAAAAAAAAATTCAAAATAATGCTCAATTATATTTACAAAAGTAATTTTGGAATTTTTCAAAAATATTTTTAACTCTTGGAGTACACATGAGGTCAAATTGGTCTCACTTCACTTTTGAAGAGTTATATCTCAAAAACTATGCATTTTATCGGAATGCAAGTCATGACGTTTTTTGTAGGTAAAACAATGCTCTTTCGAATACAACTATCATTATTTCGATTTAACTAATTTTTAACGGTGAAAAAATTAATTAAAATCAAACCTAGCTTGAGAAATATTTTAGGATAAAAAAAATTCTGTGGTCAAAATGACCCCCAGTGTACTTCGAGGGTTAAAATCAAACTTTTTTATAGAATTTCGTAGGTACTTCATTGCGCCCCTACCCGCTTTGTCCCTTTTTATTGATTTATTAAGACGATAAATTTTTTTTATAAATTTACATTTTATCTGCATTATGTAAACGCGAAATAAAAAATTTATTGACAATGTGATAATGAGTTAGCCGATATTATAAAGAAGTGACGATAAGTTAAGCGTCTTACAGTGTATATATTAGTTGAGCAAACTTTTATATGAATAATGGATAGATGTGACTCATGTGTCATATAATGATGGTAAACTTTAAAGTTAAACTCCTATTCGGTATTTTATAAAAGTACGGATAAAGTAAAAAAAGTTTAATAACAAATAAAATTAAATAAAAAATATATAAATTTTAATATTTAACCAATAAAAGGTTTATTGAATTTTTAAATTTTATAGAAAACCTATTGTATACAACAAATGAAAAGACATAGTAGAGTAAAACACAGTATACACTAGGGATTTTTTTAACGGTTTGAATTTCAGTGAATTGTTCTCATGTCGTTGGTTTGCACTGCTGAACAAAACTGCCACGCATTATCCATTCGATATGTCTGTGTCGCTTTTATCCCATATCAATATATGTATAGATATAGCTATAGATATATAGGTATATAGATGTATGTATAGATGCGATGGAATACGATAGAAACGATAGAAACCAACAACATCAGCGTGGGTGATGGCGGTGATGCGTTTCCAATAGTCCATTGCACAATGCCGAGCAAGGGATTCTCTCTGCAAGAGGTAACGACCTTCCCGATCGACACGACTCGACCATGTGGAAGAACGGATTATATTATTCTTTTCTCGAGGGTGGCTGAGAGATAAAGAGAATCTGTTTTTTCTTCAGAAAATTATTTCAAGTATTTTAATGATACTTATAGCCAACATTTCTATATCAGCATTTTTATCAAGTTACAAAAAATCCTTTCATTTCTTTATCTTTTATAAGCGTATTAAAAATTAATTACCTTATGGATGAAAAAATAATCAAACCGGACGAAGTGGGAAAGCGGACTACCGCAAAAAATTGATAAATATTTTTTTTTCCGGAATTCATAGTGTAATAAAAGTATCTTTGTTCACATTTTAAAAATTAATTGTCATTGTGTCTTTTACATATGATTTCATTTAAATTTTTGGAAAGGCAAAAAACGGCGTTTGTTTCCTTTATTAAAAAGGACTGAGTAATAAAAAAAAGTTTACTTAGTCGCTTTTAAATCTGAAATGAGAGTTCTCTCTAGCTTTAAAGTTTCACTGCTTACTGTTCTAAATTAGGTATGAAATACTTTGATATTCATATTAAGAAATCATACATAATTTTCAATTATGTTGCATTAGCTTTTACTAAAGCCACGGTAATATCTCATTAAAAGTCATTTAATTTTTCGAGTGGCTCAAGCGCGAAGCGTTAGGGAACTCGACTATCATTTAAAAAAATTATGAGAATCTGTTCGTATTAAATCATCTCCTCGGTTTTTTTATACTGCAGTTATATCGTATCAAAAGAAAATTAATATCAAGAGAATACTATACACTAAGAGAAGAAAGTGTATATTTTCAAGTAAAATTTCTTAATGTAAGTATTAGTTATCCTGCGTGCCAGCCCTAAAACTTCCCGCTGTTTTCGAGCTCTTTGAGCTCGAAAATATTGTCCTGAATACATTTTCTCTTCGAGCTCGAAAATACTTTTGTATGCCAGTGTTTTCGGAAAAACCCGTTTTGAGCATTTCTTTTTCCCACGATATTTCGCAAACGAATTAACCGATTGAGATGGCTAAGGTGGCAATTAATGCGTTTTATAAAGTTCTAGAACTGATTAGATTTTGAAGTCGATCGTTCGACTCGTTTCTGAGAAATCAATAAAAAATTAAAAAAAAAATTTTTTTTTTCGTAATTCGCAAATATTCCGAGTCTACTTGATCAAATGAACTGAAATTTTCAGGAAAGTTGATGGCCAACAAGTTCTTTCGATTGCAGCAAAAACCATTAAAATCGGTTCATTAGTTAAAAAGTTATAGACCGGTCACACAAATACATACACACACACACACACATACATACAGAAACTCGGACATAATTCTGAAAATAATCAGGATAGCTTCCTAGGACCTCAAAACGTCGACATCTGATGAAAACTCGATTTTTGAAAATTGGGATGAAAACAATAACTTCCCGAAATTTTTGAAAATTTAAAATTTTCTTAGCGGGAAGTTAAAAACTATTATTATAATGTTGTTAATTAAATTATCACTTCTCTATATTAAGCTCGCAATTTCTGCAAACTTGGAGGTTCATAAAATATTAGATGTAATATTTAAGATAAATTAAAGTAAACTAACCTTGAAAGTACCTAGGTTGTTGATAACACAAGGTAAACTTGCGTCCCTACCAACAGCAACAGTCACATTTGGAATGGGTTCAGCAAACATGGGACCCTCTGACAATGCTGTAAAATAAAGACAGAGGGTGTAAGTAAATATATATACATATATACATACACTATATAGTATATTGTTGTCTCTGATGCGTCGTTAGTAGAAACACCCGGGATATATATACATAAACCCGACTAGAATATCGTCGTACATCCATTTCCCTGTCAATTTCACCAGAGAATAAAGAGCCTGCCTGCCTCTCCATACTCTCATACTCCTTAAGCTTTACCTACTCGGCTGAGCCGTCACTACACAGCATCCTTGTACTATCTTCTAACCGAAATTGGCTACACACATATTTTCTACACATGTAACCATATAATATAAACATAAATATACATATAAAGTGTCATCAGAGTAAGGTTGTCGGCCCGAGATTGAGGCAAGTCTTCGGAGACTTTACCTAAATACAATATGAAATTTTCTTCCCCTTTATTTTTAAATTTATCTATTTTTTTTTTTTTTCCGTACATAAACTCAAGTCTACTCAAACTTTACTTTGTTTTTCTTCTGAAAGAATAGATTGCCTGAGATACAATTTTAAAGAAAAAGTATGTTTATATTTATACACTTATGTATATGTTCATGTTTATTAACAATCTAAATATATATGAAGGTAAATAGTTAATTAAAGTGTCATAATTATGATGATTTAATCATAAGTTAGATGTAATCAGAAGCAGAAACCAATCAACCGTGTCCGTACGATACGCTACCGATAACTATTTGATATACTGATATATTATATATATATAGATATAGCGTATATATATTTCGAGTTAGTAGGTTGAGCAGGTACTCGTCATGAAACTACTCCTAGTAGTCCCACGACTCGAGTATAAGTTTCTAAAGGGCATTCGAGAGTAAAAGAGAAGGGCAGTTGGCTGGTTATTCAATTGGAAGAATCTCAGAGAACTTACCGATTCCAGTTGAAATAATTTCATCTGTTATCCTTTATCGTTTATTGATCTTTCCAGTTGTTTAGATTTTTTTATATTTATTTTTCATTACTATATTTATCTTTCACTTAAATTATCATATAATAACAATATAAATAGTGAAATAAGATTACATGTTGCCGGAGGACAAGAATTGTGAAAAATAACTTGGATCAAGTCATTTGTAAAAAAAATATTACGGATTTCCTTTTATTCAATGGACTCTTGTATACTTTAGATTCAATATTTTACTTTGTTCTACTGTAACCGTATATTCTTTATACTCTGCTGTACTTAGAGACATTTGTAAGATGCACTTTGCCCCAATCGAAATTTATTGGATAGTGGAAATGATTCGTAAGAAACAGTATAAGAATTCTTTCACTGGTTTTAGACATTACTTGGGATTTCTTTTTTATTTTTTTTTAATATTTTCTTTAGCTTTATTCTCAATATTATATTTTATAGATAGATTTATAGAATTTCTATTATTAAATTGACTTACACGAAATTTTTATTGGTTAATAAAAAAATTTTTTTGAAATCTGAGTTATCATACACGGGAACGAATAATTTTAAGTTGAGATCTAATTAGATCAACGTGGACCTTGATTTTCCAAATTTAAGATTGCTATATATCAGATATCAAGCTGAAAAAAAAAAAAATCGAAACGATGAAGTAGTGGAACTGGTTTTCAAGTTGTAACTAAGTGACGTTATGGGACACGGTACATTGAAAGAAATATATTTTTTCAAACTAAATCAATTTATTTGTGATTTTTTTACATTTCTTAATGACAAATAAATATATTTGATGCAACTAAATATCACAATTGAATCAAATAATTTTATAATTTTACTGAAGTATATCATTTATTTGTGGTGTGTTAATGATATATTTGTGGCAAATATATTAAATTTGTGACAAAGAACGGAAAATTTAGCGATACTTGACATATATATTTGCAGCACATGGAACAAGTGATATTTATTTACAGCAATCGGATCATTTCTTTACCACAAATAAATCACTTATTTCACGCAAGTAAATTGCTCAAATACTTATTATGTCTTTTTCACAATGAAATATTTATTTAGCCATATTCAAATATACGATATCGTTGTCTTCAATAAATCTTTTTCTCGGTGTATAGTTCATCTTGAGTGTTCAGTTTCCATACTGCCCCGAAAAATATATTTATATATAATTAGATATTATCATATATAATTATATAAAATTCTATATAATTTTTTATAACTATATATGGTTATATCTAATTTTTTAAAAAAATTTATGTTTAACTGTACATAAAAATATATAATTATATATAAATATGTATAATTATATAAATTTATAAATAGCCTTATATAACTATATATATTTATATATAATTATATAAATCGTTCTAATTTAATTATATAAAAATATGCATAATCATACATTTATATATATAATTTTATATAAATATATATAATTATACTATTTTATATATAATCATACATATTTATAGATTCAGTCGAAAACTTTTCATATAATTATATAAAATTTTATATAATTGAGTCCTAAGAAATTCTATCTAATGGGAAGTTCTGAGTGAATATTAAGCTGTGTGGGTAGAATCATAACATTTTGTGAAATAATTCAGATATACTCAAATAATTTAAGATTATTCGGAATAACTGATTTTACAATTATTTATAAAATTTTATAAAGTCTATAAAACGTTTTAATTTATCGCATTTATAAATGTTATAAAGTATACAAACTTTTTTAAAATTTCTTAGAAATGCGTTGACAAGACAAACAGTAGGATGACACCAAAAAAATTTTGAAGTTTCAACAAAAAATTAATTTATAAAAATCTGTGATATAAAATTTAAAAAATTTTAACTTTTGATTTTTTTTTAATTTACTACAATGCTAATAATATGATTAATTATTTATTGATGTCTTTAATTTTCTCAAGTTCATTTGAATTCAGATAAATACAATTAATTAACTTAACACTTCAATCTACGCATTTAAGTAACGATAAAAAATTTATCATGTTTATGACGTCGGCTAGAATTTTTAGAGGTCAAAGAGCAAAAAGTTATCAAAGATTATTTTATATAATAACTTGAAATTGTTTTATATTATAATTTGAAATTATTGACCTTAACATTCGACCCCGATTGCGCAAACGAGGAAAACGAGTTAATAAGATGATTACTATAAATATCGCGTTTTATTAGCGGATAATTTATACTTAAACTTGTGTTTAACTTGCTAATACATCGATCGTCCTGAAGCATGTAAGATACTTATGTTTAAAAATAAATTTATTTTAATTAACTCGGGTGAAAATATTTCAAACTGCAGGGAAAAAAAAAGTTTTGTAAAAATTACAGAAAAATTCTTTAAAATTTACTGATGCTATTATCAGTAACATTTACAGATAAGACATGTTATTTTTACAAATTCATACATTTTATATTTACAAATAACAAAATGTAATACTAGCAGATAACATTCTGCAAAAATTATATATTTTTCTGTACATGGAAAGAAAATTATAGGAAGTATTCCTATAGATTATAAGAATGGTTCCCATACTATCATAAATATTAATTCAAAGAAAAGTGTGAAAATTACTTCTACACGGAAAGACAATTATAGGAAGTATTCCTATGTATCATGGAAATGGTTCCCATAATGGTACAGAAATTGTACCCATACTATTATAGGAATGGTTCCCATAATGGTATAGGGATGGTTCCTATAATGTATAGGAACAATTCCTATAATAGTGAACTTACTCGATTTTTTTTTGTTTAATCATGTTGGTGATGCGGGGATTATCAGATATGTGATTATTTTAATTCCTAATCTAGTAGAAATTTTTCATTTCCAAAAAAAAACGCTAGAATTATCAATCAACCGTACACGCTTTCGTGAGATTCGAAACCGGTATCTAACGAACGTAAGTCCGATGCTTTAACGACTAGACTACGCTAGTGATAGTGACTATTAAGTTTACTTGCGCTGTATGAGATTGAAAGAATACACCACTTTTAAAACAGCAGAATATAATTAGAAATCTATTATTAGTAATAACAAAAAAATTACTTATTTTTCTGTTTCGTGCGCTATATAATCCGGTATGTGAGTAATTCCAATATGTGTAATTTAGGTTATGTAGTTATGTATAAAATTGTTCAAAATGTATATAGGCTCTATATATGGCCATGTATGGTCATATGTGAGTCATTTTGAAATATATTTTTAAGTTACACAATTTGATAATTTTTTATGTTCTATTTTGAGTTGTATGAAATTTTTTTTGAAATACCATAATTTTATTTATTAAAAAATACTATGGCCAAAAGCAAGCCAATTCGACTGTCGGTCATTTATCGGCCTCTTTTAATCAAATTTTACAGTTTCGGCGTGATTTCGGCCACATATTTCCACCTGGGTAAAGTGTGAATCCCAAAACTTTGGATTTTTTTTAGTTTGTTGCGAAATTAATCGATAATTTCCTTTATAGAAATTTCATTTTCATAAAATTTTTATGAGTACATTGTTACCGTATCAGATATTACATAATATATAAAAGATACAATGAAAATGCATCTTGATCACTTTGTAAAAAAATACGTATCTCCAAAAAAATATATTAAAGGTTTTTCTCGTTAATTTAATGGTATAGCCAGAAAATATATAAAATTCTAATAATGATGATTTTTTTCTTTTTCAGAGTTAAACTACAAAAATGTCAAAAATAATTCTATTATTATTATCTATTTTCTTATCAATCGTCATCTATACTAGTGAAGTGGAGGGATGTGTCGGTAAATGGGTAAATAAACTTTCATTAACAATTTGATAGTGTGATGAAATCCATAAAATTCGCTTTTCTTTTTCTAACTATTTTCACAATTTCTATGTCAATCATGTCTTAAAAAATGATTTCTTCAATACTAAGAAATCTTAATATTCAAACGTTAATAAATCTCTCTACTCGTGTACTCCACCTGCTTTACACGATTCTCGAATTTTAAAACTTTAGACGTTTAAGTTGAATGAGTAAAAAAATCATTGTTTGTGTTGCAAAAATAAAAAAATTATTCCGATTGAACAATTGTGAGTTTTTCAAAAATTAATGAATTTAATGAATTTTTTATCTAGTGTCACCCCCAGCAAGGTTATGGCTGTTGTGCAGGGCATGAATGTAGCTCATATATGTTTCAAGGCAATTGCGTCGTTCAAGGGAATCTAGATCATCCAGGGCTTGCACTAAACGAGCTTTCACATGGAAAAAAATGATTGTGATGTGTAATTGTAATTATAACTGTTACTGATTACAGTTCATTAAATAATTCAAAATTATGCTAGCATGTATTGTTTTTGGAGCCAAAATAGATATTTTCTTTACGTAAAATTAAAACGAGGGTTTGTGGTATGCTTGTATTGACGACACAAATATTGGGTTATTTTAAATGAAATTGAGTGTTGACACAACAAGTATAGCGGATTTCTCATTTTAATCATACGTGGCGAACATTACTTTTTAGTACAGTAAAATTATGCTGGAAAGTGAAACAGCTGATTTTGCAATACCGTTCTATAGTTTCGTCCAGTTACAGAGAAAAAGGTATATTTCACTTGCGCCACACGACACTCGATTGTTGACTTTTTAACGCACACAGTAAAAAATATTGTGTATCTGTGTTGAAAACAGCCCGTGTTAAATTTCTTGTGTTGATTATTTCGTGTCAAATCAACACAATTCTCTGTATTATTTTCGCTTGGCTCAAAATTGGTCGCTCAGTCCTGGCCGTTACCATAATTACCCGGACTTGAGCCAATACTGGGTAATCTAGCCTTGGCCATTCAATGGCAAGCCAGATTTGAGCCAAGGTAGGATTACCCAAGTTTGGTTATACCTATGGTCTAATAAGTAGATCATATTAATGTAACAATTTAACATTAGTTGGTTCGTCCAGTAGCTATCGTTCGGACCCAGCAATCAGAAGGACAGTTCACGCCCGGAGCTCAGCAAAATTTTTACCGAGTTTACTTTCACATCATCTATCTCCTTTAGATAGTTTCAACGTTAATGATCATAATTTTGTAACAATCGATATATACGTATCGCGATTTAACCATACATATATATATATATATATATATTTTTCATTTTCTTTCAAGAAGGGTTTACCAAACTGCACCCCAGCTCTTCTCATCGAGATCCTTTCACTTTCGCAGGAACCTATGTAAGTGCGTGCACGATGAGTAAAGATAGACGAAGACCGACAGATATGATAATATACCTGTCTCCCTCTCTCTCTTCATCAAAAGGGACAGAGTCTATGCTCAAACCCAACTACGTATTTTAGCTGTATACTCATCTTGCATCCACGCTTACCTGCGTACGTCTATTTACAATACAGTTATAAGAGAATGTGTATGTGTGTGTACGGGCGTAGTACCCAAAAACAAGTTTAGCTGTGACTCAGCGGGACACCTGCACGTGTGCACCGGACTTCTAATTAAAATTCAAATATATACAAAGATTCTATGACCATCTCATTTCCATATTCCGAGTCACCTATGACATTTCGAAAGTCACCCGGATCTATGTACTTCCAATAGAGCATTTACTCATCCGCTGTTGTTTACACAAAAATAATATGATTCAATTTCCATATATGGACTTTTCTAATTTTTAGAAAGGTACCTAAACCGGATCCATGTACTTACTCATCATGTTGTTGTCCGAAATGATGAGATGGACCGGTTGGTTGCATAAGAAACCCTATGACTTTCCCATCAAAATTAGAGTATATAAACTGCCGAAAATCTAATGAAGGCAGTCAATCGCTAATCAGAACGAACCTCTGTCGGATCGCGAGTCAATCGCTAATCAGAACGAACCTCTGTCGGATCGCGAGTCAATCGCTAATCTGAACGAACCTCTGTCGGATCTCGAGTCACTCGCTCCGAAATTCTATAAGTTGAAATCTCCGATTAGTTCTATCGGCCCAAGTCCGATTAGTACCGCGAATCAGAGATAAAATCTTAATCGTTGTCCACGTGACGGTCCACCGCCTAGGCAATCGGGCTCCTTGGCCAAATACCTAGATTTTAATCTTGCGAAAATCGCGGTCGATTCGACTCATCAGGATCATCGGTCTCGTGACGGTCTATAGCCTAGGAAACCAGACTCCTAGATCGAAATCCTAAATAAAATTAAATACTTATACTCGTACTCGACAGATAGGGGAGTGTATCCGCTTGGCACCCCAGTAGCTCCGAGTCCGAAAAGTGCATCAAATTCCGCTGAGTAAAATCCCTAAGCCACGGGCAGGGTCGCAGCGAATTAAACAAAAACAATTCCGCGATCATAAATTCAAAGTGGTGAATTGTGAGAGAGTGTGATCAGCGAGATTGTAAACCACCTCAAGCTGAGTGGTAAGTTAATCATAATTGTTAATTTTAGTACACACATGTAAACAACATTATAATTTAATAAGAATATACAGATTGTTTTTCTTTTTTAAAAATCATCTTTCTCTTATTTATACCTCTTACTCTAACATTCCTAAGTTAACGGGTACAGAAAGAGACAGACGTAAAAGAACAGGGACTTCTCGAGGGCCCATATTCACCTACCTGCTTCCCTCTCGCTTTAAAATCCCTGACCTACCCTAAAGCCACGCAGGTCAACGATCGGGATTGTCTATCGTACTTCCGCTCGGTACGAAATAGACTTATTTAGTAATCAAAACTTGCCAAATATTAAACATTCTCACACTAGCCACGTGACGGTCCTATTAGGCTCCTTGGTTGAGTAATAGAATAAATATTGTGGGTAATTTTACTAAATAATTAATTAATAATAACCCTTCGCCCGTCGCCTTCACTCTCTCCGATCGTGACAATTTCTACAAGGTTAATAATAATAAAAATCCTTTTTATTAAATTTATCCGTTTCCTCGAAGTATGGATCAAGTCTAATAACCAAGTTGGACCCCGTGTTATCATTCCAGAGTCTTACCAAGGCTGGCTTACAAACTTGGGCAAAGGTTCTACATAATTGGGCCAAACCTGGGCCCGTCGTACTTTCCTCTCTGGGCATTAACATTTAAAAATGTGTTGAAGTTACTTCTCATGTAACTCGAATTTAGAATTGAAATTTTAACCCTTTCCCGGTCGACTTTGTATCCCTACTCTTAATTTGAATCGTACGTATTATTCTTAAAAGGAGAGAGCTACAGTCTGTTTTCTAGAGAAGGGGCCAGAAAAATGGTAGAAGGGGGTGCTCCTCTACACTACACATCTAAACTTTCACTCATACAGATTTACGACGGACTTTCATTGGCTCTATCCCCACATGATTGTGCAGAAGTTTTAAAAAAAAACCTTTTTCAGGAATTTTTGTACATCCAACAGTTTCATAACGATATTTTTCCAGTGCTCATTGATAAGAGAGTTGAATTTTAAGATTCGAGTATTACAATGCCTGTATATCAGTGCTGGCAATCGAAAACTAATATCTAAAAAAAAATAATTTTATAAAATTGCATAAAGAATGAGGAAATTGTATAAAATTCTGTAATATCCTTTCGATAAGAATAGATGGATCGAAAGTAGTTATGAAGTTAACTGAATATCGAATTGTAGCAAAAATATATTCATGATTCCTTATTGGCTGAAATTAAGGAGTGCAATTTAAATTTCTAGTTTTATATAATTTCATAAAATTAAAAAAAAAAATTTACTTTATTTCATAAAATTGGGTAAAGCTTCGTTAAATTGTATGAAATTCCATTAAATTCAAATCCAGTCCTAATCAAATAATTATTTTCTAAGATTTTACAAAATTCTATAAGAATTATATTAAAATTGTATAAAAAGAAAAAATCATTGTTACAGGAGCTTCAAATATTATTTGAAATAAATATTTATTAAAAAAGCAGTAATATTTTAGATAGGATGAATGATCTAGTTACCTAGAGTGTTACAATGATTTAAATCTCATGGTAATTATCTTAATGACTGTTATGAGAGTGCTTGCATACTATTTCTATACATTTGAAAGCAACCGATATATTGCATGATTCCACGCGGAATAACGCAGCATGCACATAGTTTCTGGCACATGAAATAGAGATATTCTAGCCAACGCGTTTATAGTATTATATAACTCCCAGTTGGACCAGATTAGAGCTATTAATCTACACGTGAAAACAAATTGTCATAAATGAAGAAACTTTGTAAATATATTTCATAGTTAAACTTTGACAAGCTAAATAACCATCAATTATTTATCAGCATTAATAACTTACAGGTTTTCTTTTATGACCTTTAATCATCAATAATAATAAATAACCAAAATTCAAAATCGTTTTGCTATTTTTGGTAATGATATTAAACGCAACAGGTAACATAACTGTCAAACTTTATAATTATGCTGTCATTAATCAAGTTATAAAATTAGTTATTCAATTACTGACAGTATAGTTAATGAAACAAGTAAACAGTTAATCTGAATCTATAATTAATCGGCTCTTTCAAAATAATTGAATTACCAAATTAAATTATTTCGATTTTATTGAATGGAGTCTTTAGTATTGATTGAAGAACTGTACACAGAAAAAAATTTCCTGTTGCAGCAACATGCCTGTCTCCTGTTGTAGCTACAGGAAATTTTTTTCCGTGTAGGTAATTAAAGAAACTAGGGCAATATATGTTACATATTGAATATGATTTTACAGGGAAAATGAAAAAACATTCGAGATATTGATCGACGTGAAATTTATTTCTAGTAAAGGTGACATTTTTTATGAACCAGAGATATCTGGTATATTTTTATACGTTTCGATTACGTTAATTTATTGACGAGTGGTTTTTTTAAATTTTGCTTAACGAAAATTATTCAATTTGACATAAGCCAGCATTAAAATAATGAAAAAATTAAATGCTAATAATTATTGTTCAATTTTTTTTAAGGTTCAAAATATTTGTACGATAGAGGTAACCAACATAATTAATGTAATTTATACAAATTAACATATTTATACTTGCAGTATGAAATAGTAATAGTTACCATGCTGAATGCTTGATAAATTATGTCTGTGCGGTAAGAAATTCGAGTAAGTATTGCTGTACGGCCAAGCAAACTTAGGATAATTAGAAACAAGAAACTCGTAAATGCATAATTAAAAATAAGAAAAATCGTAACAAAAGCTATCATCAGCGATAGTCGACTGTAAAAAGTCAACTGAATTTGGAAAACATGGAATTTATTTAAATCCAGACTGAAAGATTCACTCTATTCAGAGTTCTGGAGTTTGAAACAAACCACTCCGTATACAAAGTGAATAGGGATTCTTTTCGTGGAGTGATGTTGATTTAATTTCAAGTCTTAAGAGAGACACTTGAAAAACTTACATAAGTTTCGCATATGCGGGCGATACTTTCAAAGCTTATATCTCATGATAGAATTGATCAAATTCAATGCATTCGTTTTTCAATCGATAGAAAATTTTTTCAAAAATATGTCTTTCGAAATGGCACACATTTAAAAAATCGGGCAGTTTTACTTGGTGTGTCCCTTAAAAGCTAATTCGTTCCCCGTACAAAAAAAGTATTTGCCCGTACGTATACGAATACGTACTGCAAATTTGAATATATGAGGCATATATTCAATTTTGCCCAGATTTATCCTGGATAGATACTTTTTTCGTATGGGTCCATCTTGATACGGAGTTTTAATGTTAAAAGAAATTCCTCTTTGAAGTGAATTTTATTCCAAGGAGATTTAATCAGAAGAAATCATTCGCTCTACAATCACTTCGAATCGACTCCAGATTTAACCCGCGAATTCTTCACAACGTAGCATTTTATGACGTAATGGATAATTTAAAAATTACTGTAGCATGTAGTAACCGTTAATGGTTCCCACGCAGTAACACCGCCATATAATTTTAATCGTATATTGAAAAAATGATTTTTAATTAAATCGTAGATGTGATCATGATTTAATGTTGCTACTAAAATATATATCACGTAGGAAAATAATCTAGAAATTATCTGGTGTACTTGGGAGTAAGGGAGACAGTAAATGCAACAGGTGAGCGAGACTTTTGCTTCGAATAGATTTCAATTACGCTGAATTCCTCTATTTTATTGTATTAATTAATTCATTAAACTTCAAGTTAATTAAATATTTATAATAATAATTATTATTATTATTTTTATGGGTTTTAATAACGAAAATTAATGAAGTAAGATTTATTTATCTGTGTTTAATTTTATTAAGAGTATTTTCAATGAATTTTAATTGGCCGAGTGCCCAAAAGATGTTAGACGTCGCTGATAAATTTTGTAAAAAGACATGGACAGACATTTAGACAAGACTTAAGCATATGTGTTACGTCGGAGTCAGTTGGCGGTTTTTCAAAGACTCGTTCGCTAGCCAAACATTAAATTATGTCGAGTGAATTTAGTGGGGGAAAATTCACTAGCTATTTATTGTTTATTCTATTAAATAGTTTAAAGTTTATAATTATTTGAATTTATTTATAAATACATTTAAATTTTTGCATAAAAAATGTATTTTGAAAGTAATGATGAGAATTTTAGGTGGTACAGAAATACTTAAAACTTCAAAAGACGTTTCTTGGTCAAATACTTGGAAAAGTTGACCGAGCTACTTGAGAAAGTATGTCGAATATTTCTAGTGAGGTATAAAGTTACCAAATTTAAATATCTATTAAAATATCTAATAACTTTTATAAAAAATGTAAATTAATATTTTTTGGAAAAAAAAAAAATTTAATAATATAATTTATCTTACATTGCTTGAAAAAAAAAAAAAAAATTTATTCTGTCACTATAAAAACGATGCACGAGACATATTTATTTTAGTAAAAACCAATCAGTTGTAGGATGTATGAGTTGTGAGTAAAATATAAAATTGATGGATGTGATGCAGATGAGAGATGGAAAAAATAAACGGCAATAAATTTTTCAATAACGTCTGACTTTTTAAATATTTATATTTATATATTTTTTTTTATTAGAATATTGAAAACTAAAAAATTCATGAAATCCTATTATAACTTTTTTGTTTATCTCTGCTACTGTTGTAAAAACATTAACAATGTTATTGTTATTGTTGGTTTTTAATCCACACGAGACGCAAGGAATTTGTCGATTTTTATATATATACATTTCTTGGGTAAATTCTGTCTCGAGAGACTTGCGCACTCTAGGGAGAGACAAGCACGATATGATTTCATTATATCTGTTTTATGGCGCGATCGAGTCATAATAAATGTGTTTACACTGCAATATATTGAGTATATTTATTATCATAATCATATTGTTTTTGATATACTGCGACAATAATATATTTTTCTTTACTAAATATTTTTTTTATCGCTTAAAGTATTATTGAGCTCTCATTGTATAGAATAATTTTTTCTCACATTGTAGATAAAAAAAAATTTATGTAAAAGAAAATATTCTCTTGATTTGAAATTGAAAATTTTTTTTTGTTAATTTGATTTGATATCTAAACCGTCATTTTTTTATTTGATATTCAAGAACAGTAGAAAATTAAGTACAAAGAAAAAAAGGATTTCTTGAAGCGAGAAATATTTTGCACTATGAATTCAAAGATAACTTTTCTTAGGACTAGAAAACATTTTTTTGAACAATTTTTTTTTTGCCTCAATAACTTTTTTTATCGTCCTAAGAAAATTTTTGTTTTCATTTTCTGAAGCACAAAATTTCTTGGGATGAGTAAAAATTTTTTGCGCCAAAAAATCTTTTTTTATTCTGTGTATGCACGATAAATATTTACCCGAAAAAAAAATAAATTAGATTTCATTTCGAAAAAACTATTTTTGTACAGGCTTCTAAAATTGAACTTTTGTATTTTTACAATTTGATAATTCGCTTTTTATTTTATGTATACAGATCCGAATTTTTTTTTCTCGTAGTAACGCACGCGTACAAGTTTGAAAGTAGAAAAAAAAATTAATTTTCTATAAGAAAATTTTGTTAAGAAATTGTTGCGTTTGAAAATTTTTTTTTAATTAAAGTTGAAATTAATAATTAAAAAAAAACCTGATTAACATTACTTTTTTATTTTTTTCAACAGCAAGTGTAATTAAAATTTTATCTCGTTGAAAAAAAATTTTTTTTCAGTTTATCAAAAAGAACGAATTAAAAAATATTGACTTGTAAATTTTTAGCTGCCGCAGAATCAGGTAACCGTGAAAGTAAACAATTAATGAATGTAAAAATAAAAATCTCGTTATCAATTTTATTTCCCGTTTTTTTTGTGCGGCATTTGTGTAACCGTATAGTTTATTTTCAAGTACACATGTTTATTTTGAAAAAAATTCTACATAATAATTCAAATATTGAAATAACATTTGACTAAATAAAAAAATAAGAACATATAAAAAAAAAATATTCATTGAGTTTATCAGTAGTCGGTTTTTTTTCTTCATATCATGCCAATAATTTTTCGCCGAGTGCAAGCATATAGTCATAGATATACTTTATATATCTACGTACATATATAAACTTTTGGTTGAGTATTTTCTATTGCCATATGGTTTCTGAGCAGTATACGAGAAGAGAACGATGAGAAAAGAGAGATGTAGAGCCCCCGAGAAATTTATCCGACAGATAAAAATGTCTCTTAGAGAGTTTATACAGTGGAGGCAGGAAAAGATTTCAATAAAACCCACCTAGAAGGTTTTTTATTTTTTATTTTTTTTTATTCCTCTTTTCTTAAACTACCCTTACTCACTCACTCACTCACTTGGGTTTTTCCGAAGCGTTTTTTATTCGCCACAATGCGATTGTGGATTGTAAAAGCCGGGAGTATTAAACGGGTCAGTGGATTCCAATGTCTCCAACATTTACGTGCGTACCAAAATTGACATTTTAAATATTTAACTTACTTTTATTTATTGATTATCTGACATATTTTTAACAATAAAAAAAATGTCAACAGCGATTATAAACAAAATGTTTGAAATTTGACATATGAACGCGCCAACTAATGTTTAATTATTACTATTTGAATACATGCGAAAGTCCATATTATGTTTACTGAGTAAATAGACATGTTCTCATTCAATTATGAGTTCAATACGTGTGAAATAACACCAACATTCACGGAGTGTTGACACATTATACATATGAACAGAAGCTTTCAAATAAAAAAAAAAAAAAAAAAACATCAAATATCAAATGATTAAAAACTTTTGTAAAATAATCTATTTTATTGAAAGAATAAGAAAATTTTATCTAATCCATATCTCTATGATGAAATCAATTGAGTTGATTAAAGTAATTTTGAATTTGCGCTTTTTAATGGTTTCAAATGTTGTCATGCGATACTTAGTTCGTTATTTTAAGTTTTATAAATAATTTCAAAATAATTCAAATTTCGCGCTAAAAAATATTCTTTTTTTTTTTTAATGACAGTCAAAAATTTCTGACATCAAAAACATTGTAATGTTGCAATTTTTAAAAAATAACTAAAAGATCTCATAAAGAATGGTCTCAATTTAAAAATATTAGATCCACAAACAATGATTCAGAATCCTGGAATCACATTTTTAATGTAGAAATTGGGCAGTACCCACACATATGGACTTTCACTCGTAAGAAAAGTTACATTATTATGAAAATCCATATGGAAACCCACCTTTTTATGATTTTTTAAAATAAAATTTGTGAATATTTTAAGTAGACTAAAAAATTAATCAGTTTTTTTAATGCTTTCTTTTGAGAAAAAAAAAATTACAAGAGTATTAATCAGACGAAAATTTGAACATGTGTGGATTTTTCATAATATTCGATGATTAAGTTGTTAGAAATGCGGCAAACAATAAAATTTGAAACATATTGAATTAATTTAGTATTGACACTCGGGTAGCCGCGTAAGGACTGACTGCAGGTTACTCTCTAAAAATAAATTAGTGAAATATTCACAGCGAATCAGTGAATAGTCACACTGAAAAAAAGAAATATTTGTCCCAAATAAATCAATTTATATGTGGCTTTTTTCAAATATTTCTTAATCACAAATAAATATATTTGGTACCACGGAATATGACAGTTGATTTAAATAATTTTATAATTTGACAGAAATATATCACTCATTTGAGGTAAGTAATTGATATATTTGTGGTAAAGATATTAAATTTGTGACAAAGAACCTAAAATTTGGCGGTAGTATACATATCGCGTTACTAAAACCAAAAGGGCGTATCTCAAAATATACGCCCTTTTGGTTCTGCAGAACCAAAAGGGCGTATAAAATTTTTTTTTTTTGCTCCAATCAATGTAAAAATATTGAAAACATTAAAATCTATGGAAAAAACGAAAAAAAAATTTTTTTTGTTTTACGCCCTTTTGGTTTTAAGCAAAAATTTTTTTAAAGTCATAAGGGCGTATCCTATTTTTTCGGTTTATTATTAATTATAGGTCAGAGTAAGAAAAAAAATTGCAAGGGTAATAAGAATTATCACTCCACAACTTAATTTATCTGAACAAATATTTATTTGAATAAAAAACCAAATTTCTTTATTTAATTTTGATCGAATCTTAAGTTTGTCACAATTTTTTTAATTCAACAATTAATGTAAAAAATATGCATAATTCGGGAACGAAAAAATTCTAAATTCTATGAGTGCTGTGAAATTTAATTTAATCAAATTAAAAAAATGCACATTTAGATGGTTCAATTTTTCATAGGTGCATTTTTTCATTTTTCAATCAAAGTTTCATTTTCTGTTTCCTTTTTTTTTTTTTTCTTTTTATTTTCAAAAATCAATTACCGTTGTTCTTGAGAATTGTTATGGTTCTAGAATACCAATATATCAAAGCAAGTTTAATGACCTAAATCATTTTTGTGCATCAGGCACCGTCCCACAAAAATATTATCAATATTATTAAAGATTAATTTTCAGCGATGGTAATAGTTTATAAATTTTTTTATTATTGTCAAATTATGTTCTAAAAAAAATTTTAAAAAATTTTTTTCATACTCTTAGCTACAGATGATTCTGACGATGGAGATGGTATAGGACTAATACCCTGATGAATTTATTTTTTCTCTATTTTTTATTTGTTTTTTCACTTAAATAAATATTTGTTCATATAAATTAAATTGTGGAGTGATAATTTTTATTACGCTGGCAATTTTTTTTCTTACTCTTACCTATAATTGATAATAAATCGAAAAAACAGGATACGCCCTTATGATTTTAAAAAAATTTTTTCTTAAAACCAAAAAGGCGTAAAACAAAAAAAAAATTTCTTTCGTTTTTTCAATAGATTCTAATGTTGTCAACATTTTTACATTGATTGAAGCAAAAAAGTTTTTTTATACGCCCTTTTGGTTCTGCAGAACCAAAAGGGCGTATATTTTGAGATACGCCCTTATGGTTTTAGTAACGCGATATATTTGAAGACCTTATTTATTTGTAGCAATTGGATCATTTCTTTACCACAAATAAATTTTTTATTTCACGCAAGTAAACTACTCAAATATATGTTATATCTTTCTCACAATTAAATATTTATTTGGCCATATCCAAATATGCGATATCTTTGGCTCAAATAAATCTTTTTTTCAGTGCATTATTTATCCAGCTATAAGTATACCACTAATTTAATTAGAATAATACTTATATCTTATTGGCAGTGAATTCCATTACGTCATTTTTAAAGAGTACTCTTGATAAATAATCTTCATCTACTTTTGAAGTAATCAGTTGACTAATAATTTATAAAGTAAATCAAATATGAATTTATATTAAGACAGTGGTAACGATTATTACAGATAATTATCCGCAAATTAATACGCTTCTCATGAACAATACCAATATTCATGTACACGTATACGTCTGCATATAGATAATATGTATATAAAGCGTATATCCTGCATGTATCCTTGATATAATCGATCGTACGAAAATGAGCCATAATTTATACATACTCGCTTACGCGATTAAATATTAATAACGTTCACTCGAGAGTCTAATAACATCATATATCTAAATATGTAGAAGCTTGTCAAGTGCCTCGTAAGCCAATATCCTCTTGCTCTAGTTTAACTCACAGACATACACTCAAACATCTACTCCCGTCTACACTCATATATATACGAATACATACACGAATAGTATACAATGTATAGACATGTAGGTAATTTAAAGACGAAGCTAAAATATCCACCCTGAGAGCTGTTTTTGAATAATTCTCAAAAAAAATCAGAGGGTATTCAGAAAAAGCACCCGGTAAGAATGAAAAGCTGATAGAGATTCTTGTCGCGGCACGTGCTCAGGTGTTGGTGGTACACTTTTGTCGATATCCTTATGCAATAATAATAAGGTATCTAAGTAGGAAAGTATGAATGTATGGATGTATTTATGTAGGTACATTGGGCTGGCTTAGCACTTTAACCTGGGATTTATAGGGCGTTAAACTAACGCGCGGCTGAATAACCTCTTCGACTATCGCTCGTTCCGGACTGCCAGTTACTCTCTGCGGTCATAGTGTATGGTTCAATGTAAACCCAACGATCCGAGGCAATTTGATTCCCTTTCCAATGGGATATATAGTTTACAACACGTCCAGTCAACGATACACACACAAACACACACACCAGTCAATATCGATATCATCCGCTGAATGACTTTCATTAGCTTAATAATTCATTTAGATAATTTATCAGCTACGTGGTTGATCTAGGTTGAAGCTGGTGTTGGTGCTGATGCTGGCGCTAGTGGTTCTGATGGTGGTAGAGCTTGAGGTATTAGTATTAGTATTTAGTATAGCGATAGACGCGGCCCGAATAATGATGAGATGAATAGCCAAAACTACACCCAGTTGACCGGGTTCGCTGAGTATTTATGTCTCTAATGTTGTAGCTGGACAAGTTACAGGGTCTCGTGGCAGCCTGGTATAGTGTGCTCTTGTGTAGTGTTGTGGCGCACACCAGGATGATCCACGTCCACGAAGGGAGGAATAGACCCTGGAGATGTCTGTGAGAGGAATGTTTCAGACTCCATTACTTGAATTGGATTGGGAATACCAGCAACTCCCACGGCATATCCTGGCACCCTCGTATTTTGGACAAACATGATCATCATCTTTATTGCGCTGTAGTAAAGATTATCTTATGCATTCAAGCTACTTACTGTTTCTTTATTTTTCACCCGTTGTTAATATTAATATTTTATGGAGATTTTATTGCAGATCTGGGAATAATTTATCATTAATAATGAGAGTTTTACTTTTTGTTTCTGTTGCTTTAGATTTATTGCTGTAAAATGTTGTCCTGCTGTAAATAGTTGGATGGGTTTTAAAAATATTTAAGTTTGAGATCCGAGAAAATTTTGGTTTAGCTGTAGTTTAGCTTTAGTTGGTTTACTTTATGTCTAAGCGTCAATGTGGACTTTGGATGTTTTAGTATTAAATGTGCATTTGGTATAATGTTGGAATTGAATCACTGAGACCGCAAACTCGGTACTGGCTAGACAGAATTATGGTCCTGGCCAGTAGTGTAACTGGTCGTCTTTCTGGAGTTGTTCGAGCAGGTGGAAAATCGATTGCGGAAGCATCTGCTGCCGATAGAATCCTACGAGTAGCTTCTGTCCACTCGATGCTCCAGTGGGTATACGTCATCCTCGTTTCTCTACTCGCCACGGACTTAGAGTGGAGTCTATTCACGGTAACTTCCGACAGCTGCATCCAATGGTCCGGTATCGACGACTACGACAGCGAGGATGAGAACGACGTCCAGTGACGGTCGGCTCTCAGATCTATAAACGACTACCGAGAGTTGTGATTCTGCGGATACAAACCCATTGGTATATAACACTTCAGTGCACTTCACTTAACCTTATCCTATTGATCCTTTTAGACTTTTAGATTCACATCTTTCGATGAAGTGCAGGATCATCCGACGTCGATCTCACGAATTCAACGTTTATACCTCTAAAGTGTACCAGGTGCCTTCAATCCCCAATTTTTCACCCAAATCCCTTTTTTTCTCATATATTTTTTTTATGGCGCGGATGTTCTTAATAGTGATTACTTACTACACTTTAATTACTTGAATTATTTATAAAAATTTAAATTGGGCTATTATTTAAAAATACAAAATTTCAATTTTAAATATTTAATTGTTATTTAACATGCTAAGATTTACTTCAAAGCAATTATCTCATTAATATGACACTTTATGAAAAAAATCAATGTATACTTTTTTGTAGCCCGTTAAATTTTCTATAAAAAAAAAAAATATGACTTTTTACATAAAGTCAATATTTCAAACAAAAAACCCGTTTGAAGTTTTTTTGAGCCTCAAAGAATTATTTATAAAAAATGTTTCATTAATTTTTGAAATAAAATCAATAGCTCAGCAGTAAATTCATTTGACATGAATGTAAAAAAAATTACTTCACCTAAAGAGCAGAGATATTTTTTTTAATTAATTAAATATTTTGATAAAAATGATTGGAAACTAATGAAAGAATTTTTGTGGAATTCATTTGCTTTTGATGTAAAAATAAATATATATCAAATAGAGAGTAGATTTAAATAACATGAGATTATTTTTTATCGATTTAATTCGAAATAAAAAAAAATACAATGTAAATGAAATACGAGAATGAATGAATCGAAATACGAGTGATGGTAATAAATATATAGAGTAAAATAAAATAATCACGATCAATTTTGGTATAAACGTTCATTAAAACTTATCCGTTGATTCACGCAAATTTACTCAATTCAACAGTAGAGTAGAGTGAAATCGACGATTGTGCACACTTTGTACGGTAGAGAATTAATCGAATAGTGAAAATAGTTCTTCTCTTTCGCTCTGTGAGTCGATGATTAAACATCCCAAAACTGTATCTTTACAAAGCGAACAAGTAATTTGTTGATTAAATAACACTTTTATCCGCACACTACTTTAAACAACTTTAAAGTTTTGTACATTAATCGGTTCTTCATGAGATTCAACCAATTTGATCCTGTAGTTAAATTGCAGATTTTTTTTTTATTCATTTAATTTTTTCATTAATTAATTTTAATAAATTAAAACAATTTAGGGCAGAGGGGGGTAAAACGGGGTACTTAAGGAAATATACTAAGTTTTTAAGGACTCGGGTAAATAGACAAAATTTTCAGTTTCTGTTGAAAAAAAAATTTTTTAATATAGGAGAAAGGGGGGGAGGGACTTAAGGAAATACTATGGTTCCGAGCACTCAAATATGCTAAATCTTTTTGTTTTTAATGATATTCAAAGTAAATATACAAAAATTTCAGTTGTCGTTGAAACAAAAAAATTTTCACTTTGGCGGGCAAAACGGGGGATTCCCTAAAAAAGGCGATAAAAAAAATTTCTGCATATTAAATAAAATTGATGAAATTAAATTTTTTCGTGAGCAATTTATATAAAGAAACATTAGAGTTTACAAAATTATTGGGTGCAAAAGAAAAAAAATTTTTACTAGTTTTTATCATTAATCAAAAGCCATCTGTTGATGTTTTTCTTGACTGAAACTTGATTTTTGAAAAAGTTTTGCAAAAAATATTCAAAATAATACTCAATTATGTTTACAAAAGTAATTTTGAAATGATTAAAAAACATTCAAAAAATAAATTTTTTTTTTATAAAATTTTGGGGGTACCCCGTTTTACCTCCCTACTCCCTTTTGCTCCCCCCCCCTTCCCCTACATCTTAAAACAAGTCATTAATATTTCCCGGTTGATACTCGGTTTTTGAAAACGATTAACAAAAAAAATTCAAGATAATACTCAATTATATTTATAAAAGTGCCCCCCCCCCCTCCGACACGTCTGCTACCGGCCTGGTTCGACTTCCAATTCGGACTATCCGATATTTTTCTCAATTTATTTACAAACTATCCATTGAAAATATCTCTGCCTATTCTAAGTTTTCTGAAAAAGTGCAGAACGCTTTACGTAATTATTCCCGTATGTCGTTCTGCATGTACTTAATACATTCTTCCTTCTGGAAGATATTTACGCGCATGAAAAGAGTTGAAAAGTCTTTTGTTGTGTTGACATTCTACATGTTTGTCATTTCGCTGCTTTTGCAACTTCGTGACGAGTAAAATTGCAAAGGAAAAAATAATAGAAAAATAAAGTAAAGTAAAGTAAATGATAAATAAAAAAAACAAATAAACATTATATATGTGCGTGTATGTGTACATGTATGTAACCGTGTATATGTATGTAGATATATAAATAAAAGAAAGAAGCACTCGATAAGCAGCAAGGGAAAACTCGAAGAGACACGTCAGCTGGCTTACAATATATCTTCTTTTCTTTTGACACATTTTTTCGCATTTCACAAGACATTCTTTCAGCAAATGTCAACCTTAAAGAATGATATTTGTTTATATATTATTTTTATATAGATGATGCTTTCTTTGATGTTTAAATAAATTTATAAGAACAATTGCTGTGACATAAACAAAGAGAATAATTTATCATACTTACAGAAAATAAGAACGTTGAGGAAGTACTATTCCTAAAAATTTAATTAGTGTTTTTTAATTTTTTTTGTCAATTACTTTTCATCTTAAGTTAATCTCTATAATCAACATATATATGTATAAGGATTAGAATGATTGTTTATATAAAATAAAAATTTATAGTTGAAAAATTGACAAAATATTTGGAAAATTCAAACACTCCGATGTAAAAAAAGTTGATTTCAGTGAAATTAAAATTCAAGACAATTCTGAACTTTGAATTGATCATTTTTGGAACTTTAAAAATATTTACGATTAGAAAAATTAATCTCCACTTCATTTTTGAATAGCTCTTATAAAGAGTCAAAAAACGTTAATTATTGGTTTTGAAGACTTTTTTCTTTAATATTCATTAAGCCAGCAAAATTTTCAAATCGAATTATTTTTACTTAAAAAATTAAGAAAATCGTTCTTTTAAAGTACTCAGTTCAAAATGACATATTTTTACTCTTGAATGCTTCAAAAATTCCAAAAATGATTAACTAAAAGTTCAAAATTGTCTAAAATTTTAATGTTCACGGTTATGAATATTTCTGGAATATTTTTAGAATGAAATTTTTTTACACGAGCTTGATATACTAAAAATCAACTGAAATTTATGAATTGTCACAATAAGTATGAAAATTTTTCACTTGACATATTTTTTTATATTACCTTGTAACATTTTAGATTCAAATTTCAAAAATAAACCGGCATTTTCTTTGTTATCTACCCGTCGATATCCTAATCAGCACTTGGTACAAAACCAGTTAGAAAAACAAATATGCCGACTCAGATAGAAACAAACCAACGAATTTATTAGACTTAATATGTTTATCATGAATTAATAAAAGGAGCTTCAGTATTGATATTCAATAGGATTATATTCTACAAAAAAAAAACTGAAGCTAGTCCAGAAAACAAATTCGATTAATTCTGTACTTCTAAAGATATCGTGACTACATACAACCACACCGAGCGACCGACATCAAAGGCACTAAAAATCGAATTGGATTTTTTTAATTAATATTAAATTAAATTGACTGAAAATAACATCAGACTTGTTTAAGAGCATGCTCTTTTTGAAATAGTATGCGCTTTATTTTATTATTAGTACATTATACAAAGTGTAAACAAGCTTCGTGTATATATATATATATATATACATACCCGTTTGTTGGTATGCCGAACCGTTGGGTATGGGTACAAAAAAACATATATATATATATATATATATTTTATATATATTTTATATTATATATATATATATATATATATATATATATATATATATATATATACGATCATATCTATAGATGAAATATTTTTCAACAGAGTAAAAAAAGAATTCTTAACACAAAAAATTTTTGTTTGTCCCAATAAATTTTTTGCATTATGAATTAAAAACAAAATTTTCTAGTGGAAAGAAAAAATTTTTAAATCGAGACAAACTTTCTTGCGTTAATAAATTTTTTCTAGTACTAAGAAAATTTAAGTTTTAAATTCACAATGCAAAATATTTCTTGAGCCAAGAAATACTTTTTTTCTGTCCAAAAGTAAACAAACTCAAAGTTTTGCAGTTCAGGTGCGCGAATTTTCTACTTTCGATTTAAATTTAAAAAATCTCATCTGTTCTCCAGACTTCATATTTCGTAATATTTTAATATTACTTATTATGAAAATCATAAAATTATTCATTTATAAAAGCAGCTTGAGATGAATTATTTTATTAAGCTGATTTTAATTCTAAATGAATTAATTAATAAATAAAATATATTAATTTAAAAATAATCTTTATAAAAAAAAAGCTTCAAGAGTATTAAGATGTTTATTTTTGAAGAATATTATATAAGAGAGAATAAAATTAAAAAAAAAAAAACAAGTAGTTTACTGATGAATTAGAAGTAAAAAGTATTTATGGCTAGGAGGTAACGCACTTGAAACATGAAATCGAAACTGCAGCAATTGTTAGTATATTTTTGTTATATATGTATTTGTAAGGATATATATGGATGTGTGTGTATTCGCATATATACGTACATAGACGAATATATAGAAGAGAGTTAGATATAGGTAACAGCGTGAATTCAACGCCGCCGAGCGCCAAATTGAATTCCACTCTGGTCCGCGTCTGGAAAACTAATGTTGACGCGATCGAAGCTTTGTGTTGCGATTTCCGAAGCTTTCTACTCACGCTTGAGTTATAGGCCGCTATAACAACACACTGTGCCACATTTAGATCACGTGAATCCACCGTATTATTTTATAAAAAAAAAATTTTTTTTTATTACATTTTTATTCGAATGTAAATATCTAAAGATTATAGAAATGATTCCGTTTTTAATGTAAGTATAAGCAAACAATAGGTCAAGTAAATAATATTAAATATACGGAAGGAAGGTTTTTAGTTACGGATGTATTATTTGTTAAAAAATTTTTCTATGTTTTCTTATAATAAAAGTATGATATATTTAATATTGTTTAATTTTGATTTAGTAAATATGTAGATGTAATATCGGGTTTCATAAAACTGACAAACAACAAAAATAATAATAGTATTGGAGAGGTAAATATAAGTAAAAACATTGAAAAAGACCGCAAATGATGGAAAAAATCCGATGGTTATTGGATATATATTCAGTTGGATAGATTTACCCAAGAGAGAGTAGTAAATGTATGGGGACAGTTGGAAGAGTAATCTGTGATGATAAAAAAATAATATAAAAAGAAAATAGTGGGTGTCGAAGATGCAAAAGGCTTAAATCTGTCTGTTCAAAGATAATAGCGCGTAATAGGATATTTCAAGTGGCCCGATGGTTTCTTTTATCGGGCTGGGCATTTAAATGCAAAGTATTATTCAAATAGCACTCTGATGTTCTCTTTCTTCATTTATTTTATTTTTCTCTAGCTATAGACCATAGTCTCTCTGTGTGCTGCTGCCAATGCCATCGTCTCTAGGGACAAGAGGCTTCATTTCCTGATATTCAAATGCGCTCAAACATCATCCTTCTCTGATGCTGATGCTGCTGCTACTCTACTCTCTTCTATTGCTGGGAAGAGCTATCTACGGTTTTATACTGGATAACCGGTAATACACACAGCCCTCTGTGCAATACCACAGTCCTCATTGTCATAGTTGTCTCGAAAAAATGGAAATTCACGTAATGTGTCAGTTATGAAATCATAAAAGATGAAAAGCTACTTTTATTGCTATGAATAATATTAATATTTATAGATTTTTTTTTTAATATAAAAAAAAAAGTATATTAAATTATTATTAACTATTGATTTATTTGGTAATGGTTTGAAATCAGGGTCAACCAAATTTTCCGAAGTTCCAACTGCTTGCACCTTAAATATCTATAATCAAATTTTTTCCACGTGTTCAGCTACACGGAAGATTAAATTTCCTGTATAAGTTTTTGTCTCTAACATGTGATATCTATCCGAACCTTGTAACTAATGTGCGCAAAATTGGTAAAAATAACATAAAATCATGTAGATTTTCAAAAATAAATTTTTCTAATAATAATAATATAATTTATTTAAAGCCGTAAGATGGACGGTGGCGATAGGAAGGTCTATCTAAGAGTTACAAATAATTTTTGAACTCTTGCAATTGTGAAAATCAGCATATTTGTGTTATTTCAATATTTTTATGGTGTACAACAGCTCAGCTAACATTTTGTTACAAGAAGTTTGGACGGTATCCGCCTCCTTTTGCTAGTATAGTGTCTGGCTGAAGCCTACAACACTGTTTTACGCCGATGCGTACTAGTAAGAGATGTAGTCTAAGGCAAGAGTGCGTTAACAAGGCCTTACTGATGAGTCCGTTAACGTACTTAGGACGAAACTACACAAATTATGGCATACAGGCATATACCTTAAGCTTTAGTGGTTGACTTAAGAGTCAATACATAGAATGAGAAGAAAAATATGTCAAATAGTGCAGTGCAGCATGGAACTGAAAAATCTTAAAGAAAAGTTCCAAAATATGAGCGTTTTATACCGTTGGCATACACTTACACAATATTGACGCTTAATAAACATCTAATTAAGCAAATGTAACTTCAATGCGCTGACAAATGCTCGCGGTTGAAATTGGAATCAAAGCCATTGGTCTATTTTTGGTTTTTCGCTTTATAAAATACCGGTCGACCCCACTTCTAAATAATTACCATTTATTTTAATTTCAATTGAACTTTTCAATAAATCGAAGTTATACCAAACATTTAAAGCGCTTGCTATTTTATTATTTATTTATTGAAATGTGAAATTTTATTTATTAATTTAAATGAAACCCCTGTCATAAAGGCTATTTAATTATTAATTTGATTAAATATTCGATGTTTTTAGAAATCTTCATGTAACCCATTTTTTCAACGTCGCTTAATTCAATTATAAATCGTTTATGCAAAAATGCTTCATATAGGAATAATTGGCGTTTTATTCAAATAAATGGTAATAATTTTCAATCAATAATATTTTACTCCATCGAAAAAATGAATTCTCATTAAATATTTAGTTGAAAAAAAATTTATCGCCAGCAATAAAAAACGAAACGATTGGTGTCAACTAAATATTCAATCGCAGATTTTTTTAAGATTAACGTACATTCATTTTGCAATCGTATTTAATACTTAAGTTCGGGACATATTTTTATCGAGAATTAAACGCTCTACAAAAAAAGTCTTTTATCATTTTTTTTACAAATCCATCCTTCAAATTTCCTACAAATTAGTATTGATTAATTTTTTTCGAATTCTGCATTGTTTTCTAGTTATTTCCATTTTAATACCAAGTTCTTAAAATCGATCAGGACACTATTTTTTTAGGATCTATTTCCAATAGTTTCTCATAAATTCCCATAGAAATTTTATGAGAATGAATGAGTTCTATGAGAAGTGCTATAATTAAGTATAGGGCCTTATATATACAGCTATAAGAATCTATCGGATTTTTTAAGCAGGGCAACTTGCTATCTTTGAACGCCGCCAATAAAATATTTTCAACAAAAATGAATTTTTTTTCAAATGGTATCGCATTAAGCCCCGAATATTGGCAAATTATATAGAGCTTCACATTAACCCAGATTTCATAGAATTTATTTAGACATCATATTAATTACGACATCATTATCAAAAGACCCTACAACCTTTATTGGTATAATTATCAGTTATCTAATAAACTAAATTCTATTTATTCCATTCAATCTCTCTACTTCTATTTTTAAGATATTATTAAATATCAAAATTGGATGTTGTTGAATACTAGTTGATACTAAAGTTAATTATAAAGCGTTATTTGATATTATATGGAATATCCATAACAATATCATAACCTCGATTTCAATTATAATGTAACGGATGACGTTTATAATGCAATTGCCTAATTCACAACGTTCAAACAATAATCAATATTATGTTTTACAAATTTTAATTTGTTGGTTACAGTTTACAATATATACTAAATATTCGTTATCTTGATGCAATTAAATGAAGTTTTCTTATTTTAAGTATTAAATTACATTATGAAGTAAAAGGTTATTAGACTTCACGAAGCCATTAATTTACAAGAAGTAATTACTCTAATAAAAGATATATATTTATATACTATACAGCAGTACTCAGGTAAATATAATTAATATAGAAAATTGATAACATTTTTTTTTTTAACATTTTCATTTCATTTGATAATTAAAAAGTTAAAAATATATGAAATATAAAATTAAAATGTAGAGGCATTAACACTTGATGGAACAGGATTTATTAAAACGTTGATTATAGCTATTCAATTATTTGACGGTTCGATAAATAACAAATATCATAAAAAAAAAAATGATGATAAAATATGTTGAGTTTATTTTTCAAGAGCTTAAAAAATGTCATTATAACTTTTTAATTGTGTATGTTATATTGTTTGACTATAAAACAATTTAAAAATAACACTCGAATTAATGACAATAATTTTAAACATACTGAGTTTGTTAAAACTTTTCTCGGATCAAGAGAAAAAGAGCATAAAGTTGTCGACACGCGCGACTAAAACTCGTCAATGCGCAAAGCACGTTCTCTTGACAAAAAGCTTTCATTTCAATTGTAACACTAAATCATCACTTGTGCATAAAAAAACTTTTATTTCCCACGGTATTTATATATAAACGCATACACAAACTCAAAATTTTGTTGAGTGATTTTAATATTGTTTGGGAAATGCGGAATAAGTGAAAAAGTAACGATAAAATGAATCAAAAATATGAAAAAACTCTTTTTGATCCTCATACAAAAATAATAATTATAAGAATCAAGTCATACCTATGTGATTTTTAACTTCCTGTTATGCACTGATAGAAGAATTTATTTGAAAGTTTAACCAAATAAATATTCCTTAATAGTTAATAAATGGCTTATTTGAATAAGAAATGACACATGAAGCTAATTAAGTAGGGTTATAACAAATAATTTATAGTCCCATTTAAGTTTATTTTTTTAAAGAAAATAATACTCAAAGTAATTAATTTAAAAAATATTCAGCATTTTTTTTATTTATAAAACAATATTTAGATAAACTTGAAGAAAATAAAAATTTTCAGCAAATTTTCAGATTTCATTCAGTAGTTAATTAAGTAAAAGTAGTAATTTTGTGAATAAAATATGTCTTGTGAATCTGAATCGAAAGTCTAATACAAAAAAAATTCAATTTAATTTTCTATCAGAAAGTGATTTTTTTTACATCGCGGTAACAAAAGCGTAAAGGGAAAGCAAACAGAAATTAATTTATTTTACACATCGAGTGAATTTTAAGTTCTATGAATTTTTTAAATTCTTTGTTTCAGTGTCACCCCTCCCAAGGTTACAATATTGCTGCGATGCTCACGAGTGTGATTTTGGATACTTTTTTCAAGGACACTGCATAAAAATGCGGATGATGTAGTTTTGGAAATTAAAGAAAAATAATGAAAAGCTAAAAAATAATCTTTTACCATTCTTTCTGATGTAAATAAAATATGAGTAGTTTGAAAGGTAAATTTAAAAATGCTTATAAATGTTAATGTAAAAATTTTTCCAAGAAAAATGTATGTTATACCGGGTTTTCTAATGAGTAAATATTGAGTACGAAACATGTAGAAAACTCGGAGTATGGATAATTGAAACATGATAATAAAACGGATATTCTTAAATTAATTCAATAAAAAAATATATGAAAGAGTAATATAAATTTTTTCTTATGATACTCAGGTTACAAATAATATTAAATAAAATTTATTATTTTCCAGTTATCAATTTGTTCCAAGAGTTTTAATTAACATGTTTATAAAGTTTGTTAGTAAAAAAAAAAATATATATATATATATATATAAGGGTAAATTGATTTATATAAAGTTTTTTTTAAGTTTCAAAACTATAAATGGATAAAAAAAATTAGTAGCAATAAATCGAGAGGTTGGAGTAAGTGAGTAGTGACACGTCTGTGTCGACTAAGTAGAAGCTGTGTCGACATGGCGTGAAAAAATGTCAGCAAAAAATAAAAAAAGTAATATAAAAGGAAGTGAGAAGGAGAGAAATAATAATAAATAAAAAAATTTTAAAAGAGTGTGGTGAAAAAGCAACTCTGTAAGGTTGGATTAAAAATGGGGAGTCTGTTTAAAAATGCAAATTAAGACATTTTATTCCGCTGAGATCTGCTGCGTGAGACGGTTTATATTGCCTCGTCCCGTGGTGGCAGTAATAAAAACATGAATATTTGAGAAAGTAACTCAAGCAAAAGAGCGCCGAAAAAAGTTTAACTTTTTCGACATTTTTATTTTTTATTTTTTTGTTACTCCTTCTATTTGTATATTTAGATATTATTTATACAATATATATATACTCAACAAAACTATCTTAAGTATTTTAAATACACCACTCACTCTTCTAAATTATTTATATTTATTTTTTTATTTTAGTATGAAATTCCCAGCTGACATAAATATGAAAGCTGGTAAATTATAATTTTTTTTTTTTTTTTCATAATTAATAACTTGGATACCGCCTAATTATGTTTTAATTAACACGTATATCTATGCATATAAATTTTATATGAATTTGATAAAGCACCGTAATTTCGGTCGTCTCAAGTTGCACTCTCGAGATACCAGTCCAGCCAACTGGTAAAGTGCTACTATACTCTAACATTACTACACACCTGCTTGTACTGTACCTACTTGTACTTATACTCTTACTACTACTACTTGTATTTCTACTCGTACTTGTACTTATACTACTGGTACTCGTCGAGGATAAGGCAACCGAGGAAAGCGTGAATGAGTTTGCGATGATGAATCGAGTGTACGAACTACCGCCAACGAATACTATGAATAAAATAACAAAGAAAGAAATATTAAAAATAAAAAATATAACAATAATAATGATAGTAAAAAAGTTTGTTTGAAAGTTAAAAATTAAAAAAGTAACAGAGAAATGATAAATAAGAAAAAGGTATTAAGAAAACTATGGGATTAAAAATGCAAATTGAGAGTACTCTTTTATACTATTGAGATTTAATACAGTATACGATACTACCGAGTGAACGACAACAGTGACGACGTCGACGACGAGTTTTATCTTTCGTAAGTAAAGCTTTTCATTGGCACGTTTGCATTAAAACAAGAAATAATGCATATTAATTATTTATAAAGCTCAAATATATGCAGTATTAATATTTTTATTTTTATTAATTAAAACTTTTTACGCCGTAAAAAATTTCAGAGTGAACGTGGAGTGGATGATTTTTTATTTTCTTAATTCTCTCGAAGTGAATTTCATTTCGAGAGTAAATTTGGAAAATATTAATTATGAAAAAAATTACTAATATAGTGAGCTAAGGTCTGATATTTTGAAATATATATTGAGTACAAAAATAATTACGAGCTTTCTTTCTATATATTCACGCGAAATGATATTTAAAAATTATAAGTATACTGTGAAAAATTTCCAACAAATTTTACTATGGGTGTATTATAACACCGGACCATAAGAAAACTGGTACAAAATTTACAAGTATCCCATAGTAAACGTATGCGCAGACGACACAATTGGGACCTATGCGCATACGTTTACTATGGGACACTTGTAAATTTTGTATCAGTTTTCTTATGGTCCGGGGTTACAATGCACCTATAGTAAAATTTAATGGGAATTTTTCACAGTGTAGCTAATAATAAAACTTTTACAAACATAATTCCACTGAATCACAAACTGCAGTATGACCTACATCAACCATACCATGAAACATTTCATATTGTACCGAAATATAAAATATTCCCATAAAAACTATGTCACTATAGCTATTCAATAATTTAATATTTTCACTATACATTATATATATGAAATTATATTTTAGTGAGTTACTAAAACTTTTTATAAATTAAAAACATAATATTTTAAGTTTAATTATTAATATCTGAATGAATTATTTATTGAAGCAATTATGTTTCTAATTAACAGCTGTTTCTATTAAATATAAATCTATTTAAGTATTAAAAGTCTGGAACGAAGTGAATACGGATTTAAATACAATCCGGATTTATTCCTGATTTTGCACAGTGTACTCGAAAAAAATTGTAGTTGCTACAACAGTAGTTGTAGTTGAGGTTTCTACAATTTGAAGTAAAGAAATGCCAACTGCAACTTGGAATAATCTTAACCAACGTGTAGTAACGTTAGTATTATTTATGTAGTATACTACATATCAAAGTACTTACAACTACACGGAGAGAAAATTATGGTAACAGTTACAATATATTATGGGAATGGTTCCCATAAGGCATGGTAACCGGTTTTTTTTGAAATGTTGATTATAGGAACGGCACCTATATATATTATGGTAATCATTCCTATAATTATGGGTATAATTCCTATATGGTATCGGAATAGTTCCTATGGAATCATGGTAATCGTTACCATGTAACTATGATAATGGTTACCATAATATTTAGAAATTATAATAATTTTTTTTTTGTAATAAGCGTTTTTTTTGTATACTTTAAATTTTGTAATATACAAAAAAAAACGCTTTAAAAAAAAAAAATAATTTATAAATATTATGGGAATTATTACCATGATATTATGGTAACCATTCCCATACTATTATGGTAACTATTCCCATAATATTATGGTAATGTTACCATAATATGATGGTTCTGTTTACAATAATATTATAGGAATAGCTACCATAATATATAGAGCTTATTCCCATATACACTGAGGAACCATTACAATGTGGTTATAGGATCGGTTACTATTTGCTTGTGGGAACTATTCCTGAGTATGGTAATCATTACCATGATTCTTTCACATGCGATATGGGAACTGTTACCATAATGATAGGAATTGTTCCCATACTTATGGAAACTTTCCCAGAAAGTATGGGTCTATATCCCATAATCCCAAGTAATCATTACCATAACGGTATAGGATGATATTCCATAAACGTACTAGGAACAGTTACCATAATTTTCTCTCCGTGTATAAATGTTTTAAACAGAAAAAGAGAATTTCTTGGTGCAAGAAATATTTTGTCTTACAAATTAAAGACAAAAATTTTTCTTGGCTCAAGAATTTTTTTCTCGCCTTAAAAAATTTTTTCATGATACCAGCATTGAAACTTGGTTTCAGTGTCTCTACAGCCCGTCGAAACAAGCTAATTTTAAGCCGATGCTGCAAACAACTGCTAGCAAATTCGTAATTCAGAAATACCTTCACACAGCGGGCAGAAACATGCTTGTTTCTTCCCTTGGGAAGAAACACAATTGTTTCTGCCCGGTATCAGTTATATTTAATGTTCATTTGCAGCCTTATTACTCTCAATTGTTTACTTGTCACTTCTGTTTACTCATTTCATTTTTTAAGTGACAGTTTTAATTAACCAAATAAAATTACTAAAAAATCAGTGAAAATGATATTTTTGTCTCATTTACTATTTAATAAGTGACTGTAGATCACATAGTTCTCATTCTCTAACAATTCTTCGCATCATCGGCTTGAAATTAATTTGTTTCTTACTGGCTGCTGACATTGAATCTTCAAGTTCCGATGCAGATAATCGTGAAAAATGTGGGATATGACTCAAGATAAAACACGATTTCAGACTTCGGGTGATGTTAATTCTCACCTGTGGCTCGGACAGCCACAATATACTATTTCTTGTTCCAAGAAAATTTTTTCTTACTCCAAGAGAATTTTGTTTTCACTTTATAATACAAAAAATTTCTTGGATCAAATAAAAATTTTCTTAGAACAAGAAAAAATTTTTTTGCACCAAAAAATCCTTTTTTTTCTGTGTACTACAATATTGTGGTAAGAAGATCTGCAATTTTTTTCCCGTGTATAAAAATTATTGTCAATTAGATAAACATAATTAATTATATTTTCTTATAGACGATATATTTTTAATGATTTAATAACTTTGTCTTAATTTAAAAATTTATATTTTAAAATTTTATTATTATTTTAAAAAATAATTCGATAAAGGTCATTGAGAATAATTCGGGCTTTGTAGTAGCTATCTCTTAAATTTATGCACCGACGGAGAATTTAATATTCTCGTGGCGTTTGGAGCGCGTGCCGCAGTGAAAAGTTTTATATTTGAACTAAAAAAAACAAAAGTAAACCCGTGGGAGCCCTTTTTGAGGTATCAGAAGAAAGAGACTTTGCAACTCAACGAGAAATTCAAGAGTGAGGGTAAAAAATTAAATTAACAAAAAAAATATATTCCGCAGGAGATAAACTAAGAAAGCAAGTACAGTGGAGTCTCTCTAACTTTGACTGAAACGAATCCAAAATTCCAAGAATTAAAATTGTAGAAGTACCCCTTCTTTTTACTAGAAGGCGTGGCTTAAAAACAGTGAGTCAGTCGAAACGGCTCACGAGTTTTTGAATTTTAAAGGTTAAGTTTTCCAAAATTAATATGTCAATTTTACTTTTGTTAAACTTCTTAAATAGAAAATCAATTTTTCCATCACGTAATAAGTTTTTTTTTCTATTTTATTGAAATTCACAATATTAAAGTTTATTTAACTTAAATGTTTATTTACGTACACAAATTTAGGGTTAGAATACTCAGTTTATGCGCAACGCTTATACGCAGAACCGCGCTTTACCTTTGCGCATGTACAGTTGAGTGATAGTGGGAGAACACTTCCCCTGCTGTCGGAGGAGAAATTAAGGAAAGTCAAAGTTACAGAACGAAAAAGTTATAGAGACTCTACTGTAATAGGGTAATGCCGAGATTGCTGACAAGAATAAGACGTTAATTTTTCACAGCTCACTGGTACTTGTTATTGATTGTCTCTTTGAATTTAACCTTTTTTCAGATAAAATTATCCTACATAAAATATTTAGAGTAGCTGGAAGCTGGAATCGTTACTTTGAACAGTAATGTTTATTATCGTATTATCAGATAGGATATATAAAAACGTTCGAAAACAATAATAAGTTCAGTGATTAAGGTGCCGGCGATATAATCGAAATACGACAATTTTCCACACCCTGCGCTAAAATTATTTTCAGTTGAATATGTACGAGATATATATAGAGATACTTTTACTAGTTTGATATCTAGATCAGAAGAATTTTTTTTTTTTTTTTTTTTTTTTGAGATATGAATTCGGAAAAGAGGAGCGCCGTCGTATATGTGATCGGTAAGAAGATCACGCGCTGAACATAATCGTACTGGGTCTTTTTTTTATTTTATCAAAGAAGAATTCTAGGTCCCTTGTAGGGAATGGGTCACAAGGCATCCCTTATCTGTAATTTATACTTTCAATTTAGTCGCCGGCCGAGCTGTTTCCCAAACTATCGACTATATAAGAGGCACAAGCAATTGCTGCTTCAACTTTTTTTTTTTTTTATTATTATTACTATTCTTATTCTCAAACTTATTCTTTTCCTTTTATATATTTTTTCATTTTTCTTATATTTCTTGTTCTTGTTACTTTTTAGACGATCGCAGCCTGCGCTTTCATATCGTTTCATTTCGAGCTATAAATGTCCATACTCCGAGTGACCGTTTTCTTTCGGAATATTATTTTTATTGAATCGATATTCAAACGTAGTAAAATGAAAGATATATAGATGATAAAAAAATTACTTACCTCATTTTTCACTGATTTTTATGTAATATATATTTTTTATAAATTTATTTCACTGAATAAATTTTTATGCTGTTATGACCCTCAACAATCATACTTCCGGCATGAATTATAAGTCTCAAAGGATCTATAGGACCTCTGTCTTTGATTAGTTATAGATGTCGCACTACTCCATATTTTTACACGAAATTTTATGATTATTTAGAAATTTTCATAGAGACTAAAATCTATTGTCATAAATTTTAATTTTGAGTTACAAAAAAATAGTCGTGGCATAAAAAAAAAAAAAACAAAAAATGTTTGAGATAAAAAGGAGGTCTTGGCGCAAATAATTTTTACATGATTGTTTTAAATTTTTTTTCAAATTTAATTACTTTTAAAATTAACCTAGATCATGTGATATTTAAAATTAAAAAAAAAAGTATGACGGAAAAAATTTTAATAAACAAAATTAATCAAGTTTAAAATCGATTTATTTGAAAAATTGCGCTGAAAAAATAAAACGGATTTCTCAATTTTACTGATGTGTCGATTCGTCTGTTCGTGCGTGTGAACGTATGTAAATATAATAAATTCCGGCATACACTATATCCAGACTCAATTTTTTTCGTATTAGCTTTGCGTTATTCTACAATAAAATTCACCTGAAAGCTGCTACTACTATTGAGTTCATTGCATTACAAAAAAAAAAAAAAAAAAAAAAAAAAAAAAAGTAATAAATAAAAATCATCAGAATTTTGATAGTTTCAGTTCATTATAGTCTTTTTTGGTTTCACAATACGCTCTGTCAGTTAAAAACCAAACAAAATCAAGTATCATTTTTGAACCAGGTTAAATGAAAACTTTGAATTTTAATTGTATATATTTGTATTGACGTAATTTAGTAACAGTTGATATTAATATTATGAGTATAGTTTTGGTAAAGATCGTTAGTGCGAATGCCCGTTGAGACCCAGTAATAATAGTTTGCAGTTAATTACTGGGATGGTTATACGTGGAGCACATGCTTTGGGTTTCATCGGAATTTAGTGAAAATTGCCAAAGGTACCGAGAGCAGCTAACTTTCCTCCCGTTGACAAAGTCGAATACATTGTTACATCATTATATTCTCATTAGTGTACACTAATTAGTTATAATACCCTTTATCTTGATGGTTAAATAAATATAAATATTTATGTACACAAATGCAAATTAGTTAATTAACCTTTAAATATATAAAATAACAAACAGAATTAAATAATAAATTAGAGCTGAGATTAAATGAGATTTATAAATGAGATTATTCTACCGAAAGAAAATCCATAAGTGAATCGAATGACTTTGAGAAGATTAAAGTCTTATAATAGATTTATGTTCAACTATAATTATCATCTCTTTAGTTGTATGGAGAACTGAAGGCTCTTCTCACCCGTCATTTCCTGCCATTCAATCTCATCAAAGTTACGCTGAAGTACACTTTAATTATAAAATAAATTCATTACTATGATAATTAATTTATAGGATAAACTTTTCGTATTTTCTAATTACCATTTTTTCCTTTTTTTTTTTTACTTGCACTAATTTTTCGCTTTTTTACTCAGATTTAGAAGTTTAATTAATATTTAAGTGATTAATGTTTCCGTCGAGTGACAGTAATTGGTTATGAGTATTAAGGGTAACGAGAATAATAATGAATAAAAAAAATATTGTAAAAAAGAAAAAAATTATTTTTAGTAGGCTAACGAGCTCCAACTAGTATTATTGAGTTAAACTTGGATATAACTACTAGATCGATAAATTTGCTCAGTATAATTGAAGAATGTCATTTAACGTTTTTATAAAAATACTGTTTTTTTTTTTTTATATATTATTTATTCTAGTGTGAAAATTAAATTTTTTACTTAGTAATTGCTGTTTATTTTTCATTTTAAATTTTTTGTTGCAATTTAAATTTAATTTTTTTTTTTAGCGCTGAATATTCAAAAAGTGAACTTTGAAGTTCTGATAAAATTTTTTTACATTTATATAAAAAAATAAAAAAGTGTATTAAACCAGAAAGTATTTTATGTACCATGACCCTCGGGCTATGAAAAGAATTTAAATTTAACAAAATGGCGGGGTTTTTAAAAAAAATTCAAATTTCGCGCGAAAATTTGATGATTTTTGACCTGCCGAAATTAAATTTTCAATTCGGTTGGAAAACTGGAGGTTTATGGTACAGAGAAACATATAAAAGAAGCTGCAATTTGAATCAAATTTTTACTGCAGCAATTTTTAAAAATGTATTTTTGAGAACCGATAAGCAGCTGCTTTTCAGATTGCTGTAACTCAGAAACACTATTCGAGATATGCACTAGAAATTTTAGTATGTTGTTTTTGAAGGTATAGACTATCGAAATATACAAAAAAAAAAAGTAATTTTTCAAAATTTCACACAAGTGGTCTCCCTTAATAATAAACAAAAAAATCTATTTTGGTTAATTGGCTGCCTGGGTAATAAATTTTTAAAAACTTTAATTAGAAGAATTTATTTTAAAAACATTCCGAGCAATTAAAATGAACTGATGTAGAGCTTAGCAATTAAAAAAGAAAGTTATTTTAGTCTCGAAAAAAAAAAAAAAATGATAAACTGTCGTAAGGGAACGTAATTTATTTATTCACTAAAATATTTAGCCATGCAGAAAGATTTCACAATACAATTTATCTCAGATCTTATTCAAGAGCGCGTTATCTAACATTTCAAGCATTGGATTTAGTGGCTTTATTCTCACTACATAAATTTTCATTTGAATGACAGACAGTGGCATGTGAAAACTTCTATCTGTCAGTGAATATATCAAGCTTATACATTAAGTAAATACCCCGACTGTATATAAAATTTATACAACAAAACCGTCAAGTGAAAAGTAAAAACTTAAACAAAAAAAATTAAAGATAAAACTCGATACCGGAAATTATGCTCACGACGAACAATAACAAGAATGCATTGTTAAAACGTGTGATTGTGATGTCAATCGATTATTATTATTGCAGAAATGCATTGAAAGCATCGTCGTCGTCGACGTCGTTGATCATTTCACGATGAAATTTACCGGGTCCCATTCCACGCCACCGTATACTTGTCTCGAGCTTAAAGGGGCGTCTCGTACTCGGAAGTTCAACGTCGGGGTAACGATGTTGCGGCGTTTCCGGTTAGAACGAAGCTTTGTTCGACGCGCCGGAAACGGATACCGCTCATCAGGGACCATCAGCTCTTCTAACAATGCATTCCCATCTTTAACTTTTCTCTTTTCACTCTTTGTATCATCGTCCACTCTTCCTCATAGACAACAAAACAAAAAAAATTACAAAAAAACCTTAGAATTGATAAGAAGAACATGTTCCTAATCATCAGTATCATTAAAGAAAAATTACAGTCTGGTACTTTATTATTTAGTTCCTTCTCTCGTTTATTCACCCCAAAAAAAAAATCATCTTTTCTTTTTTCATGCGTACATAATCACGTCACTGTTAAATTGTCCCTCTTATGGGGAAATTATACGTGTACATGAAACGTGAGGATGTAAAAAAGGGAGAGAAAGAAAAGAGAAGAATAAACAAAAAAAAAAAAAAGGAAAGGAAGGGACACAAAAAAGCTTGAAAATGACTCAAGGGCAGATTTTTGTTGTGTGAACAGAAGTGACAAAAGCACAGCTAAGATTATCGCTTACACTGTGTTTTGGGGATAATACGAAAGATTTTGGAAGAAAGAAGGAAAAAAATGCCAGAGTGCGATGATAGAAAAAAAAGTTTGATATTATCTAGCTTACTCTCTTACTCTCACTGAAATTCTGTCAAAGTTGTGTTCAAGTGTTAGAGGCCTTGTGGAATCCAGAGGGTGAAATTTAATTAAAATTTAATTCGTCGGAGGTTTCGACTCTAATCCGTTAGTAGTGGAAAAGCATTCGTGCGTGATCATCCTTCATTCTCGGCTCGGACGACTGTGAAGTAGAATAGTGGACTAGTCGGTCAGACGGGATTTGGATTGTTGGGACGTGGGCTGAAGAGAATGTTGGAGATATATTCCAGAGTAAGAGTAAAAGATGCTGATGGCGAAGGGAGTGAATGTGGAGGTAAATAGATAGAGAGAAAGACAAAGAGAAAGAGACAGAGAGAGGAAGCAGTGGATGGAGACGGGATTACTGCTAAAAGCGTACAAATCCTTGTCGGTACGTCAGCAAGGCCTACTATAGAATGCCTTGAAAGAATTCGGTCCAACGGGAGCAGGAAATAGAGTTTCGAGGTAGACTGCCCATACAGCCCGTTAAAGTTTACCCTAAAGGCAGTTATCCGAGTTGGGTATTGGTTCTCTTCTGTTAGTTCACCGGAGACTCTAGAGGTATAGTATAGTCGAGAAAATCTTGCTTGATATTTTTTTCTCTTTGATAACATTTTCTTTAGTACTTGTCATTTGCAGTTCAGATCACATTTTATTTTAAATTTTACTTAACCCATGCAATCAAATGTTTACATTAAAAATAAAAAGTCAATTAAAATGTTTAATAAAAAAAAATTAAATTCAATATTGTGGGTATAAAAAAAAATCAATTGCACTAGACATAACAACGTAATTTTCTACGAGATGTGAAATCAGAAAAATTGACATGGCTGCTTTGAATAATTTTTTTTTCTCTTTATTTCGAGTTGACTTTCTCACACAGGCATGTATCAAAAAATGATGAAAGAAAAAAAAATTAGTCGAGATGAGAACGAAGAAAATGGAAAAGGAGTCGGTGACACCAAAGTTGTACCTTGTCTAGTCATATCTTTCTTTTACTCACTACTATTTTCTCACTCTCACGTACTATATACCGAGTTGGTGTTATAGTACACCTTTTTCCGTCACTCACTCACTCGCTCACTCATTCAGTGAACCACTCCATCCGATCTACAGAACACTCGCTCACTCATTCCATAGCCTTAGTATATACCTTCGTCATACACTTTTCTCCCTATTTCCATCGCCATACTCATTTTCCGCGTTCTCCATTTCCCACGACGCTCTCTTGGCTTCTTTCGCCAACCGAGCCGCGATAGGGAAAATGGAAAATACGCTCGTTCTCTCCGTCGGGGATGCTTTATGAAACTTAATAAATACGGGATGAATCTTCTTGCACGCTGGGACGACCTATGGGTACTAGTCGACAGTCCAAGTGCCAGAGTAAAAGAAAAATATTAAGTATATATAGATATAGATATGTCTATATATAAATATAAAAGACCGGAAAGAGCATTTTTCAATTTTACGGATGTTAAAAAAAAAAAGTATTTTCATGATGTATGTGAAATATTGAGTTGTAAAGATGGACTTTTTTTGTAAAAAAATGTCCATGTCTTGTACTCGCTGGATAAAATTTGTTGATGCGTAAACGGACTATATACATAAATGTATATATGAAATCCATACAAAGGTAAAAATTTTATAAGTCTATATAATACTCTTTTCCTTTTTTTTTTTTACTTGCAGTCTTTATGCTGCACAGGACTTTTGTAAAATAATATTCGGACAGCGGGATGACACATCAAGGACTCGATCAAATTTTACGGCCCGGATATTACTAGAAATAGATGGACGTTACTCTTGGCTGGAAATATGCCATAAATGAATTTTCTCTAATGGAAATAAAATATAATAAAATTTTAGTGTTTTTAGAAATTCGATTATTGTTCAAATCTTCGGCTTGTTAAATTTAAGACTTGAGGGGGGCAAAATGGGCCAAGAGAAAAAATTTTAATATTTGATTGTTTTTACCCCTTTGACTTTTTTTGTCTTCTACCAAAGGCATAAAAAAATAGAAGGTCTACTTTGCCCCCCTCTCCCCTAAATATTTTTTCTAGTGGTTTTCAATCGCTGTTAAAATTTATAAGACGAATTAAATTAATCATACGCATAAGTGCGATAAGTAAAAGACAAGAGATTGAGATACCGATAGCCCAAATAATTTTTTTTTCATTGACGAGTTTCATAAAATTTATGAATAAATCTGGGGTACAATAGAATATTGCGAAAATTCGGTTAAGAAAAAAAACTGTTTCTATTATAAAAATATTTTTTTTTTTTTAGGCCATAAATTTATCTTTTATTGTAAAAAAATATTTCATAAAAAATATTTGATTTATATGAAGCTGTCAAAATATTTTTTGTGAGACAGAAGACAGATGAAAATATCAAATATACATATGTACGCGAATTTATAAATTACTATTGCGTCTAAAGCACTGAAATATTGACATTAACAGAATTACTTTTATTTATATATTTTTTTTTTTTGCTCTATTGTAACATTTATAAATATTTATAACAGTAATAACTGTGATAATGGTTAATGGAATAGAAAAAAGCAAATAAAAAATTATAGTGATTATTATCTCAGGGAAAGAATCTACAAAGAGTGATTTTTATTTCCCGTACTTTAAAATGAGATTAAGAAATAATGATAGAGGAATTTTTAAAAGGTTCCAACTCGTGACTAGTACGATAACTAAAAAAGTCTTTTTAAACTTCACAAATCGAGATTTTAATCTCGTAATTTTAACTACAAAGTTAATAAATTTTAAATTAAAAATATTTATCAACTCTCCGGCAATAAAAACTTTATTAAATATTTTGTTCATTTAAATTACAACTCCGCAGTCCAAATATATTTTTTTTCAAACTAAAAATATTATTATAATATTAAAATAAAATATAACAAAAATAAATATTACAAAGATAAGATTCATGTTTTAACAATGAGTTAGTTCCGCATTCCGGATGTTATTCTTCACTTGTTTCTCTTTCGAGTTTCTTAGATAATATCCGGTGAGTTATTTATCCTTCTCTCCACATCGTCTATACATATTTATATAAATTTTAATGAAGAAATTTTGAGCATACACGTAACCGCTAAAAAAACGCTATGTAGATCTTTCGAATATTAATAATGACTTCTATCAAATATCTCGAGTCAAAAAACTAAATTGACTTTGACTTTTTGGATTTATTTCGGATTTAATTAACTTGATTTTGACTGCTATATTTTTTTTGACTTGCATTTGATTTAGTTAACTTGATTTTGGCTCCACTTATTGTCGAAATATTATTTAGTTGTATTTAAAAAAATAAATTGATTTGTCATATTTTTGTATACCTGGGGGTATCCCTTCCCACTACTCCTTGACCCTTAAAATACTTAAATGGGAACGTACCGAGTACCGAGAGTACTGGGTTATAACTAATACTTTTCTGTTTTAGTTGAGCCAAAACCTTTCAGCACCGAGCATAAGTTGCAGTTTAAAACCTCAAATTTATTTTATAATCATTTTGATAATTTTGTCTGTCATATCATAATTAAAATTATTAAAGTATGTGTCAATTAATTAATCGTTTATGAACTATTAATATTATCTCTGTATTAATAAATAACAAGTTAAGCAAAAATTTTCGTGACTTTTTTAACTTAGAAATTTTAGTCAACTAAGTCAAACTCATCAAATTTGAATCAGATTTGACTTACTTGGTTCAAAAATTTAAGTCAAATTAAAGATACGTTGACTTGAATTTGACTTAAATTTAAGTCAACTAAGTCAAACTCATCAAATTTGAATCAGATTTGACTTACTTGGTTCAAAAATTTAAGTCAAATTAAAGATTCGTTGACTTGGATTTGACTTAAATTTAGGTCAACTAAGTTAAATCCAAGACAACGTGACTTGAATTTGACTCAGTCTGCCCGTACTATTTCTTGTTTAGACTATTTTCGGATTTTTTTTTCAATAATTTTTAGTCTAGTTTCGGTCACCTGTAGACCAACATCATACTTTTTTCTCAAAACATTTTCTTTTGTTTTTTTTTCAGACCAAAATTAAAATTTTTCTGCGTATTATTTTTGTTAGTCTGTTTTTGAGTGTCTTTAGATCAAAAACAGCTTTGAATTTTCATAAAAATTTAAAAATAGATCAACTAGTTTAAATACAGACCAATTAGTTCAGATGCAATCCAGTTACAATTTTTTGACCCGGGGTAAATCGGCATTAAGTGAGACAACTTAGTCGCAAGCAAGTCAAAAAAAAATGTGTTTTCATATCTTAAAATAAGTTTTTTCATTTAGGAGAACTTAAACCTGATTTGATTTTGTTTTGCTAGACTTGTTTTATTTTCAGTTTTTAAAACTACGCTAAAATCAAGTCATTTTTTTAACCCGGGACAACGCGCACTAATATTTGTTTAGTTTTTTTTTTGATAGTTCCGAAATTAAATATAAAAATAAAAGAGATCTATTAAATAACAGATAAAAAAATAAGTAAAAAGTAAATAAAAATATTTAAAGTTGAGAAGCATTACAGCTTGACGGCAGTTTATTACAACATAGAGACGACACAGTACGAACGTAAAAGCGCCGCCTGGCACAGGGCACTTGGACGGCAAACAGTTGGGGTTGGCACGACAACTTTCCCTCGACACACTGCCGTCTCTCAGTCTCTCGGTCTCTCTTTTATCGTGTTTTATTTTTCCCGTACAACTATTTTTTACAAAAACCTTCATCCCCATTTCCTTTACTCTTTGCTCGTTTATTACCACACGAAATAACGTCGAGTTTGCCGTCCGATCACAACTATCCCATTTTTACCACTCTCTTATTCTCTCTTTGTCCTTATTTGTCAATGAATATTTCATGAATCTAATCCACTACATCTACTACATCATTTAATAAATAAATAAATATCCAATATCTATTTATACAATACATTAAATTACAATTACACAATTATTTTAGATAACATTTTATTTTGTAATTTAAGTAATTATTATTAAAGTATAAATGGGAAAATTAAAAAAAGTATATATAAATATAACTGTTGTTGCATTGCCAAAATATTCCCGAGAGAATTTCAAACCGAAATTAAGTCTTGCTACCCGCGTGGCACAACAATAGGGTCGCATATTCCTCGTTTGCCCTTTAGCATCTGCTTGGAATCTTGGGCTTCGCTATATATACTACTGCTATACGTATTATTACACGTGAATTAGATACAGTCTCACTGACTGGCATGCATGCAAGCTCTGAGTGGTAGTAAAGAGTACGAATAGTATTAGTAGTAGTAGCAATAGAAGAACAAAATGAGAAACTTCTGTGGGGAATTAGCGTAAGTTCACAATCGTACTTCCTCCTGGAGTTGATGGAGAGCGAGGGGGATTTATGTATAAATATATGTATATATATAAAGCTAAATGGTGTACGATATGTAAAAGGATGAGAAGATCTTCGAGAGCTCTAGTAACGTCGCATGACATTTCAAGCTGTCAGCTTTCCGCTGGGAATATTTTACTAATGTTTAAAGATCGGATGTTAAAAATAATCTGTTAATATTAAATTAAATTAAAGATATTATTTTTAAATAAAATTAATTTAATTACAATATATTTAAAATATGTCTTTATATTTTTTGTTATTATACATGGAGAGAAATTTATGGTAATCGTTACTATGTCACTAGTAATTATTCCTGTAATGGTATGGTATTAGTTACTATATATTATGGTGATGATTTTCATAATGTATGGGAATGATTACCATAATATTATAATAATAGTTACCATATTGTTATGATAACTATTACTGTAATATTGTACTAATAGTTGCCATACATTATGGTAATAATTACTTTAATATTGTGGTAATAGTTACCATATATTATGGTAATAATTCCCATAATATATGCGAATCTTCACTATAATACATGGTAATGGCTACTGTAATATTATAGTAATAGTGACCATAATGTTATGGTAATAATTACTATAATATTGTGGTAATAGTTACCATCTATTATGGTAATAATTCCCATAATATATGCGAATCTTCACTATAATACATGGTAATGGCTACTGTAATATTATAGTAATAGTGACCATAATGTTATGGTAATAATTACTATAATATTGTGGTAATAGTTACCATAATATTGTGGTAATGCTTCCCATAATGTATGGGAATCATGAATATATAGCAATGGCTACCGTAAGATTATAGTAATGATTACCATAAAATTATGGTAATAATTACTACAATATTGTGGTAATAGTTACCATATATTATGGTAATAACTACCATAATATATAGGAATTGTCACTATAATAGTACATGGTAATGGCTACTGTAATATTCTAGTAATAGTTACCATAATGTTATGGTAATAATTACTATAATATTGTGGTAATAGTAACCATAATATTGTGGGAATGGTTACCATAACGTGTAGGGTTTATTTCCCCATGCAATAAGGAACTGTTACGATGTGGTTATAGAATTTATTCCTATTTGCTTATGAGAACTATTCCTATGAGTATGGTAATCATTACAATAATTATTATACCATGCAATATGGAGACTATTGCCATAATGATGGGAATTGTTCTCATAGTTTAGGAAACTTTTCCCAGAAAGTATACGCCTATTTCCCATAATTCCAAGTAATTATTACCATAGCTATATGGGATGATATTTCATTAATCTACTAGGAACAGTTGCTATAAATTTCTCTCCGCTCAGAAGCAATTGTAGAATAAAAAAAAAATTTGCGGTCATGTAACGAGCAGTAACGAAATTCACTATCGTCAAGAGAACAGCTTCGAAAATGAAAAAGGAAAAAAAAATTTAACGCTCTTCAGTGTTATATGTAAGGTAAAACATCCCATAATAAATCTTGATACTGTGCAATCAATGTTTTTATACTAGTTTCTCTGTACGCTCTTCAACGTCCTGCCTTTTTAGTATTTTTCTGTAACGTGTCCTTTTACTTGATCCTATTAACTTGTGTTTATTTTCTTTTTTATCCTACTCAATTTACACCGTCGTAACATATGCGTCTGACTTTAAATTAAAAAATTTCTTACTGCTTACATTTAATTTCTAACAGTAATTTTTTTTTATTAGTTCGGTAATATAATAAAGCGATTTTAAAATGTTGAGTTAAGTGACTGCACTTGGGAGCTCAAGTGAAAGTTTAAATATAAAAATTTTTTTATTATTGTAAGTAGTTTATGTCCATCATAAGTATCCAAGGGCTTGTCATATATTGAGTGTTTAAAAGTAGTATAGTAAACTTCAGTACAGTGTTTTCAATCTCATTTCCAACGTCTTCTTCCGTTACAGCTACTCGCGCGTTCTTCGAATCGCGTTGGTTGGCAGCAGTTGAGTCTAAAAACTAAACTTTTAATCAAATTAAGTATTATGCGCAATAGAAAGTTTCCTTCGTAAACTGTTGACGTCGTGTAATGCCCGTTAACGTTAATTCACGTATACTTGGACACAAACTCACGTTGAAACTCGGCTATGTGTGTACATCAAAAAAGTACACTGTGTGTAATACAAGCACCACACTATTATATATATATATATATATATATATATATATATATATATATATATACACATATATATAATGATGAAAAAAAATTCTCATGTTATTTTTATTTTGTTCTTTTTCGGTCAATTCTTCTGTTCTAACAATGTCTTCAAAGAGTTTTATTATTTTTTGTGTGTAATGAATTTTTTTGTTACTCGTTTTTATGTAGACGAAAAGTCTTTGAAATGAAATATATTCCAGTAATGAAATATTTTTTAATATTTTACGACGATATCTTTTTCTCTAAGCATTTTTTGTTTTATGAGTTTTAATGTTTTAATTTAATTTAACTTGTACCCATGATCGATTTTTTCAGGCATTCGATGTTTTGTGTAAAAGAAAATTTTAGATAAAGGAAGTACATCATATTGGGTTGGTTGAATCTTATGAAAGAACTGAAGCGAGCCAAAGTTTAAACTTCTTTGTTGACTTCCTTTTCTTTATAGCAGCAAAGAACGCAAGACCTAAAGGTATCTACGGCACTTTCTCAATTCATAAAATAGCAATAAGGACTTTTTGTATTATTGTAAATAAAAACGAAACAAAATTAGAAATTTTATTAACTACTTTGTTTGTGGAAGAGTGGAGAGTATATTGGAACAAGTTTTAAATAACAGACAATAATTATTAGTGAAACTTGGAAAGGAAGACGGGAAATAACGGAATTCCCTAGCTAGTAATTAATTCTTGTGACTTTTGACCTCATACAATTCTTTTGTATTTGTTTCGTTTATGCTGTCGTCATTTTCCACCATTTTATTAAATATTTAGTTTAAGTTTTTAATCAGGGAAGGAGGGGGGGGGCAAAAGAGGGTAGGGTAGATAAAACGAGATACCCCCAAAATTTTATTTTTTAAATGTTTTTTAAATATTCCAAAATTACTTTTGTAAAGATAATTAAGTATTATTTTGAATTTTTTTATTAAAATTTTTCAAAAATCGAGTTTCAGTCAAAAAATGTTAATGGCATTTGATTAACGATAAAAACCAGTAAAAATTTTTTTTCTTTTGCACCCAATAATTGTGTAAAATGTAATGTTTCTTTATGTAAATTGCTCACAAAAAAATTTAATTTTATCTATTTTTTTTAATATGCAGAAATTTTTTTTGGGCCTTTTTTAGGGGATACCCCATTTTGCCCGCCAAAGTAAAAATTTTTTTGTTTAAACGGCAACTGAAATTTTTGTATATTTGCTTCGCATATCATTAAAAATAAAAAGATTTAGCGTATTTGAGTCCTCAGAACCATAGTATTTTCTTAAGTACCCCGCTTTGCCCACCCCTCCCCCTTCTCTTACTATAAATATTTCCATTTCACTTACACTAAAAAAATCTATAATGATTAATCGAAACTTAAAAAAATCATTTTCCGGCGTAACATGAAAATTTATTTTAGTTTTCTGAAATTTTCAGGTGGGCCATACTATCCTAAATATTTCGAACAATTTAATTGACAATACAGTTACCAAAACTAGAAAATTTTCGGTAAAAGTTGTTTATTATAACAAAATTTTTGAGGTGTCCTGTTGTGCTAGTGTATTTTTAATTACATCGCTTTAACATCGATAGTACCGCCATGATAGCGAGGAATTTTCCATTATAAATTTTTTTTAGCAAATTTTAGTGACATTCCGTTACTGATATTTTGCTAAAATTCGGTTGCAATGAATTATGAAGCTGACTAATTAACCGCTCCATGGAATCCTATATCAGGATACGTTCAAACACTCTGAGGCACTTAGGAACTGGTGGTATTAAAAAAAAAAATCTCTTGAATTTTCACCGATTTTTGTCTCTAATTTCAATCATGAATGGGAGGGAAATGCTCTTAAGCATTTTTTATGAAATTTTTTTAACAAATGATGTCATTAAAAATAATTGTGAGAACCTATCGATCATAAGCTGTCATCAGATATCAAACGTCCAATTTTAGTAAACAAAAAAAAAATTTTTTTTTAAATCAATTCCATACATGAGAAAAAATTTTTTTTTTTTATAAAAATTAGCATCCCCTCTTAAATAATAATTTTTTAAATTTTATTTCAATCGGTTTGCTGTAATTGGTCGAGTATTTTCCAAGATATTAAATTTTTATTAAAAATGAGGAACGGACATCCGAGAGATTTTATGTTCCATTACGAACGCACTAAAAATAATCAAAAGTAAAATGTTTTGTCGTCCGTATAAAAAGTACATATTCTACCGTACTCTTTTCAATTTGTTCGGAGTGGCCTCAGCTATACTCATATTTCCGAATGAAATCACTGCAGCAAACGTACCATTAAGATATCATATATAATAAAACTTAGTTTTTTTTAATATTAAATCGAATTTCACAGTACTATAAAAATAAGTACAATATTTATAATAAATAAAATCTTTTCGCAAAAGCTTTAGATTTTCAGAAAAATTTTTAGTTTCTAGCACATTTGTAAATATTAATTTTTTGCTGAAAAAATTTGATAAACTATAAGGTAAAAATGCCTAGTGCCTGATCACCATGTATTTGTATGTTTATATTTAGTAAACATAGATATTCAAATACATGAATGATCGGGTATCGGGTCTCTTACCTTGTATGTTTCAATTAATTAACAAAAAATATTTTTTGCCGAAAAAAAAGTTACTCAATTGGTTTTTTACAAATTCATCGAATATGTTTGCCATATAAAATTCATGTTTTATAACATTCTTTATTCATTGAATAATAATAAACAACAGATATATTTTTATAAATATATTTTTTTTTATTTCACGAATGAAAGTTTAAAAGAGAAAAATATTTTTTTTTCCATCTGTCAATCAAATGTCTATATAAACCATAAATATATAAATTTATATATAGATATATATATATATATATATATATATATATATATATATATATATATATAAAAGAGAGAGACAGAGAGAGATTAATTTTGTGTTTGTGAGCTTTCGTGCATTTCTGATGTATGCATTGAGTTGCATTGAACTGACGATTTGAATATCATACGTACGAACGAGTTGGCCCTTTTGGTTGCACAATCCTTAGAATTTATAGTGGACAATACAGCAAAAGCTTTATACTCATTTGTTACGGTATCCTCATTATGTTTTTAAGCTCTAATAATTTCAACTGGTAATTATTATTTAATTAAAAATTACTATCATCGTATACCAATCCAATGAGATTTTAATATAAACATTTAATGAAATTTAAAATCAGTAAAATTATAACAGATTCAAAATTAGGTTTATTCTTTTTAATGGATTTTAAAATACGCGAAAGTAGTTTTATGTGGGTGTTGAATAAAATCAGTAGTTTCGTTGGCAATGCAGAGAAGAGCAAGGGAACGTCGTAGTCGCACGGCATTTTCAATTTATGGCTTGATACTTGAGTAAATTTATGGAGCTTCGAGATCCCCCACGACGCGCGAGACATTTCACCCACTGAATACAGAGATTCATTTTGATGAGTCTCACTGTAGACTACTGACTGAACTACTTATACTACTACTGCTACAAAATTCATGTAATCGAGTATATATATAATCTTTTAAGATTTTAATTCCTCGGTAGATTTATCCAGAGAGCGTAACTTTAAATATTTAATTATAATTTATATTTTTATTTTTAAAATTTTGTATTTTTAATTAAAGAAATAATCAATTCTTTGAGTGACGTTACTCTCTACACTGATAGAAGAACTTATTTGAACCAAATAAAATTCATTAATAGTTAATAAATGGTTTATTTGAAAGTTTAACCAAATGAATATTTGTTAATAGTTAACAAATGATTTATTTAATGAGATTTATTTGAACCAAATAAATACTTCTTAATAGTTAATAAATGGCTTATTTGAATAGGAAATGACACATGAAGCTAATTAAGTAGGGTTATGACAAATAATTTATAGTCCCATTTAAGTTTATTTTTTTTGAAGAAAATAATACTCAAAGTAATTAATTAAAAAAATATTCAGCATTTTTTTTATTTATAAAACAATATTTAGTTGATTATATTTTGAATTTGTTACACTAGACAGTATACTGAAAGGTATTGTAAACAGAAAGTGGCGCTGTAGTCAAAAATCACAGTAATGTTTACTCAAATATGATATGAATAAATCTATTTTTGAGGCAAATAAATGCTCATTTCAGCCAAATAAGACTGAAAAACTGTTTCAAATTAATGCATTTATTAATATCAAATAAATACTTCTAGTTAAAATAAGTGAATATTTACTAATTCCAAGTGCAAACTGAACCACAAATTTCAAAAAGTGGCTCGGTTGGCACTCAAAATTACTGATTATTCACTTATTTTACTTATTCATGTTTATAGAGTTAATTCACTGTAAAAAACCGGGGTAAGTCCAGATGGTGTGGGTGTTAAAATATTTTACTTTGTTAATATTTTTACTCACTTGATCACAACAATTAACACAGTGGTTTTATTAATTAATTAAATTATTGGTGATTGAAATGGTGGATGTAAAATTGTGTAATTTTTGTATAAATTACATATAACATAAATAATTATTAAAATAAGTACACAGTAAAATTGAAATTTTCTCCAGAAAATATTCATTAAATTTTTATATTTTTTCATACATAGTAAGGGAGACTGGGATTGTTACAGTGGTTATAATACACAACGAACGAAATACGAACATTGATCGGTGTTAAGGAATTGGCGTCGAAAGAAAGGCAATAGCCTTGCGATTCTTCGTAGCCGATCGATGAACCGATCACCACAAATGACCACTGTGACAACCAACCCTGATCTCCTTTACATTTTTAACTTCCTGCCAAGAAAATTGCAAATTTTCAAAAATTCGAGAAGTTATTGGTTTCAGTCCGATTTTTAAAAATCGAATTTCAAAGAGATCTTGACGTTTTGAGATTCTAAGAAGCTATCCTAATTAATTTCACGATGATGTCCGAGTGTATGTATGTATGTATGTATGTAAATAACTGTAACTTTTGAACGGATGAACCGATTTTGATTTTCAAGGTGTCATTCAACGCGGCTTGTCAATATCTAAAAGCTGAAAAAATTTGAGTTTGATCGGCAGGGCTCACTCAGAGATATTCTAAAAATAAACTTTTTTCAAAAATGTTTTTTTTTGGATAACTTTTTATGGGCTCGATGGATTGATTCCAAAATCAACTGGGCTCTGAAACTTCATAAGCCGCGTCGAATGCCACCTCAAACATCAAAACCAGTTAGTTCGTTCAAGAGAAACCGTTGTCGAAAGAATTAAAAAAAAAAATATTTTTAGTATTCTCGAAATTTTTCAAAAACGAATCAATAAATCAATTTCAAAATCTGATCAGTTGTAGAACTCAATAAAACGCGTCGATTGCCATCTTAACCGTCTTAATCAGTTTGTTTGTTCGGAAGATATCGTTTGAGAAAAAATCGTTAAAAACGCTTTTTTCGAAAACAAAAGGATACAAAAGTATTTTCAAGCTCGAAGAGCTCGAAAATGTATCTAAAACAATTTTTCGAGCTCAAGGTGCTCGAAATATGCGGAAAGTTTTGGGGCTGGCCCGCAGGGTCAACCGACAGACCGATTTTTTTTTAATTTCTATACGTGGAATTTTTTTGTACACCGATTTAACACCAGTATTTCAACATTTATATTGAGTCCATTTTTAAGACTGCTTTTTTTTACAGTACATCACTTATTGAATTTAAATAGAATATATAGTAGCAGCAAAATGTTTCATCATTGAAATTAATTAAATGAAATGTAAAATTAAACCAGATTATTTTAAGAGTGACAGTGTTAATTGACAAGTGTTGAGACATGTGATAATTAACGTAGTTAAATTCAAGTTAATAAGAGATTCCTTCTATCGATAAAATATACCAAAAATAAAATGAAAACAAGCAGATGTAAATTTAGAGTCGTTGATCGGTGGGAAGTTGACGGGAAAAATATTTCCGTCCGGTGCAGAGAAAGAACTGAATTCGAGAGCGTAGCAAGTGCTCGGAAAATTTGCTTCAGTGGCCGTTTGTTTCTCTACAACAATTTTTCTCTATGTAGTTTCTCGCCGCCCCCAGGGAATATTTCAACTGTGACTTTTACGCGTCGCGTTGTTGCTTCATGTCACGGACGATACCGTCCGGTTATAAACTACCACTCAACGAACGTAGAAGAGAACTATAACGCAAGAAATAAAACGACTGATAGAAAGATAAAGAAAGAGAATAACCGACTACGTGCACTTTTTTTTTTATTTTCATCGTAACTATCAGCTATTAATTTTTTATTTTCACTTTTACTATCACGGTGTCAATTATTTATCATTTATTTTTTATATCAAAACTCAATATTTAATTATTTTCTATTATATAATTTAAATTCAAATTCAGTTAACTGTAACTGTAATCTATGAATTAATGAACCTTATGATGTTCAAAAAGAAAAAAAATTAGATTCTGGGTAAAAATATTTCAAAATGGAATCGAACTGCCGGCCTTTTGTTAATTAAATGACTTCTGTGACCTTTTTTTCTGACTTTAATTGATTTTTTATAATCGAAGCTCTAGTCACTCAAAATTTGAACTTTTGAAGATCGCTCAAAAATGTTTAAAATTTACCAGGTGAAAATATTTGGCCGAAAAAAGTCCGAAACAGCTTAATTTGGCAGAAATCCCGCCGAAACTATGAAATTTTATTAAAAGAGGCCGAAATTTGGCTGACAGTTAAATCGGCCTTTTTTCGGCCTCGTATTCACTTCCTAGGTCTTTTTTCGGCTGAGAAAAAGAATTATTATTTTTTCTGTTTGAAATATTTTCACCAGGGTTGAAAAATATCGAAATTTCGGGCGTTTTAATAAAATCTAGAATCTAAGGTACAATTTTTGAACATTTTCTATGTAAAATATTTGTCATAGAAAAAAAATTGAAAAAAAAGCATTTTGATCATTATATTTTCAAAGTTCTCGTGCAACCTTTTATGCTCAAGTTTTTGAGCTCATACTTGGTGAAATTTTTTTCCTTGCCATGTACTAACTTTTTGAAGTTTGAGAGCGAAAATGACATTTTTTTGAGCCACCCTAATCTATATATTTTTCGACACAGACCTTTTTGGCATAAGTATGCAAGAAATTATATAGCCGCATGCCTTTTAGTATGAGAAACGCGATATCCTGGTGAATAATTTAAAAATTACTGTACCATACACGAACCATTAAAGTGGTTCCTGATAACAATCACTGCCATATAATTTTGTATCATGTACAAGTGTTAAATTTAAAAAAATTATAAATTGAAATATATATATATATGTATACATATATATATAATTTTGAAGACAAAAAATATATAAGAAAGTGTGACGTAGCAGTTTGCAAGTGTAAAGACAAGACTAGTAAGCTCCAACACCTCGAAGACGCTGACTCGACTTAATCTCTACTCTGTAGCTATATAGATATATATAGATGTATATATAGTTATATACGCTTGCTACCGATGCATTTGATGTTCTTACCCCTAAAACCGCCAGCGAACTAAGTATAAAAGATAGTCGTGGATAAAGTTGCGTATCCCACAGCCATTTAACGAGTTGAAATAAAATTTTACAAAAAAAAAAAAAGAAGATTAAATTTTAATTCACTTATTTAGCATTTCATGTTTTATAAAACTTTGTCTAAAACTTTTTTTTCCAGTCGAAAAAATATCTATCGCGTTCCATTAACATATTTTAAATTCTAAAATTTAGCGTAAACAATTTTATAAATATCGAAAAACAAATATTTAAACATTTGAATTCAAAGTTATGCCCGAATGATGTCGAAATTATTCTTTGTGCAATGCAATCCGTAACAAAAAAATTAACGTCAAAGTTCTGCAGCACGTTTGGCATTCTACCGCATACTCGTTGCGACGGTTATATTGTTTTTTTTTTTGTGTGCACACAATTGTTCGGGACAATCATGTAAACATGTTTTTCAATCAAGTAGCTTGAGTAAGTAGAGAAGAATTGCATTTGATTTGTAACAAACGAGTATTGAAAGGAGGAAAAAATAAATAAAAGTAATATTGAATGTAAGTCAGTGAAAAGTACGGGCTTTGGTGGAGATTTTCACGCCAATTCTCGTCCTCTGTACAATCTTCTTCATGCAGACAAAGCAAGTGCAATGAAACAAAAAATTAAATCTATATATATAGATATTTTTTTTTTGGTTTACATTGAATTTATAAAACACAGTTGAATATACGTTTTATTTTGAGACATTTTTAAATTTATTATCAATGTGAATTGTGTCAATGATGAAAATAAATAATGAACAATATCAAGATATCGTTTCCAATTGATATGCCATTCTATTTCAAAGCTATATGTTTATTTATTCAAAATGTCACTTAATGAATTTATTAGTAGCCACGAATTCTTCCCATCAATTGACTATTATAAACACGTTTGCGATGCATCTCTTTGTGTCAAGTTGCATATCGTGACTTCATTTTTGAGCAATTAAATTTTTAATGCAGCTTAATACTACAATAAACTTTAATACCATTTTTGAATCAGTACCCGTGTGAAAAACCAATATATGGTTAAAATATATAAAATCATATATGTTCGCAACAAAAAATTATATGATATAGTATATTGTATATTATAAAAAATCATATAGTGATTTTGGCCGATTTAATATAAAATTATATACAGTAGCAAATATATGTATTTCATATATGTAACTTATATGTTGTTTATATGAAGCTATATATACATTTATATTTACCTTATAATATATTGTATTGATATATTTCCTTTTATATTCAAAAAATATAAAATTTTTAAATGAAATGAAATATATGGTAGGATATAATTTATATTATATATGGCACCATATATTTTCTTTGTTATATTTTAGCATATATCTTATTCGGTTTATGTATATGTATATGGGTACATATATTCGCATCAAATTAACTAATTTTGAAAATTTTATCTGCAATTTAAATAGTATATTAAATTTTAGATCTAATTTAATTGGAGTTGGTCATACGAATAAGAAACTTTTTTTTCCATACACAATATAAATATATGTTTTTATATATGATCAAAGTCTATTTTTCGTATATGATAGAAATATATATTTTTATGTATGAAAAAAATATAGTTTTCGTATATGACAAGAATATATATTTTCATATATCATAATAATATATTTTTTGTATATGATTGACATATATATTTTATATATGCTAAACATATAAGGACTCGTATATGATGAATATTATATTTTTTCATATAAAAGAAAAAAATATATCAGAAAATATAGTTAAATTCCCTATATATATTTTCTGATATTTATCATATATTTTTACATATATTTTGACCATATATGTTATTTTCATACGGGTAATAAATAATCATAAATTTCTAAGAATAATTTTGTTGGTTCATCAAGTAAGGAGTTATACGCTCTAATTACCGAATATGAGGCAATTTCAAGTAAAAAATTTCGTCACGGCTATAAAGATTTGAGCTTTTTTTTTTTTCGGTAGATTAATTGACAGCGGATTGAATATGGCAGGGGCTAAATTTTTCAGTTTTGTCAGTTTTAAATCTGAACAATGTTACATTGTTTCAAAGTGATATTGTGAATTATTTTTAGTTTTACTTGTTCAAATCCTCGTTACTAATTCAATAATGAAATTTTTTAAATATTTTTATTTTTATAGACTTGAATTAAATAACCAATTGATAAAAAAATACAAATAAATAAAAATATTTTTGTAGGCTTTCACAAAATAGAGTACCTTGAAATTTTTACTTTAATTTTATTTATTAACGCTGTAAAAATTCAGGAGGGAATTTGGAGTAATTACGGATTTTATTTAAATCCGAATTCACTTCGTCACTCGGAGTTTCGGGGTTTTAAGACAAATCACTCCGCGTACGGAGTAAATAGAAAGTGTGTCTTTTAAGATGAGTGATTTCGGAGTGATCTAAATTATATTTAAATCCGCATTTACTCCGGTTTGGAGTTTTAATACTAAAATAAACTCCCCTTCGGAGTGAATTTCATCCTGTGGGGATTAAATAAATAAACAGTGATCCGCTCCGCATTCACTCCAAGTCGACTACAATTTAATCTGCGTTCACTCTGCAAATTTTTTACAGTTTAACAATACCTTAATAATACCTTTTTAATATTTTCCGTATATTTTGTGAAATTATATTTGTAAAATTTTTAATTTTCTCAGGAGGAACTTACATATGAGATACTTTTGTAACCTCATAGATTACGACTCAGTAACTACCTCAAAGTACACTGTAAAAAATTAGCGGAGTAAGTTCTGAGTAAATGCGAAGCGGATGACTATTTATTTATTGAATCTCCTCAGAAAGTAATTCACTCGGAAGGGGAGTTTGTTTTAATATTAAAACTTAGAGTCGGACTGAATGCAGGTTGAAATAAGATCCAGATCACTTCGAAATCACTCAGCTGAAAATACAAACTCCCAATTTACTCCGTATGCAGTTTGATTTTTGTTTTAACTCCAGAACGGAGTGAATTCGGAGTGCAATAAAATCCGTAATCACTCTGGAATCACTCTAAATTTTTGTACAGTGCATGAGCCCTAAAAAAATGTTTTCATTTCAGAAACGTTTAAATGCTATTTTTTTGAATAATTGAAAATTTATTTATATTTTTGAAAATGATATTTTAAGTTGGTTTATGGAGTCTGGTGTGCAAAGATAAGCCCGATGAGTAATCTACAGAATTCAAAAATATTCGGTCAATACATATGCATTAAAACGCGTATGATATTCAATAAAAAGTAGATAACGAGCATGTCGAGCGTTAAAACCCACATGCAGCAGGTAATCTGATAAAATCAAGTCTATTTAAATATTTTATAAAATTCGTTTATCAAACGTTATAATTAAAAAAAAACTTTACTATCTATATACTGACCTACATAAAATTAATCGCTAGTTTACTATTACTATTTCCAATTTCAATTACAATTTTAATACAAATTATAGATTTAAAGGGTTGATTTTTAAATCCAATTTTTTTTCGTACGTGAAAACGAAAATAAAAATAAAAAAAAACATTAATAACATTTTAATTGAAAAATTTATAATCGACTGTCAACGAACGAATATTTTATTCAATTAAAATTATTGTTCTTGTTGATTCTGTTGACGATAAATATCATTATATATAATAACAATATGAAAATATTTTGCCGGAAGTAACAAATATGTTTGACATAAACTTTCATATCAGTGCCGCGGGGAAAATAACAAATATTCATGCTGGTAAAAAGAAAAAATTTATTTTATATTAAAACAATGATTTTTATTCAAAAAACATTAAACAAGAATGTTTTTGTTTGTAAAATAATAATGATAATAAACAAAAAAGTAAAACAAATAATTTAATTTATACACAAACAATTTTCATTCAGCATATTTTCCGGCAATACATACATAGAGAGAAAATACTACTAATGTAAGTATTAAATATAATATTATACATAAAAAATATGACTGCAGTGTCTTATTTCTCTTTTGACATTTTTTTATTCCATTTTTTTTTTTTTTATTGCTATTCTTGAGAAGAAAAAGAAATAGATATAAATATAAACGGAAGGTATTCTCAGCAAAGCGTACCGGAATCTACTACTGTATTGCTTTATTTTTTTTTTTGTTTCAGATTGAACATTTTTTATTTATACTGTTTTGCTACCGGACAACCCTATAGAATTATAATATAGATCTTTCAATATTCTTAGCAGTTATTTTCTTTATATAACGACTGTACAGAGTAAGACATAACTTTTTCCACGAATTTGTAGACTTTCATGCAAAAAGAAACTTGAATATAATATGTAAAAATAAAAGTGCATGAGTTGAATTTCAAACACATACTAGCGATACATTATTAAGTATAAATGGTAAGAATATTTTTTAAGTATTCGTAGAAAAATTTCTCATAAGAAATTTAAAACTTTTTAATGTAAGAGAGAATGTGTCAATTTGCTCGGGTAATATGACACAAAAAAAATGTATTTCAAATTATTTCCTCATCTATGTAAAGAAGGAGCGGGCAAGTCAGTACTTAGGATAGGGCGCCGTTTTCAAAAATAAAAAAAAATTTTTTCAAGATCTTGAAGCGATGCAGATTTTTATAAAATTTTTTAAAATGATGAAAAATTTTTGAAAATGCATTTATAATTTACAATGCATGAAACAACAAAAAAAATGTTTTTTCATGTCTGAAAGCAGCCCAGAAATTGCAAATGTTACTACTCTAAATCTGAAACAGTGTATATATACTACTTTTCAGTGGTTTTCACTGTTTCAAATTTAGATAGTAAGATTCTATGCTTTAGTGATAGAAGGATTTCTTAGCATTTAAAAAGATTTGATTTGAAAAAGAAATCAGCATTTGAAAAAGAAATGATTTCTTAAATACTAAGAAATACTTCTATCGGTGTCTGTCAATAGTTGATACATTTGATTAATAATATAAAATGCTTTATACACTGTAAAAAAATTAGTGGAGTAAATCCGGAGTGAATGCCAAGTGGATGACTATTTATTGATTCCCCTCGGAGTAAAATTCACTCCAAAGGAGAGTTCAATTTGATATTAAAACTTTAGATGGGAGTAAAATTCACTTCTAAAAAGCCCGTGTAAAAAAAATTGTTGAAAAAAGATTGAAAAAGTGTTGACTATTGTAAACTTCAAAACGTGACACAACGACAAACTTTTTTTTAACGTTTTTTGAACTTAAAAATTCAAGACAAAAATCATTACATATCTTAATATTATTAAAATATGCTAAAACGAAAAACGTTCAGAAATAGTTCGAAATTAATTTTTCCTGAATGTATTTTGCGGTGAAAAATATTCATTTGTTATATTAAGTCAGTTATTTTTTTCTGTGTATTTTCAGAAGTTTAAAAATCGGTTTAAAAAAGTTCGTCATTGTGCCACTTTTTGAAGTTTAGAATAGGCAACACTTTTTCAACAATTTTTTGTTACACGGGAGAGTTAATTTTAATATTAGAACTCAGAATTGGAGTGAATTCGGAATGAAATAAAATCCAGATCCCGACAAAATTACTCCACTGAAAAGACAAACTCTCTATTTACTCCGTATGCGAATCGATTTTTTTTAAAACTCCGGAACTCCGAGTGACGGAGTAAATTCGGATTAAATTAAAATCTGTAATCACTTTTAATTGATTCCCAATTTTTTACAGAAAAACATTAATTCTCATACATCTTCAGGTCAAATAAATAACTCTAATACTTAGTACCGATTAGAGTGAAAAAAGTCAAAATTGATTTTTACACGAATAAGTTTTTTCTATTTTGAGATCTATCGATAGTGAGACAATTATTGAAAACTTTGAATTTAACAAATTAAAAAATTTCAAAAGTTTTTTATTTGTATTTTCAATAAAAAAAAAAGTTATAGTTAGTATATTCCTGACTACTGTGATATATTTGGTTTTCATTCTTGCCAACAAGTTAATTCTAGCTTCTATTTCCCTGGGGCAATCGCACGCCAATTTGCGCAATTATTGACGACCAAGTTGTGGTTGTAGGAATAAAAAGAGTAATTAAATTATAAATCTATTATTCAATACTAATTTAAAAATTTTTATTCTATTTACTTTTTTTTATTTCGCACAATTGATCAATTTTCTCGAATTTAAATATTTAACTATTCATTAAAAAGTGTGAGTTGAAAAAAAAAAAATAGTAAAATAAATAAAAAGTCAATTACGTGAGAACAAATAAAATATGTTTGAGATAAAGTTAAGAATAAAATGTTGCAGCTTGTACGCAATTCACTTTTTCAGGATTTCCACATCGGGCTCAAGAGCTTTCGACGATAACGGAGGCTAAAATTGGTTGAGTCAAAGAACAAAATCCATGCCCCAGCATCCTCAGATAATACAGAATTGATTAAACTTCTTGAGAGTTTCAAATAGTTAACTGACATCGTCTTTTAAATTATATATAAGCTTATTAAATTACGCTAAGTAAATAACTTTAATAATAAACAACATTTTAAAATATTTTTTTTTTTTATTTTTTCTATACTTTCTTCATCCAATTTAAGTTAAATTTAATATTAGAGCTTTTATATATCTATAGATATTTTATTACAGAATTCCTCTATTTGTGATTTAGATAAAAGGGTGTAGAGAAGTGTAGAAACCTGATTGGAGGGAAAATTAAATCGTCGGAATGAAGGTGTCACTAGTGGAAACGAGAATAGAGATTCGTTGATTGCATTCAGAATTCACTGGACTTTCACATCTAGTTTACTCTGACATTCTATATATCTATATACAAATCTACCTATATGTACATATATGTAATTAATTAATTAATTAAATGAAAATTGACAGTTTTAAAAGTGGTTTACTTACTTAGAAAAATTCATTTAGAACTTTATTTTCGCATTGAATAAAAAATTTTTATTTAAAAGTTTTTATACGACTATTTATTTAGTGATAAAAAAAAAATGTGAAAGTTATGTTTTAGTAACTTTGGTTTAAATTTAAAGTTACAGTTAAGCAAAGCTTTTCAATCAGTCACTGCGTGGAATACGAGTGGAACCGAACGGAAACACATCCGATTGAATTAACATTGAATGTAACCGAACTCAATTTAGGTGGTAGTTAGGTTAGCTAGTTGGATGGACCGTTAAATAAACTGCACATTTACTTTATGGTATTTTCATTTCAAACATAAACTTTGCGACATGTTCAAAATACATATATATATATATATATATATATATATATCTATTGCAAAAGTGTTTCTAATAAATATTTAAAATTGTTTGATAAAAATAATAAATAAATCAATAAATGTACCCTCAGAAAGTTAAGTAATTGTGTTTATTTTGCTAAATTTTTAATTCCAATTATCTATATTGATTGAAACATTTTTCAATGCAAAAATAGTTAGTGCTATAATTTTTTTTAATAGAATTAATAATTATTGGATGACAATTTCTGCAATAAATTTCGTAACAGTTATTATCAGGATGGTATTATTTGCTATCAGGATGGTACATTGAAGAAGAAATGTGGTTATCGTAACCATCTGAAGTATTGCTATTGGTAGATAGTTGTCATAACAGAATGTATCGTTAACTTGACAATACTAGATTGCTGCATTGACTATCTTCAATTTTAAATAAAAGTATTGTCAATTTAGCCATATTCTTTGGTTATGTTCCCCATACTTGGTATTGCTGTTTTAACGATTCCTATAGATTGCTATTATAGCAATCCAAATTGTTAATATAGCAATACATATTGCCGTAGCAACCATCTATACAGATAGTTAATTTAACAAAACATTGTATAGGTAAAATATTAATCTAACCTTTACGCAAATAAATAATATTGCTATATTGACAATCTATGATTTTCCAAACTTTAAATGTTTACTATAACCTAACGGTATTGCTATTACAGCAATATTTTTTTTTCAATGTAACATTTACTTCAGCAGTAAATTTCGAAACAGTTATTATTACACGGAGAAAAAATTATAGTAACTGTTCCTAGTACGTTTATGAAATATCATCCCATACCGTTATGGTAATGATTACTTGGAATTATGGGATATAGACCCATACTTTCTGGGAAAGTTTCCATAAGTAAGGGAAAAATTCCTATCATTATGGTAACAGTTCCCATATCGCATGTGAAAGAATCATGGTAATAATTACCATACTCATAGAAATAGTTCCCATAAGCAAATAGGAACCAATCCTATAACCACATTGTAAAGGGTCCTAAGCGTATATGGTAATCATTCCCATAATATTATGGTAACTATTCACATAATAATATGGTAACTGTTCCTATAATATTATGGTAACTATTCACATAATATTATGGTAATGATTACCGTAATATTATGGTAACTATTCCCATAACATTATGGTAACTATTCCCATAATATTATGGTAACTATTTCTACAATATTATGGTAACCATTCCTATAATATTATGGTAACCATTTCCATAATATTATGGTAACTATTCCCATAATATTATGGTAACTATTCCCATAATATTATGGTAACTATTCACATAATATTATGGTAATGATTACCGTAATATTATGGTAACTATTCCCATAATATTATGGTAACTATTCCCATAACATTATGGTAACTATTCCCATAATATTATGGTAACTATTTCTACAATATTATGGTAACCATTCCTATAATATTATGGTAACCATTTCCATAATATTATGGTAACTATTCCCATAATATTATGGTAACTATTCCCATAATATTATGGTAACTATTTCCATAATATTATGGTAACTATTCACATAATATTATGGTAACGATTACTATAATATTATAGTAACCATTCCTATAATATTATGGTAACCATTTCCATAATATTATGGTAACTATTCCCATAATATTATGGTAACTATTCCCATAATATTATGGTAACTATTTCCATAATATTATGGTAACTATTCACATAATATTATGGTAACGATTACTATAATATTATAGTAACCATTACTATAATATTATGGTAACGATTACCATAATTCTATAGGAACTATTCCAATACCATATGGGAATTATACCCATAATTATAGGAATGATTATCATAATATATATAGATACCGTTCCTATAATCAACATTTCAAAAAAACCGGTTACCATGCAGTATGGAAACTATTCCCATAATATATTGTAACTGTTTCTATAATTTTCTCTCCGTGTAGGATGGTAACAATTAAAATTTCTGATGGTTACTGTTACCATCTGGATTATAAATACAACTATTTAGAATAATTATAATAATTAACAGACAGGATTGTAACAATTATCATAAATATGGTGAATATTACAATCTAGACGATTTATATAATCGTCTAGATAATTATTACTACTATATGATTGATGATAGAAATTTTTACCATAACTAGATAGTAACTCCTATTATTTAATTTTCTGAGTGTAGACATTAAAAATTAATTTAATTATTTATACATATTACAGTCTATATTTATCCAACCTGAGTGATCGATAATTTTATTTAGACTGTACAGAAATAATTTAAATGGCTGTCTTTTTCACGTCAACTTCAAAACGTTATCATTTTATAATGGAGTACATATGAAGCAAAAGATATAAAATTAAATTTAAGATGTTATTGTAAAGTCTATTACAAAACCTCAAATGACTAAAAATATATAACATTTTAATATTTTATTGGTTTGATAAATAAATGTATTTCGATAATTTATTCAATTTATTTGGTATTTAATAATATTTTATTTTGTATGAATGATTTTCGTATAATTTTGAGTTTAAAAAGTGACGAGAATTAATGTTGGGCGCGCGAGTCGTTTTTCATATATATTTATTTTGATATATATTGTTATGCAAATTGTGTATATTTTTATGCTGTTTTGAGCCTTTAGTCAATCGCATTACTGGTTTGGCTTCGCATATATTTCATGTTTTTTATATTATAGGGATGTGATGTATAGTGATACAGGAAACTAAAGAATGATATAAATGGATATAAAAATTAATCTAGTAACATTACCGGAATAGTTGATATCATGAATATTATTACTAGAATTTTGATAATTAAAAGAATATAATTTTTTTCTAAAAAATGTGCAAGTTGTAAAAATGAAAAATTTTGAATTTTATTAACGTATTTTAAACTGTTCTTTATTGAGTAATTATGAAAAATGTTCTCATATATATGAGGAACATTTTCATAGGTCTGCAGGAACCATTTTTATATTAGTATAAAATCCATTTATATAAGTGCTTAGAAACTGTTCCTATAACTTGCTCTCTGTGCATGGAATGAATTTATTGTAAAAAATTTACAGTGCTAGCTCTATAAAGCTATAACACTAGGGCTACCCAGACTTTTTAGAGTACTCGCTATAAAATTTAAAGTCTCTAAGCGTGCTATGGACCTTTACATTTTAAAGAAAGCACCATAAAAAGACTGGTTGGCACTATTTGCTCCAGTTTTATCGAGCTGCAGCTGTAAATTTTAACGAAAATTTTAGTCCCTATGTTTTATACTATTGTTAAGGTTCTAATTTTGTTTAATGCTGACGTTAATAGAGCCATAAATAATGAGGTGAGCAAAACAATGCTATTTCTAATATTTCAATGATTGTCGATTAGTACTTGGGGTTACAATAAGTTGGGGACAGAGCCCAAAAAATGTTTATTTTTAAAAGTGATGTCAAAAGTTTTTTATTACTGACAAAGAAGATTTAAAAAAATTTAATTACTTTTACTACATGTCTTTTTTTGTTTTTGTGTACAAATATAATTTGTCTGACTCATTTGTCAGAAATATTTTTAAAAATTACTAGTTAGCTTATGCTGACATGAAATGTGGTTTTCTGTGACTTTACCATCAGTCGTAGACAAATGTGATAATACATAGTATAAGTCGGGCATAACCGCAACAAGACAAGTTGATTATAAAGAATAAATGCAGAAATTTGGAAATGAAAGAAAAATATTACGAAGCCAGTCACAAAAATATGGAGATTCGATAAAAAAACAAAGTGTATAAAAGGTCGTTACTGAGACTATATAGGGGAAGGGAGGCAAAGCGGGGTACTTAAGGAAATACCATGCTTTCGAGGACTCAAATACGCTAAATTTTTTTGTTTTTGATGATATGCGAAGTAAATGAACAAAAATTTCAGTTGCCGTTGAAACAAAAAAATTTTCACTTTGGCAGGCAAAATGGGGTATTCCCTAAAAAAGACGAAAACAAAAATTTCTGTATATTAAATGAAATTGATCATATTAATTTTTTTGTGAGCGATTTGCGTAAAGAAACATTACATTTTACACAATTATTAGATGCAAAAGAAGAAAAAAAAATTTTACTGGTTTTTATCATAAATCAAAAGCCATCAACATTTTTTGACTGAAACTCGATTTTTGAAAAAGTTTAACAAAAAATATTCAAAATAATACTCAATTACTCTCTTAAATTTGAAATAGTGAAAATAGTGACTATTCACTGTTTACTAGTGAAAAGTATGTCACTAATTCAAATAGTGGTATACTTTTCACTAGTAATAAGTGACTTTTCACTGTCAAATAGTCATTGTCACGTGATTTTCACTAATTCGTTTTTAGAGAATATGTTTACAAAAGTGATTTTGGATTGTTTAAAAAACATTTAAAAAATAAATTTTTTTTTTACAAATTTTGGGGGTACCCCGTTTTACCTACCTTACCCCCTTCTGCTCCCCTTCCCCTAACGCAATCAAAATATCATCATTAGGGGAGGAGCGGGTAAAATGCGATCGGGCAAATGAAGCGGACCACCCTAATAATCTGGTCAAAGTTTTTTTTTTCAAAAATTATTCTTGATCATTTAAGACTTTTAGTATCATTTTCTCACGATTTCGAGTGCCCCAAAAACAATTTAATTTTTTCAAATCATTTTCCAGAAACTTTTGTCTTCAAAATGATTTCTCAAATCAAAATTCATTTTCTTACAACTATTTTTATTTAATACAATCAATTTGAATATTTTTCTTTGAAAACTTTTTTTAAAAAGATAATTAACATTTTAAAAGATAATTAACTTTTTCATAAATGAAGATTATTATTTAATTATCTGAATTATTTCACCCAGTGCTTAATTATTTCAATTTCCGACATCTGACATTATTTTTGCCAGATACTCAGCTAATTAATAATTAAAATTGTTAATTGTAATTACAATTAAAATATTTCGAAGAAGGTGTTATAAATGGATTAAAAATATGAGATTAATATTTAAAAAGTAATAATTGCTTTTCTAAGTGATTGAACTATAAAAAACTTGACATAAAATTCATGATTAATATTTTATATTAAAATTATTAGATTCACATCATAGTATAATTATACATATGTTCCAAGTCACACTTAATTTTTAATTCGCATTAATTATTAAAATGTATAAAAAGTTCTTCATCCCGAAAAGAACTTTGAATAAATTGAAATAAAACATCTTATAAATTTTGATTAAAGTATATTTGAATTAAATAAATATATTGAAAGCTGTACTATAAATAATGATAAAATAAAATGAAATATAAAATGTCGTATAAGGCAACAGGTTAAACTCCAATAGAATTACCAATGAAAGTTGGGTGCAGCTTGCCACGCAATTGCTTTGTGAATGGGCTCGATAATTCTCAAGACTGATCGGATCGTATTCTCTCGGATTGTCGCGTGTTGTATATTGACGTAGTCACACAAACTAAAATATATTATACATATATACATAGAATACGATTGAGTGAAGAAGTGTAGGGTGCAATTGGCTGAGGAACAATCTTGAATACGAAATTGAGAAAAGCGAGTAAAAGCTCACGGAATATAGCAGAAAGTTGGCTTTCGTTGCCAGACTCATTGCATCTCTAAAGAAACTACAACATTGTTATATTTACGTCGATATATATCTATATATATTTATAGTGCGGTAGAGGTGTGGAGAAGGTCGCATATATAACGTATGCAGTGGGTTCCTTGGCGTTAGGAAACTCACGAATTAATCTCTGTAAGAGTTAATACTAGCCGACAGTAGTAGTTGAGCAGTAGTAGGTGCTTCTCGTACTTTGGTGTAGAGTAAAACAAACTTTTGGCCGACACAACGCTCAACATCTGAAGTAACAAGGTGTACTGGTGGTGTAGTAGTACTAGTACTAGTAGTTGCAGCAGCAGTAAAAGTGAGGGTAAAAGTAAGGAAGGGAAGCTGCTGGTGCACCAACTTTGTGAAACGTTTCGCGGATTAGCGAACGACTCTACCGCAGTAACAGTGAAGGAGGTCAACGCTAGGCTCGGCCAACCGCAGCGATAGTCGTACCAAAAGCTTCTCACATAACGTTCATCTACCCACTGTAACTTGTACTCGAGTTATAAGTATTATAACGTACAGCTGAAAATATATTCTTGCTTTTTTAACTTACAACAAGAGTTAAAATTTTTTTTTTGTTTTTTTTTTTTTTTTTATGAAATTATGTGCCAGGTTAAATACATATTTAAACTACAAATAAGGATATTTATGTGTAGTTTAATTTAAATTTAGTTTATTTTTTTTTCTTCATATTTTTCATGTTCGCATGGTTGAACGTAATGTTTGTATTTTATATGATATCCCGTACTGGGACACTTATAAGGGATCTTCGTCAACGTTAAACCGAGTTGTCTTCCGGTCGAGTCCGCACATTTAACCGCATTCTCAAACTTGCAAACTTCTCGCTGGGTAAGTTGGCTAAAAGCCACTACTCGCTCATTCTTTTTTCCTCTTCCATTCTTCAGTGCTATTTCTTTTTTTTTTTTTTTTTTATTTTTTATCTTTATTTCACTTCTATCCGCGTTCTCGCGTTACTGAAACGACTAGCTATCACGTCGTATAAGACACTTCCGGTGAAGAAGTTCCCAAGTCAAGTGTCCCGGGCCGAAAGTTTATCGTTTTTAGTGAAATTCTCCAGTTAAATTCCAAACAAAGACCTTCTATATATATATATATATATATATATATATATATATATATATATATATATATATATACTCACGAATTATTTTATACGTGTTACAATCTAACAAACAAAAAGCATTTTAAAAATATTTAATATTTAGAAATGTATAAGAAAAGTTGGGGTATCTACGTATATGAACATAACACAAAATTTACATAAAGTCAAAAGTTATCCATATATTCTTGAGTTTAATCTATTTCTCTCTCGCTTTCTTTCTCTCTATTTCTTCGCGAACAAGACGTCAGAGTGGCAAAATGTAAGATGAAGTTTAAACTTATAAATTATTTCCGTACAAGAGCTCGATAAATTTTCCGGTCTTAACTATGAAAAGTTTTTGACTAAAAAAAAGATTAAAAAAATAGAAAAAGAAAAATACAAGAATGTAGTTGGCACTCAGTTAAAAAAAAAAATAAGCACCTGTTTTCCTAGTAGATACGTGCCTGCTGCTAGTGGCATTAAAAAGTTACTTTAAAATGCCATGCATAGAGAAGCCGATTCTCATAGAAAAGCCGTTGTACCTATACATACACCCACACACACATATATTCATATTAAATATATATATATATGTATGTATGTTGGGTATGCGAGGCCGTTTTTGCACGTATCTCGCGCCTTTTCCGGACGACGACGGATAACAACGACGTCGTTTCCAACCTCACGTGCGACCCGATATTACGAGGCGGTCTCATACGTGAGAGAGCAAAGCATGTATATATATATGTATATATGATGCCGGACCATGAACGAGAAATACTGACATTGCTTCCAACTATACGGCATCTATAACCTCTATCACTACTTCTCGTCCTTCGTTTTCCTTCCATTCTACTGTCATACACTTTTTATATAAAAATACAACACGTATAAGGTCATATTCGTATTTACTTTTTTTTTTATTTATACTGATATGTTCAATTTACGTCAACAGAAACTTGTCATGTAACAGGAAAATCCGTTACCAATACTACAATATTTATATAAGCATGTTTTAGGTTCGAGGAATTGTAAAAATATTTTTTTGTATTATTTATATTCTTATAGTCGAAATGTCAAATTGAATAATTTTATTTATATAAATTATATGTCTGTTTATTTGTAATACTAATTTATTATATACGTGGAATTGAAGAAAGAAAAATAGAAATCAAATGAGATAGAATTCAATACCTAGTGAATAGTATCAATTATTTTGTATTGAAAATCGAACCATCGACAGGTTAGAGTTCACCATTTGCCGATTTTCCAATGTCCCGAGTACGTATATCGTACTGAAATTGTATACAATTCATATATATATATATATATATATTGAGAGAGAGAGAAAATAGATAGAAAAGGATGAAGGACGAAGAACGTGGGTGCCAGTTCATTTCGACGGGGGTACACGAGTAGCGTGTGCGGCAAAGCACGAGTTGCCGGAAACTAGCTCACCGAGCACCGCAAACACTAGGATCAATTTAAACCCGGATCTTTGTAATCAAGGCGCCCAGACGTACTTTGGAACGTTTCAAAGTCCACGAATAAAACGAGGAAAATGTTTCTGTTGGAAGGTGTACATAAAAGAGTGCGCATGACTACAACGTAACCGACTAACTAATTTTACCACATTTACTAAATTTATTAAACCTTTTACTTTATTTTTAATAATACTTATTTTCGCATAAATTATTCTCTGAGGCTGAAATAACTCGAGCGAATCGAATTTGTATTAAGCAAAATTAATAAAAAAGTATCAAATTTTATTAAATTAAATTTCATTTTTCAATCAACTTTGATTAATTTTATTAAATAAAATTATGGATTTTTTAAGTAAATTAAAAATTTTGGTTTAATTATTGAAAGACGTTTTATTTTATTGATGGAATTAAATAAAATATATGAAGAGACTAATAAGATAAGACGTTTGTAAAGGGTCTATTTTCTCGATCGATTGTTGGATTCACGTGGAAACACTTTATTCCAATGGCGTATCTACCACGAGGAGTAGCATTATAAACATGTCGACGATAAATCACGAGATTCGTTGCTGCTGAGGAAAAGCCGCGAGTATGTATATAGCTTTGGTAAGACAGACAAAGATAAGCTAAAAGAGAGAAAGAGTAACACACAGAAAGCCAACGCGACTAATACAATGAGCGAGTGAAGGAGAATAGTGAGATAGATTTATCGGAAACCTAGCTCTCCAATACGCGAAACCTACAGCCAATATTCATTCCCAGCATTTCACGCCAAGCATAAATAAGGATCGAGAAGCCATGAAAGAATTTCTTGCTTTTCCACCAGCGCAACTTTAAGAAAAAAAAAAATAATAAAAGACATAGGAGAGAAAAAAATTGAGGAATGAGAAATATATGGAAAAAAAAAAAGAAACGAAATACATCGAGCAAAAGGTTAAGAATGGAAGCTGGATGATGTGAGAGAGAGGCCATAGAAAGACGATAACTTCTGGCACACCGGGCGATTGCTTATCGTGATTGCTCGCGAGAACTTTAACAAAACTTGCTGCTCGTTTGTCGTTGGAAATGTGCTTTCTATTGACAACCATCGATTGTTGTATATTCATATATATATATATATATATATATATATATATATATATATATATATATTAAAATATACTTGGGACCGAGACAAATGACCTTTTTACCTTAAAACTTTTTTATTTACTATGTTATTGACTACACTAAATAAATATTTATTATTTCGGTTCAATAAACCAGTCGACCAAAAATATTTATGAAACAAAAAAAAGCAGTAAATAAATAAAATGTATTTGAAAATTTGCATTGTGAAAAAAAAAAAAATTTATATCCTCACATTGGGTTTGAATATTCATTTGTTATTTTTCAAATTACCTATCAACAATTCAAGACATCCTAATTTTTTTTTTTACTTTCGAATTATGTTACAAATGATACTAATCCACTTGAATTGATACGTTAATTACACGGAGAAAAAAAACAGCAACCATTACTGCGCAGAACAGTAATCCAGACAATTGAATAAATATAAGTATAGTAAAATATGCTTTTACTATACTTAATCTTTCGCCCAAACACGCTCATTGACTGGATTACTGTTCTGCTCAGCAATGGTTACTGTTTTTTTTTCTCCGTATATACAGAAAAAAAAGATTTCTGGGCACAAACCCCCCCCCCCCCCTTCAAGAAAATTTTCAATTGTCCCAAAAATTTTTTTGTATTATGAATTGAAAACGAAAATTTTCTTGGAATGACAAAAATTTTCTTGAGCCAAGAAATTTTTTCGAGCCTTAAGAAAATTTATGTCTTCATTTTGTAATGCAAAATTTTTTTTGCGCCAAGAAATCCTTTTTTTCGGTGTAGCAATTACAGAAAAATTTTTTAATTTTCAATTAATTTTTTTTTTGTCGCGTTTTGCTAAAAAAATTTTCTAAAGAGATATATTTTCGTTCACTAGAAGATTTATTGTCAGAGCTAGAAAAATTTTACATGACTTAAAATTTTTCCATCCCTTTGTGCTCTGGCTACTGTGTCATATCCCAACTCATTTTTTTCCATGTAAAAAAAAAAAAATGTATTTACTCATCTCCATTTTATCTGTCAAGTCAATTAATATTTGTTTAGCTTTGAAATAATAAATCGTAGTGCTTAAAAATTTTTTCTAACGAGATCAAGTTATAATGAAGTAAAAAAGTTTTGTGAAAAAAAAAAATAAAATAAAATAAAAACTGTGCGGACAAAAAAAAAAAGTAAAATAGTGTTGAGTAGAGGGCTTGAACTAAAACAGTTATAAGGTGAAACTCTCATGTACTTGAATGCTTGTAAACTTTTCAACGACGTACTTTTACTACTTACTGACGGGGTAAAAGTGTTACCAGGTGGGCAACGGCCACACTGATAAATCGTCAAAGTATTTCAGTGTACTTCGCTAGCTATAATTGTGTCCAATTTAAACTCTTATTACTCTCAATACTACCTAGAAGTATGCCCATACAAACTTTCCTTATTATACAATTCCATATAAAAAAAATATATAAATACTATAATTTCATGATCAAAATGACTGAAAATTAAAATAAGTTTTGTTAATGTTTTATTGTTTTAGTTTTATTTTTAAAAAATATATAATTATTCATCGAAAATTTTAATGAAAGAATAAAAAAATTTTAACGCTGCTCGACGATTAAGTGTTCTGTTGAATTTAAAAAAAGAAAAATGGAAGAAGGAATATAAGAAGAGTAAAAAATGTTAGAACTGATTCACGAGTAAAACGAGCTAATTGAACAGATGACACAAGGCATCGAGTGCTGAAAATTTATGTCCAATATGTCCTTACGAAGATTTAAGAGTAGAGGAAAGACTTAAAAAGACTAGTGTGTATGAACGAGAGAAAGATATTTCAATTCCCAGTGGAGTAAGTGAACAGAAAAGTTATTGGATTAAAGCCATCGGACATAGGCATCTTTCCAATCATGTTTACATACTAACTCATCGTATTAGACGTATTTCAAATAATAAAATCGCATTATCCGTAGTTATCACTTATGATAAATGTCCATCCAAAAGTAAATAATCAAAAGAATATATCATTTAGTCTTTAAATCACTTCAATGTAATCAATTAGCATTGAGATTATGTAGTGAATTACGTGGAAAAAAACAGTGTCTGACTGTAACGCGGAGTCACTACTTGTTCATTGGATTATTTTTTCCTCTTGTTCAATAGACTGGTTGTTTACCCAGGGAATAGAGTCTTAAGTGGGGAGAAATGACGCTAGTGGTTGTAGAAGACTGCAGTGAGACCTTCTTTGTCTGCTAGTTTTTTTTTTCTCTTTTCTCTTGTAGTATATATTTTTTTTTTTGCTCCATCTCTTTCTCTGGTAGGAGTAAATTCCAGTTATAAAAGAGTCCAGTCCACACACTCAGTACCAAGAGTTTATAATCCCTCAGAGGTTCAGTCTCAGATCTCTAGATCGTCCAGATGTTTTGTGGTTTTTTTGTTATTTGTTCTTTAAACCGTTACACATAAATACTTTATTCCTGTAGTAATACGTCATTGTTGTCATTATTATTATTATTGTTGTTGTTATTGTAGTTATTGTAGTTATATATCAATCACATGGATGTATACAGGTTGAAAAAATAGAGAAATAAATTTATTGGGTGAGTGAATAGAATGAAAGTGGATAGGTTATGAGTTTGAGAGAAATTCAGAGAGTACGAAATGTTGAATTGGCCACACGTATCTTGCTCGAGCTCGACAGTTTAGTCTGCCCGCGTATAGCTGTGTTTCGGGCATGTTCCAACCGCGACGGAACATTCATTTCCCATGTGAACCATGGCTCAACTGGTTTGTATTTCTATATACATTTTAGATTCTCGAAATATACCACGATACAATTCCCACATTTCCATCATCCGTTGCGAGCTCGGTTTCATCTGTTACCGTAAATCAAATTCTTATTATTCACATCCAATTTCAAATTATAAATAAATAAATAACTATAGAAACTTAATTTCATTTATTTCACTTATTTAAAAAGTTTAAATGCACTGTGAAAAAAACCGGGGTAAGTGTTAAATTTCAACACCGAAAGCGGTGTTAATATTCTTTACCGGTGTTACAATATTTTTCGGTATTGACAATTTTTTACTTTGTGAATATTTTTAATTACTCGACTACTACAATTATATAGTGTTTTTATTAATTAATTAATTATATTATTAGTGATTGAAATGGTGAGCGAAAAATTGTGCAATTTTTAAATAAATTATGTGTAACATAAATAAGTGTAACATAATATTCATTAAATTTTCATATTTTTTTTTTATGCAGAACATTTTTTTTAATATCCATATATGCGTACACGGAGAGAAAATTATGGTAACAATTACAGTATATTATGGGAATGGTTCCCATACTGCATGGTAACCGGTTTTTTTCACATGAAGATTATAGGAACGGCACCCATATATATTATGGTAATCATTCCTATAATTATGGGTATAATTCCCATATGGTATCGGAATAGTTCCTATGGAATTATGGTAATCGTTACTATGTACCTATGGTAATGGTTACTATAATATTATGATAATCGTTACCATAATATTATGGGAATGGTTACCATAATATTATGGGAATGGTTACCATAATATTATAGGAATAGTTACCATAATATTATGGGAATAGTTACCATAATATTATGGGAATAGTTACCATAATATTATGGGAATAGTTACCATAATATTATGGAAATGGTTACCATAATATTATAGGAATGGTTACCATAATATTATAGAAATAGTTACCATAATATTATAGGAACAGTTACCATAATATTATGGGAATAGTTACCATAATGTTATGGGAATAGTTACCATAATATTATGGGAATAGTTACCATAATATTATGTGAATAGTTACCATAATATTATGGGAATGATTACCATATACGCTTAGGACCCGTTACAATGTGGTTATAGGATTGGTTCCTATTTGCTTATGGGAACTATTTCTATGAGTATGGTAATCATTACCATGATTCTTTCACATGCGATATGGGAACTGTTACCATAATGATAGGAATTTTTCCCTTACTTATGGAAACTTTCCCAGAAAGTATGGGTCTATATCCCATAATTCCAAGTAATCATTACCATAACGGTATGGGATGATATTTCATAAACGTACTAGGAACAGTTACTATAATTTTTTTTCCGTGTAGAATTTTTTTTTTTTAAAGAAAAATCATAAAATTCATTAGATGTCTATTAATTTAATAATAATATAATATACAATTAGTAATTTTCAATAATTGAATACTATATAAGACTGTATCTAATAGTTCAATTAATTCAATATTTTATACTTGTTAATAAATGATATTTTTTTATTAATTTTCAAAAAAAAGCTGACATTTTTTGTGTTTTATAAGCATTCCAAATTAATAGGGGAAGGAAGAGGAAATGGGCCCCTAAAGTTTTGGGGGCCCATCCTCCCTCCCTACCCCTACTCTGTACGGACACAGTTTACCTCGCCTCTACACGGATTTGACTTTGCCAAATTACACCGCCTACAGTGGTGTTATTTCATTGTAACACCGTATAGTGCTAAACTCAGTTCATTTTTAACACCGCTCTTTTTACAGTGTACTTTTTTTTAAGGTTTAGCTTAATGAAAAGTTAATTATTTATTAGGGTAGAGTTTGCATGTGGTAATAATTAATATTTATATATACATGAAATGAAAGCACAGTAGAATAACATTGATGGCCAGAGCTCCATAAAGCTCGAAGTAGGTTTCTCCCGCGGGCAAACTGAGTCCCCAGAGTTGTCACACTAGTCGTATGTGCCCATGTGTACCAATAATTAGATTAAATATACAACGAAATGTTGGATAACTAGGGTACATATATGTGCATGTGTATTGTAATGTCACCTGATAACGATGTAGAGAAATCGCACGAGAATCGAGTACGTTTCTGTGTTACTCAAATGGTCAGAATGTTGTCGGCGGCATTACACTAGCGTGACAGTCACCGGATATTGATTCTGCCGTTTATACATAGTTTTAAAAAAATACTCTAAGAGTATTTTAACTTCTGCTTCAATAAATATGTCAATTAAGCTGGGTGACTTTGTTGCTTTATATTCAAATATCGAAAGGTATTAATTTTTTTTTCAAACAATTTTTTTAACTCCCTATTACTTACTGCTGCTACATAATAAATTTATACTACAACTTAACGAGGTTAATGAATTAAGTCACGTTTCCGGTAGAATAGAATTGATTATTAAAGTAATTAATTGAAGTTTCTTTGTTAAAAATAATTAATGAGTATCAAAGGAAATAAATTGTGCTTTTACTGAAATAGCCTCATAAGTATGTTGAATATCTTCGTCTTGTTAAAAGAAGCTTTTTGAAAATAACAGAGATTGTACATTTCCGAAAATGATGAATAAATAAATAGCTTATAAAGTGCAATTGGATTGTTATTTTGTCTGAAGAAGGAAAATTCAAAATGCTATATTTATTCTTTAAGTGCACTCTTGAGAAACAAGTACATCCTTATACTCATGGAAGTGACATGAAGGATTTCCTTTTGTTTTTTTTTTTGTTTTTCATAACATGCACGTTATATATAAATGTATCTTTATCAAAGCTGCAAGCTTTTGCTATTATGTAATCTTGAATAGTTGTATCATTCTTAAGACGAGAAAGCATCCATCTTTTATACACACGGAAAAAGTTTCATATCATTTCCTTATCCGGGTTTATTTTTGAGAGCAAACTAATCTTACAGTAACGAAATAAAATAATGCAATAAATTTTAAAAATTGTAACGCGAGAAAGAATATCTAGTAGACTATAGAGGATACCGGGGCAAAATGGTCTCCTTGAGCTGGTAATTTTTTTTTATGGCTTTAATTCATAGGTCAACCTAATTTGGTCTCTTCTTAAACAAATCCATTAAGGTTTTACCAAAACTAAAAAAAAAATTTTTTTTCTGGGGCACGACAGCCCCCTTTAAAAAAAGCTTAGAAAACACTTTCGTTTTTTTTATTGAAAAAAAATATTTTAAGCACAAATATACTATTTCCGTATATTTATAAGCCCATAGACTTCAAATTTCTTTTTAAAAAAATTTTATTTAGCTGATATAAGTAGTTTTATTGAAATTTTTATTTTAACCACAATATTATCTATTGGCTTAAAAGAGCTTTAATCAATAAATTTTTCAAATTCATTTTAGTTTAGAAAAAAAATAATTTTTCTGTGGCAAATTTTTTTTCAGGTGGTCGATTATGCCCCAGATATCGCAGACCAGCCTAAAATATCTTTAAAACATCAGAGATAACATGATTTGACCGAAAATGAAAAAAAAAATTTACTAAATTTTTGAGGTGGGCCGTAGTACCCCGGTCTCCCCTACATACGCAAAAGGAGTGAAATTTTTTTCTGAAGCTATTTCAAGTATTCGGCAATTTTTTTTATACAGAAATTATTGAATTTTTTTTTAATGATATTCTATATAATCTGATGTATTATATATTTTAAGTATCAGTAAAAAAAATATGAGATTCAGTAAATTTTGAATAAAAATTTTTTCATAATGTTAGTGTTCTACTCTGCCTTCATTTCTTTCTATATATATGTTTACATATAAAATAAAATACAGTAATAAAAAAAAATAAAATTGAGACGATTAAACAAAAAGTTTAATTCACGGTAAATTTTCGTGCTCGTAACAAGTTCGTCAGCGAGAGTATGACTTGTCCATTTAAAATGAAAGTGTGCGTGCAGTAAGTAAACTAACATAAATCTCATATGAAACATAACGTATTTAAATATAACCTAAGGTATACAAGACTTTATCATGTGGATTAGCATAAATATAACAACCAGGATGGTACATCGAACGTGACTTGGTAACTCCGTGCTGCTGACACAACAGCACGGGAATACTCTAATGAACCTAAAGCAATTTAATATCACGTTTAAAAATTAGTTTACCCTTAATGACAGGACACTAATTACCGTTCATAAATTATACCTTAGAAAATAAAATAATGACGTTGAAATCTTTTTTTAAACTGTCCAGATACTCTGTTTTTACTCTAATAATTCTTTTGTCTGAAACAAAATTTTTTTTTCTTCATCTTTATTAAAAAAGTGAATTTCCTGTTAACTAGATAATGCACTTAAATACTGTCTTTTGAAAACGGAAGGAAAGAAAAAAATAAAGAAAATACAAGGGTGTTTTGGCTATTTATCTTGGCATACGCTTATTAAATAAAACGTGGTTTAATGAAAACAATGAAGCTTTGTGTCGAAGACTTCCATCGAGCTTGCTTTTACATCCGAAAATTTACATTAATTTACATCACTAATTTAATAACACGTATGGACATTATGGGACAGTTACCCTACGTTTATAATATATACATATATATTTTGTGTCCTGTATTCTGTATGATAATAATAATAATAAAAATAATAGAGGTAAGACATTGAGTAAAGAGCATTGTATACAGTCGACTACCCGTCATAAGCCTGGTTTAGAGGATGTAGGGGACATTTTTCTTGAAAATTCAGTTTTCCTACAACCGTGCATTTAATTTTATCCTCGACCACCCGTTATAAGCCTATTTTATTTCATATGATTTTAGAAGTCATATTTACATGGAGAAATTATTCTTGCTTGAAATGCTATGGTGTCATAGTAATGCCGAACCATGTTGGCCGTCTGTCGGAAATTGAAATAAACACATGCAGAAATTACTATGACCATAGAAAAATTTCCAATGGTTACAGTCATTTTTGATACAATCGTTGTTGATTATATTATGACCATTCACATGAAAAAATATAAATCCAGGTAAAATAGTAGGGGGAGGTGAGGCAAAATGGGCCTCTTACGAAATGAGGGCTTATATGTAAAATATAAATGTTAACCCATTTTACCCCAAAGTCCATTTTGCCCCACTCTCTCCTAATGCGCACTTAAAATTTTGAGCGCCTCGAATGATTTGGGGCAAAATTTTGGGCCCCCTCCCTACCCCTATATATCTGACATATCTTTAGTATTGTCGTATGTATACTATTTTGCTGGCATATATTCCTTGATATATATTTTTCGTACGGGCATACTAATTTTTGCATGGGTTTGTTTCTATTTCCGATAGGTGGCTAACATGGTCCAGCATTACTGTAACACCATAACATTTCAAACAAGAATAATTTCTCCGTGTACGTATCGTCATACGTGGTAACCGCAATTTTTCTGATACTAAAATCCCCGTGAAATATATATAGTAAATTTTCCTCATTAATTTGTCTATTTATTCCTACTCTAATTTTGACAATTCCAACAGAGGCTTAGAAGGGGAGGCCTAGTACAGATCTTAAAAAAGTGGTTAAATGGGAGGTTGTTTTGTATTCAGTAACTTCTGATTGAGGGGAAGAGGCTTATTAGGGGCAGACTTATAACGGATAGTCGACTGTACAAGGGGATTTATATTGAGGGTAAAAAAAACGAGGGAGTTAAAATTATCTACTGAGTATTTACTATTTATCTTGACTTATGCATATAGACCTATATATATGTATATAGGTCTATAGTCTAGAGCGGAATTTTTTTTTTTTATCTTATATCAAACAGTTATCGCACCCAGCTATACGATTGCCATTTGTATATGCCATGTTATTTGTGATGGATGTACATTTTAAAAGCAAATCGTAAAATATCTAGCAATAGGTCATTTGTAATGTCCTGACATATTGAGTCAATTTTTATTATCTCATAAATCGATAACTCTTTGTATAGCTTGCTATCATTCACTATTTATATTTATAAATGTTTTCAATAGCTGAATAATAATTTTTACATATTTATTAGCAGAAGAGACTGGGGTACGAATAAATATCTCGACTTAAAAAAAAAAAAAAATAACATCATCATTCTAGTAAAATTCAAAAGTATCTGGGGTATGATGGGCACTCTAAAAATTAAGTGAAAAAAAAAGTTTGTATTAAATATTTTTAATTTATTTTTGCGACTATCATTAATTTAAAAGCGATAAAAAGTCTTTGGGGTAAAATAAGACATTAGAAAAATTTAAAGTCAAAAAAATTTCTTAAATAAAAATTATTGTAAAACGGTGACAGATTTTATCAAAGCATATAAAAACTAAGTGTATTCGGTTCACAAAAGCCACAAGAATTTATTTAATCGCTTAGATATACCATCTTGCCCTAGTCTCCTTTACTATCAACAGTTCCAAAATAAATTTATTTAATATATTGATATTGATCAAATTTATTTAGACTTCCTTACACGAAATGTTTTATAATAAATATTCTCACGACGTACGAAATATTTTTATGAGAAAAAAAAATATCCATAATTACAGGCCAGCTAAATATTTTTATTTAGTATGATATATTTTAAAAGTTGCCCCACGTATAGAAAAATAAAATATTAGCCAGAAAAAAAAAATAAATTGAATACTTTTCACCGTAGAGTTTATCGAAGATTCCCAATAGCAGTATATCCGGACCGGTCAGCGTTATCGGACTTGCTCTTTTAAAAACCCCTACCTCCTGTCCACTATACACTATCTCTCGTCGCCCAGCTGGTTCTCTTTTTCTGACACTATACTATACTAGGCAAGTTCGATCTTTTTCTCTCTCTATCGCCGTGAGATTAAGGTATAAAAATGATAAAGTCTCCACCGGCGGACCTTTTTATCGCCGATAAAATTCCAAGTCCGTACAGATCCTAAAAGTGTCAAGCACTCTTGGAATCCGATATTTTATTGTGACGTTAGAGTGAGTTTTTCTTTATCTCTCGTTTCGTTTGTCAGTCTTCCTACTCTATTTTTTTACCCCATTATACTCTTCGCTATATACTATTGCCAACTGTCCCAAACGTTTACGATGAAAATACCGAACTGCTATATACCTTAAGTGAGACCGATATGACTGGACCACTAGTTTTTTTTTTATATTTTCCCAGGATATCATTCTCGGCGGCTCTACTCGGATAAAGAGAAGTCGAGGGATCGAACTTCAACCATACGTTTTGTCCAATTCGTCGGATAAAAAACCAACACCAACCCTTCCTACTCTTTACTCACATCCACTTTCTCACTTACTACAACTTTACTCCTTTTTTTTTTTATTTAAAAAAATCTATTTTTATTTATTTTAACTTGACGATTTGTTCGCTCGTCTGAATACTCGAAAACTCAAGAATGTGTAAATACAAAAAGCGAAAAATAAGAACACGAGAAAAAAAAAAAAAAAAAAAAGGTAGAGAGAATCGCTGTCGAAACAATGGAAATCGATAAATTCCTTCATTAAAATCTTCTCACTAAGTCCTCGAACATTTGAACATTTATACATCCTGTAGAACTGCTTCCATAAATTGGAGGATTAATCTGCAGTAAGATAAAATTTCACAAGGAAAAAAAAACGTATGGATATACATATATATTCATTTTCATACTTTTTCAGTCACTTATACTTTCCTCAAAGTATTTTAAATAAGCCATTAAAAAAACATTTAACCACCAATTTAAAAATTTAATTTTCGGTATTTACATTTTGAAATGATCGGTATCAAATCAAATAGTAATTTCAATAATATATTAAAAAATAATTTGAATAAAAAATTATTTCTTTTATTTGTCCAAAAATTCCATATAAATATAATGAAAAAAATTATGAGTCTGAATGTAGCAAACATCAGACAAATTTAAAATTATAAATAATTAAAAAAAAAAATTTTGAAAAAGCACTTATTAACTTCAAAATTTTTTAAATGCCCATTTTTTAAAAATTTCATTTTATTAATTATTTACTCTATTTATTAATAATTTAAAATTTTTCTGATGTCTGCTACATTCACTCATAAAAAATTTGAAAATTCATAAATGGATATTTTATTTTCGACTTAAAATATCATTAAACTTTTTCCTCAAAGTCTTAACGTTAAAACAGATGCTTGAGGTGTGCGATATAAAATAATTGTCTAAATATTACAAGTGATAAAAAGTGTCTTTAATATTAAATTAATTGATTTTCAATAAAAAAGTAAAAAAAAAATGTCTAGACCAGTGTTGATTCTGACATTAAATTAACCGCGCAAGAACATTATATTATATGACAATGACATGAAAATATTGCGGTTATAAATTATACACCATCTATATCTACTCATATCTATATCTATATTATATAGATACATATAGAACAAGGATTATGACGAACGGCATTAAAATCATGGTCGCGGCTTACCGAGTTTATTACCAGGACACTCGTTTTACGGGCGAGAAAATAACGAGGAAAGAAAAGCGATCAAGTCAAAAACGGCATTGTGGTCTAGAATAAAAAGCTCAACTGAGATAAAAAAAAATAAAAATATAAAAATAAAGTGTGTGGCTGTAGTTATGCTACAGCGGGTATTATATTTAGAGACACATTGAAGACTTTCCTGGAGCAGAGAGTCGTATCACCGCACCTAGACATTACTACTCGGAAAATACAGTGGCAGTAATGGTCCAGTAAATCACATTATATTGTTTCTCTTCGGTAGGTAGGGGACAGTGTCAGGGTGTAGTGAAGGGTGTGGCGTTTACTTGGCTGTTGATTCTGCTGTGTCGTCGACATATTATACCTTATGAAACTATACCGGTATATATATGTATATATTCACTAGGTAGGATATTGTAGTCTAGGTAGTACACACACTGTATATGTATTCTGGTGTACAAGGCACACACCTAGATCACTAAGACAGTTTTAGTGGCAAGAACCAAAGCTCCAACGTGTAGAGGTGAAACTTAAACAAGGAAGCTTAGAGTAAGGAAGCAAAGCTTAAACGAGGAAACAAAGCTTTAACTTTGTCTTCCTTGAACGATTATGGTCTTTTACAAGTACCGATACTCTTTCGCTTACACTAATACTTGCACTTGCACTGACACTGGCACTGGGGGCTCGGGGCTCGGGACTTGAGTTCTTAATGTTATGTTTTTTTATAACTTTATTTTTTTCTTTTAGATATTCTGTCGTTAGATACTAGAACGCTTCCAGCTGTTGACGACGTGGCATTAGCCAACTTTTTATATAAATGTCGTGGGAGTTTAAACCTATCGAAAGTATTTTTGAGTAATACCTTCGATTCAATTTTAACATATTGAGTTATAGTAAATTCAACGCACTGGAAATTTAATTTTATAAATTTTCATGCCTCATTTATTTTTTTTTCATCGATGTGTAATTTATTGTCAAGACAATTATCGTCAAGTTTTTTAATGTAAAATGATAATAAAAAAATAGAGTTGGATATGGAAATAGGTTAAGAGAGAAAAGTTTGAGATGAAGAAGAAAATAAATAAATAAATTAAAAAAAAATAATAATAACAATGATAATAATAATAATGATATTATAGTGGGTATTCATAAACGATTGCCTTGATGAGAAAGGCATTGTATGGCTTTGTCAACAACATGGTTAGTGGCTGCCTCAGAAGAGTCGTAAACAGATTACAAGGGTAGTGGTGTGCAGACCAAAAGAGTGCGGCAAAAGTAAGTGGAGATTGAGGGATAGCTGTGAGGGTCGGAGGGTTTGAGATGAGGTTCAAGGTGGAGGAAAAAAAAAGATGAGGATGAGAAGAAAAAGATGTATAAAGAAGGCTGAGAGTGAGTTTGGGTGGATGCAACGAGGGAAACTCGTGGGGTGAAACCAGCAACCAAGTGGTTGTGCCTGTACTTGAGGAAAGAGATAAAAGAATGCTGAGGATAGACGAGAGGCCGCGGGAAAACGAGGCTAGAGAACGACCCAGCGAATGGGAGTTGAAGGTATAAGAGCAGAGGAGTAAAAGAGGATGATGATGGAGAAAAAGAGAATAAAGAGATGCCAGGGGAGGATTGAATGAAAAAACCAGCAAGGTGAAACTAAAAGAGCTGAGGGAGGAGTTCTATAAATGAAATAAGGTATCGTCTAAAGAGAAATAAAAAAATTTTTTTAAGATTCAAATTATACTTTTTTCTTGCTAGTTTTAATAAATTTAGTCTAGATTAATCCTGGATAATTTATTTATTAAATATTTAATTTAATACTATTGGGAGAATTAAAAATGATTTTTTTTAGAGAAAGATAAATTGTCATTAATTTATTAAAAATTTAATTACATTTACTTTAGTTAATGAAATTATTCATTATTAAATTGAGTATCATATGTAATCATGCTATAATTATATTCATCAATAGAGGAATTACCATTTAAAATAATGAGATAAATTCAAATCGAAGTATAGAAATTAAAATAGCATGAGTTCGAATCATGAATAACGTCGGTATTAAATTTCAAACAGACATGTGGAAATATAAAATTCCAAGATATGTACTTTATAAATTTATAAGACAAATAAGTTGAGTTTCAGGTCGTCGACCAGAATAGACGATCGACAATGACTCTGCAGAGTGCTGTTAGCTCTCGACTACACTAGGTGTCACTCGGTAACTTTGTGGTATCTTTACTTTCGTCACAAGAAATCCCGCTGGCGTCTTGTCCTAAGTGCTTTCATACACTTGAGAACCGTCAGGACATCTTAGTCTTGGTCGCTTCTCATGGTCTTTTCTCCTGACATCAATGAGTACCCAGACCCTATGGCTGCACTACACAAGATACTGCAAGTAACAGTAGAAGTTCAATGCTTTTCATCATGGTAAGTAGCATTACACGAGTAATATAGTCGAACAAGATTAATATTGCGACGTTCCTCAGATGGTACGGCAGAGGTAATAAGGGCGTTTTGTTACTTATGTCTACCGCAAGTACGTCATTGTAATGTCGTAAGCCCATTGGTGCTTTTAGCTCAAAGTCAAAGGTGATATTGACTATTAGTTTGATTAGTTTAATGAGATTGTTGCATATATATGTAATATGTATGTATGATGTACATTAGACATAAGTAAGGCAGATCTATGAAAATGAGGATTCAACTAATATAGATGTTTAGATATATAGATATAGATTTATTATATATGGATACTGTGTACGGCATGTGCATTTGATCGATGAGATGCACGTCCGGTTGCAGGTTAATAGCAATATTGCCCGCTGCTAACTACTCCCCTTGCCGTAATTTGATCCCAGGTATTAGTATACTGAGAGATTCCTGATCCTCGTCACAGAGGGTGCGAGCTAGAAAGCTAGAGTGCTGTACAGAGGACTAGGACTCGAGAGCTGGTGAGTGAGATTGTCGATGCAAGAGAAACAGAGAGAGAGAGAGAGAGAGAGGAAGTGAGAGAAAGGGGCATGGTGGTCTGGAGTAGGGTAGAAACTGGATCGGATCCTCTCTACCGAGCCGTGACATAATTTAACCAAATTGCCGGACAGCCAGGCACGAATACCAATCCCCCATTTATGTATTAAACATGCTCGGTGCAGTATCTCGACACGCACAATTTCGCAGGTCGCGTGTGCACCGTTAGCTGAGTATAGACCGTCGATCCTCATTCAGAATCGGTGATACGTGACGACGTACGACAACCTCGACTCTATCGAACAAAGAGATTTAAACTTATCGCGAATTATTATACTAAATTATTTAAATTTTCATGTAGATCATTTATTATTATTATTATTGGTTTTTTTTTTTTTTTTGTAATTTTTTGATTACTTGGAAGTTTCATTTTAATTTAAATACAAATAATTAAATGATAAATGTGAATGGATAATTGAATCAAAATGAATGAGCAAAAATAACAAAAGTTATAATTGTATTTATTTTTGAATGGATTAGTACAATGGAATGTCGAGTGCAGTCTAAAGTATAGTTGAGATGTTTGAAAATGGTAAAACGTGACGATCACGAGGTCAAGGATTGTAGCAGTAGCAAGTGCATAGCAGACGCAAGGGTGAACGGGGCCAGATAAAGAGAAAGAGCAAGTGCCGTCGGCGACACTCCAGGGAATCTCCTACTCGTGCATTGTTTCGTCGTTAAGCAACAAAAACAATGACGATCGACGAACAAACGTCGAGTACCGACAGTTTAGTTTCCAAACTCGTTCTCATACCCTCAGCCTGCGCTTAACCCTCCAGAGCTTTTCTACAGCTAACGCTCCAAATCTGACTTTCTCTCCTTCTCCTTCCCCCTTTCCTCTGTCCCCTTTATATAATATAGGATAGTATACTCTACACTGGTCTCTATATAGATCGTCTACTAGTCACCCCTATAGCAGCACTTGTTATCGCGACACGTGAATTGCATTTGCTAATGACGCGAGAGATAAACTCGTCTTTTTTTGTTACAAGTTCATCTGGCCTCGTAAATATTCTATTCACTGGTTAAAAAATACATTCATTTTTACCTTTATGTATTTTTTTAATTTTACTTTCATTTTTTTGATGTTTATTTTAAAGATGATAAAATCAGGTGCTACTTTTATTGTCGATATTATTTTATATTTTTATGTTATTTCTCAAAGATAGAATTCAATAGTCCGGTCTCGTCGTGTTCGTTGTCGTTGTCAGAGCCGTCTGAGTAGTAATCGTCAGACGTCGTTCCGGGTCTCGATGGAAAAAAGGTCACGTCAGTGCGCTTCAAAGGGACAAAGTTCGTATCCAATAACGAGGTTGCTTCTACGCGAGTCTGCACGCGCGAGTCACCCTACTAACCCTTCACATTCTATCTCTATGTATCCACGAATATATATATATATATAACTATGAAAGTATGTATGTATGAAGTTATTTTTCGTACTGATGCTCTTGACTCCTAATTCGATTCTTTTGAAAAGCACTTCAAGACATACTTGTCTTGTTACTGACATATTTTAGTGATTATAATAAATATTTAGAAAAGATCTGAGTACTTTGATAAAAAAAAAAAATTTTCCAGTATATTTTCTTAAGGGGGACCACTGGTGTGAAATCTTTAGAAATCAATTTTTTTTTTTGCATACTTCGATAGTCTATAGCTTCAAAAATGACGTACTGAAATTTCAAGTGCACATCTCAAATAGTTTTTTTGAGTTACCATCTGAAGAGCAGCCGCTTATTGGATCGAATCAAAAATGTAATTTCAGTAGGCAAGAAATCATCAAATTTTCGAGAAAAATTTGAATTTCTTTTAAAAGCCCCACCATTTTCTTAAATTTCAATTTTGCTTTAGTCCGAGGATCAAAATACGATAAAAACCTTCTAGTTTAGTTAACTTTTTGTTTTTTTTGATTTCATACACTGTGAAAGTCACCCCAAGTCAAAAAACAAATTCGGATTTAAGTCTCAAAATTTTTAATGGGGTTTTTGAGGATCAATTTATAATTTTAAGATTGACAACAGTATAAAAAGTCATCCTAGTTTAGTCCTCAAAGTAGTAGTTACGACCTATTTTACCACTTTGAGGACTAAACTAGAATAACATGATCTAAATTAGAGCCTCAAAATACTCAAAACATACAGGAATAATTTTATCCACATTTGAATCTCAAAAGTCTGTCCTCTCCCTTTTCTATCTAAAATTTTTCAAAGTCCAAAATATAACTTTTCATTCGTTGAGGATTTTGAGATCATTATAATTTAAAATCGATAAATTATTCTCATTTAGGCCTCATAATTCTCATTGAGGGTTTTGAGCACTAAAGTAGAGTTACTTTTTGGGCAGTTAATAAAAAATCAAAGGAATTGAGGCTTTTGAGGACCAAACTAGAATTTGTTTTTTGACTCAGGTCACCATTATTGCAGCAGTGGGGGGACTTTTTTTTTGAGCTTTGAGAGATTGAGAATAACTCGCAGAGTTTTGAATTTTTTGGACCAAAAATTTGATCCTGTATTAATTACACTCTAAAACCAAGTGTGTTACAAACGTATTATTTTAACACATATTAAATGTGTTCTATGTTTAAGGCCATAAGCAAAACTACAGTTTTCTGTAGTCATTTAAAACACGTTTCACGGTGTATTAAATATCTATAGATTGTTTATGGTGTTTCAATGTTATTTGGTAGTGTGTAAATTTTGACTACACACTTGGTCTTACAGTGTATTTATCCACAAATATATCCTTGAAACATTGAAGCATTCCACGCAGTAGTTTTCTTTAAAAAAATTCCCAAATTCATCTTTTTTTCAGGCAATCACAATAGTGGTTAAAATTTTCTCCTAAATCCCTCATAAAATCTAAATTACGAAAGAACTTCCGACAAATAATTTTTTTTCCAAATTTTTAGGAGTGGGTCATCGTGTCCTGATTTCAACTAGTCAACGATTTTAAAAATAAAAAGAGATGAAAAATATTCAGGACAAAATTACCATAGAAATAAAATTTTTCATAACAATCTTGACCATTAAACCCTTAAGAGGATCGTGCACTGAAGTAAGTGAAAAACGTAGAGCTTAAGAAGAAGCAAAAGTGAAAATCTCGAATAAAGTCTTTGGCTCAATTCTCGAAGCACGTAGTGTCGCAGTCGAGTTTCTTTCGACCTATATGTGGTCGTTGTCATCGGTCTGCACTGTCCGATTCAGCCTAGACTTGTGCCAGCTTTAGCCTCACACCGTAGAGCAGAACTAGATCCAAAGTACTGGTAAGATCGGAAAACGTGAAACTCGAGACTCAGACGACTGGAAGTAAGGTCTAAGTACTTGGTATAGTAAAGACGTGTGTAAGTAAAAGATTGAGATGGAAGTGAGATGAGGATAAAGTCCAACATGTCGTGAATATTTTACACGTATTTTTAACGCCACCTCGACTTGCCGGAACAATAATCCCCGTCTTCTTTCATTTGAAAATCTCCATGCTGTTTTATAATACAACAATACGTAGACTAAATAAAAAAATAAAAAAAGAAATATATTTCTTTTATAATCCTGTCACTTTTCTTCAATCTCCCTGTTCATATATAAATATATATTTATGTATGTATCTATAGATCGTACTTCTCATCTCCCATTATTTATTCTGCACTCATCGTCACAGACATCATCTTCATTTCTCTTTTATCTCTGAAATAAAATGCTCCTTTGAGATTTTATTTTTAAAAACTCACGATATTGTCTCTCGATTAATCATCATCACCCATTCAAGCATAAAAAAACTCCATACAAAACATTAGATTAAAAAATGATGATAATAATAATAATGTTAAAAATATTTATGAGGTATTTTGTAGCTGAGTGGATTTAATAAACTACTATAATTTGTTCCACTTTAACAGAAGAATGTACTAAGGAAATTGCTGGTGTCCAATGTATGTTCACTTTTTTTTTTTTTTTTATACTTTGGATGGATATTTTTTAGTTATTTTTGTTCTTTCCCTTTCCCTTTTTTGGTTCTCTTTCACTCTTCATCCGACAGCGCGTGGGGTGGTCGGTCCGTGGAAAATCGAGTGTGCCGTTGGAAGCTCGAGTGCTCCCAAGTGACCGAACAGGAAGAGAAGGAGTGAATCGATGATGGAAAAAGTTTCGCAGATTCTGGTAATGTATCACTGCCCAACCCACTACGATCTTTTTCTACTTATATCCTACTCTTTTATCCTCTTTCTTTTCTTTTTACATCATTTTTTTGTCTCTCCTTGCTCACCTGATTTTCTCACACCCTTTATATCTTTTCTTTTATATACCACTTTTTATACTTTTCCATCTTGACTCACAAATGGCTGTATATATTCCCTACGTACGTGCTTCTGACTCAGACATATACCTACATATCATACTTATATTTATGTATATATATATATATATATATATATATATATATATATATATATATATATGTATATGTATATGTATGTGTATACTCTACACAGGTATCCTACATTACATAGAAGATGAGAACTCTCGCATCCACACGAGTGAAGGGATGAGAGCCCATGAATATTCGCGACTGGTTACGTTCACGTGGATTCTTACTACCGAAACACCACCGAGTATCCTCCACTTGAATATTCACAAGTCAATGGATACGTTAATTTTGCTACCCACCACTCTTCTTATTGTATAATTTTAATCATATTTTTATTTTTATATTTTGTATCTCATAATTTTTATTTAAATAAATTCATCTCTGTGATTTTCATCGTTCAAACAATTCAATGGAAATATATCGCGTTACAGATGCCATAAGGGCGTATACCTGCAAAATATACCGCTGAAGAGCCATAAGGGCGTATAAAAATTTTTTTTTCGAAAATCGACGTAAATATGTTCTATAAATATAATAGAGACGAAAATAATTTTTTTTCAAAACTTAAATTTTTTTTATACGCCCTTATGGCTCCCGAGGCTGGTACCGGGAGCCCGGGGGCGTATAAAAGTTTTTTTTTTCGGAATCAGACATAATTATGTTCTATAAGTGTAATGGAGACAAAACAAATTTTTTTTCTAAAATCAAATTTTTTTTATATGCCCTTATGGTTCCCGAGATTGGTATCGGAAGCCATAAGGGCGTATAAACAAAATTTAGTTTTTGAAACTAAGGTGATTGTGACCTTAAAGAATAAGAATGATAAAAAACGTTTGAACTTAGGGAAAATTTTTTGGTTTGTTGAAAAAAAATTTTAAGTTTAAAAAAAAAAAATTCTAAGTATAAAAAAGAATAAAATTCTGAAAAAAAATTTTTTTTAGTATTATATTTTTAGAACATAATTACGTCGATTCCTGAAAAGTAAATTTTTTTATATGCCCTTATGGCATCTGTAACGCGATACACATATCATTATTTAGAGAAAGACTATACAAAAAAAAATTTTTTTACCCTTTAGTGTTTAGTGATATTTTCAAAAAATTAGAAAAATTTGTAATTGACATTAAAAAATTATTTTAGAGAAAATGGGGTCGATTTAAAAATTAAAATTTTTTTTCTTCATATTTTTAACGAATGTGATAATACATTTGTAAATTTAAATAAGAAATATAGTCTGTAATATAATGTAGTAAAACCGTTGATAAAAATTAAAAAAAAAAAAAAAAGTCCGAGGCATCTTATACTACATAAAAATAATAATTTACGACTTGAAATTATTGAGAAAAAAAATTTTTTATCTAAATTTATAGGCACCCTATTTTGCCCTACCTTACCCTGAATAATTTACACGCCTAAAAACATTTTAAATAAAATAAAATCTATCTCACATCAATAATAAATATCAATTTGAACTAAAAATTTTTCATATAAACATAATTATATTAGTCCAATAATTTACATAATTATCTCTAAAATAATTTTATCTCTATTCAAATTTACAGTATAAGTTACACTAAAAAAAAAAAAAAAAAAAAAAAAACACTTGAAAAATGTTTTTATAATTTTTTAGAGATAGTAAAATAATGAAAGACTATTGGCGTAGTACAACCTCTTTTCTATATACGTATGTATCTATATATATATGAATATGCAGGAAAACTTTTGAGGAAAATCTCCTCATTCGCCCGGAGCTACCAATGATAAGGTGATTCTCGCAAACTGTCGTAACCTTCCACACTCATATATGCTGAACAACTTTAACAATTACATTTAATATGATTACCTATACATATATATATATATATATATATATATATATATATATATATATATATTTTCGTCTGTGTAAACCATTGATATACCTACTGTAACCTACGATGCTTTAAATTAAATATATTATATACTTGTATATATCTATATATATTTCTGTCTATTTCTCTATTCTCATCACACAAACGCGTTCATCTGACAGAGTATATAGCATACTGGCTGCTGTTCTACTGCAGTCTAATCAAATTTAATAACTTTTGTGCTAGCCGCACTTCATCTCCTCTGTCTCTCTTTGCCTATCCAAGTAACCGTCGTCCTGTGAACTCGTTTCCTACTCGCTTCCTTTTCGCCTTCCTGTTCTTCACATGCTCGGTCTTCTCTCGGGATACCTCTTTATTCCCTAGCACAGTTCTCATGGCCACCCTTACGTGCGTCACGTTATAAACTTGTGCCCGGTATACCATACCGAGTCGAGTACAACACAGTCGTGCCACTGAGTACCACTGATTTATGATGGAGACATGCTTGCACGTTGAAACTGCTTGATCGTTTCGTGACTCCATTTTGGGACTCAAGTCCGCACTGTTCTCTACTCTCGTTAAGTCTATAAACTATACAGTTTGTCTTTTATCTGCCTTCTGTGTTAGTCTACGAGTTTAATGAAAAAGACACTGTACCGTTAAAAAAGTCACTTTTTATTAGTTACATAAAAAAAAAGTACTCATTTCACGTACTATAATGGATATAGATATATATATTTATATATAAATGTTGAGCCATTTATAAAGACACGAATGACGGGCAGATTTTCCCAAGAGATCGTCGACACTTTTGTTCTTGAACGTTTGATATTTTTTTCCTTGTAACAAATGTTGAGATCTTGAGAGATTTAGGAAATAGCTGCTGTAGCAAGTAATACTTTTTTTTTTACACTTTTTATCTTTTATATTTTTATATCACTTTATTTACTTCTTTTAATTTATTATTTTCAAAATTTAAAATTCAATGATACCAAAATACAGCAAATGTAAAAAAAAAATGATAATAAGAACAACAATAATTAATGGCTGACTTTTAACAAAAAATATAAACGGGGTATTATTTCTACTCACTTCCGTTCATCAATTTTTTTTTCACTTTATTATCCTCTATTTCTTATTTCTGTTTTCATCTTACTTTAATTTTTTTTTCCACATCCCATTCTTTTTAACTAGCACTCACGCCCGGCCCGTTTTTTCTTTTCCCACTTCGGCGGAAGGATAAACGAAACCGCGATGGTCGATTGAGATGAAGAAAAAAGTTTTAAAAAAAAGTATAAAAGTATAAAAATAAAACAAGTCATTGCTCTGCAGATCGTGTAGTTTATTTTGCTGTTATAACTCTATTGTCGATATATATTTATTTTAACGCAAGTACACATACTCTGAACACACGAAACAATTTATAATGTTGGGAACTCTCATACATTTTAAAATTATAAAATAATAATGGCAAAATGAGAACTTAATTTATAATTTGAAATATCAACGAGAAAATAAATTTAGTTTTAATGTTCTGTTGTTGAAGATTAACATTTTTTTTTATAAATTTAATTATTTACGTAAATCATTAAAAAAATGTTTTTTTGTGGCAAACAAAAAAAAAGTTACTAGTCCCGTATGAAAATAACATATATGATCAAAATATACGATCAAAATATATGATAAATATCAGAAAATATATGTGGCCAATTTAACTATATTTTCTGATAATATATTTTTTTTTATATTAAAAAATATAATATTCCTCATATACGAGTCTGTATATGTTTAGCATTTATAAAATATATATTTCTATCATATACGAAAAATATACATATATGTTGTATACGGTAAAAAAAATCTGTCTATTGGTTAACCCTGCAGACCAGCCTTAAAACTTCCCGCTGTTTTCGAGCGCAACGAGTTTGAAAACATTGTTGTAAATACATTTTCAAGCTTTTCGAGCTCGAAAATATTTGAATATGCCATTGTTTTCGAAAAAATACGTTTTCTACCGATTTTTTCTTCAACGATATCTCTCGGCTAAATTAACCGATCGAAACGATTGAAGTAGCCGTCGACGCGTTTTATTGTGTTTTAGAGCTAATAAGATTTGGAAATCTATCGATCGAGCCATTTCTCAAAAAGTTTAAGAAAATTAAAAACAAAAACATTTTTTTTTGTATTTCTTCTATATCAGAGTCCATTTGATTGATCGATTTTTAATTTTTAGAAAAGTTGACGGCCAACAAACTTTTCTAATAGCCACCTCAACCATCTCAATCAGTCAATTCATTAGAAAGATATAAAGAGTTTACATCCATCCCCCCCCCCCCCACACACCAGTCAGACATCATTCTGAAAACAGAATAGTTTCCTAGAACCTCAAAACGTCAATATCTGATGAAAACTAGATTTTCGGAAATCGAGGTAAAAACAATAACTTCCCGAATTTTTTAAAATTTACAATTTTCTTAGCGGGAAGTTTAAAATTTTTTATGTTTTGAATATAACAGAAAATATATCGATATATCGTATATGTATACAGTATATGAAAAGGTACATGCAAATGTATATATAGCTGAATATAAAAAACATATAAATTACATATATGGAATATATATATTTACTACTGTAAATAATTTTATATTAAATCGGCCAAAATCTCGATATGATTTTTTATAATATATCATATATTTTTTTTTTGTTGCAAACATATATGATTTTATATATTTTAACCATATATTGTTTTTTCATACGGGTTATTTTATAGATTATAATATAAATCGCATTTTTTTTTAATTTTTTTGTTAGAATTTTAAATAAAAACAAAAAAAAAAATAATTAATTGGGTAAATTTGATAACGATCGTAAATAAAGTCAGTTAAACAGAGAGGGTGATGGATGGAAAAGAGTTAAAAGAGCGGATGGATAAAAAAAAATATATTGAACAAGCGTGTCGTGGTATTATAGTGAAATAGAATCGAGCTAGCACAGGATCTGGGGTTTTGGAAACCCAACCACACACGTATTTTGCAGCAGTTAGGACAGTGGTTAGTGTAGCTGAAACAACCGCACACACTGTGCGGCCATTTCGGTGGATTCTCTCTTGATAGAACGCGACCCTTTCACACTCTAACACTCCCCCTCGAAATTGTTGGTCTCTCACTCTCTCACGGTCGGCGATCTGTTCGACGCCTTCGCGGATTTCCCGATAATGTTGCCCGCGTTAGCTATATATCCTCGGATATACGAGTGCGAAGGGGCGACAGGATATCGAACGACGCCAATAACTACAGATTAGTGTTATCAGAGCGTAACAAACCCAAATGCTAGTTTACCTTGACACTGTTTAAACACGCGATCTAAACTCTCAAGATCAATTCTCAATAATCTATATATTGCTGTCCATTATTTTCACTATCATCATATTTTTATATATATATATATATATATATATATATATTTAATACATAATCGTAAAAAAATTCATTTCTTATTCCACTCAATAATTTTTAATAAAATCTGCCACTAAATTTTATTTTATTACTCAAGAGTTATTTTGGTGAAATTCTTTACTCATAAAAAAAAAATTATTGAATAAAATTCTTTATAAAACTTTTTCCAACAGTATACATAACTTATTTTATTAAGCTATTATTAATAATTATTTATAAAATATTCCAATCACGACTTCTTCCCGAAAGGCTCATAAATAATGGCGTTAAATTTTTTTTTTTAAAGTAAAAATGTGTAAAAAAACTTTTGTTTTATCTACAAACTGGTCGGCCCTTTTCTGCGTAATTTTTATTTACTTTTTATTTTTGAAGAATTTACAAAATTTTGATCAATTGTATTTTAACAATATTGCTATTGAAATACCAAATAACTGTCTGTAATCAAAGAGTGGATTTATGTTCACTGGAATTTGTTTATCATATTTAGTATAATTATTATTTAATTGACCAAACATTGGTATCTATAAACTTAAACTAATGTTTATCAAAAATTCGAAAAATTTCATTCAATTATTACATTTAAATGGTTAAAAAATTTCCATGCAATATAAAACCCAGAAAAATACACAGAAATTTTTTTATTATACATTTTACTCTAACAATAATATTTTTTTAATCAGTCATTCTTCAGTGATTTGAAATGCAAAAAATATAAGTGTCTTTTTTTTTTTTTTTCAATAATCGATTTTTAAAGTTTTTACAATTTGCCTCAATTTAAATTTCTTAAAGGAAGTTTTCGCATAATTTTTTTTCTCGATTTCTAATTTAAAACTCCTACAAAAATAAATCATAAGAAAAATTTATTTAAGCTATAATAAATTACTCGAATAAAAAAAAAATTTTCTCCCATCAATTATTCCCGTAATCGATAATTATAATCAAGGTTCATTTATGTATAAATAGTTTTTTTATAGCATCATCAAAACTTTTAACTTTCTCTCCTCAAGGTCTGATTAATTCACTTTATAGGCTCAATTAATTGTCGAGGTTGTGAGTGGGTGATTAGTCACTGCCTGTAGAACAATCGGTACTTAAATCGAGAATAAAAAAAAGAACACCAGCACTATTGAGAGTAAGGGATGGCAAAGTAAAAGGGTGAGAGAATAAGTGAGTGAATGAAAAAGTCGTAGTACGAAAACATCCCATAGACCGTAAGTTTCTGACGTGTTATCTATATATATTGAGTTGATTAAGCTCAGTCTCAGCTCTAGCCTCAGTCTCGGGTTCGGCCGATGATACGAGTCACTCAACCATCTTCTTCAACACTCTGCTCTGAATAAGTCCTCGACAACAAAATCATAATCACAACTTGATCTTGGTTATAGAATTTATCGACTTGAGCTAAAGCCCTCGAAGATGGGACAAGCACGCGAGCAGTAGCTTTCGAGCTTTTAGAACAATCGATCTTACCATCTTATTATTATCTCTCTTGGAGAATCGCCTCCAGTCCGACAAGACTTTCGCTGGCGTTCAATCTCTTTACAAATCACCTGAGGGCTTCTACCAGCCATTCACGAGTGCCTTTACCTTAATCCCGCCCTCTTTCATTTTTTTTTTTATTATTATTATTATTTCTTTTTTTTTTAGTTCTTTTGAGATTAACCAAAAGCTTTGTCGCGTGTCAGAAATTATTCAACATTCCTTTCTCTTTCCATCTCATTTACTATTTATTTACTATTAATTATAGAAATGAAGTAATGATTTTTGGAAATATGAATGTACAAATACACCCAAGTCAAATTTTAAGGCATACTTTGAACCTAAATGAGCATTGAAAATCTACTTTAGACTTTTAGGACATGATCATTACAAAAGCTTGAAATGGACCTACTCAGACTTATGGAGACATGAATTAGACCTACATAGACATTAATGATAAAACGAACGTGCCTAGACTTGACAGAAATAAGGACTTGCACGGAATATTAGAAAAGGGTAAAATTGTAAACTTCGCGGACTACTGGACAATTGATGCAAGTGATCCAGTCATCTCTCCAGTGGGCGGTTGACACCCGAGGGTGGATTGGATCTCACAGGCAGCCCGAGACTGACAGAGGGTCAATTTGTCTAAGTTGGTTCATTCCAAGCTTTTACAATTATTATGTCCTGAAAAGTCTATTTTAGATTTTCAATACTCATTTAGGTTCAAAGTATCCCTTAGATTTCGACTCGGGCATATTTTAATTAAATATTATTAAAAAAAAATTTTAAATAAATTGAGCAAGCCAAGGATCCTTGAACGATGGGTAATTTTAGATAATTTATTATTCATTGATAGAAAAGCCGGAGACGAGGACAATTTGGCTGGCATTCTCGCGACGACTGCACAGCTGGAAACCTCAGGATCTTGGAACAACTCCAAATTAACTTATTAAATTAGCGCGGATGCGAGAGCTAAACTTGGCAGTCCTTTTCATCTAGAACATTCGACAAGAGTCCTGCCACTACCGAATCAAAGGACAAATGCGTGATATCTTGAAGAAATTCATTAGAGTATTCAAGTGCCAAAGTTAATATTACAAAATTATATTCAAATTGATAATTAATATTTTTTTAATTAAAAAGTTTTTCAGTTTAAATTTATAGAAAAAAAATATTTATATGAGTTTAAAAGCTATTTGAATTTGGGATGATAATTTTTTTGCTGTAAGATGGAAAATGTCCATCTAACGGTCACAATAGTCTCTGGTTTTAATTCATATTATATTATTGGGTTTGATGTCATTTATTTTTACCAATTTTTATTCTCTTCAATGACATTCAATCAAAATTATTTTTTTTTTTTCAAAATTATGCCCTAAAGCGAAAAATAAATTTTTTAATGTCAATTTAAATTCAACTTATTCTTAAATAAAGGTAAAAAAATATTAACGATTTCGCGTATTTATAATTTTAAAATTGAATTTTCAGTCCAACTTTTCCCGTTAAATTTTTTAGAGATAAAATAAATTCCAGATTAAAAATTACTATACTTTTAGTAAATACATAACTGTTGATTGAAAAAGTAAAAATGAAATTGAAATGATAAAAGATATTATAGTTTTTTAAAATCGAAAAGCAATTATAAATTCGATTATTGAATTTATTCAGTTAGAAATATATTTGATAAGATTCTGAGGTGCTTAAACATAGTTATTTGAATCTCTCGATTGTAATATAGGTTTTGAGGTGTATATATATATATATATATATGCAAACAAGGGATATATATATATATATATATATATATATATATATATATATATATATATATATATATGCAAACAAGGGATATATATATATATATATATATATATATATATATGAATATAGTAAATGTACAGATGAATGTCTGAAAATAGTTATATAATCCCTCGTGGAATGGTGGACGTCACGATAGGTTGGTACGCGTACAGACACACATGAATCCGTCCAATTTATCGCCAGCAAATTGAATCTTTGTCGGCAAATCTATGGCACCATCCACTCGGGATAATCGGTTAGTTAATTAATATCGTCAATGCAGGGGATGCGAGGAGTTTGCATTAAATCGAACTAATCCACGTCCGTTCAATTCACTCGTGACCACGACAATCATCCTGGAATTTACTCTACAAAAGCTCCATCAAATCGGCCCACAGTTATTCTTACTAATTACATTTTGATATTTACATAAATTTATTAGCTATTTATTAATTATTCATTGTTTTATTATTTTTTAATTACACGACCTATTTCCCGAATAATTTAAAAATATTCATTAAAAAATTTCCAGTTCTCATAATTATTTTTATTTCTTTGCCAACATTTAGCTCAAGAGTCTTTGACATTTTCGGCGAGATATTTTATTCAACCAAAAACTATTCTTAAGGTAAAAAGAAAAATAAAATAAAATAATTGTACAGGTGTTCATGTGGAAGTAAGATAGACTCTCGAGAGGTCAGAAATTATTGCGGTTCGAGTCAAGACAGTTGGGGTAAAGACAACGCGCAGTCGTTAAACGAGACCGGGTGTGCGAATAAATTTTACTGGGACTGAGTAACGAGCCGGGGCTTTTGGTTACACAGAGAGAAATGCGGTAAAGCGAGTGAACAACCCCGGAAAAGTAACGTGTGTGTCACTACGCAATAAGTCTTGTTGAAAATAAAAACCACCCATTCATTTTATCAATAATTTATATAAATAAATATTTATGTTTATACAAACTAAATTAAATATATAGATAAATTGACTTTATTTTGTCTTCTTACTTTTGTGTACAGAGCTAATGGGATAAAATAGGTCCCGGGGGCAAAATGGCTATCCCAAAGTTTCTGATAAAAACAAAATTGGAAAAACATCAATACGAACCCCTATAAATTTTTCTTATAAACTATACAAGAAGATTCGACATCAATGGGCAAATTGGGTCACCTAAAATTTTTTAGATTCATAATTTTTTTAAAATCCTTTTTGCCTCAGAATAAACATCAGTAATAGAAAAAAAAATATTTACACTACTCGATGTTTTTTTTTTTTTTTTGATTAGCCTATTTTACCCCATTTTCTTTTACTACGTTACTTTTTAATTAAAAAGAACAATATAAACTTTATAACAAAAAAAAAAAAAATGTAAGTAGAGTAATTTTTTTTTTTTATTTCATCAAACAATTACTGATGTTTTCTTATTAGCACGATGACGAAATCCCATTAGTGCATCTTGAACGTCTATTTTACGACATCTTACTCGTAACTTTTTTTTCCACAGGACGAGTAGACTCAAGATAAAAAAGGTAAAAAGGTAGATATGTTGGACGATAGCTTCGTTAGAAGTTACCTTGGTTCGGTTGGTAGGGATTGTTGGTTCTTTAATTCGTTTACCAAGCATTTCTAGCAAGCGAGTGAGCAAGTAAGACGAGAGGACAGTAGATACGAGAGTCGAGAACCGAGAGTAAAGAATAGAGAGTGTAGAGTGTGAGCTCGAAAGTCCGAAACTTTTCCATTTCATTAAGCTGTCTCCCTTTTTTCTTCTTACCCCATCAACTTTATTACTTTGTCCTCTTTTGGCATTGCATCAGTACCCACCTGCTACTATACACTAGGTTTATATACATTCTCTCTCTCTCCAATCTACACCCTGCTCTTCTTTCTCGTTTCATTTCTCTTCCCTTAGCTATCTCATCTGACGCTCTTTACCCTCAGCCAACACACCAGAATAGAAAGAAAGAGTGCTCTCGGTAACTTGACTTGATAGTTATCTTTTTTATTTTATATTTTATTTTTTCCAAGCCACCCACTCCGAACCAGGTGCTCCGCTGCTTTAATGATAAATAACTCGACCCCGTGAATTCACTTCTTTAAATAACTTTTTTTTTTATATCCAACCTACACCATTCGATCACCCTATGATATTTATAACCGCGTCTTGAGACAAGACAATCTCATTTATTTAATCCACAGAATAACTTTCGACTAAAAAAAAAAACGTGTACCTGAAGATTGGAAGGTTATACGCGGAATGAAAATAGAAAACAAAATGAAAAGTAGAAAATCTACTGGATCTAAATTTCTGAAATGATTCGCACAGGTGCTAATATGTCAGCCGAAAATTCCAGGCCACCCCAACTTCTGGAACTACCCCTTGGGTCACACTAAGCAGTGAAATTATATAAATTTTTTTGTGATCCTGAAGTTAACCGACGATTTAAAATTTCCGTATCTTTTTTTTCAACAATTCAATTACAGAAAAAAAATAAAAATAAAAATTGCGCACATAGAAAATCTAAAAACCTATAGGTGCAATTTTTTTAAATATTTTTTTTTTATAATTTACTGTCTAAAAAAAAATTTTTAAATTATTAGACCTCAGTTAACTTCAGGTTCGTATTCATTGAGTGAAAAACGTCAGAATTTTTTGGTCCATAAAAAAACTTTATTCTAACTCACGTATAAATTTATTTTTTATTTTTATAGATATCTAAACCTATTAATAGATTACTATGACTGAAGAAAAAAAATATAGCCGTTTATTCTGATAAAGTTTCACGACATTATTTCAAGCAATTAAATATTTTTTGTGGCCACTCGTGCTCCATAATCGTAACCGTTAGAATCTGTTATACGTTCATCGAGTACCATCGGACTTCTCTCTTTTTTACTTTATTTTTTTCTCTCCAGAGTATCTAACCGGAAGGTTCTTAATTCGGATAAAATTAAACATTACTAGAGAAAGGCTTCGAGTGCCAACTACGTGAGCTTTTGCTATTAACCACCACAGCCGCAACTTTAATCGACGAGTAACTTTTTTTTTTTTTTTTTTACTTTATTTCATACATTTTATTTCTTTCGGGTTTTTATACACATTTTTCTTCTTTTTTAATACACGGTTGTTCTTATCCTCAATTTTCTCAATACTTTTCCACCTTTACTCCGACAAAATGAGTAGCGGAAATCGTAGCACTATTTTCGCAATGAAATTTCCGGTTCGTAACCCTTGAACCAAAGTCTTCGAATACAATAACTTTTTATTCTCTCAATTGAGTGTTCTTATATCGTTTTAAATTTTTTTTTTTTTTTCATTATATCTTTCTTTCCATCTACTACTTTATATTTTATTTTATTTTTTTTTCGGTTTTTATCCCTAAGCTTTTACAGTGTGGCAGGTGAATTGCAAGTTTACGGTAATCGATAAGAATTTTTACCGTCTTGGGATTTACAGTGTTTGATAAAGGATTTTGCGACAAGTTTACAACTATACGTATAAAGAGACACAACAACTATGCTAACACAAAATCTCAACGACGCTTCTTTACAATTCCTATTTCCTTTTTTGTTAATATCCGTTACCGTAAGCTCTTATTATGCTTGTAGCACAAAAACTACTTTTTATTACGTTATATATATTATTTTAAGCATTTCCGTTTTCGTATTATTTATTCATTAGTTATCGTATTTTTAAACCGGTCATTTTACATATCACGAATTTATTTCTATCAAATGGATTTAAAAAATCAATAAATAATTAGGTTACATTGAACAGAGTTTTTTTTATCATTTATCTGTTTTTTTAGGATGTCCATAATGTAACGCTTATAAAATCGCTCAAATATGTGATTTTTTTTTTAATGAATGTTTGATGTCTTGTTACACTGCAAAAATCGGGAATAAATACAGATTTTATTTCAATCCGAATTTACTCTGTCATTTGGAGTTACGGAGTTTTAAAAAAAATCACTCCGCATGCATTGATTTCGGAGTGATCTGGATTGTATTTGAATCCGCATTCACTCCAGTCCGGAGTTTTAATACTTAAATAAATTAATATTTAATAGAAACGGCTGTTAATTAGAAATATAATCACTTTAATAAATAATTTATTCAAATATTAATAATTAAACTTAAAATTTTATGTTTTTAATTTATAAAATGATTTAGTAATTTCTAGTTCAAGTTATATAGCTCATTAAATTATAATTTCATACATATAATGTATAGTAAAAGTATTAAATAATTGAATAGCTATAGTGACATAGTATTTATGGGATAATTTTATATTTCGGTACAATATGAAATGTTATCTCGTGGTATGGTTGATGTAAATCATCTGACAGTTTGTGACTCAGTGGAATTATATTTGTCAAAGTTTTATTATCAATTGCTTATAATTTTTAAAAATCATTTCGCGTGAATACATGGAAAGGGAGCTCATAATTATTTTCGTACTCGATATAAATGTAAATTTATTAAAGACCTAAGCTCACTATGGATTAGTAATTTTTTTTATAATTAATATTTTCCGAAACTCCCCTTCAGAGTGAAATTCATTCCGAGGAGGAGTAAATAAATAATAAATCATCCACTTCGCGTTCACTCCACAAATTTTTTACATTGTATAAATACAGAGAAAAAATTATAGTAACTGTTCCTAGTGCGTTTATGAAATATCATCCCATACCGTTATGGTAATGATTACTTGTAATTATGGGATATAGACCCATACTTTCTGGGAAAGTTTCCGTAAGTATGGGAACAATTCCTATCATTATGGTAACAGTTCCCATATCGCATGTGAAAGAACCATGGTAATGATTACCATACTCATAGGAATAGTTCCCATAAGCAAATAGGAACCAATCCTATAACCACATTGTAACGGTTCCTAAACGTATATGGTAATCGTTACCATAATATTATGGTAACTATTCCCATAATATTATGGTAACTGTTCCTATAATATTATAGTAACCACTACCATCATATTATGGTAACTATTCCCATAATATTATGGTAACCATTACCATAGGTACATAGGAACTATTCCGATACCATATGGGAATTATACCCATAATTATAGGAATGATTACCATAATATATATGGGTGCCGTTCCTATAATCAACATTTCAAAAAAACCGGTTACCATGCAGTATGGGAACCATTCCCATAATATATTGTAACTGTTACCATAATTTTCTCTCCGTGTAGTCAATTAATTATTATAAAATTCAGTATGACCATGAAATTAATTTTTTTAAATAAAAAAAAAAAAAAAACAAATTCACTCAGAGTAATTAAAAAAGGAATAAATTAAAACATTATTACAATCGAGCTTTGAGGAATATTTTTTTATTCATGACAATTGTTTTTTTTTTAATTTTTGTATATTGGTGATTAGCTTCAAAAACAAAACAAAAATAAGCAATTTAAAAAATCTATAAATAATTCCGAGAAATAATAATGATAATAATAAAATCTAAAAGAACTGAGAGTAGATGAAACTTCTGAGGCAACGATAAAAATAGTTGTTTTTTAGTTAACGAGTCTCGTTGGAGTTATATAGAGTGAAATAGAAGAGATAGACGACGAAGAGAAGCAGGAGAATTTATAAAAGTTTCAGGATGTTCGGCAGGTACTGGCATCGTTCAAATTGCAATCAAAAACGATGGAACATGGGGGATAAAAAACGCATGGCGGATGGAAAACATTCTGCGGAAAACGTTACGTTATACTCGTCTACGCCGACGTACTCTCTACTACTGAGAGAGGATTGCAACGAACGTGGTGATGACAGTAACGAACGATTTATTTTCATTTTCAATTTTTTATCATTTTTTTTTATCTCATCTGTCTAACGGATTATCCCGCTGATATTTTATATATATATTGAATATTATTATTTTCACATCACGTTACCCTGTAAATGCTACCGATTTGTATATGAAATTGAAAAATTAAAAATTAACAATTATCGATTTTTTATTTTAGTATAAAAAATGAATTGATTGGTAATAAATATCTTGTATATGCACCTCAGATATCAAGCTTTTAATTTTTAATTTAAATTAAAATAGATTATAGAATTTGTACTCGCGTTAAATTAATACCTCAAGTTATTTAAATGTATGCATATAAGAAGCTGCGAAGTGTCAAAAGTATCTGAGTATTGATATGAAAGGATGGAAATATAAATTTATTATTTATAACCGTATGGTGGCTGAATAAATTAACTATTGAGTGGCTGATGGTTTGGACAATTGTCGTATTTGTAGAAGCACTTTTTAATGTTTTCTTGATGACTCTATTTTAGAAAAATTTGAATTTTATGCAAGCCAATACAGTTATGTTTTAATGTTTGTAATTTGATGTCTGGTTCATTAATATATTTATAATTGGCACGATTATCATAATTATCTTTGAAAACTTGTCACACTTTACATCAATTTACTACGCGGAAAAAATAGAAAAAAAGTCAGAGGTTGACTGCCGTAATTAGTGATGATTAAGTTGATGCTGAGTAACCTTCTACTTAAAAAAAAAAAGTAACCAGATTTTTGAGCCGCTTTTAGTTTGCTTACCGATATAAACTTTTAAGTGCAGTTATTATTGAATTATTAAAACTATATATATAACAAATGATTCTAAAGTTAGCAGACAATTAAAAATTTTCGGATTTTTTTTTTTCAAGAAATCAATGACAGAAAAAAAAATTTTAAAAAATACGCATGTAGAAAATTAAAAAATCTAAAGGTGCAATTTTTTAAAATATTTTTTTTTTATAAATGATCGTTATTAAAAAAATTAAAAAATTATTAGACATCGGCTAACTTCAGAATCATATATGACAAGTATGTAATTGAGATTTCAATTTTGATATTTTTTATCAGTTTTTAAATCAAAATTATTATAATGTTTTAAATAAGTTGTCAACTCAAAAAATCTACAGAAAAAAAATTCTGGACTGAAAATAAATATTCTTGATTCAGGAAAATTATTTTGAAAACCTGAATTGTCTCTCAAAAAGTAGAAATCTCCTCTGACCAAGACAAACTATCTTGGCTCAAGAAAATCTCCACTTGGTTCCCAAAAACTTTTGTCCCCAAAATATTTTCTTGATTCAAGAAAACTTTTTTTCTGAATATGCACTGAATTTACTAATTAAATTTTAATTCTTATTTTAAATTGTTTTGATAAGATAAGAATTTAAAGTTTGCACGTTTAAATTTTCCGAATATACTTTTGAAAAAAAAAAAAAAAAAAAAATGATGAAAAAAATATTATTCTGAATATTTAAAAAATAAATTAATTAGAATATAAAATAGTTAATGAATAAATACCAAAAGACTGAAAAGGATTTAGAAACAAAAATTTAAATGTCAACGAAACTGTAGTAAAATTTGGAATTTAAAATAGTCGTATACTGGTCACTTTGAAAATTCACGTTCATTTATATTCATTTACTCAATATAACGCGAGTATACTCAAAGAAGCGAGGCCGAGTTTCTGTATAGGTCTCGACTGTAGCCGAGGTACGTGAGAATATCAGACAAAATGAAGGCGTGAACAAGTACATAGAGAGACGACAGAGAGTGTTACATCGGTGAATAGAGACCAAGTGGGAAGGAAGCGAGGGAGAAAGTAAGCTAAAGTTAAAGCTAAAGCACCAAAGCAGACTCTCTGTCTAACCTTTGAGAGGAAAACTTTGCAATCCCTGGCGTCCAGATTAATCTAAGGTACCCAACGCGTCGACTACTTGACTCTCGAAGCTCGTGCTCGAGAGCCACCAGCAGACCCATCGCCGTTCCTATGTACGCCCAGCAGAGCCAGGGTGCCAAATTAATATTTGTTGCGCAGTTATTCAAATTAGAGGACACCCACTACCTCACTACCACCTTACCCCGCTAATACCACCGCCAGCATCACTATACAAGTCCTCCAGGCTTTTCTCCTAAATCTACTCGACCTTTACTCTATCTCTTCGATCTACAACACATTGTCTACGACCCACCACTGTCCAAGCTTTCTCATACAAATTTAACCAACTTTCAAAAGCTCTAAATCCCCGTGCTCTTTCGTCATTTACATTTTATTTAACAATTATTATTTATTTAATTAAATTATTAATTTATATGAATAAATCCCCTGTCGCAGAAAGGAAAATTTTTGCAATTAATACTATTGTATTTTATATATATAATTCATATAATTTAAAAAACGATTTTTGTCTTATAGTTTTAAATTGTTGCTCTGCAAAATTAATTTTGACATAAAAGACCTGAAATCCTCTTAAAAGATTTAATGGAAGTTTTAAAAAAATATACAGAACGAGGAAAAGTATCTTGAAGTAGACAGTGGAAATTCAAAAATTTTTTTTTTTTATATTTTCTACGATATAAACCCAAGTTACAAGCTCTGAAATTACACTTGACTTTAATGAGATTATTAATTATAATTACGAATGTAAGAAAGGAATTTCTACTTCATTATATCATTCATGTACGGAGTCAAGTGATATTGTACGATATGAAGTTGACATTAAGTAGATCAAGTACTTTTATTGTAACTATTTATATCTTTTTCAGAATGTTACGAATATTTTTTTTTTTTTTTTCAATTTTTTGCAATCGGAAAGCAGGTAAATTTTTAAAAAATAATTTGAAAAATTTCGAACCTCTGAAAAATCACTAAAAAAATATCATGAAATAAAAATCGAAGAAACGAAATTAGAGTTTATTTGATCAGCTTTAATGTTTTTTTTCTTTTCAGAATTAAACTGAGTTTACTTCATTGAAAAGTTAACAGAAAAAAGTCATGGAAGTAGAATTTTCGGTTTGCTTTTTAAATTTAAAATGGCGACCGTTTCGAAACTAATTTACTGATTGTCTTCATATTGGGATTTTAATCAACGTAATTACCCAAACCACATCATATACTCCATACATATGTATACATAATATAGTACATACATTTTCAAACTTTTGGTATTTTTAAAATCTACGACAAGTGCAATAGTTTGATTTCTATACAGGAAAAAAATATTTATTGGCAAAAAAGTTTTTTTTTTCGCCACAAGAAAATTTTTGCTTTCAATTATAGGGCAAAAAAATTTGTTGAGACAATTAAAAATTTTTTTGAGGCGAGTAAAAATTTTTGAGCCAACAAATTCTTATTTTTCTGTGCATGCGATCTACTTAAAGGGGGCTAGAGGATCAACTATAAGAGCTTTTACTTATAAATTGTTTACTTATTTCAATTATCAGCATCCAAATGAAGTTCAATTAATCAAGTATCTATAAAAAAAAATTTAACGTTTTTTGGTAAAAAAAAATTTATCAAAAATCATTTTTCAGATATCGAGTTTTTGAGACTGGGTATCTATGACATAAATAATCCAAACATGTGTTATTTAAATTCAATAAGTTTATCTCTCAGCATCAACATCCGGTATAAATTTTAATACCCAAATAAATGTTACTAGAATTTTATTTCGATAATTAAAGTATAAAGGTGGCTTTAATTTAATGATTTTAAGAACGAAAAAAAAAAATTAATAAATTTGTCGAGATGAAATTTAGTGGAATAAAAAAGTGAACAATCGTTGGCACTTAAATCAGAACATCTTTCATACAATTATGGTTTTTGTAAAGAGAAAAAGAGATAAAGGGGGAGGAAAAAGGGTGTACGGCTGGGAGATGTATAAAAGAAGAGTAACGATAGTTTACACGAGGATGGTTAGTGCGGCATTGCGGTGCGCTCTCATGCCCGAGGGCTTGAAAAACCACCAGTGGGGATAATAGCTCCAGATAGAATTGTCCTACGAACAAAAAACCAATCCATCCCTCCTGATTGTTAGATAGAGACATCCACAAAGCAAATTCCTCCAGTAATATTACAATCGTTTAAATTTTATTTATCATTCGACCGCTAATTTTTATTTCTATTGCTGCGTTATTTTATTTGCATACATCCCATTTGTTACTGATAAATCACCATAAATATATTTTTGCTGAAACGTTACATCCGTTTTTTTTTTTTTTTTTTCGTAATTTGAATTATTTATTTTCTATCTTAATTTTCATCCGTCGAATAATTTTTTTTTTTTTTAAATGAGTTTTTTGATTTTCATTTTTTCTCTAAAAATAAAAATTCAATTCACCTAATAAAATATTTTTTTATTTTTACCCAATATCGCTTACGACCTATTAAAAAAAAATAAGGTATCAATATCCTACAGTTATATTGTTACGTTTAAATCGAAAAATATCATAAAGTATATTCATCGCGATTGTTTATAGTCCTCTAAAAAACAAAAAAAAAATTGCATTTCTTTTTTTATTATTGTTGAATTATAACAGGAGTTAAAAATAATAATAAAATTAGCTATCGATTTATTAGGTCATTCAGCCAATTATTTTCAATTATTTATATTTATGTATACATATATATACTAGCTGTTATGTCGACAGGTGATTGAAATAAAAATTGAAAAAAAAGAGAGCAAAAATAAAATCAATATAACGGGATAATCAATCTGATGATCAAGTTGACGTTTGAATTATACACAGTATCAAACTGAATTAATTCAATTTTCATTCAAACGCACTCTCCATAACGGTAAAAGAGTAGTAAAAATAATGAAACAATTTTTAAAAAACTAGATAATAAAAAAAAATAGATAACAGGATACGGAAAAAAGTGGTCTACCAATTAAATGAATATGTTTTATATATCTATGAATGTATGCATATAGACAGTAGCAGCTCTGGTTGCGTCATATTACAAGACTCGACCCAGTTCGAGAATAATAACGCTTTTCAACCCAAGACCCGAGACTACCCACTCGTAATTATCCCAAGCAATTTGTCCTTTCTATTGCATTTCCGCAACGCGCTTTACCAAGGAATGCACCACGATGACGAATGCTATAAAATCTCTTCCTCAATCTACGACACAATACCTATCTACTGTCTACCATGAACCATTACATCATTTTCTTGCAATCAAATACTTAAAATTTTTTATATTTATTAAAACAATACATTTTTTTTTTAAATTACGTCCTGAGTGTTTCTGCTATTCATTATTTTTAACAATGTATAATTAACGGTTCTGTTTGAGTGGTAATTGTGATGGTAATTCAAGGACAATTGTTGGAAATTAATTTCAATAATTTATTACTACCATCGAGAAATAAAATCAATCAATCAACTGTAACATCGTATTATTTAAATTAATGGTCACCATTAACGTTAAAATTTATTATTGCTACTACGCAGAGCAGGAACATAAATAATGCTGAGTATTTATTTTGTTGACTGAAGAATTTAATTTGGATAATTTTTTAAATTAATGAGATATTTTATAAAAAAAAAAAATCCCTTATTAAAAGACAATTGATATTTATTTATACAATTCTACACTGTAAAAAATTTTGACTCTGCGGTGTAGAGGAAATGATTTGGTGTTAAAATTTTCAGCACTGCCGGTGTGAAAATTACACGACGCACGGTGTTAAATTTCGGATCATGTGAATTAGAACGTTCATACCACTAATGGTGTAAGTGTATAATTCGTTTATTCAAGACTCTCGATTACGTCGATACTAGGTATTTAATTTTTATTTTTAAAAAATCAATATTAATAATAATAATAATGATATACTACTGCTGAAACCTCTATATTATATGATAAATATTAATTACAGATTATATTATCGGAGAATATTTGAGCTGTTAATACCGAACGGTGTGACAAAAATACCCATACCGCGTTAAAAGTACACAGCTTGATATTTCACACCAAGAAAATTTTACACCCAGCAGACTGTGTTAAGTCCTCTGGTACCATTTTCACACCGGAAATTTTTTACAGGGTAAATGAACAAAGAAACGATATTTTTCAATTAAAATATGATCTTTCTGTACTTAAAGTCAATTTCATAGTATGTAGTCGAAATTAACACACTGTGGAACGTGTTTTAAGTGATTACCCGTGTAGAAAATATTGTTGAAAAAAGGTTCAAAAAGTGTTGACTATTCAAAACTAATTCAAAACGTAACACACCGACGAACTTTTTTTAAACTTTTGAAAATTTAAGAAAAAAATAAATAAATATCCTGATTTTATTTAAACATGCTAAAACTGAAAATATTCAGAAATAATTCAAAATCAGTTTTTTTCAATGCGTATTTCGCACTGAAAAAATTATGAAACCTAACACTTTGGGTAGAGCATCGAAAAAAGTTTACAAATGAGTCAAAAACGATAATTTGTAGTATTGTCCATTGTTTTTTTTTTAAATTTAGTCAACACTTTTTGAACCTTTTTTCAATAATTTCTTTTTCTCCCCTCCGGGCGAAAAGCGTCAACTTTTTTCCCGCTGTGCGAAACGAAGTTGACGCTTTCCACCTCCGTCGAGGAGAAAAATAGTATTGACACCTTGGGCAGTAAACAAGAAAGCCTCAGATCACATGTTTGTTGACCTCGGCTTCGCCTCGGCCAACAATTATATGAGATCTGAGACATTTCTTACTTTCCTGCCCGAGGGGTAAAATATACTATTTTACACGAGTACAAAAAAACTAGTTTTGCTTATAGCCTTAAACATGGAACACATTTAATGTATATTAAAATAATTCACTTATAACCCACTTAGTTCTAGAGTGAAAATCTTTTATCAAAAATATTCTTATTATAATTATTTTTTTCACTTAGTGTTATATATACGACAAAAAAAATACTTTTAGCAAAAGAAAAATCGGAAAAATTAAAACAATATCTCCAGCAAAAAATTAATTTGACGCTAAGTAGTAGAGGTCGTTGCTCTTAATTGATATTAATAGTTTGAATAAACAAAAAAAATTATGGAGTTGAATAGAGTTATAAAATAAAATTAAACAATAAAAAAAAAAAAAAAGAATGATAAAAGTGCGTGAGAGAAAATATTTGAAGCGTTAGGGTTGAGTCATAAATTATGTCGTCATAAATCAAAAAACCGGTTGATAGATTTTTCAAAACGCACAATTAAGACTTTGTAACGAAAAAAATAAAAAAAAAAATGAAAATTGAAAAGCGAGGAAAATAATAAAAGAATACCTGAGGCAGTAGGAAAAAAATTCGATGCATTAAACTGTGGAACATCTAAACTGAAATAAAGTTTTGGAAACCTGCAGAAAGCAGCGTTCTACAGATAATCAAACTAATGTTCTAGAGCTCATACAAAGTAAAATCTCGTTATATAATAACAAAACCCTCACATTTATTAATCCAAATTCTAGCCTGACCTTAATCCCATTATTACATACCACAGTGAGTTATTAACATTAATTATATATTTTAATAGTTCGAGTTAATTATTAACATCATTGTTGGGGTGCATAATTGAAATTAAAAATCCAAATTATTAATAAAAATTAATTATGCAATTTAAGGACTCGCGTTAATAGTTAAAAATGATCATTAGCATGAAATATTATAATTAAGAGTAGAAATTAATCGTTAAAATCAATAAATTAATTAAAATTAAAATTTTTAAAAACTTTTTCACAAATGGAATTAGTTATTAAAGCTCTTAGCCAGAGTTAAAAATTTTAATTAATTATAAAAAGTATAATTAAAATAAATATTTACTTTTGAAATTTAAAACCGATAAATTATTTTTTATAAAATTTTTAATTTTAATTAGTAAAAAAAAATTTATTATTATTTTTTTTTAACCCCTAAAATTTATATCATTTTTATTATTATAATATTTATCTATTGACAATAAATAAATAAATAAATTCCGACGGAATATTTTAATCCGTTGAAATGGTTGCTACAGCTTGCGGTAATAGCTACATCTGCATGTGACATATGTCACACCCCTTAAAATCGGAAAATCGTCTGAGATATATGAAGTGAACGAACGGCGAGAGTTATGACAACTTTTCAATACTCCTTCCAGTTTCCAACCCTCTTTCTTCTCTTTTACCCTAAAAAAAGCTGCAAAAAATTCGTGCTTGCAGATATATCCGTATAACGTAATATCCATACTTGGGCTTTGTACCCGCGGGTATTTATCCATCGAAGAAGAAAAAGGATATATAATAATAATAATAATAATAAAAGGATGCATAGAACAAAACGCAAGAGCATTGACGCGTACAACGCTGCGTGGATTTTATAATACCTCGAGCCTGGAGGGTAGAAGGGAAAAGCGACCGTCGAATAGTTTACGAAACGCTGGAAATACTTAACTTCTGACTACGGGTAGAGTTATAAGGCGATGATATTGCCTTCTATATACCTCTCTTCAAGATTTTACTTCCTACAAATTCAAGGGTTCTTAGTCGTGTTTGTATGCTTTCTCGAGTGTACACACTTACACATACTCAAATGTATTATTTCCAACCATCCAACATCACTTGGTGATTCATTTACATCGTAGTCACATATACACATTATTGTTCTTCAAATAAAAAATAAAAATAATCAGGCAATTCAAGTGAACATACGACTACAGGCGAGATGCATGTGCGCGCATTAAATCTCTATACTCGATTGTTTTAAAATATTTCCAAAGGATTCTCCTAATTACTTCATAATTACCTATATCACTGCACACATAAGTTTGACATAATTCACATACTGTACTTATGAAAGTACTAATTTATCAGTCTGTCATATTAAATGAAAAAAAAAAAAAAAAAAAAAAAAAAAATCACGTACTAGGGATTACAGTATAATTTTTATTTATTTTAGTTAATTTATTTTTTATTTATTTTGTTGGTAGGGTGTAATATTCTGAAAACGTTTATCTTTATGTGAAAATGAACGTTGAGGTCAAAAGAAAAAGGTCGACAGGGCAAACGATATTTCATTATTTTGTAGGAAAGCCGATCGTGGGCAGTAAACGAGAGTACAGGGAATGAGGGTGGACCGAGTAACGTTTGGCGTTAACGCAATATAACCTAGGGTATAGAATATAGTTGTATAGCATAGTAGGTATATAGAAGAGTATGTATGAGAAGTAAAGAGAAGAGAAGCTACTGAGTTCACGCGCGTGCAACCAGACGGCACGCTATAAATCAATCCCTTCTGCTCGTACTTCATACTCTGGGATACACGAATAAAATGCAATTACGTTGAATATACTGTGTGATATATTTATATATAAGGAAAAAGATGGTGGTAGCTAGATACAGATAATGCTAAACAAAAAGACAATTATTCGTGTTTCACGGTAATCCACTAACTCATCGTCTTATTTAATTAAATATTTGACTTTACTTAATTAATTGTCAAAGCTGATGAAAAAAAAATTAAACTTTATATTTTATTATAGAATTTATTTAATGAGGTGCATTTTTATTAAATTGTTTAAATATTTAAAGTTACCCGAACTTTTGGTTTGTTTAAAGTGACAATATTTGGAAACTCGATTGGTCAAAATTTCAAACTTTTTATGTTTAAATACTCAAGCTCTTTTATTTTTCTTTTTATTCTTTATACACTTATAATGAGTTGTTGGACAAAAAGTTTTGCACTCGTTAACGACCTCGGGGATTGATCGGCGGTCAAAAAAAATATTAAAAACTCTGAAGAATTTGAAAAGAATGAGAGCTATAAACATGTTTGGTATATAATTTTAACTGAGAAATGAAGAAATAACTTTTTATAAGAAACGTAGGATCAAAAATTTTAATGTCAGCATTTTCGAGGCATGACTCCTAGAAAATAAATAAAAATGAAACAAAGAACGGCAAAAAATTCTCAAATACTTTATTTGCGGACGATTTATATCAGAAATGAAAAAAGAGAAAAATCAAACGATAGAATGGCGGTAAATCCAAATTTATTCAGAACCATAAAGTAAATTCGACTTTTCGTCTTATCGATGGTTAAAAAAACAGCTGTCGTTATGAAAAAGCACAAATTAAATTTAAATTTTTCGAATAATGTAGAATTTAAATAAGCTGTCGATTTTCAAATTTTAATATGAGTAATGATCCGTATTTTGTTTTATATTCTCATTTGTAAAATACATTTGGCATGAAGTGCAAAAGTGAAAAAAAAATTCTTACTATCAAAATTGGGCAGCCGAAATACTTTAAGTCACTTCATTATAAACGGAATTATAAAAATTCTTTGTTCATTTATTAATAAAAATTATATTTACTTTATAATTTATTTAAATAATATATGTGTATATATATGAATACTATAGGTCAACCAATATCCGTAGCAAAATGGGTAAGATATAAGTTTACCACATCTAGGGCCTGAGTTCGAGCCCACCTACTGACCAGCGGTCACTGATATTTGCGGTTTCCTGCAGTTGCTACTCTACAGTACATATGAGCGATAATTCAAATGTATAATGAACACTTGATTATCAACAGTATAGTTTGAAAAAAAATTAATAATTACATAATTTACTCGAATTTAAATTAAGTAATCAGATATATTATTGTAAATTGTTAAATTAATAATTACAATTAGTAATTACTAATTAAAAATTCAAAAAATTATCCAAACGTTTTAATTAATTAAAAAATATGACTGCTGTTGTTATTAAGAGATTTTAATCTCATTAAAAATATAAGTACGTCAGAATAATATAATATGTAATATCACGTTACTTTTATTTTAAATGAAAAAAATATAATCCTAAAATAGTTACCCTATACTGATGTCTGAACATTAAAAATTAAATAAATCTACACAGAAAAAAAATGATTTCTTGCCACAAGAAATTTTTTCTCCCTTCAAGAAAATTTTCGTTTTAAATTCAAAACAAAAAAAATTTTCTTAGGTCGAGAAAATTTTTTTTCTGTGTAAATAACACGATGTTAAAATTTGAGAGTGAATTCGAAGTGATTACGGATTTTATTTAAATCTGGATTCACTTGAAGTTCCGGAATTCGGGAGTTTCAGAAAAAATCACTTGCATATTGAATAAATAGAGAGTTTGTTTTTTCAGCTGAGTGATTTCGGAGTGATCTGAACTTTATTTCAATTTGCATTTACTCCGATTCCGAATTTTAATATTAAAATAAACATCCCTTCGCAAAGAATTTCCCTCCAAAAAGGATTAAATAAAAAAAAAAGTCCGCTCCGTATTCACTCCGGATTTAATCCACATTCACTCCGCAAATTTTTCACAGTGTATATGAAAGTAAGTTTGTAAAATTTGTTGTTGTTGGTGTTGCCTTTTTTTAATTATTTATTATTTGAAATAATTTAAAATAAATGAGAATGAGTAAGTGATAAAAGTTATGAAAAATGTGATAAAATTTGCGTGCCTTTTCTACTTTAATAAAACATAATATTTATTGTAATCAAGATACATATATCTTTTTTCGCGGTAAAACTTTCTCATTATTATGTGAAATGAGGTTTAGGTAAGTTGTGTTGTATCGGGTAGAGTGAGTGTGCCAGGAGAAAAGGTTGTTGTGTGTTGCAAGAAGAGATGGAAAAGGGAAAGGAAAAGGAAAATAAGGAGCAGGAGCAGGAGCAAGAGTAAGAGTAGAAGGAGTAGGAAGAGGAAAAGGAGAAGAAAGAAGAGGAAGGATGGCTAGAAGAGAATGGAGAGAAGAAAAGAGCTCGAGTTTGTGGAGTAACGGGCACTAATGTACATTTAATGTCTTAACTTTGAATACAGCCCAACCTGCCTGAGAGATAAGATCTTAAATATGTTTTTGCATTTACGCCAGCGAATGCACCCTCTACTCTGACGGATAAAAAATATATGATGAGCGAAAAAAAAAAAAAATGCGAGCGAGAGAGAGAGGAAAAGGAAGACTTTGTGTGTAGCACAATATCATGAGAGAACTTTGTGAACTTGAATCATATCAGTCATGTTTTTTTTAATTTAAACGTTAAACTTCTAAAAGATTTTTAAAATAATTTTTTGCTGTAAGCTCATAAGTAACTTCTTGTTGTAATAATAAATTAACATATTATCAGAGATTATGCACCCACACTAAGCTGATTATCTTTTTAATAATTTACTAATCTTTGAATATTTAACAAAATAAAAAAAAAAAAGAAACTTTTAGATTAACAATTTTACCAAAAGTGTAAACTTAATAAATTTAATATATTTTAGCTACACTATAAAAAAAGCAGTGTTAAAAATGGACTCAACGCGGTGTTATAATGGAATAACGCTGGTGTAGGTGGTGTAATTTGGTAATGCTAAAATACCGGTGTTAAATTTTTGTAAAGGTGGAGCAATACCGTTGTAAAAGCGGGTCAAACTACGTCCGTTCAAAGTATTAATTTTGGAAAGCTTATAAATCACAACAAATGTCACTTTTTTATGAAAACTAACAAAAAATATCATTTATTATAAAGTATGAAGTACGAAAATAAAATATTAAATTCATTGAACTATTAGATACGGTATTAGAGATTAGTCAATTTTTGGTCAATAACCAATTGTACACTGAGAGAAAATTATGGTAACAACTACAATATATTATGGGAATGGTTCCCATAACGCATGGTAATCGGTTTTTTTGAAATGTCGATTATAGGAACGATATCTTTATATATTATATGAGAACTGTTACCATGATGATGAGAATTGTTTCCATACTTATGGGAACTTTTCCCGGAAAGTATGGGCCTATATCCCATAATCCCAAGTAATCATTACCATAACGGTATGGGATATTTCATAAATGTACTAGTTAACGATTACCATAAATTTCTCTCCATGTATATTATATTATTCTTAAATTTATAAACATCTAATAATTTTTATGATCTTTCTTAAAAAAAAATTGCACGTATAGAAATTAGAAAAAAAAATATATTCCACATGAAAAAATATGAAAATTTAATGAATATTATCAGGAGGGAATTTCAACTTTGCTATGTACTCATTTATGTTACCCATAGTTTATTTAAAATTTACACAATTTTACGTTCACCATTTTAATTATAAATAATTTAATTAATTAATTAATAAAAACACTGTTTGACTGTAGTAGTCGAGTAATTAAAAATATTCACAGAATTAAATATTTTCAATACCGAAAAATATTTTAATACTGGGAAATATTTTTAATACCAGTAAAGAATATTTACAGCGGTGGCGTTATTTTAGCACCACTATTGGTGTTGAAATTTAACACCAAAAATTTTAACACCTATGCCGCCTAAACTTACCCCGGTAATATAAAATATTTGCATTATAAAATTATTAAAGATGAAATATAACCTAATAATTGTCAATTTGATTTTATTTTGTAAAGTAGTAAAATAAAAAATTAATTAATAAATCTAATTAAATTTCAATGGAAATATAAATTGATTAAAACGTTGTATAAAATGATGTATGTTATTGTTATCAAATTAAATTTGATTGCCCTTTTATTCAAGTTTTGTAAATGGAAAATAAAATATTGCAATGAATAATTCTATATAAGAATTAAAAACAAAATTTCAGTATTCAACTGTTTGATTAATTTGAAGTATTAAAAAATAAAATAAATAAATATTTAAAACAGTAATCGATTGATTTTCATTGTTATTAAAATAAATATTAAATATTAAAAGAGTAATTATTTGTGAAATATCCTAACCGATAAAATAATGACCATTGAATTTTTAATAAATCCGTGGCCCAATTAATATATTCTATAACTTTAACTATTGTTTAAAATTATACAAGCGTAAATCCGGCTTTAATTTAAATTCATTTGCTATGTTGAAAAAAAAGTAATTTAAAAAAAATATAAAAGTGGAATAACTCAATTTTTAACTAACTTGCTTCTGTATATATATATTTATCACATACGACGGAACGACAGGCGTTGATTGGTTAGTTCATAGCTGACGTCGACAAATTCAATATTGCGCACCAACGATTAATATGTATTTAAATTAAAGCTTCAAAAGCTCTGAGTATGTGAAATTGTACACCTGCCATCCACGACGTTCGCTCTCACGCTTATAACTTATATATAAATATTATTTACACGAGATACTAAATATCGATATCAAACATCACGAAAAAAAATAAAATAGAAATTTTATTTAAAAAAAAAAAAAATGTTTTTTTTTTTTTTTTTTTTTTTTTTTTTTTTTTTTTTCATGTGGATGATAGTATCGTCTAATGGATTGAGAAATGTTATACTCATATGACTTTTCTCGAGTCGCAAAACCGTTTGAAGAAGTTCTTTAGCCCGTAATAGCAGTACCAAGCAACCCACTCGTACGGGTGAGAAGCTTTTGCTGCAGTTGACACCTGTGATAGCATGTCACTGAGAACTGCCGCTACTGCTGCTACCGCTCTGTGATTTTCATACTATAATCTTTAGATGGAGGTAAGATTTTGCTTTCCTCCCCACTCAGACGACACTATATCCTACTCAACTTGACATTTTATCATATGCATTCCGATGTGAAAGATAAATATTTTATATATGTATTATTCTTCTTGAATATCTTTCAATGTTAATACATTAGTTTTTTATTTTACCCGATGAAAATATATATTGCAAATTTCTTTTATTGATCGAAACTATATTCACTAATAATAATAATTTACTTGTCGAATAAAAGATTGAATTCAAAAATTCAGTTATGAAAATTATAAAAAATTCAATATGTAAAATTTTAATGACTAGCGACTGCTCCCAAGTCAGTAAAATATTTTTTCCAATAAATACTTTATTTTTGCAGCTATGATGGAAGTAATAGCATAAATATTTCCATTTTTTATTAAATTATGTATTTAGCGGTTCGAACCCGGGGTTTGGTCTTTTTTTATTATTTTAAAAAATTGAATTTAAAAAAACTTACCTTGACACATCATTGTGATAACATGAAGTATACTGATGCTGAGGTATCGATTTCTTCTCGGTCGATCTGCCATTTTTGCTGTTGTCCGAGTCGTTCTGGTGACCCTAGGATTCCTAAAAAAAACAAAAACGAAAAAATTGATTAATTTATACCGAATTTAATTATTTAAATAACTAACGTATCATTATCAATATATTTTCGCATCATTATTTAATATTATTACACCTAGTAATCAATTTTTCATTAATGCTCTTATAGAAAACTGAAATTTTCAACTCCGACAATAGTTATTATTAAGGTACAATCGTTAATTAAAATGTGTAGTCAAAAAAAAATTTCCATAAAGAAAAAAATACTCGAATTAAAAAAAGGTCAGATATGAGATAAAATTAATTATTTAAAAAAAAAATTTACTAATGAAAAATTAATAAAATTTCACCAACCCGAATCTCTTATAAATTTTAATGTAGATTATAGATCTATAATTTCATAACAGACTCATCAGAGCTTTAATAGTTGATATTTCAATAAACTATACAAAATTTTTATTTCATTATTTATGATCGATTTCTTTTATTTAAAAAAATTACCAGACTAAAAACTTTCGAGTGCACCCACTTGGGAACAGTCAGGTTACCCAATGAGGACTCTACATTGGGATATAATGCAGAAACGTACTTGGGCCCCGAACGGGCAATTCTTATACACCCTCAGTTTAATAAGACCTACATAATCTGGAATGAATGATCCCTATTAAAAAAAAAAAAAATATACTGCGAAAAAAGAATAAGAAAATTTCAGTTAGATCCGAAATGTGATCGAATGTATTGACAGCATACTTAGAGACAGTATGCGTGATTTTGATTGATGAAAAAACCCCGGTGACTGCTGGGCTTGAACCTGCGTTCTTTCGAATCAAATTCTTTGATGCTATACCCTGCGCTGACCAACATTTGTTATCGCGTAATTGTAAATAGTATATTTATCATGTTATGACACCAAAACATAACTTTTGAAGAAGATGTAACTTATATTTTATCAATAAATGAAATCTGCCCTCCAGAGCCATTTATTTTTATAAAATTAATGATTTAAAAATATTGTTCAACATTAATGTTTTTGTAAACTGCCTTTTGACTGAAGCTTCAAGCATGAAACTCAAATAAATAGAATTGAATTTTATTGAATAAAATAACATCATAAGACTCTTAACCAATCAGGATCGGAATGAAAGTCAAAGGGCTACTTGATAAATTCGAGATTCCATTAAATCCGAGATTTATCCGTAACAATGTATATCTATGAATTATATATAGTAACAATGATAAATTAATCTCGGGTTTAACTAAATCTCAGATTAAAAAATTGGCGATGTAACAATGCAACCAAGCCAGCAGTTAACTTTAAGCGTAACTTTATATAAATGGATAAAATTTAAATACAGTAAAAAAAAAAAATATTTTTTAATTAATAAACAAAGCGAAAGTCAGTTTATGTGTAGTAAAATACAATGAATATTATTAATTATGGATTACAATTATTTACGAAGGAATGGATAGTAAATAATAATTTTGAAATCTAATTATCTTGGTTTATGTAACTACTATAGTACGGTAGAATAGGATAATACCTGTTAGAGCAATATTAATCAGATTTACTGAACTGTAACTGGTAAATGTATTCATATTACTTGGTGAATAAATATTTATATATACTCGTATACATATATCTAAAGATAAATAGCTAAATATACATACGCGAAAGTGTTGGCATATTTAATTAAAAAAAAAAAAAATTTTTTGGTATATTTTGTATTAAGCATCAACATATATATACAAATATCAAATAATTATTTTAGTTTTAATTTTTGAGACATCACTGTAAAAAAAATACGGTGCGAATTCACTCGATCTCTATGTTAAGGCTATCAGTGTAAAGTTTAATCGCGAAAACGGATTTAAAATTTTTACCAGTTAAGCAGTGTTAAAAAAAAATATTTTTATTTTTCAAGGATCAAGTCAAATGTTATTTCAATACAAAAAAATTTTATTTTATTGTTTGAAAAATTCATGATATGACAAATTTATCAATTTATGAAGAAATCAAAGAATATTTTCCACAATTACATTTTAATATTATTGTATTTTTAAATATGGGAAACAAATTTTTATGATTAATCTTGTTATTATTCTGTTTTGTAAGTTTTGAACAGTTATACTTACACCCTCATACTTCGATCGAAATTAATTTACTACACATATACACCGTTTTAACACCGATTGGACAACACCGCTAAGTATCCCTACTACGTCGGTGTAGGTTCTCTTTAACACTGTATTTTTTACAATCTAGTATCACACTGTACAAAAATCAGGAGTGAATTTTACAGTCGAGTCGCGTTATAAGTCCCCTTGGTGTGTCTCTCATATTAACGCAAGTTTGGTTAAAAGAAAAAGATACAAGCCGGACTTATAACGCGACTTGACTGTACTTCAAAAAGAATTAAATAAATACGCAGTCAGTCACTCCACATTCACTCCAGATTTAATTCGCGTCCATTCCGCAAATTTTTTACAGTGCATTGAATTTTTAATGATAACAAAAAACACAATCTTATATATATCAACTTTGACAATGTTTGTATGATAAATATTATTACTTCTAACCATTTTTTACCACGATTGCAAATTTAAACAAGGCACTGAATTTTAAAAATTGATCACTTTCATTTCAAAGTATAATATCGTGCTCGAGCACTTTTGTCAATTCTACTGTTTTTTTTTATCTGTATACATGCATTTATAAAATTTTCCATACCGATTTATGCAAGAGATTTTTTTTTACCCTCATGTATTTTTAACTTTTTTTATAAATAATACGATAACACCAAAAATGAATAGAATATTTTTTTCTAAATTAAACTACTAAAATAACTTATGAATAAAGATAAAAAAAAAATAGTAAAATTAAATAATAAATCATAACCAAGCGTAGTAGATTTATGTCAATTTAAATTTATATTTATCGTCATTACGATATAAATTTATCTCAAGATAATTTATAAACCGCATTCCGGGGTCGAAAATATATTCAATTTGTGTTTTAATGCTAAAAAGACCATCAGTTAAAATAAAAATAGTAAATTTTATTTTTTTTGCTATAAATTGAATCAGATAAAAAATTCAAAAAATTATTACAGTAGGACCTTATTATAAAACTACGCGTTATAAGACTCTTCCCCTCAATTTGTTAAAACTCGCTTGGAACACTTCCCCTTGTACCTGAATTGTAAGAATTTTTTCCCCTACAGTTCCGAGCTAGTCTTATAACAAGGTCCTACTGTAGTTATATTCATAAAACATATTTTTTAATTTACTTCATCAATTCTTTATAAAATTGAATGATGACATCTAAAAAAGTCAATGTATTCATCAATATCGATAAAAATTATATTTTTGAATTAAAGAAGTACAAAATTATAATTATTTTTTTCAAAAATGCATCACATCCGAATTTTTTTAATACAAAAAAAATGGAATTGAAATGTGAGAACGTTGGCCCGGAAATTGCCGCTATCCATAATATTCATGGACAATGATTAAATCGGCTTAATAATAAATTGTTGAACTTTATTTAAAAAAAAAATAAACAGAATAATAAATAAATAAAGTAATAATAATAGGGTCAAAAAATGATAAATCACAATTAAGCTCTGCAAATTCATCAATCAGTTTAAACCCGTATTAATTATCATTCATATTAAATTATCTCCACCAATAGTTTTCATATGTCACCGTTTCACTGTCATACTAAAATAACAATCGATTATAATCACCAGCGTTTTTATAAATTTTAATATCAAAATTTTTAATTTAAATAATTATTTTCATAACACGGCTATTCGGATGAGCGCCAAATCCTATCAACGTGTTCATAAATATATAATACCCATACCCATACCCTTATACATTCATATATATATATATATATATATATATATATATATATACACAGATATAAAATCCGCAGTTTGGTCTGCGTATCGCGACTCGCGGCCGGACGGAAACCAATTAATAAGCAGCGACCGGTGAAAACTTTCAGATCATCCTATTCACCATCTACCCAATCTCCAGTCCGGCACCTAGTGGAACATTTCATTGCAGCGTTAGCCGCTAAACTTTTTAAATGAAATGAGTATAGTTGGTTTCAGTGGATCCGCGTAACTATCAACTCGTTTCACGACTCGTTACGTGCTTAATAACAATTATGTCGTGAGCATCTACATTCCGGTACAACTACTACACTTTCAGACTCCCCATCGTTATACTCTGCCCTGCCGTACAATACGTTTACTTGTACTACTTTACTTGTAATCGTACACCATCAACAGAATAGTATGTCCACAGTAGTTACCGAGTCCGTAGCCCACACAGCGAATTAACGCCAGCGAATTTAATGTTTAAATATATATGTATATTTGTATATATACATCAACATCAATCGACACACAAACATTTACATGCATAGACATACATCCCTTTTGTTTCCCCTCTACCGATAGCCAATCTCGCGAGTGTCGTTCACGTTTGCGTACCAACCACTTTGTTTTTCCGAGTACGCTCGTTAATAGCCTCGGATTGTTTAATCCAATTGGACAAATTGCTCGCCACGCGGCGGCAAACGTTTTACCAAAATAGTCACGGTGGTGATAGAGGTGGTAGTGGTGATGCCAGGGGATACGACAACTCACTACTATATGCTACTTTGATATATATGTATATGGGACACAAAAGAGTACCCGACACATTGCCCTGAAAACTCTCGTGTCCAGTACTCTGCTCTACTCGCGTGACGGTTTTTCTATAGTTCGAAAACAAAAATAAAAAATATTCGAGCATCAGTGCGAGCAAAGAGTTAAAGAGAAAGAGTTTAAAAAAGTATAAAAAAATAGAGATAACTGAACAAAACTGGTGAACGAAATGACTTTTAACGTATAGTGTCGGGTACAGATTTACGAGGCGATTTACAAATTGGCGGTTATTGTACCACTCGGAAATCAAACTGTCCTCTAAATCAAAACGTCCGGCGGCGTTCATTAAACGTCAGCTATCGTAGTAACCTCTACTAATACAACTGATGTTGCTATCGGCTTCTATCTATATACCTATATATTTAACGATGTCGTATGTCATTTGTATACAGCAACAATAATAATAAAAGTAACAACAACAATAACAACAACAACAACAACAACAACAACAGCTACAACGGTCAGTCTAAACATGGTTTAGTTGATGCATACAGACGACACTCGTGGCAACTCGACGCCATCGTAATTCCATCATCAGCTTTCACTCGTCTATCCTTCTGCTAACTATTATATCTACGAGACTCAATTAGTTTAGAATACACTATTACACTAATAATTGTTTATTGTTTGTGCTATTGATCTTGATCTTTATTACATATTGCTGCCAATTATTTCGTCATTTTATTAGTTACTCTCTATTTCATTTAATTATTTTATGCCAACAAATTTATTTATGCATTTTATTTTTTTAACCCACCCAATTATGATTTAGTTTAATAAATAATTTACGCAGTGTGAAAAATCGGGAGTGATTGTGGATTTTAATTAGATCTGAATTCACTTGGACACTCGGAGTTACGAAGTTTAAAAAAAATCACTCTGCAGTGTTAAAAATTTCGGTGTAAAAATGGACCCGGAGAACTTTACACAGCCGTGTAGTGTGAAATAATGATGTAAAATTCTCTCAAAAAATAGGGGCAAAATGGGTCCCTGAACTTTTAGGGGCCCATTTCACCCCCAAATCATTCGAAGCACTCAAAATTTTAGGGCCCCCCCTTTTTCCCCTACTTTTAATATTTTTATAATTATTTCTCCTACACGCATAGTTATCATAAATTACACCTTACATGCTTGGCGATGTAACAATTTTTAATTAACACCGTCTAATTTAATACGATATTTGGTGTAATTTTTACATCGTCATTTACACTAGACCGGGTCCAAGAAATTTTTCACAGTGTGTATACGGAGTAAAAAGAGAATTTTTTCTGATAAGTAATTTCGGAGGGATTCGGATTTCATTTAAATCCGAATCCACTCTGAATCAGTGTCTTAATATAAAAATAATCTCTCTTAGAAGTTATTTTCACTACGAACTGGAGTTTTAATATTAAAATAAACTCCCTTTCGGAGTGAATTTTACTTCGAAGGGAACTAAATAAATAAACAGTCATCCGCTTCGCATTAACTCCGACTTTGATCCGCGTTCACTCCATAAATTTTTTATTGTGCAGTTACATTATGAAAAGTTAAATGAAAAACGCGCATAAATTGAAAAATAAATAATTAGTTTATTTAAATAAGATAAAAAAATAATGATTATATTGTGATAAAAAAATGTGATTCTTCCATTTTGTCCTATTTTACTATAAAATATTATTAAAATGAATATGAATAGATATTGATGATAAAATGGGATCAAATAAATGATGGTTTCGGAGATGTGACACTTGAAATCGACACATATTTTAATATATATAGATTTTAGTGTTGAATATTAATAAACTATAATTTATTTAAAAAATCAATGAGTCTAATTGAAATTGAAATTTAGCTCGATAATTGAGTAAGAATTTTTTTTTAATTGCTATTTTTTTTGTGGTTTAAAAAAATGAAAAGAATGTCGGGCAAAATTGTAACACTTTAATAAACTGAATTTTTTCTCCTTTTCTTTCCTATATTGATTTAAAAATTATTCAAAAAATATTTTAAAGAAGAGAAAAATTAGTAATTACTTGCAGTGACGTAATACAAAATGAATAAAAATACTTTAATTAAACTATTCTGCCCTGAACACAAATGGAGAGATAAGAGTTAATAATGAAATTAATTAAATTAGACGAGCTATGGTGGATTTTAGATGAATATATTTACAAATATGTCTAAGAATAAACTTAGCTCTCAACGTCATGTTCAGTTACTAACCATCATCGACTACTCCCAGTTGTGTCGAGTTAAAAACTAGCTGAGGCTGCAAGTAAAATAAAATGTATATGATAAAAAGTGTGTGTAATAAGTTGACGTTGGATGTTCAATTTTGTGAAAGTGGCTTTTCGAAATGAGATTTGAATAATGCATGCATGCAGATCCACGTGGTTACGGACCAACGGCTCGTAATTTCACGATTGCAATTTTTTTTGTTTCTCTTTTTTTCATGTTATAGTATTTCTTTTTACTTTTTTTTATGATTCTTTCTGTCGACCATCAATCAATCATAAATAAAAAGATGAGTTAGTTTAGAGAAAATATATGAAAATTCGAAGTAAAGAAAATAATTTATGAAAATGCGGAAAAGTAAATAGTAGATTCGAGAGTCATAAAGAATAATAAATTTTATAAATACATATATGGATGCACATAATTTATATTTATACATATGAAATAATAAAATCGCGGTTACGAAAATTTTTTATCACTCTTTTTTTAAGAATCTTACATTTATTATTCTTTTCATATAACTGGGGTTATATTTTTAAAAGAGTTCATTTCTGTCATAGTTTGAAATATTATTCAACGATTCAAAACTCCATATGGAAAATTTTTCATCATCTTTTATTTTTTTTTTTCTTCTCGTTTAGTCTAACGTATCATTGATGCATACACGGGTTTTTATAACTAGCTCACAAGAGAAAAATATAATATAGAATAACGGAATATGTAAATGATAATAGAATTTTTTATTGAAAAAAAAAATAATACATTTTTATATTTATCCTATTTAAACATCTTTGATATTTACTTCTTTTGCTTATTATTAGAAAGCATGACATTTTTTTCACACAATGAACTCCTAAGAAAACTTTTAATTAACTCGAAAGTTTAGTGAAAAAAAAAAAAATATTACTGTAAAAATGATTGAAGTAAACGAAGATTATGAATAATGGCAGAAAAAAATATAATGGAGAACAAAAAGTTGAGGCTCTAATAAAAAAAAATTGTCATAATGGTGAATCATGGACACGAGTTTCTATTCAGTGAATGTCTTAATGACCAAAATAAATTTTTGCTTTTTAAAAAAAAAAAAAATATCAGGATTAAAGTAACGGCAGGGATTCAAAATTTTTATTTCAAGTAAAAATATGAAAAAACCTGTGTGTATAATAATAATGATAATAATAATAATAATAATAATAATAATGTAAATTTTTATTATGAAAACTGCAGAATAATAAATTTATAATCACGATTTAATTTAATTTTTTTTTTGTAAAATAGAAAATTTGAAATTTTATGTATAAATAATGTAATGATAAATCATAATTTTATTTTACTTCTATTGAAAGAGATTAACGCCGCGGCAAAATATTTAAAAATAAAATATCAGCTGTAAATATTGCTCACTATTATATAAAATTTATTTAAACTTTCGCTGATAAAAAAAAAAAAAATTATAGTGATGTTTAAATTATTTGCTATGTATTCAATTATTGATAATATAAAATAAATAATAAGCGAATTTTTTTAAAACTCTGTATATCAGACACATGACATCATTGGTATATAGACATCTCGACATCTACTAGACAGCTAACAACTGAGTTTAAATCAAGTCACGCGATAAAATACACCACTATTTGAAATTTAATAATTTACAATCAGTCAGAATGTACTTTTTACATTAAAAATACATGATAATTTTTTAATTTAATATGGAGCAGAAAAAAATTGTACAATTGATGACAATTATGTCGGCATATTTACTGTAATATCAAGTAGCAAAAATTATTTTGTATAGAGACAATATTTTTTTGGCTGAAAAATTATTTTTTATAATATTTTTAATAAACTGAATATCGATTTAAAAGTTTCACATGACAGTGAAATGTGTTGATTTAACATAAAATAATCAACCCCAAAAATTTAACACAGCCCGTTTTTAATTCAGATACATGATATCCTTTAAACAATAACCTCGGTCTGACAGACCGCCAATCAAATTTAAAATCAATAAAACTTTTTTTGATGTTTATGTTAAAATATTAATTAATGTGAAGTTTAAAAATAAATAAAGTTTGTAATATTATTAAATCAAGTCTTTTTTATGAAGATATAGTTTCATTAATGTAAATAGATACTCCTCTTTGTCAAAAGTAAAAATACCGAGTGTACTTCTAGTCGTGGTCTGTCAGATCGGCCTTACCCGTAGCGTAAAAATTTTCAGTGACCGAGTGAACGCGGATTAAATCTAGAGTAAATACGGAGCGGGTGATTTTTCTTTATTTAATTTCCACCGAGAACATTTACTCCTTAAGAGAATTTATTTTAACATTAAAAATCTAGATCGGAGTGGACGTGGATTAACATAAAGCCGACATCACTCCAGAATTAGTCCACTGAAAAAAAATTCTCTATTTTCATTATATGGGGAACATTTTTTGTTCAAAACTCCATGACGTAGTGAATTCGAATCGAAATAAAATCTATAATGACTCCGAATTTACTCCCAATTTTTTACAGTATGAGTATACTGTGAGAAAAAAAAATATTTTTTCATACAAAGTACTCATATATTATTGAGTTTGAAAAAAAAAATGTTTTCTTGTTTATTATCGCAAGTAATATTTTACTCATTAAATAAATATGTACTACGACTTTTATTTTATCGTACTAGTAGTAATGACGATATTAAATGAAGATAAAAATAAACTTAAGAGGGTAAATTAAAAAAAAAAAAAAGTATATAATTAATATGAGATATGAAAAAATATGTCAATATAAATCCTCAAAGAGAGAGTATATAAGCTAGTAAAAATTATTACGTGTATCTAACATGTACTTGACGCTGTCATCAAATACACATCGTGATGAGGCTCAAGAGAGTAGCGTATGCTGACACGATAGAATTCAATGTATTGCTACGACCTACATATTCTATTTTCGACTATATTCATTTTAAAAGCCATAAAAACATCGGAGAGCATCGATAGTGAATTGAATGAGAAAATATATACATAAAAAAAAATAATAATAATAATAATAATAATAATAACAATAGTAAATAAAGGTAATATTAGAACGAAAAAATATAAGCGGAAAATATTGATAAAAAAAAAAAATAATAATTGGCAGCGAAAAATCGTCACAAATATCAGGCGAATTGTGTATCAAAAATTTTAAATAAAACGACAAAAAATATTCGGTAGAATATTAAAAAAAAAATATCGACTGGAGTACAAATTGTTTTTTCTGCTTATTTATACGTATATATATATATATATATATATATATATATATATATATATATATATATATATATATATATATATATATATATATATAATACTGAAGTTAGCCAACGTCTAATAATTTTTTGATTTTTTTTTAAACGATAATTTATAAAAAAAAAAAAAATATTCAAAAAAATTGCACTTACAGTCCATTAAATTTTCTACAAGTGCATATTTTTAGATTTTTTTTTTTTTTGTAATTAATTCGTTAAAAAAACAAAACCCAAAAATTGTTAACTGTCTGCTAACTTCAGGATCATATGTTCGACATTTTAATTAGCAAATGATCTAACTCCATTTCAGAAAATCCTCCATTTATGCGAAAAAAAGGAAGTTAAAAATTTTTTTTCATCTAAAAATCAGTTCTATATCTAGTATATATATAGTATTTTTGTCAAAGTTACTCAAATGATTTTTTCTCTGACTATTAGTATCTGAAAATTGCACACAATTACCTACGATAAATAATCACTTAGACACTTTGCTAATTAGAACGTCGAAATATATTTATAAATACACTGAATTCGAAGGATAAATATAAGAAAAAATATATAAATGTAATAAATTTGTATCAAGTATAAAATAAAATAAATTATATATAAAAAGAATTGTCAATAAACAGGAGTGTAGTTAAATTGTTAATTTCGTTATATAAAAACTAGAGCCATTGTTTTAACGCAACAATAAAATTTATAGACGATAGTAGATTGAAGCTATTATATATTTCTAGATGTATAAAAACCCCAGCTGAGTTAGAGCACTTTTGTCTGTTGCTTTTATTTTTATTTATTTATATATTTATTTATTTATTTTTTTTTTTTTATAGACCACTGAAATTCGAAATGTGTTACAATAATAAAATACACAAAATTGGATGAAAACCAATTCGTTAAATTTTATCGTTATAAATATATATACATTTATTTATTTATTTATTTTTATGAAGTAATTCAAGGCAATGAGAAAACCGGAAAATAATCGTTGACACTCGGGTATAAACAAGAGATCGTTTGATAAGTGTGAAACATCAACGACCTAACTTTTTTTTGTTCACAGGTTAGTGCACCCCCAACACGTTACACCTATAAAATCTCGCACATTTCCACCAAGATAGATAAGCCGTAAAGCTCAGCGTTTTTTTTTCTCTTTTTTTTTTTTTTGTTAAAAAAACTAGGGTTTTGTCGACCATCAAAATAGTCACGGTTATTCTGAACGAAATGTAATGTAACGGAAAAAATATAAAAGGAAACAAAATTAAGAAGATAGGAAACAAAATCGTGTCATCGGCAAATAAAAAAAAAAGTAAATAAATAAAGTTATAAATATAAAAAATATAAAACGATATTGAAAGTAATTCACGAAATCCTGTTATTGGATACGATAGTAAAATTTAATATTCGATAGTAAAATATATGTCCACGATGTATTAAATATTTAAAACTTATTGTACACGTTAAATTGAATCAGCACTATCGATAAATCTCGGCAATAAAATTAATAATGAATGAAAAAGTACATCGATTCCCCATGTCGTAAGTTATTGAGCTTTTTTTTTGACTCGATAATTGATAAAATAAAAATGATGAATGAAACAATTACTTACTCGTAAAAGATAACCCGAGTAATAAGGGCTCATCGATTTACTCAGCAATTATTTGTGAATTCCAATTGTTCAATTAATTCACTTAGACTTATTTTAATCACTTATAACATCCACGTGGGCCTCAGTCAACTCGAGTGAGTCAATAACATTTTACTAATTATTTGCATTTACTATAGATATACTAGATCACTCCACATTATATAAATTAATCAAACTTCTCATTCACTGTCAATAATGCTCCATAATTAAACTCAGCCTACATCAACAAAACAGAAATCAAATATTTGTTTTACATAAAAATTAACAAAAATTAATATACTAATTAATTATTACTACAATTTTGAATTAAAATTAATATTTTATCGATGAAAAAGTAATTAGAGTGGTCACTATTGTATGAAAAAAAATTTTTAATTAATTGAAATTCAATTTAAATATTTATTTAATCTGTAATATCATTTTTTATAACGAACATTTGCATTCTTGTTACCAGCAAACGCTTGAATGGAATTTTATTTTTCAATAAATAAATGACGAGATAAAAAATTCAATTAAAATATATATTAAAAAAAAATTTTTTTCATTTATTTATGGATGAGTAATTTTTTTTTTAATAAAATAAAATTATTTAAATAAAAAAAAATAATAATGAATAAGTTTTTTAATAAAAAAAAAAAAAATGATTACGTTAAAAGCACAGTGTGTCACAATAACACGATACAAGTAATAATAAATCGAGCGTGAAATTAATCAGATGATGATTTTGACAAGAGACAACAGTTAACACGAAGACTCGTCGCGGCAGACTGGTAGTTTCGCGATACGGGTTTAACCAAGTCCCGATACGAGACACTTACTCACTCTATCACTCTTTCCCTTTCCTTGTCTGGCTTACTCCCGTGACTACTATCCTGACACAAGTAACGTACGCTATCGTGCGAATCTGGACACGCGCGCGGATGCCGGCGCTCGCGCAATAACGTGCCGGCGTACTGGATAGGAAGGACTACCCCGTGTCCCCGTGCTGTTACTCGGATTCTGAAGCAAAGAGTGGGGACAGAAAAGCGCAAGTAAGTAGGGAGATACGTGAGGATGAAAGAGAAAGACTGAAAAACCCCGACAAACGTTGTAGCTGAGAAAGATGAAAAAGGATAAATGAAAAAGAAACGAAATTTTAGTTGAGAGCATGAGGACGAGAGTTTCGCGCGAGGACAAGGACTTCCAGGTGCGGAAGGGGCTGAAGGGTGGCTTTGATACCTCCGGAAAATGCTCTGCCGGCATCCCACACCCACACCCTCACCCACACCCACCGAGAACCAGAATATATCCTTGATTCTCAACGATCCTTTGCTTCTCTTCCCGCCCTACCGTTACCCGTCTCCACCTTCTTCTCTTCCTCCCTTAACTTTCATTTCTCACTGTTATTTACACATACATATATTATATATTAAATTTTATATTATTATAACTCATCACTCTTAAATATCACAATTTCTCATCACCATAATTTATAAATTTACACGGAAAAAAGTAATCAGTAGCAGCTACCGATTATTTTTTTCTGTGTAGTATCACTCAATAAATATTTTGTTTTACTTAGCAATTTCAAGTTTAAATATTTTCTAAATAATTATCAAAACCAGACACATCCCAATGTAATTTAGATTTTCTCAAAATATTCCATGTAAACTATATATGTATTAACCTAGATATTTGTAATGAAATTTAGTTGCCGCATAAAATTTACATTGTTTGCTGTCTGTAATACAAAACTATTATATTTCCACATGCATATAAAATTACATTGCTAATAATATAAATAAAAACAACAACAATTATATAAACTAATAAATTAAACAACAAAATGTTTGGTGATGAATAAAATATAAGAACAGTAAATTAGCAGTTAAATTTTATCTTACGTAAGCAAGTCAGTAAACGTGTATGTATGCAAATGTAAGTATATATATATATATATATATATATATATATATATATATATATATATATATATGTATATGCATATACATATATAAATAAAGTTTAAGAAACAAGGGTTAGATTTACGCAACATCTCATGAGCTTCGTCTTACATTGACCTAGGTTGGAGTTGCGATAGTTAGTAAAGCTAATAACGCGAATTAGGATTCAAAGTGAGTGTACACCTAAAGCCAAGCATAGCTTTGTATGTATATATATATGTAGGAGAGGTAGTAGGAGTAAGAGGAAGTTATATACACTCGTGTGCTTTCTGGGGTGATATAATACAAGGTAGAGAGTATAAGGTGTGGTAGGAAAGTTGAGTGTAGAAGAGAGCATAGAGTAGGTGGTAGCTCTAGCTACACTCCTGTCTGAGAAACCTGACATGCCTACCAAAGCCACCGCATCTTATGTGCTGGTGGACTCGAGCCAACATTTCAAATACACCTTTTCAGTCACGTGTTCCGACCTTTAAACTCGACAAATCTTTCGGCATTTTATCCTCGATAATTATTATACAACTACTTCCATTACGTTCGATATGATACCAATTCAATTTGAACACTTCTATTTATATTCAATAAAAATATTTTATTTTTTTATCAGTGTCGAAATCGATTGCACAGAAAAAAAGGATTTCTTGATGGAAACAATTTTTACTTACCCCTAGAAAAATTTTTTATGGTGAATTGAACACGAAAAGTTTTCTTGGGGTGAGAAAAAAATTATTGCATTGAAAAATTTTTTCTAGTCCTAAGAAAAGTTTTATTTTCATTCCATAATGCAAAATTTTTCTTGCACCAAGAAATTATTTTTATCTGTGTGAGATCTATCGAAATCATAGTGAATTTTTTAATTTCGTTTAATAAATCGTCTCAAAATTATTATGTATTGATTTCTTTCAGAAGCAATCAGTGATCAATTGTGTCTAATGGACAATAAGAGATTGTAAATTCAAGAAGTTAAAAATAAAATAACTTATAAATTATGAAATAAATGTAAATAGCGCAGTTTTGTTTTATCTATACCAGAACAAACTGTGATAATTTATTTAAAACAGTCTAATGAAAATAGAATATGTAAAACATTAATAAGTTCAAGTTATATAAGAGACCGGTCTTATTCTTTTACTTCAATCTAAAATTTTCAGGTTTTTCGCCATAGCCCATTTTTTTTTACGTAATTCTACATCTAAAATAGCTGGGAGTAAAACTCAACTTTTCAGTACTGTATTCCTTCATTATTGTAAAATTTAAAGATATTGAAAATTCATAGTTATCTCACCGATTTAAGTTTAATTAATTACCTATTTTTATCAAAAAATTTTATTAATTGTTTAATAAGACTTATTTTTAAACTCTTTTTTATTCGTGATTAAAGAGCAGTACTTTTTGTTAACATAAAAACTTTAGGGACAAATTAGTTCAATTAAAGGAAACTTCTAGCACCAGTTCGGCTTATTCATAAAATTCTCATGAGCCCCTAGACAAACTATTAGACAGTTTCAAAATTTTTGAGTACATTTTATTAAAACCCCTTAAATATGTCTCGAGAGATTCTCAAAAAATATTATTATTACTTTTTTTATTATTGACCTACATCAGAATTTATTAACTTGTCTGCCTAATCTGAACTTTTCGTGACCGTTAATTTATTACCGAATATTGATAAACATCATGACATACGACAATCATGTTTCAAATTACCTCAACCATCAATCGAGTATCCATCATCACTAAAAATATAAAATTCAAAAACTCAATATCTAAACATGAATAAGTGAAATAAGTGAATATTCACTAATGCGGTGCCAATTGAACCACTTTTTGGAATTGGTGGTTCGATTTTCACTTTGAATTAGTGAATATTAACTAATTTATGTTTAGAGAGCAAACAAAATCGATATTTTAAAAATATTTGTAAATATTAAGTAAAAAAATTTGTGGAGTGAACGTGATTTAAATTCGCAGTGAATACAGAGTGGGTGACTGTATATTTATTTAATTCCCTTGGAGTAAAAATCACTCAGAAGCGAAATTTATTATCATATTAAAAGATCGAATCGGAGTGAATGTGGATCTAAATAAAATCCGTAATCACTCCAGATACGCTCCTGTTTTTTGCAGGGTAGTTTTAAGTTATTGAAAAATTTTAATATTAAAATTTATATTTGTTTATATTAATTAATGTTTTTATAAATGATAATTAAATAGAAGACGCACAACGTGATCACCCTGACATTTTTAACACAATAGTTATTTCTAAACTACAGTCCTAAAGGTTGAAATCTCCCTTTATCTTATTTTATGTCTTTTCTTCTCGGATTGGTCCGTTACCATCCCACGGCTTAGCATAAAAATGTGAATACGACGGATTAAAGTAAATGATATCATAAAAAATAATAAATAATTTAAAAGTAAAATTATTTTTAAAATAATAAAGGCAAAAGGCAGTTTTTGAAACTAATTAAACTTAAATGTATCTAATATCCTGCTTGAATAATTAGCTGCATAAACTTTATGAAAAGATTTAAGTTACTTGTACAAAGTTGTAGCTTCTAATATCATAAGCAGGCGAAGATAAATTATAAGCGTATTTGTTACAATTGACAAATCCTTTATGAATAGAGGTTTGTTTCAATTGTATCCATATTGAAATATTTATGAGATGATTAGGCCGCCGATTTATTTTTTTAGTACACTGAAAAAAAAACCGGTTTAATTTCGCGCAATCCCAGTGTTAAACCTATCAGTGTTAAATTTAACCCCGAAAACGGTGTTAAAGTAACACGGGTAGTTATGTTAAAATTTTTTCTAGTGTTAGAAAAAAGTAGTTTTTTTTTTTTTTAGTATCAGAAGTCGAAATGCATATAAATTTTTTTATTGCTTAAAAAATTATTGATACCACAGATTTACTATTCTATGCAGGAATTCAAAAAAATTTTGTCTTAAATGACACGTTAATGGTATTGTATAAAATATGGGAAACAGGCTTTTATGATTTAAGTCTCTATACAAGTTGTCAATGATTAATTTATCATCTATAAATCAATTATTACCCAATGAAAAATATCAGAATCACACTGTAAAAAGAGCGGTGATAAAAATGGTCTCATTTTAATTCCGCCCGATGTAAAAATGAAATTACACCGGTGTAGGAGGAGTAATTCACCGGTATTAAAGTGGTGTAACTGGTGTAAAAGAGGGGTAAACTGCGTTTGCTTGAAGTATTAACTTTAAAGATAATAAAACACCAAAAACATCAGGTCTTTATGAAAATTAATAAAAAATATCATTTATTAACAAATATAGTGATCGATAAAGTAAAAATATTTACAAAATAAAATATTTTAATACCCGTAAAGAATATTTACACCGGTGACGGCGTTATTTTAACATCGGAGAATTCGTTTTAACACCGGTACAGAATATTTACACCGGTGACGGCGTTTTTTTTACACCGCTTTCGGTGTTGAAATTTAACACCGCTGATTTTAACACCTACACCGCTTGGACTTACCCCGGTGATTTTTTACAGTGTATATAATAAAAATGATTATGGTATTTTTCCTATATATTTGATTTTATAAGTGAAGAAGAACTTATGAACTTTGTTCCGTTGATTAAAAGTGAATTGCTCATTTTATAGTTAAAAAAATGATTTGTATCTCAATTAACGATTATTTCGTAATTTTAACAAATTATTATTATTATTATTATTATTATTATTATTATTGTGAGTAAATCCAACGTAATAATAGAAAGAAGCTAAAAAAATTAAGGTAGTTTAGTCCGGGAATCGAACCTGGACTAAAAAAAAAAAATAATAAGAAAAGGTAATCTATGCCAAAAACATAATAATAACAATACGACCATACACAATGCAAATATTATACAAAATTATTATTATTCTATTTTGTAGATTTTGAACACTTGAACTTACACCCTCATACTCCGATTAGAGTTAATTTACTCCACGTGTACACCGTTTTTTTATCACTAAATAGCACTGTTACACCGGTGTAAGTTTATTTTAACACTGCATTTTTTATATTATATAAAAAAATTACGGATCAATTAGTTTCCTGAAAATCGGAACGTTTTTCACGGAATGGAAATGAAAAAACGAAATGAAAATTAAAAAATCTACTGGATGTCAATTTCTGTAAAGTTTTACATGTCAGCTGAAAATTGCAAGCCACCCCAACTACCCCTTAAGTCACTTTTAAGGTTAAATTACATAAATTCTTTTCATTTTCGTTGCGCAAAAAACGTTTTGATCTTTGAGTACATGAGCACTTGTATTTTATTAATTGACATTTAACGACTTTTTTATTAAATTGATGATAATATTTGCCAATAAAATATTGATCGAACAGGAGTAACGTTGTACACACTAATTAATAATTAATCTATTCAATATCAGTCATGTGTTAATTATGGCCCATGAGAATATCGTCACGACTTAAAGCGATTTTTTTTTCTTTTGTAAAAAAAAATTATTCATTACTAGAATGGCTAATACTGTAGATATGAAATTGATGACATTTTTAGTAAATTAAAAATTAATATCGCCAATTCCCGACTGATCAAAATGTATGTAGAGTAGCTTCTAGGTTGCTTTTGCACTCGTATAGTACAGTAATTAATTCATGTATCCGCGTGAGAACACAGGGATATTTTAGCTCATCTGTCCAGTAGCACCGATAACCACCAGTGCCGCACATCCGACCAATAATGACCCTGGCGATCGCGAATTATTCACGCGTTTATCGTCGCGCCCTACTGCAATACACTATCTATACCATTCTCTCTCTCTCTCGCTCTCTTTCTGCCTTTTTACATACTATCGCATGCATGATGACATTATACTTCACGCCTGTGTGTGCAATATTAAAGCGATAACGTTTTAACCAAACATTAACTCCATATCGTACTTACACACTTATTAAATTTGTCAAAAAAAAAATATTTCACGGTTGATAATTATCAAGATAGTAAAAATAAATAAATTTATATGATATATTATAGAAAAAAATTTAATGGTTTTTTAAATAATAAATGTATAAGAGAGTAAGGGGCGAAACGGAGTAACCCCAAAATTCTATAAAAAAAGTTTGTTTTTTAAAATAATTTTGAATTATTCCAGAATTACTTTTGTGAATATAGGGGAAGGAGGGGCAAAATCGGGTACTTAAGGAAATACCAATTGTTCGAGGACTTAAATACACTAAATCTTTTTTTTTCAATGATATTCAAAGTAAACAGAAAATTTTCAGTTACCGTTGAAAAAAAAAAAGTTTTTATTTTTGTGAGCAAAATGGGGTACCCTCTAAAATAAGATAAAAAAAAAATTTCTGAATTTTGAATGAATTTAATTAAGTTAAATTTTTTTGCAAGTAATTTTTTTTTTTATCTTTTTACATGAAGAAAAATTATATTTTGTATGATTATTGGATACAAAAGAAGAAAAACATATTTTTAATAGTTTTTATCATAAAACAAAAGTCATTAATATTTTTCAATTGACAATTGATTTTTGAGAAAGTTTAACAAAAAAAATGAATAAAAAACGCTCAATTATATTCACAAAAGTGATTTTGGAATGTTTAAAAACCATTTAAAATATGAAATTTTTTTTTATCAAGTTTTGGGGGTACCCCGTTTTGTCTATCCGCCCCCTCCCCCCCCCTCTCCTAATTAAGCATAATTTTGAATTTTTTTTTTAAACTTTTTAAAAATTGAAAGTTTCAGTCGAAAAATTTTAATGACTTTTGTTGTAAGATACAAATCATTAAAATTTTTTTCTCTTTCTTTGCATTCAATAATTATATGAAAAATAATTATTCTCTATGTAACTTACATAAGAAAAATTAATTAATTTCCAGAAATTTTTTCTTTCACCTTTTTTAGGCAGTACCCCATTTTGCCCACAAAAAATTAAAATTTTTTTGTTAATGGCAGCTGAATATTTTTTCCATTCACTTTGAAGATAAAAAAAAAGATTCAAGTCCCTAAAATTTTTGTATTTTTTTAAGTACCCCATTTTGCCCCTTTCTTCCCTATATCCAGTATCATCCATTAATAAGATAGATAAAAGGTTGAAGCATATTGCAAATGTATTTGATTCGAATAGAAGACAAATAAGTAGTATTGAAAAAAAAAAAAAAAAAAAAAAAAAGAAAGATAAATAAGAGTACGAATATAAGAGTTGATAAAAGAATAAGAGGGAGAAGACATGAGATGCCATGGCGTTAATGGACTTTTCAAAACTAAAAGGCTACGGCAGTTGCTGACGGAGGTGTACGTAATAGATAGCTTGGATAATTGCTTCACTTAAACGAGAAACACGTTCGACCTTTACGTTCACTCCAATCCTATGGCCACCGATACATGCACTATACTAGTATTAACAGTCAGCCCTTTAGTACTATTTACTTTTATTGTAACAACTTTTTATATAAAAATATATATTTTATGTACGCATATACTCATATATTTTTATATTTTATATACATAGATATACACTAGTCTCTGTTGGATGTGTTATTCATTTATTCGAAACATTTTCTCGCGCTTCTATTCGTGAAATACGTTATTATCATACTCACCAATCTGCCACGTACTGACTACGATAATTTCTATACCTAGTAATTTTGCACGCTTACAAACCAACTGAGTTGCCCACCTTCATTTTCCCCTTACGGTTATGTTGCACGTACTTGGGTGGTCTATTTCACAAACCAATCTCTCACGTGTTATCACTTCCCGCGATTTAAATAAAAATAGAAGAAGAAAACAAGAAACAATTACAACAATCAATTCCTTAATTATTTACTAAAATTAAATTAATAACGGTAAATAAAATTTTAATCCAACTTATTACTCGAAAAGTATCCTATTTGATATTTTAAATAAAAGATAAAATTAGCAAAAAAAAAGTTTTAATCAAAGGAATTAATTAGATTTAAAAACAGGGGACGGTAAAAGTTTTAAAGCTTAATTACATGTAAACGACGTGTATATAAAAAGTAAGTGGTTTAAAGTTTTCCGGTTTTAAAATTAAAATTGTTTCGAAAATATTACGATGAGCGAGTTGCGGGAACAGCAGCAGCAGTCAAGCGAAGAGTTAATTAACTCAAGAGGATGCCAACAGACACCGTGACGCTCGCGTGATTTTGTTTATTGTCAACTTGTTGTTGTTGTCAAACAATTTATATATATAATATATATATATATATATAGGTATATATATATATATATAAATAGAGAGAGAGAAAGATTGAACACCAAAGCCTTTGTTGTGTGCTGCGTGTTTGTATATCACGGAACTCATATATGACAGAATGTATCACGTGTGATGCGTGTGTTTTGATGCACCAAGAGAGCAGGGATTCCACGGGCTACCGCTAAATATACATACATATCTATATACTGTTTATTGTATACAGTGTCTATGTATATATATGCATATATAGTCTCAGTATTGGTGGATGTGTTAAGCGTGTTGATGAGAATGTGTATAGATGCAAGTAGGCAGAACACACGAACCCTGATACAAGGTCCCGAGAGTTCAAAGGTAAAGCCCTGCAACAACGCATCTAATTACTTCCTTCCTTTATCGTAGGTGATAGAGCTACGAGGCGATGAATTAACATCTTGTTGGTTTAAGCACTTGTATTACTAACACACGGCCAGCGAAGATTGGATAGCTGACACCGATATACTCACGGCTATTATTGTATACTCTCTGCAATTCACTATTAACAACAACTTTAATTTAAATCTCAACAGAAACAATAAACAAATTATTACAACCTTGATGATTTCAAAATGTGTTTTTTTGAAGCGGAAAATATTTTGACAAGTTAAATATTTATTTAAGATCTTGTAAAAATTTCAAGTAAATTTTCATTTTATTTATTGAGACGGAAATTGAAAAAATCCGATAAAAATTTTTAAAGTAAATATTTAAAAATTTAAATATTAAGCAGTTACGAAAAAATAATTTTTTTTTATGCAAAATAAAACATGTGACTTTACGTCTTATGTTTAAAAATTTTAATCTGATAATTGGAGCAATTTATTTATTTTTTTTTTTTTTTTCATAATTAATTAAAAATTTACAGCTCAAAATATCCCACAGGGTTTCTATAGACAAAATATAAATCTAAAAAATTTGACTGTTGCATTGTGTAAATATTACTAAGTGTCAGAATATTTTGAAAAATGAAATATGTTGATGATAATAATGAGAGTAAGGAAGAGTAGGGCAAGACGGCCAATTTAAGCCGATTATTACTTTTTGTGGCTTTTAACCATCAAATCATTTTACTTTTGTCCTATTTCGAAAAAATTTATGGAGTTTGCTGGAACTCTAAAAAAAATTTTTTTTTTTTTTAAATTATTTTCATCATTAAGAATGGATTTTTTTTTTCTTCACAACTATTTTTACTTTTGTATTACTCAAAGAAAATTTCTTAAGGTGTAATAAATCACTCCCCCACGATTAGATTAATTACTAATTGTTATTTAATAAAAAAAAAATTCTATATTTCTTATTTGTCATTATTTTTAACCCAAAAAAACGTGTTTTTTAATTTTTTAGATTGCAGATAATTTTTCTTTATGTAAAAAAAATTTAATCAATTAAAAAATTAGAAAAATGGATAAGTATATTAGATTTTTTATAATTTGATGATAAAAATATGAAAAAATAATTTTTTCAGAGTTTCCGGCTGGTCCATGTTGCCCCAGGCGTGATGCGTAGCGCTAAAAATGCGCAAATATATTGGATTTATATATAGTAAGTAGGCGAAAGAAAACAAAATTTTTCGATCAACATTTCATGGAGGCCTTTTTGCTCCAGGGGGTTTCGGTGCCCGACCCTCCCCTATAGAATAGAATTCTTTAAGCATATACAATAATCCAAGTAGAATAAGTGTCCACCTGCACAACAGACTATGAAGATTTATACAGCTATAAATGGAATATCGAATGCGCAGTAACGAGGAGTCAGTGCGGGAAATTGAGCAGAGAACGTTCATGACGTTAGCGAAATTCTCGTTGGCAATCGATACACGCTTGTAGGATTTATACATACAAAAAGAGAAGAAGATATAGAGGAAGAGAGAATAGTATCGAATGCAATTGAACATCGTGTAGACTTTGCGTGATGCAGTACACGAGTGATGTGCACGACGAGAAATGCTCATCGACTCATAGAAGCCACGATCGAATAATCGAAATTCACGTTTTAGGTTCTAGTTGTCCGTTTGGCTTCATCTATATATATTCACGCTCCTTTTATATATTCTATATTCTCTTCTTCCGTATCTCAATTTACGGATGCCGATGCACTTTCCCAACTGATGTGAATATACCTATATCGGTAATCGTGCGGTGGAATGGCGCGGCGCTTTGCCCAGATTGAAATTCGCTTCTTTCCTTGAATTGGACCCTCGACACACAAGATTCAAAATTGCATCGGATTCGCGAGAGGCTTCTCTACTGAATCGATTCTCCATTTCAAACCTCCTGATACTAGACTCGTGATTCTCATCGGTCCGATATTCCTACCCTACTACAACCATTCGGATTAGTACCAGTCTAGTCTAGACTTTGCTTCAAAACAACCTTTCACTTTTCAGTTCAACTGATTCAATATTATTTTTTATGTCTTACTTTGTTATTAAAAAAATTAATATGATCGGAAAAAAATCAAAAGAACACTGAACGCTCATGTTAAAATAAAACTAAAGAACCTACGAAATACAGTCTTACTTATTTTCGCTTAAAAACAACTCCAATAAATCATGAGATCATAAAAATTTTCTCGGGACTAAAAAAATTTCTTGACGCAAAAAATTTTTTCTCACCCCAATAAAATTTTAATTTTTAATTTATAATGCGAAATATTTCTCAATGCCAAGAAATCTTTTTTTTTTGTATGAGAAAAAATAAAATTCATGAATAAATAAATATTTTTAGTTGTTTATACAACGTATACTGAAAAAATAAATATTTGTCCCAAATAAACCAATTTATTTTTGGCTTTTTTGAAAATATTTCTTAATGACAAATAAATATATTTGGTACAAATAAATATGACATTTGATTCGAATAATTTTATAATTTCACTAAAATATATCATTTATTTGTGGTAAGTAAATGATATATTTTTGGTAAAGATATTAAATTCGTGACAAATAACAGTGAATTTTCGGATACTTAAGATACATTTGAAGCACGTGGCCCAACTAACATATATTTGCAGCAATTGGATCATTTCTTTACCACAAATAAATCACTTATTTTACGCAGTTAAATTCCTCAAATATATGTTATATCTTTCTCACAATTAAATATTTATTTGGCCATATCCAAAAATCTTTGGCTCAAACAAATCTTTTTTTCAGTGTAAAGATATGATTTTTTTTTTTCAATTATCATAGTAAAATTTTTGTTTCCTCTTAAAAATTTATATAAAATGAAGTCAGTTGTAAAAAAAAAATATTCTTGACGTGAAAAAAAAATTTATTCCTAATAATTTTTAAAAAATTTGAATTTTGATTTTTTTTTATAAATCTGATAAGAAAAAAAATTATAACACGGCCTGCATAATTATCTATTTAAACTACAAAACTAAAAAATTTACGCCCGTTTGTTTTTTTAACATAAATATTAAATCTGTTTAAAATTCTATTAGTTTTATCGAGTTAAACTCCAATAAAAAAAACTATTTAAAATGAAAAACATTTTCATTATTTATTTTATAATGCAAATAAACGATAGTAATATGTATGTATATATATATATATTTTTACACATGACGTATATATTTGCCTAGAAACAACCGTATACACTCAAACAATATTTATATTTTTTGTTTTTATTATTTTAGTCACACACATTAAATACAAACCTATTCACAGATAGCTCGTGCACTGATCCTCTTTTCACACCCTATGTTTTCTTTTCATCCCCCTGGGATTAAAAGGAGAAAGAACTGAAGGAAAAAAAAAAAATAGTAAAAAAATGAGAGAGCAAGATAGTGTACCAAGAGAAACTCTGGTGATGCAGGGTGACCGTTTCATTACTCATCTCGCACGCGTCGCCATCCATACTACACTCACATATATATACATATATATATATATATATATATATACCTCATCCCTCAGCTCAGTACAACCCCAGTACCTTCAATCTCTCTATACTTGCCGGCAGTCCGCATTTCCCTTTCTCTCTATCTTTATCTACACACTCACACTCTCATACTACTGATACCAACTCTCATTTTTTACGCCTCAGGATATTGTAATGTTACAAACAACAATATGCATCTCTACCGTATAATAGTAATGCGCCTCCTCTGTCTCAGTCACAAGAACATAAACAACCCGTAAAAAAAAATAAAAAAAAAAAAACAATTTTAAACAAACATATAAATCTACTTTTTGTTAAAACTTAATATTGTTATATATAATAACAAAGTTAGTTGGTTAACATAGTTATTACTTGTAATAAAAATAACTAATCAGTAATCATAATGGTTACTCATCGTCCATCACGCGATTATTCCACGTGGTTTTATCAAGTTTTAAGTTAAAGAAGAACAGAATAAGAAAATGAACAGAAAGAGTACTTATGCCATTACCATTACCATTACTATTATTATCATTATTATATAGATATTACTCTACTCTTTCGTCGCAAAATGATGAGCAAATCCATTAAACTTTCTTTAATAAGATTTCCTACCCCTATTATATATATAAAAGTTACGATGAGAAAACGTTACATTGGACTTTCCAATCCTATCGTCATTCATACTTTTCCAATATTGTAATTTAAAAATATAATAATATTATTATTATTATTAACCGATACTTAAATAATAAACCAATCAGTTAAATAATAAACCAATTAATCAATCAATTAAAATTAATAACAATTAGTAGGTTAATATATTCTAGTCTGGCGATGACACAACTTGTCCAAATGTTATTTATTTATTGAGTATTATTATAACTGTCAGTAAATATTTATTGAAAAGTATCGACCAGTAATTAGCAAAGCATTGTTTAATTTATTATTTATAATGAATGCTAAAAAGAGGTGTTAAATTACACTGTAAAAAAGCGCTGGTAAAAATGGATTCAATTTAGCACCACGTGGTGTTAAAATATCGGTATTAAATCGGTGTAATAATAAAAATTTCACACTGAAAAAAATAATTAGTAGCAGCTACCTATTGGGAATTAATAGTCACTACTGATTATTTTTATGTAGCCGCTACCGATTATTTCAGTACCAGTTACGGAAATAATTGGTAGCTGCTACCGATTAATTTTCGGTAACAGCTACCGATTAATTTTCGATAACAGCTACCGGAAAAAATCAGTAGCTGCCATTGAAAATTAGGTAACAGCTACCGAAAAAAATCGGTAGCTGCTATCGAAAATTAGGTAACCGGTACTGAAATAATCGGTAGTAGCTACTGATTGCCAATAGGTAGCTGCTACCGATTATTTTTTTCAGTGTAAGTATAGAAATTAGAAAAAAAATATACAAGACATATAAAAAAATATAAAAATTTAATGAATGTTATAGGGAGGAAATTTTAATTTTACGATGTACTTATTTATGTTATATGTAGTTTATTTAAAAAGTACAAAACTTGACTCCCGTCATCTCAATAACCAATAATTTAATTAATTAATAAAAACACTGTTTAACTCTAAAGTGATCCAGTGAGTAAAAATATTTACGAAGTAAAATATTTTCAACACCGAAAAAAATTGTAACATCTGTAAAAAATATTTACACCGGCGGTGGTGTTGAAATTTAACACCTGCACTCTCTGAACTAACCCCAGTTTTTTTTTAGTGTAGGATTAAAAAATAAAATATCTGGTTAAAAATACTGCAGTTGATGTAAATATGTAAATGAGTGGATTGGAATGTTCAAAATTCAGAGATTCGTATGAAACATTGTTGAGATATGGAAGCAACAGTGTATACATAAATATACTGGAGAGAATGCAGAATAATGGTAGAGGGAGGAGAGAAGAGAGAAGTGGAGAAACAGGAAGAGATTTCGCAGCGAGAGTGTCCAACGACAAAAACAATGGGAATATAACTCGGAGAATGGCAGTACGTTGAATTTACGGTGGAAGCAAAACACTCGCGGCTGATTCTGACACATCTACTGGTTATGGTGGATTGCGGGGAGATGATGAGCGGAAACGATGCGACAAGGATCCTGAAGGGAGAGAGTGCAAGAGAAAAGCATATGCCAGAGGGTGGCAAATCTAGACGGTTACTTAGTGTAGCGGCATACACCAACAAGAGTAAGAGATACTGGAAAACAGTATTATGTATATATATATATATAATAGCGAGCTCTCAACAACGAAACCGGGCATTTTACAACCGCAAAAGTCTCACTATTTCTACCTTCTTCTTTACTTCCGCTGTGCTCTCACCGTCGTATCGCGTCATAAGCCTCCTGCGGTTCGTTGCGGTTGACAGAAACAGATACAACTCAGACAAGTGTATATTTGTTTCGTTACATTCATACATATATGTAAACACATATATGTATCACTTGCATTACAAAGCACAATTCATAAGTTTACATCTGTCAATTGCACTCGTTTTAAAACTTTTTATTATTTTTTAACTTAAATTATACGACCAACTTTAATACATTTTATAACAAACAGTTTCACTGTTTAAAACTAAATTAAAAAAGTAATTTAATATTCATTATTATTTTTTATTATTTTTTAAAAGCAAAAAAAAAAAAATATTTTTACTAATAATTTAATAAAATTGAATGGTTTAATTGAATGTATGTTTTTAAAATAATAAAAATTCCTTTGTAATAGCAGTATTGTTTAAAAATAACAGCAGACTTTTGTTGAAAATATATAATAAATGCCAGCAATTTAATACGAATTTATAAATCGCAAATTGAGTGACGTTTTGTCGCACGCGACATACAACTATAATCACTTGTTCTCTTTCGTCTCCACTACCCTTGCATGTACTTTTTTTTTCTTCGTATTCGTACATAACTACACGCGATAGAACATTGGCACATTTTTCCAGTCGACAATTCAAATGCACGGTTATAATACGTATTTTATACATAAACATATATATATATATATATATATAGTAGAACAGTATCCCCTTTCCCCTATCATCCAGTTTCCTGCGCTATCGAGTAAGCAAAAGGGCGACGGGATAAGGGATAAGATAAAGCGCGTGAATTACCCGCTTCGTTAGAGAAGGGAAAAGAGATCCCCGCGGTAGTGGCAGAGGCAACGTGTAAAATGCTCGGGGATTTGACAACCCAGAGAATGAGGAAAAAAAGAAATAAAACAAAAGGACGATGGTGTATAATGCTTTACTGCTAACTATATTGTATATATGTATATTAGATGTGTAAGGGGAGAAATCAAGGAATAAATGCTTACGAGGAAAAATGTCGAGACTCTCTGGTATTCCTGCTTCCACATACCGCAATCACTACCTTGATTTACTCGTCTACATCATGATAAATAAAATTTACTTTAAATAATTATAAATACTTTCGTCACACTGTAAAAAATTGGGAGTGAATTCGGAGTAATTACGGACTTTATTTAAATCTGAATTCACTGCGCCACTCCGGGGTTTAAGAAAAAAATCAATCCGCATCCGGAGTAGGGGAGTGGGGCACGATGGCCCCTCTAAAAAATTTAGTAAAAACTTTTTTTTTCATTTTTAGTCGAATCATGATATCTCTTATGTTTTTCAAAAATATTTAGGCTGATCTACAATATCTGGGGCATAATGGACCACCTGAAAAAAAACTCGTTACAGAAAAATTATTTTTTTTTTCTAAACTAAAATGATTTTGAAAAATTTATTGATTAAAGCTCTTTTAGGCCAATAGATTATACTGTGGTTAAAATAAAAAAATAAAAATTGCAATAAAACTGGTAATATCAGCTAAATAAAACTTTTTTTTAATAAATTTGAAGTCCATGGGATTATAAAAGCACTGAAATAGTATATTTGTGTTTAAAAGCTTTTTTTTTTCAATAAAAAAAAAAAAAAAAAATTACAAGCTTTTTTAGGAGGGGGACCGTCGTGCCTCGAAAAAAAAAAAGTTTTTTTTGAGTTTTGGTAAAATCTTAATGGATTTGTTTAAGATAGATCCATATTAGGTTGACCTATAGATTAAAAGCCATAAAAAATAATTACTGGCTTAAGGGGACCGTGGTGCCCCACCCTCCCTTAAATAGGGAGTTAGTCTTTTCAGCGGAGTAATTTCGGAAGTGATCTGGATTTTAAATAAATTCGTCCGCATCCATTACAATTCGGAGTTTTCGAATTAAAATAAACTTCCCTTCGAAGTAAATTTCACTCCGAGGGGATTAAATAAATAAACACTCATTCGCTCCGCATTTCGCAAATTTTTTTACAGTGTAATTAAATTAATTGAATAAATATTTAATGTTTAAAATATTTATAGAAAATATTTTTTAATCAATACTTGTATAGTTGGAAAAAAATAAAAAATCTCGAAAGAAAAAGTCGAAAAGTTTGTACGGAAATGGTCATTGGTAACATAAGGAAAAGTTTTTTGACCGTGTGAACTCGGGTGGATATGTTATAAATAAGAAAAGAGAATTTTCTTTAGTATTGAACATGTATGGATTGTTTCTCCATCAGAGGAATCGATTATAGTCAATTTATCTAAAAGTTTTACTAACTGGCAATAGTTATACAGGGCGAAGGAAGTAAGTAAAGCTCGTTAAATAATTCAATAATATTCTAGATGCCAAACTTTAAGTTACCAAGTATATTTCAAATAGATGTCCAACGTCTTTATCATCTGTGTTCTTTATTTATTTTTATATTTATTTTATTTAGCTTTACTTTATTTTAGTTTGTGTTTTTTTAATTCGTTTTTTTTTTTACCAGTCTTCGACTGCTATTTTTTCTCTTTGGTGCCAAGCGAACGAGATACTCTCAGTACTTGAGTGATGTCTTATGTCTTTTTGTCTCTTTACCCCTAAACTCCAGTCGAGAGTTACGCAAACTTCTTCCAACTTCAATTTACTCTCTTACTAACATTTCACATTGCTAACAGACTGCCATCCCCTGTGCTTCTACTGTCTACTGCTCATTCTATTGCTCTAGTATAGTATTATATATAGATGACGACTCACCGCAATAATAATAGGAATCCTAATTTCATTATTAATCAACTAATTTTTTTTTCTTTGCAACTATGACAATTTGGTTCATATACTGCTTAATTACTTTGTTAGTATACTCAATCTATTGAATCATTACGTAATAGTTTTTCTGTTTTTTTTCTTTGATTCAAAAATACCCGGTAAAAATTATTTGAAATTCATAAACTGTAATTTTGATTTAAATTATCGTATTGAAAATAAAAAAATCATTTTTAAATTTACAATGCAAACTTATTTGAATTTTAATAAATAACGAGAATAATTATGTTGATTATTTTTTCAAAAACGGAATTCAAAAAAATTTAGTACACTGTAAAAAATTTACGGAATGCATGCGAATTAAATCTTGAGTGAATTCGGAGTAGGATAGGCGATATTGAAAAAAAAAACATCGATTTCGTAACATCGATAATTTTAGTTTTTTATTATCGAATATCGATACATCGAGTCCAAAAAATATCGATAGAAAACATCGATACTTTAGAAAAAAAACATCGATAGTTGAAATATCGATAAATATCACCCATCCCTAATTCATAGAAGATGACTATTTATTTACTTAATCCTCTCGATTAATTTAAAATTAAACTCTAGGTCGACGTGAAATTAACTCCTTAAGGGATTTTATTTAAATAAAGAAACCCCGAATGGGAGTGAATGCCAATTTAAATAAAATTCAGATCAATTCGAAATCACTCCGCTGGAAAAACCAACTCCTTATTTACTCCGTATGCAGATTGATTTTTTTCTAAAACTCCGGAACTCCAAAAAAAAATCCATAATTACTCCAAATTCTCTCCTGCTTTTTTACAGTCTAATAACTTTAACTATTTTTTTTTTTTTTTTTTTTTTTTTTTTTTTTTTACGAAATTTCTGTAAAAAAAGATTTTGTTTGGGTTCATTTTGATAATTTTCTTTAGAAACCGTATAATTAAACTTGAAATTTCTTTCTTTTTACTTTTTTTTGCATCAATTACCTTTGATTTAATTAAATGATAATATAAAAGAAAACTTCCACCAAATACTTCAATTAACTGAAATTAAATAGAAATTCAAAGCTTACTGTCTCTTTATTTTGTACCAAAAACTTTGAAATTTTGAATCTTACTAATTTAACTTAGAAATTTTTTTTTAAAACTAAAAGAAAAAAGATTACTTTTAGTTTCTTTACTTGTTAATTTGTAAAGAAAATTTTTTTAGAATAAACAGATTCGAAACAAATATTTTTCTTAATTTATAGAATGGTTTGAACTAAAGCTACTACATGATAAATTTTAATTATTTATCTACGATATTTATTTTTAAATATTTCAAATAAATAAAATAAATAAAAGAAATTTGTCTGCTGATATTAATAACGGAAATATTAATTAAATATAACTTTGTAGCAACGTATAGAAAATCCTCTCGACAGTACAACCTTCAATTAAATTGACAATTGGAACTTCGTAACTATACTAACATAAACCTAACCAGCAACAAACAGCAACCAGGCTGTTTATTACTTCGCATCTCGTTCACCCAGGGAAACATCGTTACGACGTGCAACGTGCAAGGAAACTGACATAAACTGTTGGCAAAGTATAAAGTGTTGGTAATTGACTTTTTAACTTGGCCGGTTTATATAAAGAAAATAATAATAAAAATGAAAATGAAAATAAAATATAAAAACATGACACGATATATGTAGTAAAAATGAAGAAGATAAAGTAAAGAATGGACTTTTCATATCTAATGTCCTCGCGCGAAAATCCGTTTTAAGGTGTAAAAAATTTATGTTTCGATATATAAGATATAAAATAAAATATATATATAGTGATACATGCGGGTATGTAGAATGATATAAAAAATAATACATTCAGTACTGTGCATTAATATTTTTGTCGAGTGTACACGTTAGATATTTTCTTAGTATAAAACAGTTGTCGATCATAGAGTAGTTGAGAATCTTGCTGTAAACGATCGAGGTCAAAAATTTTGTAATTTAAAGCACGTAGTCAAGTTTTCTCTAGTCGAGACACCTGAGGTACACCCTAAAACGTGTCCAGAGTTTTAGAATCATACTTTTATAGTCATTTTTATCATACGCTATTTTCATATTTACCCTAATCACCGCAATACGTTAAACATCTAATTAATGACTATTTGTTATCTAGTTAACGTCTTTCTGAGTAATTTATATTTAATTATCAATTAACGAATTTTTATAATTTCAGAAAAATAAGCGTCTTACTATTTGATCTGCGAACAATGAGATTATATTTGTTTGTAACTGCCGGTTAAGATGAAAATTTTATGAAGAATTTTTAAAAGACCTATTTGAATCCATTTATAAACAAATTTTGAAATAATTATAGAATAGAATTTAAAAAATTTTTTTTAATGGTTTGTTGATGTTTACTGTTTTTCGAGAGCTAATAAAAATTTCATTTAAACGAATTAGTTTATGTTTTATCGAAAAATAGAACTAGCGCCACTTGCTAGTATCAGCGAAATTTATCTTAAAATTACCATCGATAATATCGAAACTTTTATTACCAAGAGTGGGGCTGATAACAGCCCTGATAGCAAAGTTGGCATTTCCATAAGTTGATGACAATTTTCTAAGAAAGTTGTTAACAACTTGTCATTAAGTTGGTGTCAATTAGTTGCGGTTAAGTTGACGACAACTTATCAAGAACTTTCACTTTCTGTAACTATTGACTATAATTTGTTATCAACGTTTTGAGAAAATTGATGGCAACTTTCCATCAACTAATGGAATACCAGCTTTTGCCACCAACTTTTTCACAAAGTTGTCCAATTGTCGTAAACTTATGGAGATGCAAAAGTTGACATTCTATTAGTTGACCAAAGGTTGATTTCAATTTCCCCAGGAAGTTGACATCAGGTTGCAGCAGCATATTGTTGCCAACCTTTTGAGAAAGTCGGCAACAACTTGTAGCCAACAGTTACAAAGGCTGAAGTTATCGTCAATTTGATTACAACTAATTGACATCAGCTTTCTGACCAGAAAATCTTGCTATCAAGGTAATTTACCATCAATAAAAACTGATGAATAAGTTTTGAGATGGAACGGAAGGCAGCAGTGTAAGAGGTTTATTGGAATATACACTTCGATATTCAAATTAAAATTGACAGCAATGAATGTGCACTCCCTGACTGTAGTTTTTGATCAAGGCAACTACCAAACAATTTTCATCTACTAATTCAAGTCCCAGAAAATAAAAAGTTGCAACTTGACTTGGAATATTGATGATTTCTAGGAAAATTTAGTCCAAGATCTCAGAAACTAAGCGATCAATTCACTACCTAATGATAACAATTATCAAATTAGAGTGCCAGGATGCTAGGCATTCTAAATTTCTTAAATAAATTAAATATGCCCGTATTTAGTTGTATTTTTGGACTATACTAACTGGACATATTCATTTTTAGAACAAAACTTATCCTGATAAATTTTAGCTCATTAATACTTATTATTCAAAATAAATTATTCATAATTTCAAAATAATTCCGAAATTTCTTTTGAATTCTCATCCCATCAGTAACCAAAGATTTTTTTCAAGAAATAATTTGATTTAAAAATTACTTACCAAGTCTCAGTAGAGTCTTGAATCCAGGAGTCGACTGCCAGCTGAAAATACAAAATATATCATTGCAATAAATCAAATAAATAAAAATGATTTTTTAAAATAATTATATTTACCTCAGATTATTGTTTAACTGAAAGTATCATTGCAAAAATTTATTTGCTTTCTTACAAACTCGATCATCAGAAATCACAACACTAACACTCACTTCACAACACCATCACTCACTTCACAACACCATTACTTACTTATAAATGTAAATGTAGCAGACATATGACAATTTTTAAATTACATATAAAAAAATTAAATAATTAAAATAATAAAATTAAAAAAAAATACATGTACTGAATTTTGAATTTTCTAAATATGCATTTTTTTTTTTATTTTATGATCATTTCAAAAGTTTTAAAAATTGTTAGATGCCCGCTAACTTTATCATCATCACTTACTTCTCAACACCAATACTCACTTCACTTCACTCAAACTCAAAATACACTTCCACTAATTTAATAAAACTTCCGAAATCACTGATTAAACATATAAATACAAATATACTAATAATTATTAGTTTAAATGACTATTCAACAGAAAATTTTTAAATGAGAGTAAAAATGTTTCACCAACGACTATATATTTAACAGAAAACGGCGCGAGCAAGCTAACAATTAACAACTGACTACTGACTGCTTCCCTATCTGCGTTGTACAACACGACCGTAGTTACTGCGCATGCGCCTTTATTTAAAACTGACGAATCCCGTTCGAGTAGACTAACATCAGAGAGCTTGCAGTCACAACTTCCAGAACACTTTTTACACAAGTAAAATTATGCACAAATATTTTTAACTCAATTTTCAAAAAATATAAATATAAATAACCGAATATACAATATATGAGTTCATATACATCAGTCATGTAACTTTAATAAGAATAAATTTTTCTTTGTAAATTTTATTATTGTCATGAAAATGGCCCCTTAATTAAACGGATTATTTTCTGATGATAATAATAAATTTTGATAGAAAAATTTATTAAAATACTAAAAATATATGATTGTTGCATTGATATATTTTATAAAATCAGTTAATTATGTGTATAAGTAATTTTAATTGTGTAAAAAGTGGTCGGAGAGTTTTTTAGCAAGCTACTGCTAGACGACGCGACTGAGTACTGACTGCTGCGCAATGCGCAAGCGTCGTAGTTAAAAAACAGACGCTAGCGGCTGGCGTCTACTAGTGAGAAATTCGAGAACTAAATGAGCTCCTCATGAGTGTGAATGTAGCAGGTATGAGACATAAGTAAATAAATTAGAAATAATAATAATTATTAAACTATTAAATTACAAATAAACTAATTAAAAAATTCAAAATCTAAAAATAAAAAATGCATATAGTGATTTTCAAATGTAAATAAGTATTCTTTGAATTTTATTCGATTTAAATTAAATTCACTTATTTCAAAATTTAAAAAAATGACAATTGTCAGCTACGTTCACACTGATGAGCTCCTCGCTCGGGTTATTCGTGTAATTACTGCAGTGTTCGATACAGTTTGATGTAAAGTTTAACAAAAGAGTAAACGCGCGGACTTCAGCTCGGCTCAATAAAATTGTAATTTTTTATAGTAATTGATTGTGATTAAATAATTTATAAAAAAAAAACTTTAAATAATAAACACTAGGTTAGAATAAAGTGAAGTGAGTGTTTGTGGTTATTGTTGCTGATGGCTGGGGTAATTTTATCAAATCTGAGTGTTAATGTAGCAAACATGAAACTATTTATAAATTTAAAAAAATAAATAAATTAATATTAAAATAATTAAATTCAAAAAAGTTCGTGTACGGTTTTGGCATTTATCTAAATACACATTTTTTAATTTTTAATTGTGTAAATTTTACTCTGCTTAAATTTTATTAATTTATTCTAAAATTTAAAAAAATGCAAATTGTCAGCCTACATTCACACTCATTTAAATTTGCTGATTCCCAGTCATTCTATCAATGTTTTAAGCAGAACATATATTAGCTGTGGTAAATATACTTGATATATTTATTAGTAGACATAATTATTGAGTTCATATTAATATTATAATTGTTATATTTATTTTTTTTAGAAGAAACTCATGAAGGACGAGGAATTTATTGGCTCCTGGTGATGTGGTGATAGGGTAAGTCGCATGACAGTTTGTTTTAAATTAATTTTTAATATTTAAATTGAAAAATTTATTGAAATTTAAACTTGAGGATTATTATATTTTTTTATTTATTATGTACTGTTAAATTTGTTTTTTTACCAAAAAATTTAATGTTTTGACGACTAATACTCTAAAAAAAATTCTTTTAAATACCTACTGCTCTCAGAATTGACTTATTTTATAGAAATAATTATCAATTACTTTTGTTCGTTATCATAGACTTTGATATCAGAATTTACTTTTTAAAATTTTTAAAATTAATCATTTGGCGCATGCGCGTTATCATTTTAATTGAAGTGTTCAACAATAACAAACTTCTAGGTTATATTTATATTTAATGTAAACATTCCCCAATTCCCACAGTTTTTAAACACCGATCCCAATTAAATTTATCAGATAAATAAATCATGTGTACTGTTTTCATTAAAAATAAACAAACAACTTCAATAACAAGTAAGTATAATAATAATTATAACATAACAATAATAAAAATCATCACAAAGTTATAATTGTTGATGATGATAATAAACTAATTAAGTGAAATAATGCAGAATGTAGTTGTACGAAATTTATTTAAACAGAATTTAAGTTTCAGGTACAACAATAATTTCAAGTCAATTATCTAGTAAATTAACTGATGCTAACTTTGCTACCAGTAATCTAAGAGACAATGTCAGATGATGAACATACTAATGTCAAGTTAGTGCTAAAGCGAGAGATGTCCAGGAGTCCAGAATATTCAATCAAGATGGAATTTAATTATCAATATCTTGTTCCATGACTGCTGGTACTAGTAAGTAATTTTTGTGAGTATACTTATAATTAATTCTGTTCATCAATTTATTTATCGAGTTTTTCATAAATGTTTCATTTATGTAATGACTGATTTCTTTCAAAATTTTTCAATAGAAATTATCTGTACCTTGCTTGTACGTCATTAACTGAAATAAGTAGTACCAAACAACAAGATGTCTATACTTATTAACAATTACTGCATAATCGTGATCCAAAAGATTAGGAATTAGTCTTTGCTTGGGCGAAAAAAAAATTAGACAAGTTAATCATGAAAGAGAAAGATTATCCAGATATGTACTACGTCCTGGGCAGATTCATGACTACGTCGAATGGACTTGCTGATGATTTAATAATATGATACACTTTGAAATATCAACGACAGAAATCAATATCACGCCTGAATGTATCATCTAAACACGCTAGTAAAGAGATGACACATCAAAATTGAATCATCAATCGAATTTTCAATCAGTACGCAACAAGTAGTTGAATTTCGTCGGATCCCAATGAAACTAAATTTCAAAAAAATTAAATTTATAACAGCAGTCATTAAGATGAGATTGAATGACCATCATTTTGATGAATTATTAGAGCAAAAACATATTAAAACTTTTGGTAATTGGTAATTTGTTTGATGATATACAAGATTTGATGTATGAACAAGAACACATCAGAGCTCTTAAATTTTCTAAAGCCATTAATACTCTGTATCGATTGGCATGCAATTTTTTAATATTTTGAATATTTATCAATAGTTGGATTTTTTTAATTCTGATCAACCAGTAAAAGAACTCAGTCAGTAATAAAACTCAGCCAAGAATAAAGTCAGTAAGTTAATAATATTGATAAGTCATATTAAAGACTTGATTAATTATGAAAATTCGTTCCAGCTAGCATCGCTTTATTCGATTATTTATGAACAAGGTCACTGATATTTTTTTTAATAAAATCGTAAGTCATTGTAGTTTTAGTATTCCTGACTACTTGTTATAAGAACACTTCATACTTATTAATTTTTTTAATTTTTTAATGAATGGTCCAACAAATCGACTCGCCGATTTTTTTTATTATCGAGCTCTTATTTTGGTTACAAAAAAAAATACGTGGAATTCATAAAACATACTGAGTTATGATATTAGAGTACGATATTAATTGTCTAATTTTGACCATAATATCAGTTCCGTACACATTATTATTGATATTTAACTAATAATTATGTTTTGTTCTATTTTATATTCATTGTATGACAGAGCAAATACATTTTTTCAAAATTATAAAAAATCAAGGTGTAGATATTTATTGTGAATTTGCTATAGGGTCAGCGGCTATTGTTTATTTAAAAAGAAGAAAATGATTTATAATTTTATAATCATTTGTATTAATCATAAATCTATAGAGTACTCGTATTATTTAAATATAAAAATTAAGAGATATTTTTATTTAAAATTCAATCGTAATACTACTGATTTATTCATATACTTTAATTATATTTATTTATTATTCGTTGATATCAGTTGATTATAATTTTTAATTTTAAAAAATTATCGCTAATGAGCCATCACGCGGAAAATGTTTCAAAAAACTGACCCATGAACTGTCAGAAATTATCTAAATTTTAATAAATATAGATTGATATTAAAAAAATTTATTTATTTATTTATTTATTTCGCCACTATATTTAGTACAAAAATGATAAAGTTTGCTTGTTTTAATAATTTTAATTAAATTTATTTAAATTGTATAACAACTGATTTGATTGCTTATTGCGCGATTAAGTGACTAATGTATATAAAAAGTATTATTACGCACAAACTTTTATCAAGTGACATTTTAAATTATCTCGAGGACAAAATATTATCGGTGATAAAAAAATGAACATTCGTTCTAGATCTATATTCTTAAAAATAATCTTTCTGCTAAAATAAATCTCATTCATAACAACCAATCTATTTTTAGATTTATCATCATAACTCATTTTTTATTTTCCGTAAATTTGTAAAAGTATTTTTAAATCTCGTTTACAAACCTCATTTTCTTTGAAGTCTTTTTTTTTTAATCTTCTAAATTTAATTAAAAAAAAAAAAAAAAAAAACATATCTTTGTCACATTAAATTAAGAAATTTGATGAAAGGATTTTTACAATTTTGATTGTGCAAATTAGAAAAATAAATATTCTCGTGACTAAAAGTTTTATTTTAAATAATTTTTGTTAAATCATTGAAAATTTTATTTTCAAAAAAAATTATTTTCACAAGAACTTTAATACTTATTTTTGTGACTTACAATAAATAAGGGAACACTTAAATACTTTAAATTAAAATCCGATAATTTCGAACTTGAAAAAATATTTTTTTAATAACATCGACAATTTTTTGTTTTTTTATACAAAAAATAGTATAGTACCATTTGCGGCCACTGTTCCATTTTTGGATCTTCAATATTTTATTTCAATTAATAAAAAATTATAAAAAAAAAAAAGCTTTCATTGTAACGAAAGTATCTTCTCATACATTTAAAAAATGAATTACATCATTGCGTATTTTATTAAATTTTTTTCAGTGTCCAAAACTGGTCTCAAGTGACCAAAAACAGTACTTCTGTTTTCTATTCAAAAGTTTGACAACGTCAATATTTCAAACGTCAAAAAACACGTGTTTTAAAATTTTCATGTATCCGCGTATACATTCCTTATTGACAACGTGCTTAATATAAACTAATAGGTTCGAAATAACAATGCGGACACTCTTAAGTAGGGATAAAAGGCGGTACAATATATTAGTATTGTCGTGAATTCGTCTACAATATGACTACCACAATTACATAAATATAAATACGAATAACAAACTAATATAAACATATAAACACAAAATTTCATGTGTATCCTTACTTATAGTCTGTTTTATATGAATGTATTGTGGCTCAGTTGTACATACAAACTGGTAGTACGCACGTGTGATGGTGGGGATGACCACCGCGGTACTAACATCACTAAAATACCCCCACCTTTTTTCCTCTTGCACACCTACCACACGCCTCACACTGTCCTGGCAACTTCATTCACGTTTTCGGTGATCGGCATTCACTCGCGAGCCGCTACACCGTGCGGTTTATCACCACAGGTGGATTGTGCATCAGTGTAATCACTACTCCGCCCACCTATATATTTATATATCATTAATATAAATCGATATATTAATATAAATTACATAATTGAATACCATTCATATATATTTCATTTAAATAAATATATACTGACTAGGAAAAAAAATTTTTTAAGTATCAATGACAGAAAATATTCAAATGTAACTTTGATTGACACAAGAAAATAGTAATTTTTTTTATAAAGACATTAATAAGTGAAGGAGTTAACTCGGTAATAAAATTAGTAAAGTGAGACGCATATAACAACGGTACTTATTTACTAACTAACGTCTCATATAATACAGCAGCTCTTTACGTTGTGGAAAGTACTACACGCTCCGTTTCACGTCGTAGACTTAGTCACGCCCGCGTGTCCTCTTCCTTACACTCTCTGACAGTATAAATTTTTATATTTTTTTTATAAATATTTTACTATTTTTTTTTAACTCCAATATATATAAATACACATAAATGTGCACTTGGTAGTTAATTTTAGCACGCAAATAAATCAAGAGAATATTTAATCGCGAGTTTTCCGAGACGTCTAGACGTTTGTCGGTTCTCGTTAAACAACCAGTTATATATCGTGTTAAATAAAATCCTCGTGTTTAAATAACTAAATAAAAAGTAAAGTAATATATGTGTAAGGACATGTTTGGAATGCAGTTATTTATTTAATAACAACTTGTGTGGACTTGACTATTTTTTATAAAGTAATTTGTGATTTTTTTTACGGATAAATTTTATAAATAGTGTCGAGTGTTTGTTAATTCATTGATTGTAAGACAATGGAAACCAACATGATACTTGTTTTACTATTTTTAAACTTCATGTCCTGTACGCAGAGTAAGTAAACTGTATTTTTTTTTTTTTTTTATTTATTTATCTTAAAAAATTTTGTTATTTACACAAATAATGATAATATACGTATTATATTTCGGGTGACTTAGTCATATATATTTGTTTTCTGGTCACAAATGAGAATGATAAGAACAATAGAGTATGGAGTAGAAAAAAATATTTTAAAGTTGAGATATAATTTTAGTTTTTTAAATATATGAGAATATATTATTCCCATTCTTAAAGCCATTGATCAAACATTTATATTTATAGAACACGAGACATTTCCTTTGAATTCTTTTCTTCATTGATATTCTCTTTTATTTAATATTTCCGTCTTTTGCCTTTCATTCATTTATTTTCCGTTTTCTGTAACCACGTACTCGCTTTTTTTATTTTTTAGTGTTTTGTTATATTTAAAGATAAGAAAAGAGAAAAGGTAGAAATAATTGTTCCCACACGAAACTAGAAAGAGAAAAAAATAGATAGTCAGATAGGAAAAAAAAATGAGTAGTTTAATCACGTTAATGGATGACTTTAGTTACGAGCCTCGATCCCCAAATCCTATTTCCGAGGGCTACTTTTCCCTTACACTCGATTAATTCAAACAATTGCTATGAATTTCACAGACTTTACCAATTTAATACGGAATAACTTGACGTTAATATTTACTCTTAAATAAAATCCACTTGTTTATTTATTTTTTAAATAATTTTTAACGTCAGAAACTAGTTTTAAATACAGACATTACTTTAAAAACTACTTCCTTCTGCATCAGGTACATTCCAAATAATTTAAAAAATAATAATAATAATAAAACGACTGGTCACATATTTTTTCTACCTGTTCATTGACCAAAGATGTCATTAAAAATACCGAAAAATTTTCGTCCCTAAATACAGGGTCGATTTTTTAAACATACCCCACATTATTTCGCTTCTACCTTCCTTCCTTAATACAGTTACAAAAAAACATTTATAAAAGAATAATGAAATTACTTTTAGTCCAAGCCCAAGTCTAAAATTTCGAATACACTGAAGAGTTTACCAACACCCAAGGACACTTGCAACCAGATCGACCGGAAAATCTTTTATTTCTCCGGGTATCCCGTTGGGTGTTCATGGAAAATCCTCAAGCCTCCCGTAGAAACGAGTAGTTACGGATTTCATTGTGATTCACGACAATGAAATACTATGGGTCATGTAGAATACAAAATACCTGTAGTACATACCAGTTTTACTACAAAAGTACTCTTTAATACTATAGGCTTTACTATACATCTAATCCTTGGTATTTTGTCTAGTTCCGACATACTCAACGGATATTTCATTCAAGATATATTTCTTTGCTCTTCTTTACGGTGTTTTTTTTTTTTGTATTCATTTTAACTTTTTACAAATACTTACTTTCATTTTTCTTTTTTTTACCAGACATTTTAAAAATATTGAAAATTTAAATAATCCTATTATATATATACGTTAATTGTTTGGAAATAATTTTGATAATTATATAGATATAGGGCTCCACCTACTTTTGGGCATAAAAAATTGAAAAACTAATGAGTCATGCTCGTTTTTGTTTTTTCCTTTTGTTCTACTTCTCGGCAAATTACTTTTTTTATTAAAGCGATCCAGAAAATTTAAAAACTGTCTGGTACTTTAAAAACCACCTGGAATATTTTAAAATATGTAAAAATGGGAAGTCTAGGGTTTCCGAGGCGCCGCCAAATGACTAAAAATTCTTGTAGAACTCAACGAAATTAGGCTTTTTTTCAAATAGCTATAATTTCAAAAATGGACTCATTCAGATATTTTTTTTTTAATTCTCGTATTTAAATTTACTTTTCGAAAAAAATTTAAGATATTAAAACCTATGAAATTTTTTGCTTCTTTGAAAAAATCGGATTTTTCTCGAAATCCATTTTGTCAAAAACTAAGCGAGATATCGAAAAATATTCTTTAAAAATATTCTCATATTCTAAAAAATTTTTTGTGTTTAAAAAGTTTCAGAAAATTTTATAACTTTTTAGAGCATAAAAAAAACGGTCTAACAAAACTCAAGTATGTAATTAAAAGTAAAGAAAAAAAAGTTAAGTTAATTTATTTAGTATAATTTGAAGAATTTAAATGTAATTTAAAATAAAATTTGAATATGCGCAGAGTCCATTAACCCTTAGATCGCATTATGCAGGCAAGAATGTACCAACACGTATTAAGAAAATAAACATTCATATAATACACCTGTAAACTTGTAGTTTCTTCATCCGTCTGAGTTGAACACATGTATACAACATACATACATACGTATAAATAATACATCTATGCTGATAACAGTCAAACGGAAATGAAAAGATAGTCGACAAAGGGGCTCACTTGTTACAGAACACGAAACATTTCATCATTTTACTCTAATGTATTTTTCTTTTCGCGTCCTTGATTACTATGCCCATTATTATGTACTGTTGTTATTGTTATAGTAATTATTACTATCATTATCATTCTTTAGTGGCGCCTTATAACTTAAAATGAGTGATGAGCACGTGCAATAAAATTCCATAGACCAACAATTCCATATAACAAGTGTTATAAAATATCGTCTACTGACCAGCAAATAAAAGCATGTATAGGTAGCGTGCTGATGAATCTGCACCTGAACATTTCTCGGAATAAATCCAACTTTCTCTTTATACGCAACTTAACTCGAGTTGAGTTCGTCGTTATCGAGTTAGTCACTCGATCAAGTAGACACGCGTGTCTGCTTTATTAGTCAGCAGACTACAATTTACTTATCAACAAGCTTCTATTTCCATCCTATTTATTAACCTCATTAAATTACTTGCAATTTAAACGATTGCACTTAAAAAAATCGGGAGGGAATTCGGAGTAATTGCGGATTTTATTTAAATCCGAATTCACTCCATCACTCAAACTTTTGAAGTTTTTATAAAAAATCACTCCGATTCGGAGTTCCAATATAAAAATAAACTCCCCTTTGAAGTAAATTTCACTCCGAGGGAATTAAATAAATAAATAGTCATCTGCTCCGCATTTACTCTCGATTTTTTACAGTGTAATGAATAATTTGACGTTAAATGAAAATTCATTTATAGTCTAGTATACACTTAAAAAATTAAATAATAGGAGTTACTATCTAGTTATGGTAAAAATTTCTATCATCAATCATATAGTAGTAAATATTATCTAGATGATTGTATAAATCATCTAGATTGTAATATTCACCATATTTATGATAATTATTACAATCCTGTATGTTAATTATTATAATTATTCTAAATAGTTATATTTATCATTCAGATGGTAACAGTTACTATCAGTAATTATAATTGATACCATCCTGATAGTAACTGTGACGAAATTTATTGCAGAAGTAAATATTATCATTCTGATAGTAACTATTATCATCCTGATAGTAACTGTTATCATCCTAATGGTAACAGTTACTATCAGTAATTATAATTGCTACGATTCTGATAGTAACTGTGACGAAATTTATTGCAAAAGTAAATATTATCATCGTGATAGTAAATATTACCATCCTGATAGTAACTGTGACGAAATTTATTGCAGAAGTAAATATTATCATTCTGATAGTAACTATTATCATCCTGATAGTAACTGTTATCATCCTAATGGTAACTGTTACTATCCTGATAGTAACTGTTAGTAACTGTTACGAAATATATTGCAGAAGTTATCATCCAATAATTATTAATTCTATTAAAAAAAAATTATAACACTAACTATTTTTGCATTGAAAAATGTTTCAATCATTCTAGATGATTGGAATTAAAAATTTACCATACTGAACACAATTACTTAATTTTCTGAGTGTAAACTGTAAAAAATTTGCGAAGTGAACACGGATTAAATGCATAGTTGATGACTATATTTATTTACTGGAGTCAAAGTCACTCCGAAGGGGAGTTTACTATAATTTTTAAATTCCGGTTCGAAGTGAAATTGACTCCTAAAAGGAGTTTATTTTTATATTGAAACTTCGAATCGAAGTGGATGCGAATTTAAATAATATCCAGATCACTCCAAAATCACATCCGAAAAAAAACTCCATATTTACTCCATATGCAAAGTGATTTTTTTTCTAAAACTCCGAAATAACTAAGTGACGGAGTAAATTCGCATTTAAATATAATCTATAATCACTTGAATTCACTCCCAATTTTTTGCTGTGTATCTATGAGATAATTTATTTTTTATTCAAAAATTTTTTTCCGTCAATTATGAATATACATTAAGTCATAACTAAATTTATCAATCATCATAAGTAATAATAACTCTCAAGACTTTTCTCACGGTGTGCAAAAGTCGGAACTTGAGTGTTTATTTATTATCTTTTTTTTCATATTTTATTTTTTTATGTCTCTTCCTGTCCTATTCTGTTGGCGAGAATCGTAATCTTTACTCCAGTGGCCTCGGCGGTTAGGACATAAACGTCTATAAAACCGCAAACCAACTTCACTCCTCGAGTATATCTTCTCATACACTCTCACAATCAGCTGCTGATTCTGTAGCTGGTGCAGCTGATGCTGATGGTATTAGTGTTACTTCAACCTCCAACTCACTAACCCTGAGACTAAAAAATTTTTTTACGATAAAACCAAAGGAACAAAGTACCACGACGCTATTTTCTCTTTACAATTCTTCTGTTCTTCTCTACCACCTATACACTTTTCTTTTTATTTTATCATTATAATTTTTAAACTAAATTATCTCAACAGTTCATAATAATAATGAAGGCTCGTTTATTTCGCATAAAAATATTATTAAACTCTCACTACTTTGTCTAAATATTATTGCTCGGTTAACTTTTACGATTATTTGCACTGTTTTAAAAAATTTAAACAAAAAAAAAAAGGCGGGAAAAAAAATTTTTTTAAAATTATTATTGTTTTATTTTAAAAATATTTAACGCGTGATTATCGCAAGACGTGTTAACTTCCGCTCGAAATCTTCACACGAAAGATAAAAAAAAACTAAAATAAAAAGTTGAGATAAAAATAATAATAAATATGAATGAAAGAACGCAAAGATCAAAGAAATCCGACGACTAACGCCTCGAGGTGTTTTCTTCACTCTCATTCTCTTTAACACTTGTCTCCATAATAATCCCATTGTATGTATCAACTTTGTAGATTCTCATTAACTCATACCCTGAGACATTACACAGCTTTTTTTTATATTTTTCATTCACATATTAATAATATTTTTTTTTTTACTCATGCAATACAAACTACTAACAAAATAAACATGACGTACGAATAAATAAAAATATAAATCAAACTAAAAATAAACTCATAAAATAATTTTATTCGTATGATTAAATTGCGATGAGATGCATTTTTTTTATGACATGAATGGCAAATTGAAGGTAAAAGCCAGCCTTCTGGTTTACATGCCACTTGACTGTCTGATTAATCTTAAATTAAAGCTGCACTCTTTCTCTCGAAAAGAGTAAATAAATATAGGGGAGGGGGAAGGGGGCAAAATGGGGTGCTTAAAAAAATACTAAGGTTTAGAGAACTCAAATACATTAAATCTTTTTTTTTAATCATATTAAAAGTACACTGTTAAAAATATTTTTAATTTTCGTAAATAAAACTCCATGAAATTTAAAAAATTTCTATTTGTTAATAGAAAAAATTTTCAGTTGCCGTTAAAAAAAAAAAATTTGAATTTTGCCCCCTAAAAAAAATGAAAATTTTGTATATTAAATAAATTTAATTAAATTAAATTTTTTTGCAAGTAATTTACATAAATAAAAAGTACATCTCACATAATTATTGGATGCAAAGGAAGAAAAGAAATTTTTTAATAGTTTTTATCATGAAATAAAAGTCATTCAAATTTTTCGATTGACACTTGATTTTTCAAAAAGTTTAACAAAAAAAAAAAAATTTTAAATGATGCTTAATTATATTTATAAAAGTGAGTTTAAAAAAACATTTTAAAAAAATAAATTTTTTTATAAACTTTTGAAGGTTTCCCGTTTTGCCCCACTTCCTCTATTAAAAACAAAAAAAGGTATTTTGAAATTTTAAATATTTATTTGGAAATTAAAATAATAAATTTTCGTGGGTGGTAGGAAAAAAATATATGATAGTTATTGAACCGAAGATTGATGAACCGGGTGAGCAAAAAAGACAGATGTGTCACGAGCCACGTGGATAGTAATATAAAAAGGCTTCTTTTTCCACTTAACACACGTTGAACGTGATCCCGATAAATAAAAACCTCTTAGAGAATACCTATAGGTATATGTATACCTGACCTAACGACACTCAAACGCTTCCATGGTACTTTTGGTTGAATCGGTGGGTATAAATGTAATGTTTAGGCACCGATGGACCTTTATATGCCCATTGACACGTGTCGATCTTTCAATTCAAGTCAATATGAGTCCCAAATAATATTTTCAAAAATTAAATTCAGGTTATTTTGTTTTTTATTTAATAAATAAAATTATTAATGACAGCTGTGACTCGAGTTACAGGAAGCCTCGCCTATTTTTATACATATATATATTTTTATTATTTCATCTCTTTGATAAAAAAATGATCAGTCATACAGCCGGTTCCGGTTTTTTTTTCCACGTGCTAAACTGGAAGTAAATTATCTGTTTTGTTATGTTATTTATTTAATGTACATACTTCGAACATTAAAAATTATGTAAAGTGACGGTGTAAATACATGGGAAAGATATTTTTGAAATAAGTTATTAAATAAAATTTATTTATAATACTAAAATAATTTTATTGACTGTTAATATCTTTGTGAGAAGGATCACAGCTGTTGGGATGGGCAATGGGATGTTAATGTTGAAAGAAAGTTTAAACGAGTTGTAGCCGGTTCAAAATAGAAATAACATGCTAACTGTAGTGAATTCGAGGGATTGGCAATGTCTGCGTTGTCAAAATTACTTTAAAAGCAGCAAAAAAAATAACTCAAAAATAAATACGTTTAAATAAAGTAACAAATGCACGTAAATTAACTGGCGAAATGCTCGGAAAAAAAATCAACATCAATGCGCTGACACTAATTTTAGAATAAACGCGAAAGTCGTTAAATACTTTGGGCAATTTCGAAATTTAAAAATAATTTTAAATGGATAATTAAATTAAATTTTATAAAACAGTGTCGTAGGTCAAATAAACCTGAACTTGAATAAACTTTCACCCTCTTCTCATGTCACACTGAGTATATAACAGTATAATTATGTTTACTTGATATTATATGGTGTTTTTTTTATACGTGTCTCGTGCGTGTAAACCGATTAAAGTGACTTTAATGCCCTAGTCATATATTTTTATCCTCTTACACTTACGTTTACTTTCAACTCTATACATTTAAATACTAGTATACATTCCATTAAAATTTTTCAATCACTATCTCCAGTAATAAAATAACTTTATCCGTAAGTTTATATTTATTTATTTATATCAATTTTATTTAAAAAAAAAAAAAAAAAAAAAAAAAAAAAAAAAAATTAAAAATAAGGTTACTTGTAATTTTTCTTGCCCCATGACCATGATATATATGTATATATAGTAACAAGTCGCGTGTGGGTTGTTCGGAATTCCTATGCAAATGCCGAGCAAGCGTACACCAGACTTATATATATACATATTTAAGTATAGCAAGAATATCAGCTTTTAAACTCAACTCGTTTTGTTCCTCAGGATCTTGTCCAATGACTATCCACGCAGGACCATAATAGTCCACTATTAACATAGACAGAAACGACAAATCAATGTTTTACCTAAATACAAACACAAAGAAGATCCACATAATACTTCTAGTCACTTATATAAATATATATAAAAGTTATACAGACTACGCCTGTAACCATTTATTTGTATTTTTTTTATCGGCTAAATGAATACGAATAATTTTCGAGCCATTTTTTATTTTTCGTCACAAAAAACATTAATATGAAGTATTAGATGAGAAAGTATTTAACATACATATTTATGTATGACTCATAACGATGACGTTTTACATAACTCGATAGTATATGCGAGTTCAAACACGTTCTTCATTATTTTATTTGCGATAACTTGTAAGGTGAAGCTGTGTCTACAGCCTACATGTTAAATATTAACAGGTTTCATAATTAACGCAGTAGAATAAAACATTTTTTTTTTAGTTATCAGAAAATCGAGTATTACGAATGCACAGAAAAAAATGAATGTGAATGTAGCAGACATCAGACGAATTTAAAATTATAAATAATTAAAAAATTAATATTTATGAAAAATGCAGTTATTAATTTTCAAGTTTTTTAAATGCCTATTTTTTCAAATTTTATTTTTATTAATTTTTTGATCTATTTATTAATAATTTTAAATTTGTCTGATGTCTGCTACATTTACACTCATGAAAAAAAGGATTTCTTGATGTAAAATATTTTTACTCGCTTCAAGAAAAATTTTACTTGCCCTAAGAAACTTTCTGCATTATAAATTGAAAACAAAAATTTTCTTAGGGCGAGAAAAAATTGTTGAGGCAAAAATTAAATTTTCGCGCCAAGAAATCCTTTTTTTCTGTGTATTTAATTTGAATCAATAAATTATATATATTAGGTGAATAAAAACTAATCAGATATTAAATTTCATATCTTTTTCCTTTAATTATGATCCTCGTGTTGACAGACTTTTGTCCGTGAAATTCAATGGCTTCGCGATTCCGCCCTCGGAAGCCAGTCCGGGTATGCCGCATTCTCACGTTCCCTTGTGAAATATTCCTTTTTTTATTTTATTTTATTTTATTCAGGAAGTGATTAATCGAATCGAGAACTTAAAACTTTCCCATGAGTTCTATTTCCTTTGAAATCAATCCAATTCAAATAAGAAACAAAAAAACAGTTATTTTTGCGAACAAATAATAAGCAATACTTCAGTATAATAACACATAAAAATGGCTATTTCCGTATGAATTGTGCGAGTGTATTAACAAGGGATTGTTTTTTATAGCTTTTCGCTTCGGTCCACTTCATCTTCCCCTTGGATTAGAATTTACCCCCATAACTTTAACGAGCAATCCTCAGCACCCTCTTTACTATACATATATGCGCTCCACATGAAACTTTAATACCTCGATCTCGCTTATATTCAGTCCCCAGAATTATTCCCCTCGTACTGTGTAATTTTGTTTTTGGGGATAAAATCGATACTACTCCCGAAATTTCAGCAAGTGCTACAACAGGTTCTGTCTGTAATTTTACAATAGAACAAAATATATATATTTTTTATAAATTACTAGTAATATTACACTGTAAAAAATTAGGAGTGAATTCAAAGTGATTATGGATTTTAATTCAATTCAAATTTACTCCGATTTGGAGTTTAAAAAAAAATTACTTTGTATTCGGAGTAAATAGGGAGTTTGTTTTTTCAAATGAACGATTACAAAGCATTTAAATCCGCATTCACTCCGATTTAGAGTTTTATTATTAAATTAAACTCCCCTTCGGAGTGAATTCTACTCCAAAAGTATTAAATAAATGAACAGTCATCCGCTCCGCATTTACTCCGTATTCCCTCTGCTACACTGTGAAAAATTCCCAACAAATTTTACTATGGGTGCATAGTAACACCGAACTATAAGAAAACTGATAAAAAAAGTGGCGCATAGGCCACAATCGAGTAGTCTGCGCATACGTTTACTATGGGACACGTAAATTTTGTATCAGTTTTCTTATAGTTTGGTGTACTATGCACCCATAGTAAAATTTATTGGAAATTTCGCACAGTGTATTTTTTTTACAGTCTACGTTAATTTAAAATTACATAAGGTGTCATTCTTAGAGTTTATAGTATGTCATGAAGATGACAGTCAACGACAGATGGCTATCTCAAATTAATACCTATAATATAATAATTATTTAAATAACAACAATATAACTTTGAAATCCATTGAAATTTAACACGCGAATGTGGCAAATATCCGTACGTCTACCTGATGATTCCAACAATTTTTTATACATTTTTTATTTTTATAATTTTTATGTACAACATCTGATCTCTACTCGTGAATAAAAAGAATTCGTATATATTTAGCCTGGAAAAATATTTTGTTTAATTTTTTTTTTAAATTTTAATATTGTTGAGTTAGACTATTGTAATTTTCATGATAAAAAGTCATTCTTCTCGGTTTGTGTATCATCTTGCCGACTTATTTTTTCTATAGTCCATCTTGAGGAGTTATATATTTTATGTTAAATAAAAAAAAATATATATAACTCAGGCCCCCTGCCTTTTGCGATACCAGGTGCTCGTGATGTCGTGTTACCAGACTCTCATCGTTAATTTTCTTTTATATTACTCTTATTTTGCCCAAAGAACAGAGTAGTTAAGCCGAGACAGACCAGACTGACTCACCAGAGGACAAAATGAGAACCAAGTCCGACACCAAAAACATGAAATCAATGAGAAAAAATAACATTAAAATTTTTTTTATATCGGAAATACGTGGTACATAAATCGACAGATGTTAAACCGCATAGTTTTTTATTTTTTTTTTAATAAAAATTGTCTATTGTAGTTTTTTTTTTACAGATCTATACAAACAACTAAAGAAAAAAATTATTTTTAAAATTTAACTCCGGTGATTTTCTTGAACAATTAAATTTTTTATAGATAAACAATAATTTTTTTAATGCTCATGAAGATTCTCTGTAACTCGTACTCTATATTCCATGTTCTTGGAAAAATTACAAGGGATAAAATGTAAAAAATATAAAAATAAATAGTGTATAACTCGTGAAGTGAGTCGATCGCGTGCCACTGTCTTATTCTCTTATTTACTTTTTTTTAAAAAATCGCATATTGCGAGACGTCAAATCGAGTATATGGCACGAGCTACTTATTTATATACATTAAAATATATATAGAATGACTTTTCATGCTTCCCGATTGTGGACAATTACTGGACGCATGCGCATCGTCGAACAATTGTACGTCTGTGCAAAGGACGAATTTTTAAATTTCAGGACTGAAGATTTATTTGAATAGTCTAAATCATAATCACATTTTAAATATATAATAATAATAATAATAATAACAATAAATTCGTCACCCTTTCAGCCAGTTATTTTTTTGAATTTAAAAAATTAATTCTCCAGCCTTCTCGTGTCATTTTTCTGAGAATCATCGAACCCGTTTAAAAGAGTCGGCATAAAAGTTGCGTTAAGCTGAGAGTTCCAAAGTAGTGTTAAGTTGAATAGCCTATGGACACGAATGAATTTCCGGTCTGGATCAGTACACATAACACAGCACCGCACAGTAAAATATGCTTATACTTATACCTAGATTTATCCTTGACTCAGCCAATTTGAATTAAACGTCTCGTGCTATACTACTGCAGTTAAACTCAAAAGCTCTCAAATAGCAGCTGAATCAGCCCTTTACTCATATCCATTAAAACTTTTTACTTACGCGTATACGCAAAAACTTCTCAAGGGTAATTTGACTCTTTTACTTGTTCATTCATTGATTTTATAAACATTCATAATAATAATAATAATAATAATAATAATAATAATAATAATAATAATAATAATAATAATAATAATTACCATGAGTAATACCCGGTAAATCATTAAAAGTATAAATATTTATTCAAAAAACATACTAGAGATAAAATATTTATTTTTGTATTTTTATTACGACTGAAAATAAATAAAAATCTGTTGTCTAAAGAAATATTTTACATCTGGAGTTTCCAGGTGTTGCGACCAGAAAATTTACCTTTTATGTTTGGTGCTCAAAAAAAACCTAAAATGTTCAACAGCCATGAGTATATTGTTAAAGATTAATATATAATTAAAAATTAATTTTATCCACACTACAAAATGTGTCGAAAAAATAAAAAAGTTACACAGGAAAAAAATGATTGCTTGGATGATACTAAATGATACTGAAATTAGCCGACTTCTAATAATTTTTGGATTTTTTAAAAAATGATAAATTATAAAAAAAAAAATATTTAAAAAAATTGCACTTGTAGTCTTTTAAATTTTCTACATGTGCATATTTTTATTTTTTTTTTTTCTTCAAATTTAATTGTTCAAAAAAAATCCAACAATTTTGAATTGTCTCCTAACTTCAAGATCGTAATACTAAAGTTAGCCAACGTCAAATAATTTTTTGCTTATTTTTCAAAATAATAAATCATAAAAAAATAAAATTTGAAAAAATTGCACCTATAGTTTTTTTATTTTTCTAAATGTGCATATATTTTTTTTTTTTTTTTTTTTTTTTTTTGTAATTTATTTGTTGAAAAAAAATCTGAAGTTAATAGTCTGTCAATTTCAGGATTATATTTCTTGGCGCAAAAAAAAATTTTGAATTATGAAAAACAAAAATTTTCTTAAGGCTTCGTGACGCAAGAAATTTTTTCTCGCCCGAAAAATTTTTTTTGGCTCAAAAAAACTTTTACTTAAGAGAATAAAAATTTTCTTGAGACGAGTAATAATTTTTTCGCCAAGAAATCCTTTTTTTCTGTATATTTTGTATCCTTGAAGAAAAACTAAACATCAATCTCGTACTTTTTCAAAGCATCAGCCATGTACTTTTTTTAAAAAATCAATTACCTGAAAGCTAGGTTACGAAATTTAAATGAGCAAGTGAAATTATCGTCTAATGGGATAATTTATTTAATATGTATCCGTATTAGGAAATTGTTTATTAAATTGTAAAAGTGATGGGAAATGAGGCGTGCGTATTATCATGTATCGAGGTTGTCGGGTCGTCACTGGTCGTCACACTCCATAGCAACCCAACAATGACTAGGCTCTATGGCAACGATACGATGGAATGAGCAAGATGCTATAACTATACCCATAGATACTTATTCTTACATATACATCTATACATATCTTTATATACTTCTTTCTGGGTAGAGGGTTCGACCGGAAGTTTGTTATAATCCGCGAATACCTTGTGTACTTCTACTCAGTTGCTTCCATTCCATTACATTCGCCGACTACCATTTAAACTTATATATATATATATAATATAACCTTATACTTATACATATACAATAATATATATATACACACACATACACATTCTCATATATATTTTCTTTTTATCCCGGTAGTTTCCCGTTCGTGAATCGACGTAAATCCAAGGGCTCGGTTTTGTATCATCTATAACTATGTACCATATATATATAACTAGGGAAATGAGAATATAAGTATAAAGAACTCGACTCGATAAAAGGAAATTTAATGCACAATCGAGTATATAAGAATTGATACTTGTTAACATTTTCAAAATCTATCTATAGTATTCGTTCCTCTATTTCCATTACAACTCGTTTAAAAAAAAAAAAACATATTTTTATTAACTTAGTCACGTAATCTCTAAAAGCAATAAATAAAAAATGTATTTACAGTTCTGTTCACCGTAAAAAATTCATAACTAAAATTCAGACGCCCGTAAAAAATTTAATCTCATGTATTTCAACAAAATAAGAATATAAAGATGATGACCGTGTCGAGCCGATTGAAGATTATATCCTATGGGTTATAAAGTAAAAGGAAATATTGTTTATTGTATATCTTGAAAATATAATAAAGTATTAAGGCATAAATTTATAAAAAATAAAAATTACATAGCACAATGGGTGAGTCTGCATGCAAGCTGCAAGATAGGATAGAAGAGTAGAGGACTTTCTCTGTATGTATATTTTCCTGTATGCTTGTACCTATAACCGTGTCTTCATGTCTTCTTGTCCGGGGCTATCTTTATCTAGTGTAATATATATATAGGTATACGTGGGACGAACGTTCCAGGCTTTGCTCCTGAGGCATCTTTATTATGCAGGGATCCTCATGCAAACTTATTTTTATTTAAAAAAAAAAAATATATATATATATATATATATATATATATATATATATCTTAAATAAATGATATGATCATTAACAATCTGTAAAAAATTAACGAAGTGAACGTGGAGTATTTATTTGATCTCCTCAGAATGAAATTTATTGCGGAGGAAAGGTCATTTTAGTACTGAAACTCTGGGTCGAAGTGAAATTCACTCACGAAAAAAACAGAATATTAAAAATTAATAAATAATAGTAAAACGTGGAATCTGTTATCAATAATTAGTACTACACGGAGAGAAAATTATGGTAACAGTTACAATATATTATGGGAATGGTTCCCATACTGCATGGTAACCGGTTTTTTTCAAATGTTGATTATAGGAACGGCACCCATATATATTATGGTAATCATTCCTATAATTATGGGTATAATTCCCATATGGTATCGGAATAGTTCCTATGGAATTATGGTAATGGTTACTATAATATTATGGTACTCGTTACCATAATATTATGGGAATAGTTACCATAATATTATGGTAATGGTTACCATAATATTATAGTAACCATTACCATATACGCTTAGGAACCGTTACAATGTGGTTATAGGATTGTTTCCTATTTGCTTATGGGAACTATTCCTATGAGTATTGTAATCATTACCATGATTCTTTCACATGCGATATGGGAACTGTTACCATAATGATAGGAATTGTTCCCATACTTATGGAAACTTTCCCAGAAAGTATGGGTCTATATCCCATAATCCCAAGTAATCATTACCATAACGGTATGGGATGATTTTTCATAAACGTACTAGGAACAGTTACTATAATTTTTTCTCCGTATATTATGTGTTTAATGCACAGTAGTTTACTAATTTTTGTAGATTCCTAAAAACTACTATCAATTATTTCAAAAAGTAAGTAAATATTATTACTTTTAGGTATAATACGTGACTTATTAGTGAAAGTTAATTAATTTATGGCATAATCTATTAAAAAGTAATAATTGGTCAAATTAAGAATTGCTATCTCAGATACTGATTTTTCCAGCCGAAAATTGAAAAAGTTACTGACTTTTATTTTATAAATTCGATATCACTGATCAATTATTGGATTAAAATATCATTTATTCATCATTATAGATTAATTTACAATACACATAAATCTAATAAGTGGTAAAAAATAAAATGAAAAATTAGTATACTAGATACTAATTTTTTGCTCATAAAAATACCGAAAATTTTTAACTCTTATTTTATAAATTCTATCCCATTGACTGACAATTAATATAAAATGTTATTTATTCGTTTTTATAAATTAATTTATTATATACATATATCGAATAAGTGGCAAATAATAAAATGAAAAATTCGTATACTAGATCTTTATATATTAATATGTACGTTTACTAATTTTTCGGTCCCTCATTTTTTAAATTTTTCTATGTTTATTTAAATAGTAATAACTGTAGATACCAATTTATCAATTCTTTTTCATATTAGTTTTAATATGCGAAATTACAATTTTTGCTCTTGTTTGTGTATCAAATTTGAATATAAATAGTAGCCATTTTGAAATATATAATGATCCTGGTTTGATATTAGTATCGAATATACTAATTTCGAGTCGAAAATAAACTACAAACTATTAAAATTTTTAGCATCATTTTTTCCGTGGCTCCTAAAAATGTTCAGTTTAATATTAAAACTCCAAATCGGGGTGAATGCGGATTTAAATAAAATCCAGATCACTCCGAATTCACTCCCACTTTTTTACAGTGCCCATAAATATATATTTGTATGATTCATATCATTAATTATATTTGTCGGGTTTATTTATTCTTGTTAACCGAATTTAAAATAAATAATATTTAAAAATGTAACCTCTGCACGCACGTTGATGAAACGCACGCAAAGTTAACTCTTTAAAGGTTTTAAAAATCAAAACTGTTGATGTTAAAGTCGGAGAGTAGAGTTAACTCGTTCGATCGCGAGTCGCGCGATACGACGTCGTTATTCAGAAGCGAACAAGTTCGACGGTTATAATTCATGCACAAATGTATAATATACATACAGCTTGGATGTATAATACTATATCCAACTCGCATATCACATCACTCGTGAAACAACCGGTACTGATAGAGGAGGAACCATCAACCACCAGTCAGTTATTTTTCTTCTCAAGTCTTTCATTTTCTCGGTTGCGCACTTGGCGAAACGACACATCAGACATCAGCTCTCTCAGTCTGCCAATTATTTCTCAATTCTCTTTTATACATACATTTTTTTATTTTTTTTAAATGTCTACGTATTACTCAAATTCAAATTATAAATAATAATCAGTGCGCATGCATACAAACTATTTATTTTTAATTATAATTGATATAATAATTTATAATTAGATAGATAAATTAAAAAACAATTGAAATTTATGAATAAAAAAAATATGCATATATATTTAATAAAATATATTAAAATTAATAGACACATTGCGTGTGGAAAAATTAAATAAGAATAATATCGCAGTGTCTCGGTACCTTTGCGCATTCGTTTCGCAAGATGAACGGTCGGCATGTATCATATATATCTATATACACATATATATGAGTCAAACGTGCCCTCTTATATCTCCGAGTAGTTATACCATCGTGACTGTAGGCAAGTTTACATATATATGTATATATATATAAGCTATAGAACCGCCCGCGTCTGGAGAGTTCATATCCCTTGGGATAAATTAACATTCCAGTGTGAATCGCACAGTAATAAGCTTCTCGTTTAAATCCGAGCACCAGACGACGTTCTATATAATTTTTTTTTTTTTTTTTTTTAAATCAATTATTAAGTAAAGAAAAAAAAAATTTTTTTTTTTAAATATTTTTTATACCGTAAAAAATCAGGAGTAAATCTGAATTTCCTCGGAGAGTAAACAGGGAGTGATCTGGATTTTATTTAAGTTCGCTTTTACTCTAATTCGAAGTGAAATTCATTTGAAAGGGTTTAAATAATATCGGCTCTTCATTAACTTCGAATTAAATCCGCATTAATTTCGAAAATTTTCTATTATAATTACCATTTAAATTTACAAAAATAATTAATACACTATTTAAATAATTAAATGAAAACATTTAACACGATTAAAATTGGTAAGATTAAAAAACAATGAATGAAATATTATGAAACTTGTTAGCGTTACAAAAAGTAAGAAACAATAGCTTTTGAAATGTATACATACATTGAAAATGGTATTCAGTATCTAGTGTTTCTATACATGGTATATAGTACCTATGTTGAATGCAAACTTTATCTCAAAGAGTGTATCTGAAGCAAAAGTACTTTAACCTCTAACTTTATTTTTATTCTTGCGGATTTATAATTTAAATATTTTTTCTTTTTGTCTCTTTAATGCATGTATACATTGTGCATATAAAATTACTAAATCAACATGAGGATACAGGAGAGGACGTCACATGTGTGTTGCTCGGCATATTTGTGCGAAAGAGAAATCGTTTGTACTAATAAAGTATGTATGTAACATGACCGACAAATAAACTCGTCTATAACTAGGTAGTTCATTTTCCCATGCCACTCCTGTATAACTTGCACTTAATAATGCCAGTGGCGTCTGACGAGTTATAAGTTATAACATTACAAGTCGTCTTTATCTACCTGCTTTTCACTTTCGTAATTTTATTATTTTTTATAGTTTAGTAAAAAAATTTTTTAATTAGGATTCACATTAAAAATTCCGTTTTTTTTTTTGTACTCCAAAATAATTTAATTTTAATAAATTCAAAAAAATTTAAGATCTTTCTTATAATAAATCACATAAAATATACTTCAAATATATAAGAGAACTTGGGGCAACGTCAGACAACGCTTCGAAGACAAAACAAAATTAATTTGTTTTTAAATACTTAATTACAATTTGCCGAAAAGGGGCAAGTTGATAAGCTCAGTTGTCGATTAAATAATTCAGATACCGAACTTGGAAAGAAAAAAAAAATTTACTGAAAATTTTAAGGCAAAACACAATTTTTCATCATCGCAATTTACCTCAGGTTCTGTACTTCGTAAAAATAATGCGACTATAAAAACTTTGTCAGTAAAAATTTGTATTTACCTGATCGTTAAATTATTAAATCGATTAATAAATGAGTAAAGGATGCACAGAAAATTGAAAGACGTTCGATCTAAAGCAGGATATCCTGCCATAAAGATAACATCTAAATATTTTTTACATAATAGCAATAAGTAAAGGTTTAATAAAATATGTAATATATATAATGTATAAATATAAATTAAATTATCGTGCAAGCGCATGTGCGTTCTAGTTACACGTTTCGCGTGTAAACTCATTAGCCCAGGGGCCTAACTAATGAAAAGCACCGAGCGCATCGTTTGTACTCGTTAATGAGTAAAAATACTTTATATTCCATTGAAAAATAATCCACCGGAAGAATTCAATCCCACATTATACTAGCAATCAATTTTTTCATTTATAACTATACAAACTTTTTTAAAATTACTAATTAAAGACTAATTTTTTTAAATTCTTCTTTTAATTACATTTGGTATTTTCTTTACCGGAAGTGATTAATTTTTTAACTTCCCACTATGAAAATGGAAAAATTTTCAAAAAAAAAAAAGTTATTAATTTCGATCCGATTTTCGAAAATCGAGTTTTCATCAGATCTCGACCTTTTGAGGTCCTAGGAATCTATTTTCACTATTTCTAGATGAACGTCCAGCCACGTGTGTAAACGTTTTGTGTCCGACGATATCTTTGGAACGAATCTGATTAGATTTTGGAGTCGATAGGTCGAGTAGTTTACGGATAAAAAAATGTAAAAATAAAAAAAACATTTTTTTTAAGTTTCTGTTGCATAACTCATAAATCACTCGACCGATTTGTTTAAAAGTTTAATAAAATCTAAGTCTCAAGTTCTTTGTTACCACAGATCATGTGCAACACTCAATTTTTTCCAAAGACCGACGGTCAAAAATTATTTTTTTTCAGCGACATGAATATTTTTTTGGTCAAAGTTTTTTGACCTCGCAGAGTTCAAAAGTTTATCAATAATATTGTTTTCGAATTCTTTGAGCTGGAAAACAATGGAAAGTTTTCGAGTTCGTCCTCAGGGTAAACCTTTTTTTAAATTTCGTCCTTAAGAAAATAAAATGAAGGTAAATCTTTTTACACACGATTAAGAAATAAACGAAAATGAAAATAAAAATAAAAATAAACATATATGTAAGTCAATAAGTATACAAGGACATTTTTAGTAATCCGGCAGGTCTTTGACGGTAACATAAGAAGCATTATGATTTATGAGAATAGTACAGTGAACTTGTGCGGGCCCACCGACGAGTTCGTCATCGTATAACGCGAGAAATCTCAACTCAGTAAGACGAGTAGACGAGCTGAGTGGTGCTCTGAGCCTCTCGGATCAGCTTTACCATCGTTGTTGTATTATATTATAGATACATATACACGTAGATATATATATATATATATATAAGGGTGTATATATGTACAAGTAATGTGAAAGAGAATGAAAACGTCGTGGTGGGTAAGCCGAGAAGAGTAGCGCTGAGTATAATATGAATAAAAAGAATACAAGTATAAGTATAAGAAGAAAAAGTGAGATGAGATGAGAGAGGCGTACGAACGGCGATGGGAGCGAAAAGTGGCGGTAACAGGTGCAGCCGCACAACCTAATTGACTCTGCCAGGATCAGATGCTTCTCCTCCTCCCCTATCCATAATGCATCGACATTCTTGTCTTCTAAACACATTTTAATGGCTTACACTGTTTTTTTTAAATAAATAACGACAAGTTAAAATTAAAACTGGTTACACGTAAAAATAAACAAATTAAAAAAAAAAAAGAATAAATTTTTATAGGAAAATATTTTATTTATTTTTTAATATCGATCCAGACGATTAGGGTCAAAAGCACACGCGCCGGAAGCCCATGGCTCAATTTTGTTTCGATTAGATCGGCAATTTAGGCTCACAAAAAAATAAAATTTAAAAATAATAATAATAATAATGATGAAAATAAAAAGAAGAAGAAGAAACGAAGAGGCGCCTGGTAACGAACCCACAGCATCATCCGGTCGGCTCGTCGGTCCATTGTGTATTAAAAACCCAACACAAACCTTTTCCTTCTTTATCTCCCATTTCATCTTCTTTCGTTCGTTTTCGTATTGCCATTATCATCATCATTATATGTTTTTTTTTTATATTTTGGTAAATAATTTTAAGTGGTTGCTCAAAAACCGACAAAGTTTCGCTTACTTTATACACTCACACAACTACACATAAGCTTTTTTATCCTCTTTGGGACTTCCGGTGCTGGCGCCCTTCCTTATATATTTTTCGCTACAAAAAAGTATCCAAAGAAAATAACAAACTCGTCTGAGCCTGCAATATCCGTTTTTAAAAAATAATTACATTGTTAAGATGAGTGAGAATTTAAAAAGGATCTTTACGCCGGTTTAAACTTGCTCGGATTTAGAAGGATCGTAAACCACTTCCTTTATATTTTATAACTTATACTTTATTACCTCGTAAATAATTCAATACATACATATATATATATAAAATATTTATGATAGTAATGGTAATGAGAATGATGATGGCGAAAGTACGAGAGAGTGAAACAAATCTCGCATCTGTTGGTCCTTCAGTCATTAACGAGGACATGTGACCATATGGTATCCTGCAACGAAATAATATACACGTGCACACCTATACATTTTTGTAAATAAATTAACAAAAAAAAAAAAAAGAAGTTAAAATAAATAAATAATAGCCACCGTAAGGAATCAGGACGAGGCCATTTTTTGCAAACTCACTCATCACTGACAAGATCCCAAACAAACAAAAAACTCACGAGACTGGTTATTATGACGTGAAAAAGGATGATTGGATATGTCTTCTCTAGGCTTTATTAAACTCAAATGATAAATATATATGAGCAACATTAAAAATAAATATTTAAAACTAAGTAATTTAAATTCGTTAAAAAAAAAATCTGAAAAATGGTTGAGCCTGTGGGACAACCTCAAAATCCAGCTGTTTTCGAGCTGTCTGAGCTTGTAAATTTTTGAGCTCTGTGAGCTCAAAAAACTGTTAGACCGGAAATGAGTTATATAAAAAAAACCTCAAAAAAAAAAAATTTGAATTTTTATTTTTTGTGTAACTCGTAAACTACTCGACTGATCGACTTTGAAATCTATTCAATTTTAAGTCTTGGTGAGTTCTGTCATTTGCCGCCAAAAACGCTCGAATCGGTTGATTTGTTCTGAAGATATCGTTGGACAAAAAAAGCTTCCTAGGATCACAAAATGTTGACATCTGATGAAAACTCGATTTTAAAAAATCAGACCGAAACCAATAACTTCCCGCCTTTTTTTGAAAATTTAAATTTTCATCGCGGGAAGTTAAAAAAAGATTTAAATCCTCTTGTTAAGAATTTATAAATATATTTTTTACTTAAAATTATTTTTTCAAAGACATTGTTTTAATGATAATAGTAAATTTTTTTCAACACTACGACATATTTCCGTTAAAATGAAATACTAGAATAGAGTGACTAGACTTATGGAAGTTTTTGATTACACCAATTACGCGTAGCTGTAAAGTAACACAAGGCATATTATAATAATATCATATCGTGTGCATTATTTTAGAGGCCAATGTACTTCTAAGACATAAGTTACTTTTAATATAAATATTACGTTATCTTCCGGTCATAAATTTTTAAAATATCTCATGATAATAAACCACATTATCATCAAATCGCATAAATGAAACGCGTGTTATTTTATTAAAAATAAATGGTAAATTTTTTAAAAATATTTAAGCAAAAAAAAGTGAGTCAGCACGTGACTGCCCTTATATGAATCGGCAATTAGGGGAGATTAGTATAGTAGTGGAATAATAAAAATAATGTTCGAGTCGAAAGACTCAAAAGGAAAGCAATTAAACGCATTGAGATCTCAGTCAAAGATCTGAGGCTAATAATACATTTCCGGTTAAAGAAATAAATTTTCATAAAAAACGTACAAGGGGAATTAAAAATTAATTATCAAATTTTGGTGAGTGAAACAAGAAAGAAATTAAAAGTGATTTCGTAGTCGGAGGTCGTGAGGGTTAACGATCGCGAGATTTAAACGAGGAAATACTCTGAAGAGGGACGAAAACGTTAAAAGCAACCAACACTCTGGTTTACTGAGTATTACTGCGGGTATTTTACTCTTGCGGTTGCTCAATCTCTGCACTTGCACGACACGATACCAGCCGAGTAAGTAAAACCGCAGGAGTTGCTGACACGTACACTATGAGCCTGTTATGAGTTAATATAACTATATAAACTTGAATTGCAAGGTGCTCACTACAAGTTCATTCATATTTTATGAATTAATCAAACATTGATATATGCAGAAAATTTTATAGTATTTTTTACATAAAAAATTTATAGAAAAATTACTATGTCATAGTAACATGAGGACAGTACCCTGATAGTCACCCTAACCATAAGTTAACTTCAAGCTGCTGCCATAATCTAAAGGTAACTTTAAGGAAAGTGTTGGAGAGCAAGCAGTCACCTTTAAGTTGACAGTAAATTGTCTGTAATTCGAAGTCAAATTGGACCACAAGTGTTACTGTCAGACAATGACGTTAATATGATTTCACTTCAAATTGACGGCAAGTTTTTCTGTCAAGTTACATTCAAGCTACTGCCGTATTCTGAAGCCAACTTAAAGAAAAGTGTTATTAAGCCAAGCTTGCCAGAAATTTTCTCGTTAAGTTAGTCGGAAATGTTTCACGACAGAACTTGTAGAGCAATCTTTAAAATCCTAGCTCGGGTTACCGATATTTTATTTGTGAATACAATAATCTCTTAATAACTAGACTCGGTCCATTAGTTCTTGAGATTTTATCTATGCCAGCAAAAAAAGGTAGCTTTCAAAAAAATGCGCTTAACGATATGTCACTAAACTATTTATCCAATGAAGCGTCCTCGACTTAAAATATAATTTCAGAAGTTTAACGAGTTTCCAAAAATTCTCTCATATAAGCATTTAATTTTATAAAATTTCAGATAAGAATAATGATCGCTTAAAGTACTTTTTCGGTCTGTGCAAAAGGAATACCCTCTTAATTATCAAATACTTGTAAGTAAACATAATGTGCGGTTTTTTTAAAAATATTTGCTAATAAAAAAATGATCACGAGGCTTAATTATTTACAACTTGGATCATTAACTTTGGAATAAAAATTTTATTCAATAATTTGTAGTAAAAAAAAAACAATGTTATATATTTATTAACTTTAGTATATATAAGACAGTAGACAAAAAATAGCCGATTTAATTCCATCATTTTGTACAGGAGAGTAATTCTTGACGAGACGTTTAATGAAAATCGGCATCGACAGAACTGGTGCTGCAGCTTTTTTTAAACCCAATGAGCCCTCTGGCATATAATAATGATACGTGTGTGTAAGAGAGACGGTGATAGTCTACCTGTGTGATCACTCGTTTAACCCTACACGTTAAGTGTCTCGTATTTATTTATTACTTCCTGTTGACGACAATTGAATTTAATTCGCTTATCGTTTTTTTGCGGTGCTTTTTTTTTTCTCAATAATAACCATGATCTCAATCTGACTTACAATCATGAGTATGATAAATACCACATACTGAAACTAATGACATTGAATAGCCAACGTATAATTCGGCCACTCCCGAAAATTGTCATTCCCACGGATAAAATCGCTCAAAGAAAAAAAACATAAAAAAATATAATAATATCATTGTAGAATAGGACAGAGGATAAATCGGACCTAGCAATTATTCATCTTCAGTCTTGGCTATTTTGTAATAACTTACGACAATTAAATTCTCAAAGTCTCAAAACTATAATTTTCAAATTAAAGCAAATAAAAAAAAAACAATAATGATAATAATAAGACCGAAAAAAAAAATTTTTAAATCACGTTCCGCTCAAACGATCACACAAACTTCCATTTGCCACAAAAAACCACTTTACCTTTTACATTTGATATTAACCAACAAAAAAATTCTATCTCAATTTAATATTTTTTGTAACTCGGCTCACCAAATTCCATCCAAATGATGTACGACTACTATTATACATACAACCGCCACCACTTCCGTTTTAATTTCTACATAATGCGAAATTAATTGGCCCAATGTGACCTCAATATCTTGTCCTTTCGCACGACCCCTCATATCTAAGAATATATACTATATACTATATATACACATATATTTATATAAGAGAATAAGAGTAGTTAGTAGATGCTTGATTAATTCGTTCGTCTAATTAATTCGTACCCGTACACATTCCTCATCATTAAAAAAAAAAAACCTCAGCATACTTTTTTTTTGTGCGTTAAGTATGTACGCACGCACATATAATGTGCACTTTACACCTGCTTCTTGATAATCTTTATATAAATTTATCCAAATTTTCGTCTTATCACTTTTTTCTTTTTACTTAAAACAATCTCGTAAAAAATCGTTCAATTAAATTCCCACATTTATTAACACTTATAAATTTTATTACAATAAATTATATTAATTAAATGATTATTTTAAAATTTACAGGTTCAGTGGTAGTATCAGATGTATCAGAAAGTCCAGGAGCAGTTGATAGTTTGCCAAGTTACGATCCACAGTTTATGGCGCATTGTTATTTTCCTGCTGAATATCAAGGAGATTTTTTGATGCAAGTTAATGGACCTGGTAAAGGATCGGCAAATTCTGGAGAACCGATTCAATATTCAGCACTCAACATAACATTTGACTCTATACCTGTTTGGGGATACTGTCACAAACGAGTTGGAGAAAATGTTTTGCTGGTTGACACGTGAGTATTTAAATCTTCAGACTATTATATTTATTTATGTTATTGTTAACTCATCAGTCCCATCTCTATTCATTATTTTGTTATTTAGATTTATAAAAATCTTATCTAAACAACCGACCCTCGTCTCATTCCGTTCTCATCTCAATTAATTATTATTTTCGATAACGCCGGTATTTTATTCTTCAAACGTTCGTCCAACGTTCGTCGGTCTGTTGTGTGTATAATAACTGAAAAAGCTTTCAAGGCAGATTGATTGATGGTCGAAAGTATTAAATATTTTTAAAAATGAAAAATAATATTTACACAACGCACTTAATACTTTTTTATTTATTTCCTTACTAAAAGCTCGACGATTTATGCAATCAATAAATAACTGCGATGCTTTATTGCTTCCACATTTTTTATATACCTGAAATAATATTTATCATGAATTTACACGCGTTTTTTTAACGAGCCCATTTTTTACCCGGCTCTCGAATGCTTCAATTTATTTTTTATTTTTGATTCCTCATCTTTTTTTATTTAAAAGGTACTTAAAATTTTTTCATCAAAATATCTCATTTACAGTTTAGCTTACACTCTTTTATCGGGTTATTCTTACAGCGATTTTAAATTCTTGACTTAATTTTCGATTCTATTTAATTCTTTACACGATAAATCGAGTAGGTGTCTTCGTGTGTGAACACATTTATTTTAAATTTATATTTGTTTTTATTGCTCTATATGTATGTGTGTATAATGAATTCATAAATTGCCATTAGATAAACACGTAACATGACAGCATATATATTTAAAATCATTACATGTATAACGAGATACTTTATTTAATCCCATGTTTTCATAATTTTATTTACTATCCCATTTTGTGAAATTTGTTATGGTTTGTTTTTTGTTTTTGTTTTAAGCTACAAAATATTTAAACGATCTAGTCTCAAATACTTTATATAAAAATAATAATCAAGAAATGAAGCCAAAAAATCAATGAAATTTTTTTTTCTTTATTTCAATTAAATATGTAGAGTAGAAGTCTGTAGAAAATTGGGAGAGAATTCGGAGAGAATTCGGAGTGATTGCAGATTTTATTTCAATCTGAATTCATTTCGTGACTCAGAGTTCCGGAGTTAAAAAAAAAATCAATTATAATTTCGAAAAAATAGGGAGTCTGTTTTTTCAGAGGAGTGATTTTGGAGTAATCTGGATTTTATTAAAATCCGCATCCATTCCAATTCGGGGTTTAAATATTAAAATAAATTCCTTTTTGGAGTTAATTTCATTCTGAGGACTCTCTGAAACTGAAATTGTGAAAATTCACTAATTTAGAGTGATAGTCGTACCACTTACCCCAAAAAGCGGTACGACTATAACTCTGAATGAGTACTACTCACTATTTTCTAGTAAATTTCGCAAATTTTTGGAGAAGAGCTTAAATAAATAAATAGCCATCCGCTACGTATTCACTCCAAATTTACTTCGCATTCACTCCACTAATTTTTTTACAGTGTACCATTTGTGGCCAGTGCTCCATTATTGGACATTTAATCCTTTTTTTTAGTTATACAAAAGTACACAATAAAATTTTCATTGTTACAGTGTAATAAAAGTATCTTTGTACACTTTTGTAAAATCAATTATGACATTACATTTTGCACAAATTATTTTTTTTAATTTTTCAAGTGTCCGAAACTGGTCCTAAAAAGGCCGAAACCGGTACCTTTAGCCTAATACAAGTAAAAAAAAATTTTTTTTCTATCTCGAGCATAAGTTAACGTGCTCCAATTTTCTATGCATTTTCAAGCACGCGCAAATCGATTGATTTATTCCAAAAATATCATACGCCAAAAATTACTTTTTTTCAACTGAATAATTTTTTTTTTGCTTGAGAAATAAATTACCTGGTTTTCGATCTCGAAGAGCTCAAAAATTTTCAAATAATAAGTTTTAGAGTTGGCCAACAGTCAACCGTTTTTCAAATTTTTTTTTTCTTTTTGCATTGACCGTCATATAAATATGATATAAGTATTTGATGACTAGTAGAGGTATAAAGAATAATAAAAAATTCATTGAAAGTATTTTTTCATTGATGAGCATTTTATCCCCTCTCTCTCTCTCTTTTATTAAGACATAAAACATTTAAGTATATAAAGAATCTAATAATTGACATTGATGTGACAAGTAACCATTGAATAAATTGTATTTAAAACAGAACCGCAGAAGGCCAGTGCATCAGGTGCTTCCGCTTGAAACGAAGATCCCGTAATATCATTGAAGTCTTCTCAGAAGACCTCAACAGGTGCTACACATACGAAGACAGCGCACTAGCGTCATGCGACAAACTAAACTCAAGATCCATTCTCTATCGTAAGTATTCTCATTTTTAAAAAATACCCTCGAGACATAAATATTTATATCAAACCCGTAATTAAAAACTCCCGTATGCATCAGCATATTTTTTCATTAATACCCGCACAATACTTGAAATTACTCGTACCCAGCCAGACCTTAAAAATAAAAAATAAATAAAGTTATTGCTGAACAACATGTGAGGAAGTATGCATCCTCATACGCGTGACCTCACGCACGCGTGTGTGGATTCGTTTTTCTCACGAGTCCATCAATTAAAATACCTGCGTGTGCGATTCCATCCCGCATTTGCATAATCACAGCTCGATTAAACCCGATGTGATGCATCCAGTTCAACATACATTGTAAAATTATTCTACCTCAAGGTTACTCAAAACACTCGTCTCTACATTACACGATGCGCATGTATATAAATCCCCATATACATATTTACATACATTCATACATCCGCGCATAAAGTCATTTTATTTTAAAAGTAATATTTGTATCTCTCACAAATTAATTCCGATCAACTTGCAGTAGATCGCGTTCATCAAATAAATTAAAAACTCACCCTTCATATATATATACATACATATATATACAGATAGAATTTAAATTTATAACTTGAATCGTACTTCATAATTACCCTGAGTTAAAAAAATAAATAAACGTAAGATCATTAAAGCTTCCTTGTAATGATTGAAGTTGAAGGATGAGTATGAAGTTAAAATATAAATAATAATCGAAGCGGAAGTTTGAATTGCCCGGCGTGTAATGCCAGAGATTATTTTCAAGTAAGACGACGAGGTTAATTCATTCTATTGATAATCAATAAAGCGCAACGTAGTAATCAACTTTTTTTAATTTATTTATTTTATCTATAGATATACAGATATATATTTACTTATTTTCTTTGTTTTAATTCTCATGGGCATGACGAACACGATCAACGTTCTCCGTGAATGATTTTTTATTTTCCTGAAACAAAAAGTTGGGAAAGGAATAAAGTAAAAATAAAAATAAGAGGATGAGGATGAGTGAAAAAAAGAAAAAAAATAGTTTGAATCGGTTGGATGGTCAATTGGCCTGAGAGGTTTAATGTTTAAGTATTCAAAGGCGTCAACAAAATACCCTCGAGGACCACCAACGCTATGACTGTTTCTTTTCTAAACTACACAGACACAAAGTTGGTTAAATAATTTAATGTATGGAAGACTGAGACCGCTGGTACAGGGAATGACCGAGTGATAGAGAGAAATAAAATCTTCTACACGTCGACTCTTTTCTCTACCTACATTTATTTTATATACCATCAGTTTCGCGTCCGTGTTTTTTATCCTGCCGCACCCTAACTTGCCTCTGCATTCTCTTTCGAGGCGTGGGAGTGCCTTATACTTAACAACACAACTAACTCGTCGGATCCAAGACAAGAGATTCTCAAGATCTCGTTGGACTGATCTCCACCTTTCTCAGTATGCCAATGATAGTACCAAACTCTCTTAACAATAATAACTATCTATATATGTATATTAGACATATCTTATTATTTAATACCCTTCAATCTTTTTAAATTCATCAATACCACCGACTATGATAATTATAATTATCATTATTATTTATATAAATATTAAGTATCCCGATTTGAAATTTAAATCCTCGCTAGAACCTAGCAATTCTAGTACCAAGAAAAAAAGACTGAGTACTTGATTTGTATAGAAAAACAACTCCTATATAAAATCACTAAATGTCAATTAAGGGTGAAAATAACATTTTTGGTCGCTATATAGGCGTTAAAATTTAAAATTGCTATACTTATCAGTACCTAAACATACTACTAAACCTTTACTTAGTCCTGTGAATTTTACACTATTTATTAGAACCTAGTAGACCTACACTCAGAAAATTATGTAATTGTGTTTATTATAGTAAATTTTTAATTCCAATCATCTAAAATGATTGGAACGATTTTCAATGCAAAAATAGTTGGTGCTATCATTTATTTAATAAAATTAATAATTATTGGAGGATCGATAGCTTCTGCAATAAATTTCGTAACAATTACTATCAGGATGGTAACAGTTACCATCAGGATGATAACAGTTACTATCACGATGATCATATTTACTTTTGCAATAAATTTCGTCACAGTTGCTATCAGGATGGTAACAATTATAATTACTGATAGTAACTGTTAACATCTGAATGATAAATATAACTATTTAGAATAATTATAATAATTAACATACAGGATTGTAATAATTATCATAAATATGATGAATATTACAATCTAGATGATTTATACAATCATCTAGATAATATTTACTACTATATGATTGATGATAGAAATTTTTACTATAACTAGATAGTAACTCCTATTATTTAATGTTCTGAGTGTATATGGTCTTAACATCTTTATTTGAACCTATCAACTCTTTATTCTAATTAAGGGGGACCACTAGTGCGAAATTAAAAAAAAATCAATTTTTTGCATACTTCGATAGTCTATACCTTCAAAAATATCATACTGAAATTTCAAGTGCATATCTCGAATAGTTTTTTTGAGTTACCATCTGAAGAGCAACCACTTATTAGTTATCGAAAATACATTTTTCAAAATTGCTACAGTTATAACTCGAAGACAAATCATCCGATCTATTTGATTCGAATTGTAGCTTCTTTTGTATATGTTTCTACGTATCATGAACCTCCAGTTTTCCGATCGAATCAAAAATGTAATTTTGGCAGGTTAAAAATCAAATTTTCGCGCAAAATTTTAAATTCTTTCTAAAAACTCCATTTTGGTAAATTTCAATTTTTTTTCTCAGCCCGAGGGTCATGATACAGTAAGTACCTTATAGTTTAATACACTTTTTGGTTTTTTGATTTCATACCCTGTCAAGGTCACTATCACTACAGTAGTGAGGACTTTTTTTTTAAAGATTGAGAGATTGTGAATAACTCGCTAAATTTTGAATCTTTTGGTCCAAAAATTTTATCTTGTATTCATTACATATCCACAAATGTACCCTTAAAACATTAAGACATCCCATGCCGTAGTTTTCTTAAAAAAAATTCCCAAAAATCATCTTTTTCTCAGGCGATCATACTAGTGGTCTCCCTTCAGTCCTAAAAATTTTAATTTATTTTTCTAAAAGAAAAGTAGTATATTTCTGTAGTTTTTAATATCCACACATGTATAATAAAAAATATTTGCACCCAAAATTTGTTCAATTTAAAAAGTAAATGCAACAATTTTAGATATCACTCGTGATTGAAAATAATTTAACTTTGACATTTCATTTTTATACATTTGATATACTTTAAAAATAAATATACAATACATATCAGAGTATTACAAAGTTATCTCAGTCTTAATCTACGGATTTATTCATTGATGCATTGTTAAGTAATTTATTTTATAAAAACTTGTCTTTGCCAATGGCTTGTGACTTTTTTAAATGCGCTGAGCAAAGTCTTCTTGAGTTGTCTTGTGTTGGCTCTTAAGACTGTAATACAAATGCTCAGTGTAATGTGGAGGTCAATGAAGCGAAGTTGTACTTGAGAAAAAATAAAAAAAAAAAAAAATTCATGAAAGAGAACAGGTAGTGAGAAAGATGAATGAGAATTGTCTGGTTCAATGCTCAATGCTTTCCGTTCATGGTTCAGTTTTGCTGGCACTGCTACTGCTGGCTGCTGGCTGCTGTTACTGCTGCTATGACTAGTCTACCTGTCGAGTAAACGACCTTGTCCGTGACCAAATGAAATTGCTCGACGTCCATCCGGTCTTTTCACTCACTCGCGACATAACGACAATGACAGACAATATTTTTTTTATAACACAAATATATATAGTGATATAAAAAATATAACAAATCACATTCTTGTCGCCAAGAATGTCAGTCTCGGTTATGTTTTAATCTAAAAGTCATTTTTTTTATGATTGAGAATTTAAAAATTTTATTTGACAAATTGGTTAAGAATGAGATGAAAATAAAATGATTTTTAGTTTAAATTTTAAAGCGTAAAAAAATAAAGTAAATAAGAAATTGGTTACGCGCGTGCGAGATTCAAATGACAGTGTCTCAAATTTCCTTGGGGAGGTTTATATATGTAGGTATTATAGAAAGCCCACGTGAGAACAGGAAATCCCACAAAAATTTACCCCACGCGCATATCTCTGCTCGTGTGTTTTGTGTACGGGTAAAGAAACCGAGTAAAGAGAATAATGTGCGCATGTATTTTAAACCAAGACCAAGACCACGAATAGAAGTTTAAGATCGAAGACGAAAACACCAAAGGACTTAGAACGTGAGAGAGTAAAACGAAGACCCTTTTACGAATAAATGGTGTGTAGTTTCATCTACTTCCGGTCTTATAGAAAAAAGAGCTAAACCCACCTCCAAATCTTCGAGTTTTTACAAAAAAAAAATTTCTCAATGATCTTGTGGAATTTTTTGATTTATTACATCTTATTATATTTTTCATAACATCATTATAAGTATAGGTATACTCTATACATTTATACATTAAATACAACGTCTTCTGTAGAGTTTAACCACCAGCTTCCTGTTTCTCAAATATCGAAAAAAACATTAAATCCCATCCGAACAATCTCCGGTCACGTTTTTAGTTTGTGCTTAATTCTTTTTAAAAATTTCTACCTCGTCCGGCCTCCCTCTTACTTAGAGTTCTGCGGAATTTTTTATAAATAAATACTGTTCTGTTGAAAACTTTCTTCTTAATTCAAAGCAAATTACTTTAAGTCATTTCAGTATTTTTTTTTTATTGTCCAAAAGTTGACTAATTTTAGAGCTGACAATTACTTGAAAAACGAAAATTTTTATTGAAAATTTTTTTTTCATGGATAATTAATTTTTGAATAGGGTAGAAGTACCATTTGTGGTCACTGCTCCATTTGTGGACATTTAATACTTAATTTTAAATAATGAAAGCGTATAAAAAAAAAATTTAACTGTAATAGTGGGATAAAAGTATCTCTGAAGAAATTTAAAAAATTAATTATGCTATTGTGTATTTTAATAATTATTTTATTTAAAATTTCTAAGTGGCCAAAACTGGCCCTAAAGTGGCCAAAAACGGTACTTCTACCCTACAAGATATTTTATATTAAAACTAATAAACTCGCAATTTATTAAAAAACTAATTAAAGTTTAAAAAAATAAATTTAGTTGCGTATTTTAAAAATTTTATCATACCAGCATCGAAATTTGAAATTTCAGTATCTCTACAGTCAACCGAAAGAAGCGAATTTCAGTTTAATGTCGCAAATTAATATTAACAAACGCATAAATTGTCAATTCCTTCAGTCAAACTTGTTTTCACCAAACTTGCACTGAAAATTTAAATTCCTGTCCTGTTTGGAGGGAAAAAAGTCGATCTTTTCTATTACGAGAAAACAAATTATAAAAATTGGCGCCATTCTTTCCATAGAGACAAAAATTAAAACTTTTAGGTGCAGATCTGGTGAAAAATTGTTTGCCTATTATACGCGCAGATTCGAATGTCCTACTTTTGACCCTAGGTGTATAATATACTAATCCGTCCCTTGGTAACAAACAAGAATGTCTCTGTCCTTAGACTGAAGGCTTGCGCAATTTAAATTCATACTTGTCATTCGTTCAATAGTAATTTCAGACCATTAATTTTATTTACATGACAGTTCTGACTGTGATTAAATTTTATAAAAATGAGTGTCAATGATAAATAGTATTTATAGTTTCTGCTTAATTATAAATTACAAATGACAATTTACACTTACGCTAATATGATGACACCATTGAACTTTAATTAACTTGTTCCCGACACTGAAACTTCAAATTCCATTGCAGGTGATCATGAAAAGTCTAGTATGTAACTCAGAATGATACACGATTTCAGACTGCGGATGTCAGCCAACTTCACCCTGGTCTGAAATTATTTCGTTTCATCCCTTGTCATACAATATACTAATTAATTTAAACCCAACTCAATATCTTAATTAAACACATAAAAAATCTATTTTGAACAGTCGCATTGTATTTTCCTTAAAAATTATGCTTTAGTTTTTTTAACCCATTTAAAGTTCATTCAATTTTCATGACAATTATCTTTAAAAATAAAAAAAATTTTCACTAATAAGCATAGAAAATAATTATTTATATTTACATATTTTTTTATTTAATTTATTCAGGTACAAAAGATATCGGAGGGTTGCCGATAAGAAATGAATTCTGTCCGATAGCGGGAAAATATTTTTTTAAATACAACGTTAATGATGGGACTGAAGATACAACGGAATGCAATACATTCTCATCGACTCTGGACAACTGCCCAGACGGTTCTGTATTTCGTTTGCAGTTTAAAAAATGCACATTCGAAAATCACGGGACTAATTTAATCCTCGAAAATCGAACGACTGAAGTCGATCGAAGTAAGTGCCTACATACATACTATACATTGTTAATTACATACATAAATATATATTTTTTATCATCATCTTTTTTTAATTGTCACATTTTAATAGCAATTATCAAGTTACTCAGCTGTTAAATATGCATGTACCTTGTTCATCGCGGATCCCATCAGCAGTTTATTATCCTACTCCGTTACATATTTTTTTTTTTTTTTCGTTTATCATATTAATTACTGACTACATTCCACTGTCCACTCGTTACAATTGCTCTTTATTTTGTTTTTAAAATATACTTTGCCGTACATGTATACATATATGCACTTGTACATACATTTATTATATATACATACATATTTATTATTGTAAGATTATCATAAGGTATTAAATTATATTTAATGGATGTTTCATAGATATTACATTCAATTGCTTGGGAAGTTGGCCGGCTGGACCTGATTACAGTAATAACACGCGATTTATTGCACTTCTTGACACCCGTGAAACTGGTGATCTAAGACCACAATATCGGTGTGGGGTAAGTTTTTATATTTATTTAAATGGGAGACTTAATACTCGACTTGTTTGTTATTGTAAGAAAATTTCGGAGTAAATGCGGAGCGGATAAAATTCTGGAGTTGATTTTAACATAAAAACTCTAGAACGACGTAGACGTGGATTTAAATAAAATATATATCACCGCTAAAAAAAACTCAGTATGGAAAGTGATTTTTTTTTAAACTTTGCAACTCTGAGTGATGGAGACAATTCAGTCTGAAATTAAATTCGTATTCGCTTTTGATTTTTTAAAATAGATAAATTTTTAGTTCACATAAATATTTAAAATAAATTTAATATTTCAGTGGTCAATCCTAAAAAATTTTGAAAATAAAAATAAAAAAATATTTCTCTTCGACTTTACCTTCAGGTAAAAATTCCAAATAGTTGATTCAAATTTTGAATAAAATTAAATTTTTCTGATTCTTATAAATTTTTAAATATTTCAAAACTGTAAAAAGTAATCGACACAATGAAAAATTTTTTTTGCTATCAATAATTCCTATAATCAGTCTTACAGTAGCATATACTCAACTATTTGTATACAATCGAATTCCATTATCTCGGAACTTTCCCTGAATCTTGACTCCCATAACGAGCTACGTTGTCTCCCACCTTATGTTATACATTTGTATGTATCTGGGCACAGAAAAAAAATTTTTTTTTCCAAAATATTTTCCTGATTTAAACTTCTTTTTCTGTATACAGACAAAACATCCGTTAACTCAAAAATTCAAAGAAATTTCCGACCTCCATCGACTAACTGTCTGAGTTAGTGGAATCCGACTGTATCTAAAATAGCGATACCAGTTTTTTAATTAAATTTTCAATTAATCTCCTTTAAAATAATTAAATTATTTAAGTAATTAATCCACAAATCTTGAGATGGAAAAATCATCCCATTAAAAATGAATTTGTATGCAAATTAATCGGGTACTGAGTCTCTCCACTAATAAATTTTTTTTTTCAAAAATAATAAATAGTATTAATTAAACAAATACTTATTTTTTAGTTATATCATTCAGATCCATCAACTAATAGAATATACATGGCATTTAGTAGTGATTCAAGTTGTACTCAAAATCTTCATAACTCAACCAGCGGATATGAAACTTTAATCCTTACACGAGCCCTTAATACACAAAAAATGCCAGATTACGTCTCATCTCATTTAGCATCGTTAGTATTTCATATCATATATCTTTATATTTTTTTTTATTTTTATTTCATACTCTCAGCCTTAATGAGTTACATATATATGTATATTTTTTTTCTTATTAATTTAAGATTAAGATAATATAGATATATATATATATATATATATATATATATATATATATATATATATATATATATATATATGAATGTATTATAATTTTATAATTGACATCTCGAAGATTAATGAGCAGTTAATAAATTAAACGATGATATAAAAATTTAAATATTTAAAATGTTAAATGTTTATTTTATTTTTTATTATTTTTCGTTAAACAGGTATCCGAAGTGGGTACACGGGGACTGGGAAGAGTCGATTATCTCCAAAAGTACGATGTCCTTCAACGATCTCAATGGATACCGTAGCTATACATTCGTCACCGTTGACTCGAATGACGACACTGATCGCTACATAGTTTACTCTAAAGATCACTGGTAAGCGATCAGATAAAGCTTTTTTTTTTTTTTTTAGATAAAATTACACTTAAACTGTTGTGTTTCTTCTTTGATTAATTGCCAAAGATAACAAATGTTTTTTTTTACAGTGAAAATCAGGCCTACGTTTGTATGATGATGAGACAGAGGAGTGAAAATGTTATGGAATTCAAAATAGGTAAATATTTTAGATTTTTTTTTTACGGCCTTTATCTAAAAGAAGTTTATTTTTTATCATTACTATAAACGAAAGATAAATTTTATTTATATTATTCTTTCCAGGAACTATTTCGAGTCCCGTGTACGCAAAATATTTGTGTGAAGATCCTAATTTAGATAGATCTGATAGTACTAGTCCATGGATGACACAAGCTCGTGAGTTTTTTTTTTTTTAATACTTGATATTTATTTGTAAATTAAATGGCCGTAAACAATAATTTAAAATAAAAAATTTGTTTATTCATATCAGGGTTAGAACGAGTAGTGGAATCTCCGTGTCCTATCACAGGTCATTATATAGGCAGAATACCAGATTTACCAGGCACGTGCGCCGAATTGAGTAGTAACTGCAACACTAAAGAGATTATGTACTACAAAGTAACCGACTGCGAATCAGGAGAATTATACGAAGGTAGAATATTTAATATTATATACTAATTTTAGAAATTAAAAAATTTTTTTGTTCATTAAGTTTTAATACAGAACATTATTAAATTCCGTGATTTTTAAAATCCTTATGAAAACATCCATGTAGAATTTTATGGGAATCCATAGAAAATTGTATAGAAAACTATAGATTTACGTAAGGATCCATAGGGATTAACGTAAGAAAGTATAAATTTATAGAAGAATCCATGTAGGAAAATATGGGTACCGATATTCCCATAAAAAAAATTCATGTAGGGACCAGAGTATTTGAATTTCTATGGCATTAAATTTTACATGTCGGAAACTATAGGTACCTGAATTTTCATACAGGGATTTTTAATAGGAAACTGCGGGTACCTGGATTCCCATACAAAAAATCTTTGTAGGAACTAAGGCATCTGAATTTCTATGTAAAAATTTTACATGTAAAAAACTATGGGTATCTGGATCCCCAAATAATGATTCTGAATAATAAACTGTCGGTACCTGAATTTCCATACAAAAAATCTATATAGGAACCAAAGTATCCAGATTTCTATGCAAAAATTATATATATATGGTAAACCATGTTCATGTAGAAATATAAACTAGATTCCCATGTAGATTTTCGCATGGTTTAGATTTTCATGAGGTTCTACGTAAGAATTTATACTTGAATCTATCCTAGATTCCCATTTGGATTTAATGTGGCTTAGATTTCCGTGGGAATCCACATAAGAGCCTATGCTGGATTCCTATCTGAAATCAAATGGGAAATGGGAATCCATTCGAAAACGCCATGTAAAAATCCAAGCTGTAGTCTCACGTGGATTTTTTGATAGAAATAATTCGGGATGCAAATGCCGGTTTAGAATTATTGTAAATTATTTTTCTCTAATGAAAAATTTTTTTTTTACAATGACCATCTTCTTAAAAAAAAATTTATCCATATTTTTAAAAATATAAAAAATATTTAATGTGTCAAAATTTTAAATAATAAAAATGTTAAAGTGACTCTATTTTTAAGGGCCTGTAAAAAATTTTATTGCGGCTTTGGAGTTAAAAATTTTTTTAATAACTTATTTGACGGAATTGAATAAGCGGTTTGAAAAAAACACAAAAATATTTTTATAGGCTCTAATAAAATAAATCCCTATTTTTATTTATCCATCGAATAAATATTTACTTTGAAATAATTAAAAATATACAATAGAATTTTTTAAGTATTTGAATAAGTCTCAATTTAAAAGTTACGGTCTTTAAAAATTTTATTATTCTTTTAAATGAATATTTATTTTAAATAATAACGTATATAAATATATTGCAGAACGTACGTATTTGTGTCTCGGACAATGGGAAGAAAGAGGAGTAATGTACACATATACGAAACGTAATGATACCACGAACGATACTTATGCAAATACTGAATGTTTCGTTGGTTTAATCGTTAATGACGACGAGATTTATATCAAAGAAGCCGGTGATCATTGTTTACGTGATATAGATCCAAGAACAGAAGGAATGCGGCTCTACAGAAAAGGTAATTCTTAATTTCTATTTAATAATCAATTATCATTTAAAGAGTATCTTCTACAGTCATCCCCATAACGATACATCAAAAACTATCGACATTCACCAACTGCCGCAGATGTTGACTTGGAAAATTTTGAATATGTAGAAAATGCTGAAGCAGTTTTAAACTGTCACCCATCAACACATCCTAGCAGTTATTCACCAATGCAATGCAATATACTCGATTGCAATAATTATTTCTTTATTTTATTTATTTAACTGAGTAATATAATACGGTTTCCTTAATTTCGTGGTCTAAAATGATAAAATACATTCGATTTGCAATACTATATTATGCTTTTAAGTTGAATTTAACAACTCTAAAACAACAGTCTTACAAGGGACAAAAATTCCATCGGGCGACATCTTTCGGAAACTTGAATCGATACTCTTTTCATACAACAGTAATTAAATTAATTTTCAAAAAAGAATTTTCATTTTTTTCGGAAAAAGTTGGTCACCCCTTTAAAAAATGAAAAAAAAAAAAAATTTCTGTTTATAATATTTTTTTTATACTGACATAAACATAATACAGTCCTTGTATTTATTTTATATTTTTATTTTTAGTTGACCAAACATATAACTGATTGCTTCAAATAATTTATTACTTCAGACTTAAATTTTTCATAAGAATTATCAAAGAAATTTAATTCTAGTAACACTTGATTTGCAAATTCAAAATTAAATGTTTTGAGAATTTATTAGAATAATAAAAACATTTTTTTTCCAGGACAATGCTACGGTAATTCTCCGAGTCCAGCACCAACGCCAATAAGACCAAATCCACACGACCCAATAATGCGAATAACAACACATTCCATACCCGGTAACGCATTAGCGCCAACGAAAAAACCACCGACTGTAATTTCATCTTCAGTATCACACTTAACAATTCACTCATCTCTCAATATCTTTATCTATCTGACAATTTATATTTTTTATATCAATTTATAAAAAAAAAATCATGAGTAAAGTCTGTAAATCGACGTGATGTAGAAATGCAAAGAAATATTTTATATTTTGATATAAAATTTGTAGTATAAAAAATTGTAGAAATTTTTTTTTAAGTTATAACATAGGCCTACTATTATTAATATATTATTTAATATGTATGTAATTAAATTTTAATTTTAATTGTAATTTAACTATTTAATTAACTAATTTTTTTTTAATATTAAATGTACAATGTATAAAATTAATCGAAAGATTTCATGGAAATCATGAGTCACTAATATATATTTTTATCTAACGGCAGCTTGATATGACAATGCGTCAATATATATTTATATTATAAATTCACATTGCTTTTGTAATATAAAACTATTAAAATTTTTTTTTAATTAATTAAATATATAATTAATTATTCACACAGAACTTAATAGTTCACTAAATATATCAAAAGCAATAAATACTTTAAGAGACACAGACTAAAAAAAAAAATTTACAAATAAATAACAACTGCCTTGTTACGATACTTAATATCTAAGTACATGTAAATATATTTTATTGTAATTAACTTGTTATCATATTTTATTTTGTAAACAAAAAAAAAAGTATATTGTGATTGTATGAATAATTTTTGTGAGCGAGTGAATAAAATGAATATATATATATGAGAGTGTCAAATATATGAGTGTTATTTGCTTTGCCAGGTGCATTTTTATATTGTAATTATAATTATAAAATAAAAATAAGTAATGAAACAAAAAATATAAACATCAAGAGTATGTTCGTTTGTGCATTTCATTTATTAATATGAAAGACAAAATATTTCAATAAAAAAAGTTATAAATATAACAAAATATATGTAAAGATTAAGATTAAGACAAAATTAAACACATTATTACATAGTAATTATTGGTAAGATATTGTAACATATCGTAAAGTCTTTTGATCATTATTAATAACTTATTTAATTAATTATTTAAATTTTATTTTCTTTATAACTGTGTAATTCATCAATTGTTCAACAACTGGCTCTTTAAACATCCAATCGGTATTAAAAATATATACATAAATATATTTTTTATTTATTTGAAAAATTGTTCTTTCACGGCGTGTTGTTTTATTTTATCGGCATCAGCTTGATGTACTATATTAATATAAAAATTACGCGAACGTGCGTCTTTTATTAATGCACCCCACGTTTCATCCTTCTGTAAAATAAAAAATTTTTTAAATTAATCATTTGATAAATTTTTTTTTTAGTTTTCAATAATAGCATTTAAATTATTTCTGTATTTTAAATACTGGTAATTGTCACTGGGTGCATTTTGAAATGCTCTAGCTGGGCATTTCCGAATCCAGTCACTAACTGCAATACCGCGTAATTTGAAATTACAATTGTGCGTAAGATAAGAAATCCAGTACCTGATGAGGAAACTAGTACCCGAGAACTTATATATTTGTATATACACAATTTTATAGGAACAAGAAAACGGAAAAAGATATTGAAATAAAAAACTTATTTTTAATATTTTTGTAGTTACGCGTTACTGCAATTTTAAGTTACGCGAAATTGCAGTATCTGACGTAATGTTTTTTTTTCTAATTAAAAAAAAAAAAGATCAAATATTTAAAATACAAATATTGAACTTTAATTGAGAATACGACAAGAAACTCTTAATAATTTTTTTGTTTGTCCAAATTAAGTCTTCAATTATTTTAATTCTCAAGAATATTTAAGCGGAAGTGAGTGTGATCAATTTAAATTAATTCAATGAAATATAAATTTAAAAACCAGTCAATTTAAAATAATCACGCTGCCAAATATGTAGAAATTATTATTATTATTATTATTTATGGTTGTCGAATTAATGACTATATTTAGAGTCAACTTTTGACCGACGTTACGCAATTTACAATTCATAAAATATCAAATATTAACTGCGGGAAAAAAAATTTCTATAACTAGAGAATATTTATCAATTAAAGAATTTATTTTCTTGTTAATTATTAATAAATTTTTTTTTTAAATATTTAAAAGTTCATTTCTAATATTTATTTTTTTCAAACACGCAGAGAAATTTTTAGTAAAAATTACCCAAAAATTGTAATAGTATGGGGACATGTGGAAAATATCTAAATTTCTCCCATGCATATTGTAAAATATACTACTCGATAAATGCAAATGAAGTTCAATTTCTACTAATAACAGTAAAAAATTATATACTGGCTAGATGTCCTTAGCACCAAATTTTATGGGTAATTTTTACTCAAAAATTCTCTGCGTGAAGAAAAATTATAATCGTCAAATTTTTATTTAAAAGAAAATTCGTTTGCACATTTATTGTGCAAGTGGAACAAAGAACAAATAAAAAATAAATATTTAAAACTTACTTCAAACGTTTTAAAATTTCCACACAAAAACAGCGTGTTCTTGGCACGTGTCAAAGCGACACACAATCGTTGTCTATCAGATAAAAATCCAATTCCATTACTCCTGACACACGACATAATAATTATTTCTCTTTCCTGCCCTTGGAAACTGTCGACAGTATTGACTTCTGTCACTATTTTGTGTTTAATATCATCAGGTACATTAGCAAATCTGCAAAAAATAAAGAATAAAATATCAATAAAAATATTAAATTAAAAATCATAAATAAAATAATAAAATAAATAAATACCTATCAGCCAATTTAATAGATATCAATTTACGTTGATCTTGATACGGCGTAATAACACCAATTTTAATTACTCCTTCTACATTTTCGAAGTTGGTGCATGTCGCCATAGTGTGTATGAGGTTTACTACAAATGTAGCTTCGTCTGAATTTGAGTAGGCATTATTGTCTTGAACAGACGTAAGATTGAACACTTTGTAACTAGAGTAAGGCCAGGGGCCTGGCTTGAAGGACGTTTTCAATTGGTTATTATAGAAAAATCTATTCGGCCAATACACTATCGGATGAACCATTCGGTACTGAGTGTCCAGTGATATCACCGGGTTATTAAGATCGCCTTCAAACCGTTCGTATATACGAGAAAATAATGACTTGTCATACTTAAGGTCCTTGGCTTTGCTAGACAGCACTGTAGCCGGAAGTTGTTGTGGGTCTCCAACGAGTACCAGTTTGACAACTCCAAGCATCAGCGGTATCAGTGCCTCTGGCTCACAACACTGAGTTGCTTCGTCTACAATGCAGATACTTATCTTCTTATCATCGCTTCTTTTACCAAAAGTCGACTCCATCAGAGTTGTGTAACACGATGATAAAGTGCAAGTTATAACATCCGCAGTGGCCAGCAGTTTCTTTTCTTGGTGGTACTGCTTTTCATTATTTTTCTGACGTATTTGCTTACAGTTTTCTAGCAAACCAATCTGCGTGATATAGTCGTCATATTTCTTCTTCAACTTTATCCGCTCACCCTCTGGAATATTTTCAGCGCTCTCTAGTGTTGCCCTTAATCGCACGATCTCGGTGTTGAGTCTCGACTTCTCTATTTCCCCACTGGTGTCACCTGGAGCTTTACTCAGCGAACGACTGGCCAACTCACTGATGGAAATATCATGGACACGTGGGTGCATTGACTTAGCGTTACCGACCCGCACCATTTTGAACGGCTCATGCGATTTGTCAGCTTTGAATTTAGATCTGATGTCCATCAGCCGAAGTGTTATTTCATCAATCGCAGCATTGGATGGCGCGCACACGAGTATACGTCGACGATCGTTGTTCTTGTATCTGTTTTGCCCATACATTATTTCCGTCACTATATTGACAATCACCCGAGACTTACCAGTACCAGGAGGACCTTCGACTAAGCAAATTTTCGGAGTTCGTTCAAGCACTGCGCTGGTGATAGACATCACAGCTTCTCTTTGCTTGTCATTAAGTTTATCACCAGTAGCAAATTTGCAAGTCTTGTCGGATACTTTTTTTATCGTGTAGACTTCTTTCTCCGCATCCGGTTGAATTATTGGGTAAAAGAGTGGACTCGATGACAAAAATTGCACAGCTTGAACTGAGCGCATGCTAGGCCGCATAAAAAACATCGTTCGTAATCTCTGTGGTCTGGTGAATTTAATATTCAGTGGGAGAGATTTTGTTATCATGGTAAATGTCATCAGAGCAAATGCATTTGGAACGGTTCCATTTAAACAGCGGTTGTAGGGTGGAGTCAATGGTGTCAGTACAGTCTTGTGAAAGTCTTTTACGTAAGCAAAGATGGTCTGGAATTGAATCGTTCTATCGCCGGTGACGATTGCAAGTTCAAGCATCACCAGATCATCAACATTTGGATGAATCTTTTTGTCAATCTGGAATTTATCACGAAGAATGTCGACGGTAAAGATCGTGATCGTGCTATTTGTCGAACGTATTGGGGTCTGAGTGATTGAATTCTCTCCGATGGCTCCAAACATCAAGGAACGTTTTTTCTTGTACTCTTTATCGTTGCTGTCTTTAACGATACCTGCCCACATCTCCAGCAACATCAGCGCTGACATGATGCTGTAGTAGTCTGTGTAATTTGCATACCAGGACAAGTGAGGCATTTGTCCATCTTCAACAATCGGCAAATTTTTCTGCGCCTTCTGATCAAACTTGGCAGGGTCCAGCCAAAGTGGATTCCATTCGAAAACCCGCAATAAAAATTGATCGGGAGTCGGAGCTGATATTCTTTTTGGTGCAGAAAACCCATTTGTGTTCATTATATTATTGTGCCTCAAAGTGAGAACATTGCAGTGATTTTTGATCGTTGAAACCGGCGCAGGTGGTACTGGTAGCACTTTTGGAGTTGCGTGAGCCGACAAATCTGGTAAGTAATTTGACGGATCACCTGGTAGTGTTTTTTCTATTGGTTTCGGCATCGTAGCGTCTTTCTGAATACATTTTCTGACTAATTTATTACCAGGCAATATTTGAAAGTAGTGAATTTTTGATTTTGCATTTGAGAATGATATTTTTTTTCTTGTTTTTACTAATTGTTGATTAAAATTATTATTATTATTTGGCAGATAATTATTTAGTAATTCAATGTTTGGTGTTTTTTTCAAAATACCGCGAATTGGTTTTACTACTGAACCTCCTGATATCCTCTTCGGCATATTATTATTAATATTATTAATATTAATATTATTATTATTATTATTATTATTATTACTATTATTATTACTATAATTATTACTATAGTTATTAGCAACTGTACTCGATGGAAGAAATACTGCATTAGTAATCAAAGTTGGTTTTGAATAACTACGAGAATTTGAATTATTATCAAGACGAGAGCTCGTAGTCGGCTGATTATAATCCAAGTCAACATCAGAAGTGTAATCCATAAAAGTATCTTCAATATCCATATCAATTCCCGTATTATTACCAGTGATATTGTCAATATCAAAGCCGTTATCATCATCATCATCTTGGTCTGTCGGCGGCGGAGGCTCAGCGTATCCAGGGCAAGAACGAGTTGATATCACATCAAAGAGATCATCAACAGCAGTTGGATTAGTATTCATATGGTTTGTTTTGATGACTTCTGCATGCAAGTCAAAAACTGGACCATTGTTAAGACTAGTCGATGCTGTTTCAGCTTCGGATTCACCATTTTCGGTGGTATCGAGGTCCGCTCCTTCGGGAATAAGAAACAATCCGCGGTTCTTAGACACTTTAGCTCGAGGTTTGTTAATTCTTTTGGTAGTTGCGTTATTTTCGTTGGACTTCCGTTGCTCTTCGGCCAACTGCTTCAGTCGCTCCCGGCGATCATGGATCAATTCTTCCTTGTTCTTTTTAGATGCTGCTTTAGACAGAGCTTTCGCACAGCCACGTATTTCGTGAGCGCGTAATTTATTTCTCAGACGAAGTTTCTGCTCTTCCATGGGATCATTGGATTTGGATGAATTCGGCAGCTTTTTACATTTTGAGAAGAGAGCTGAGTCGTAGTCTTCTTCCTGGTTGTCTGAGTCATTTGAAGTAACTGTGCCATTGGTAGCTCCGTTGGTGTCTGCGTTGCTAGTCGAAGCCACTGCAGCAGCACTGAATGTCGCGCTGACCCCATGTCGTCCGCCACGAGTAAATACCGGCGGTTCAATGGTTTGGATTTTCTTTTCCTTCTTAGAAGAAATAGAAACTCTTCTTCCATTTATCACAACATCCGTTTTAACTTCTGATGTTTTAGAAGAATCAGTAGTCGGTACTTCCGGTGGCAAAGTCGCTATCGCAAGAGGAAAATCAGCTGACGTAGGCAGTCTTCGAAGCTGTTCTTCATCAATCGGCACCTCCTGGGGGATTTTCTTCTTCTTGATCTTCTTCCTCTTCAAATCCTCTCCAGTGCCTCTATCGCCAGCTACGAGAGCTTCTTCAAACAGTGGACGAGTTGAATCCGTGGACTTTCGTGACGTAGATTCTTCGCTACTTCGCCTATCATTTTTGACAATTGGTTTGGCTTTTTCTTTTTCTCTCTCTTTATTCTTTTCCTTTTCTTTTTCCTTTTCCTTTCCCTTAATTTTCTCTTTATCTCTCGCGTCTTCTTGAATACCTTTCAATTTTTTATGACCACTCTTATCTTTACGGTCTTCTTTTCCTTCTTTGTCATACCGCTTCATACTCGTAGCTACCGTATCAGACGAATCCGAAGACAGTTCATCAGCAGCGTGGCACGTAAATGAAGTAGACGCAATGGGTTCACTTTCTTTTACTTTCTTGATAACTTTTCGTTGAATGCTGCCATGTTTTTCAGGTACTTTAGCACTTTTATTAACTTTCGTCGTCGCATTTGACGGCCCAGGTGACGGCCTAACCGCTTCAATGACGATAGACTTTACAATAGGAGTTTTCATTTCAATATCGCTTCGAATTACGATATCTTTCTTCTTCTTCTTAGTCTGGGATTCTTGTTTTATGCGATACTGTTTCAGAGCTACGTCTATTTTTTCAAAAGATTCTCGGTAATCATAAACGTCAAGAGATTTGTTCGCAGCATTGACTTCATTGTTACATTTCTCTGATTTCTTATTTTTGGCCTTATCCTTACCATCATTCTTCTTGTCATTTTCTTTTAATTTCCCATCAACGTCCATTTTAGTTTCTTTAGCTTTAGCTTTTCGCTTCTCTTTCTTCTTTTCTTTCTTGGTCTTTCTGTCAGCATGATCTTTCTTCTTAATTTCTTTTGGTTTCTTTAGTTCTTCTTTACCAGAATCAGCAACTGTAGTGTCAGCAACATCATCAACCAGCTCAGCAGCATTTTGCTTCACAGCTTCGGCATCATCACCAACCACAGCAGCATCTTGAGCAGTTATTTCCGCTGTCATTTTGAAATCTTCAGTTTCCATCAAAAAGTCATCTTTGTTCAGTTCATCCAGCAACCCATTGACGTCATCATCGTTGTCAAAGTTATCAATAGGCTCAGTTACTAAATCTGGTTCTTCTTTTATGCTCTGACTCTCCAACTGACTTCCCGACAACTTCAAGAACCACGGATTAGTTTCAGTGTTGTACTCATCATCATCATCATCATCAGAGAGTACAATCACAGGGTATTCAGTTTCTTCTTCAACTTCATCAGCTTCCTCGTGGTTGTTGTAGTAACAAATTTCATCAGTACCAAGATCGCATTCTTCTTTAATAATTGATGATACTGACTTGTCTTCAACAGCATTATCATTATTCCCATCAGCATTATCATTAGCATCAGGATCATCAAATAATTGAGAAGCTGGAAAAACGACTTCGTCTTCGTCGTCTATTACAATTACGTCTATCGATTTATCGAATATCATTGGCTTGAACTCTTGTTTCGTCACAACAAATTCATTTGATTTTACTGAATTTTTGGGACTCGTAGTTGGCGAATCACTGAACATATCAGCGTCATTTGAATTTGTGTCTTCGTTGATTGGTTCATTGGATGTTAATTTATCAGGAACTTTGTCAGTAGAAGCGCTAGATGGACCATTAACTGAAGCCCTTAAAATCGCTTCTTGAGCTGCGATGTCTTTAGAATTCAATCCGTTTGCGATGAGACTTTCATTGACAGCTGAAGACATCTCCTCCGGAATATCTAACTCGTATTTAATCAAATTCTCTGCTTGGACCAGATGATCATTATTGTCGGCGGTATCATTGATTGAAGGAATGGAAGCTGGTGGCTGGTCAACAGGTGGCTCTGGTTCCTGCTTCACTTTTGCTGGACCAGCATCAATCATCACACAGTCATCTAAAATTATAAATATTTTTATTTATTAATTTATTTAAATAAAATGAATTAGTTTGCAACAATAAATCGTACCTGTGAGATCGATTACTTCAGTCCTGGCCATTTTAGATGGTATTGGAGATACCCCGTTTGATTTTCTTTTCTGTCCCAATTCTTCTTTAGGAACATTTTCATCGTTAAATTCCTTTCCTTGTTTAAGACTCTGAAAAAAAGATTTAATTAAATTGATTAATATCTTCTATTAGATGTTTTTATCTTTAACAAAAAAATTAATTTTTTTTTAACTTGTCATAATTTTGCAAATAATAATTTTAACGAGGAAATTTTATTTGTTTTTAACTTTCTTTAGTGGCCAAGTTGATGTCAATTTACTCCAACTTGTCGTCAAGTTGAATGCAGTAAATTGACACTAACTTAAGGGAAACTTTGTGGCAAGTTGACGATAAGTAGCGGCAATATATTGACGCCGAATTTCTGGGAAAGTTGACATCAAATTGTGGGCAACAGATACAAAGTGTTAAGTTGCCGTCAAATTGATCACAACCGACACAAATTTTTTGACGAGAAAATCTAGCTATCAGGAAAATTGTCTCTACTAAGATGTTAAATTATTTTTCATTGTCCGAACCATTGAAATTGTCTTTTAGAAAAAAACAATCAAAAGTTCTCGTTATAACTTTGAATTTAGTTTTATACAGAATATGAATGTAATAAAAAGTAGTTAATACAAATCAACTCACCAGTTCTTTAAGCCGATATACATATGGCCGGTCAGCATCAAAGTTCTCAGTTTTATCACATGAAATTCCAAGAATATCATCAATAGCAACGTTGTGGAATTCACTGGCTACAATTCTACGACCATTAATATAAGTGCCATTGGAACTCTATAGTAGAAATAAAATAATGCATTCATTTAGTTCAGAAAAAAAACTGATTTAATCATTTTGATTTTCTTTTGAATCTTGAATTTTTCAAAATTGAGGAATAGTAAAATGAGTAATGACGTAGCTGTAGTTAGATATCTTATCTGATATATTTATATCTCTATATAAGATTATATAATTTAAAAGTATATTTTTCTTAATTATGGTATTTTTCTCTTTGCTTAAAATGAACTTATAAATAAATATTTATATGTTGCAATACCGCGCAGTTGTCTTTTTATAAAAATTCAAATAAATAAGTTAAAAATTTCTAAAAATTTGAATTTGAGTATCCGCTTTTTTGAAAAAATTGTTGAGTATACTCTACATTTGAAAAATTTATAGACAAAAATATCAAAGTTAATTTTATAAAAAATTTTTTAATTTAAATGTCATTTTTATTTCATGAATAAAAATTAATGAGAAAATAAATTATTTCATACATAATTTTTGGAATTTAAATTTTGTTTTTTTAAATGAAAAAATCTTTATCATTATTCTGCGGTACTAAATGCAAAAGTGATAACTGAAAATACTAAGTGTAAAAAAGCTTAATTAAATATGAAACCTTAACACTTTAAATAAAACACAAAAATTTGAATAAATATTTAAAAAATTTATCAGCTAATTAAATAAAATAAAATAAAATATAATTTCTCGCTATCGACCAAAATAAACACAAGTGGCTTGAAGAGATTTAATTTAATTATTATGTAAGGAGGTCAGGAAAAAAGCGATTGACCGTTTAAAATAGTCCACTAGTAAATAAAAAATAGGAGAAAAAAATGAAGCTTACGTTCAGGTCCCAAACTTGGAAACGATTTTGAGCGATCATAAACAGACAATGTTTTCTCGAAATTGAAGGACTCATTAGCATGACATCATTGGTCCTTTCTCGTCCACATGTATACTAAAAAAACAATCCAGTAATTAGTACATATGAAATTATCTAATCACTAAGTCATGAATTTAATTAATTATTTAAGTTTATGTCAACAATGAGTGATTGAACAATTGAAAATATTTGAAAATAATAAGAAGAATTACATGTAGTAAATATTATTAACTTACCCCTTTTGACTCCGGCAGCGGAATTGGGTCTGTAGAACCCAAGGGTTCAAGATAAAAACCTCCCATGATTACTGTAACATAAGAAAATATCGAACTGAAAAAAAGACAATTGAAAATCACGGCACAATGTCTTTAATGTTGTCTCTTGTCGACTACATTTAATTTATTTATTATTGTGTCGCGTACACGCTTATCGATGATATGCGTTGTACTGACTTTTGTTAGATTTTTTAGAAGATAATAAAGTAAATAAAAAGAAAACCTAATCATTAAAAATTTTATAGGTTCCTTCTTTACCAGCAATCGATAAAACGATTATTTATATTTGTTGTATCCATCGAATATTTTATTATTCAAAAAAAAATTTAATCATTTTTGTTTAATTTTTCTTTCTTTGTTTTTTTTAATTATCAAGTAATTTTTTTTTTAGGTTTCATATCATTGTTCTTTGGATTTATTAAACTTACGTTTAAATTTCCCGCGGAATATCAAATTTTTAAATAACACGAGTAAATACGGAAACAGCCGAAAATTACGCGCGTATTTTTGAATTTCGAAAAATATTATTTTTTTTTTCAAGTTATTTATCAAATTTTCAAATGTATAATTAATTAATTAATCAAAAAATTTAAGTATGCAAATAACTAATAATAATTGAGTTGTCTCATTTAATAAAATTTATTTTATGTAATTAATTATTATTTTGAAGTTAACAGACAATTAACAATCTTTGGATGTTTTTTTTAACAAATAAAAAACAAAAAAAAAACTAAGAATATGCACGTGTAGAAAATTCAAAACACTATTAGTGCAATTTTTTCAAATATTGTTTTCTTCATAATTTATCATTTAAAAAAAAAACAAAAATTACTAGACGTCGGCTAACTTCAGTATCATAATTTTATTTAGTGTCCATTACTTTGATAATATTTTATAATTTTCGCCAAAATAAATTCAAAAGCGTTAATTTCATTTCTTAAATTCTTTAAAAAATGTGAATTGTACTTACAGTTTTATGAAAAAATTTTTTTAAACATTGCCCATAATTATTTAAACAAATTCGATAATAATTTAATTTAAATTAAATATAAAAAAAATTTGACCGCACGTTTAATTAATTTTATTATTAGTAATTTGTACTCTTCCGTAAGTACTTGATGATAATAAAAAAATAAAATATGTAAATATGAATAAAACACAATTTGAAATACATGCGACCCTTGGCGCTAAAAACAACAGACCTCTTTGAATTCGTCGTTTATATTTGAAGCAGTTTCTATTTTTTCAGGCTGAGAAATATTAAAAGTGAGTAAAGATCGCTACAGAGCTTCAAAGTGATTGGTGGAGGAATTAGTAAAGTATAAGTAGAGAGAGTAAGTGAAACAAGGGAAAAGGTGAACAAGTTTGCGCCTAGCATTATTTGTGTTTCGCCCAAAACGTTTACAGAAAAAAAAGGGAGTTTACACAATGTATTTTGATCATTAAAAAATATTTAACAAGTAACAGAAAAGCGCGGGAATTAAATTAAATTACAAAAACATGAATTTTTAATTTTTGATGGTGAAAAAGATAAAAATTGTAAACTACTTTAAAAACTTTTGAAGATTACAAAAATTAAAATATGAAAAAATGGATAAATATACTCAGGTATGTAAAGTGACAGAGATTATTTCAGTACTAAGGGAAAATATTTGAAAACATATTTTGTGAATGTATATGAATATTTATAATAACTAGATTAAAAGTATTTTCGAATTTTTGGACGAGAGCATTTGGTAGGTATGCACAGAGCTTAGCACGCTTAGTTCATATTAAGATTGTGTTTTGGGAATATTGTTTTTATAATACGATATACTGTCTAGCCGCTGGAGACTTTAAAATAGTCAAGAGCGGGGGGTCTTTGCGTTCGAGCCTGGGGCTTTTGTCAGTGGCTACGACGACGCGTGTGAAGAGAAACATGTGGAAATTGAGAAGAAGAGGACTAGGAAAAATAGAGGTAATGGAGAACAGATGGAGAAGAGAAATACAGATTGAAAGGACAGCTGAGATAAAATTAAGCAGTGATACTAAGAAAAAACTGACGCTGCTACAAGTGTATTTTTTGAATAAATTTTGAATTGACTAATAAGTAATTTATAATTATTTGAAGTAAGCAAAAAGAATTGAATGGTTTTGAAAAATTTTATTTTGAAATTAATGAATTTTTAAGTGAATGTTAAAAAATTTCAAGTGATATTTTTAAGTTTTAATTTTAAATTTAAAGAATTGAAAAAAAAAAAAATAATAATTTTTGTAAAAGCAGCAAAAAACTGACAATTTTTATATTCATAAATAAACTAATATAATATTAATGGAATACATTTCAAAAATATGCATACTAAGGATTTTTTAAATTCTTCGTGTACATTTTCTTTATGAAGTTATTCTATTAATTTGTAATTTGTTTAAAAATACTAAAAAAATAACGTCAGCTATTTCTAAAATGATTTGAATATTTAATAAACATTTGAAAAAAAGAAAATAATAGAAAAGAGAAAATAATAGAATAGTAAGTAATATAAATATTTAATCATAGAATGATTGGAAAAATGTAAGTATTAATTTATTATTTGTTTTACAACTTGATCATAACTAAAGAATAATTGATCTAATTTATTTCAGTTACAATATTTGAAAAAAAAAGAAAAAATTTTTAAATTTATACATTAAAAAAATTATCCTGAAGTTAGTAGACAATAAAAAATTTTAAGATTTTTTTCAACAATTCAATTAAAAAAAAAATAACTAAAAATATGCATATGTATAAATTTTAAAAAACTACAGGTGCAATTTTAAAAAATATTTTTTTTTTATAATTTTTAGTTTTAAAAAAAAAATTCAAAAATTATTAGACGTCAGCTAACCTCAGTATAATAAAAAAAATATAAATAATTCTAAACACGAGTTCAATCATTCAATAAATAAATAAATTAATAAATAAAAAAAAATTCTCACCAAAATTGATCAGCTTCTTGAAAAGATGTTCTATGAGGTTGAATTCACACGCAAACACAACAACTGAAGTAAGTATCACGCAGTTTCAAAAAATCTTATCAACTGCGTAACACAATACGTAGAATCAGAGTCGTGTTTGTATGTATCAGCGTCGATGATCACTCCCTTCAGATGTAGTATCAGTAGCACAGTCGTAGCAAGACCACGACGCGCACACGTCTACAACTCTGATAGAAGTGCTATGAGTAGCTCAGTTTCCTGGGGTTTTTATACACGAAATCCGTGGGGAAGATTCAATGGTGGGAATTTGTTTAAACAAATTAGCCCTCTCCCACATAGCAGTTGGCCGGATGTCTAATGTTTAAAATTTCTTATCTTGGGCTATGAGTAAATCCAACCTTGGTTCAAGACCAACGCGACTACCCAAGTTCTAAAGTCATCAATGGTATCCCATATATAAAAAAAAAAAAACATGAAAATGCTTTTAAGAAACCAAGTTTAGTAAATTATTAATTCTTAGAATAAATTCTTCTTCTTATTATTATTATTATTATTATTTGGTGAATCGCCGTTAGTTTGAAGCTGACGCAATATTGTTTTTTTATTTTCAGGCCCTTTTAAGAGAAACCGACTAATATACATATATATTTGTTCTTGGCATCATGGGTATACAATTTATATTTTATTTATTATTATTATTTTTTTTTTTTAATAATAGTAGTAGTATAGAATTACAGTAAAAATAAGAAATATTTATATATATTTATATTTCATACAAATTTCATTAGCCAATCGGATATTTTTCCAAATATTTTTTAAGTTTACATTTAAAAATTAAAACGGGTGATAAAAATTATTATTATTGTTATTAATTATTATTAATATCTTTTAATTTTTAAATAATATAACTATGAACTTTCAACTTATGGTAAAGATGGTATCCACATATTCATATTCAAATATATATATATATATATATATATATATATATATATATATATATATATATATATATATAGATGTATCGTTAGAAAAGAAACTACTACTAATATAAAGCTAGCAAGTATTGTATAAAAAAAAAGTGAAACGACCAAGATGGTTCTAAGCCTGGAGAATCATCAAGTTTCTCTCACTGCAAGTGAGAAAGAATATTTTTTAAATATTTTTTATTTCTTTATCTGAGTGCACATACTTGTGTGACTAAGAGTTTATTATTTTTCTAAAAAAAATAAAAATTTTATTTGTAGTTTATTTTTTTTAAGCCGACAAAGCTTATACATTTATTTGGCATAATACTGAAGTTAGCCGATGTCTTACTTTTGAATTTTTTTTAAAAACTAAATTATAAAAAAAACAATATTTAAAAAAACTGCATCTGGTTTTTTTAATTTTCTACATGTGCATATTTTTAGTTTTATTTTTTTTTAAATTGATCTGTTGGAAAAAAAAAACTGAAAATTGTTCATTGTCTACTAACTTCAGGATTATTTATTTGGCGCTATAAGTTGGCACCCGGTTGTAAAGAATCAAGGGTAGTTGGTGATGCTAAGGAATTTTAGGTAAAAAAAAAAGTGAAACCGGTGACAATGTTCGTAATTTTGAAGCCATGAAATAATAAATGTGCAGTCTATGACGAATAGATAACAGGAGACCGAACGTAATGTTAAATGAGTGTCCAAAAATTGGTGTAACTATTAGGTGGCGCTTCTATCAGCAGTGTACTGAATTCCGACGTTGGCGCGAGATCACAGATCGATTAGATTAATTGTTAGAGAAATAAAATTTCCAATAAATCGAAAATGTCATCGATGAATTAGATATAGTTATATAATTGAAATAATTATAAATTATATCAAATAATTATAAAAGACTATTTGATAACAAATAATAATGTATCAGATCAGTTGTGCCTTTTTCCTTTAGCACTGAAATACCAAACAGTACTATTTTTGTTGCATGTGCACAGTAAACGTAAATTTTATATTTGATTTTCTCTTCAACAAATGAAAATTAATTAAGAAATAAAAATATAGATTGCTAGATTATAGAGTATACTTAAAAATAATGATAAATCAAAACTAATTACTTTTAGTTCATTTAAAGTACATCGGTTTTAAATTTTATTAAAGAGAAATTAGTAACGAAAATGAAATAAATCATTATTGTTTGTATTGTTTAATTTGCAACGAAACTTAAATTATTCACACAGAGTGAAGTCACATATAAAGACCAAAATTTTTATTTTAACATTTTAGAACAATCACAAATTTATGAATACAATTAATAAAAAAAGTAAAAATTTATTGAGCTAGAGTAATTTGGCATTTTTTCTATTTTTTTTGGTTTTCATTTTTTTATCACAATTTCTGTTATTAAAGGATTTAGCCAAAAAGTGTCCACGCATAATCGAAAAATTATTAATAATGGTCCTAGTAAATTTTTTTTTTATGTTCATCACATCCTGCTAAAGCAGGAATTTATAATTTTGAAAGATCATTAGCAATTTGATACATAATATCAATAGTAATGGTCTTAGTACTAACAGTGGTTAATACTATTCGCTCTAAATGTTCTATGACAGCAAATAGATTCTCACCAGAATAAATCAAGTAGCCATCACTCATAATGTTGATATATTTATCACGCTCACATGGGTTATTCGATTGCATACATTGAACACCATTTTTTCGCTAAAAGCGTGCATGGGGAACTTTTAAATCGATGTAAGTTTTATTTCACACCATGATTCACAACATTCTTCATGGTACATACATACATACATACACTCGGATATCATCTTGATTTTAGTCAGAATAGCTTTCTAGAACCTCAAAACGTCGACATTTGTTGGAATTTCGATTTTGACAAATCGGGGTGAAACCAATAACTTCCCGAATTTTTGAAAATTTGCAATTTTCTTAGCGGGAAGTTAAAAAATTGAGTGTTGGTATTTTTAACTTTTTCAAATGCTCTATTTTATTCCAAATTCATAGAATTAACCAAAAAAAGATATTTCTATTAAATTAATCATGACTAGGTTATAATAATATGAAATACATTTTTTTTTAGAATTTTTTAGTGGTTCATTTTGCCCCTAGTTCCACGTATAGGACTAAAAATGAGTAAATAATCTGAATTAGTGATAATAAAAAAAAAACAAGAACTAAAAAATTTTGGTTAATTTTTGAGATGAGCCTTCTTGCCCCGGTCTCCCCTACTCCAAGTTGTTTTTTATTTTGGACTGAAGGTTTATCTTTTTTTAAATAAACATAATTTTTTAGTCATACATATATACAATTATTTTTGTATATTTTTTAGGTGTAAGCGATTATTAATCATTAGTATTATTACAAAATAATATAAATTAATATTTATAGCAGTAAAAAAAAAATTAAATAAAAGTTCTTTAGTAATGAGCGAGATAATTCATAAGATGCAACACATTGGTGTTCAAATATTGAAAATTATCTTGTATTTTTCGGTTAAGAAGTTTTTGAATTCATGAACACGATAAAAAAAAATCAAAAGAAAAGGAAAGAATCATCCAAAGCCAGTCAGTCTTTTGTCAGAAAAATTTGATGTACTCTTTTATATACTTTTTTTTTCTCTAATATTTTATGCTTTGCACTGAGAAAGAAAATTAAATTCGAGTAAACATGTATACTCGACTCTTTATACCAATAAAGACACAAAAAAATTTACTACATCGAAATGTAACACTTCTTATTTTTATAACGATTGCGTCAAGTACTCATAAACTTCTATAAATGATGCTTTTTTACTACAATTTAAAATATATTTTATTTGCACTATTTAAGTAAACTCAGACTTAAATTAAGAATTTTTACTTGGGACTGTATACATACTTTCTTCTCTCGGTGTAGAGATATTTTATTACGTCTGTGCTGTCATATAAAACTTCATTACTTAGATAATCCGCATAAGATTTTTTTTTGTGATTCATAAGGATCTCATTTGTTCCTTATCTTTTAAGTCTGCACATTGTAATTAAGTTTTGCAATAAAACACACCGAAAAAGAGATGACGAATAGACAGAGAGCGTAAAGATGAAAAAGAAAGGGATACACTTATCCCAAATTCCAAAGCAGTTTTGCTTTGACGACAGAGTGACGTATAGTGGGGCTAACTTCGCATCCAATGGAACCTTGGACTCTCCGTAGGTCAACCTCTAAGTATTCTTTTACAGGGAGGCGTATTTTTCGTGCAATGTGTTTTGAGTTAACTTCTAAAAGTCATCAATAAAATATTTTGTTCCCCGACATAAACAAATAATAAATCTTGCATATCTTTTCTCGTATGAGCGAAGTACGTGGAATCAGGTCGACTAAATACTGTTCAATTGTACGTTTATTATTTTTCTATTTTGTTTCATTGAAACTATCTTAATTGCGTATCAATTTTCATAGAGAAATGTAATTTAGTTACTTATTTAATCATGCATATTTATAACGGAAACCTTTTGACGTTTATCTTTTGTTATCTTCCCTAATTTTTTTTTATCATGTACCCAGAAGCCGAATTTTTACATTTCTATAAAAAATAAATTAATTCTTTTTTTCCGCCTCTTTTTTTCGGCTAAATAACCTTGTAGACTTCAAAGTGTACATCTATATAAACTCTCCACGCATCTACATATGTACCATGACTTATGTGTTAGTACATATCTCATTTTGTTATTTCTTAATTATTATTATGTTCATTGATTACGAAACATGGAGAATAACGTATGTTTGTCCCCTTTTATTAAAATTCTGTCGTGACTTTGCATTGTTGCGGCACATTAACTGCTATGAAAATATTTTTTTTTTTTTTAGGTTCCTGACAAAGAAAATATGATTCAACGCAAGAGACAAAGGAGAAGTCTCTTAGTATCAAGCAACTGACTAACTGTCTTTATATCTAGAAGCAGCAAAGGGGCGTAGGTCCGAGCCGAGTGGGATCTCAACCCTAACAAGCCTACCCTTGTACAAGATCGTGTCCTTAAAATACCCTTTGTACTGCTTGAGCTATTTTCTCACTTCTCGAAGGTCTTTCTTGATAACTAGTAAAATGATCTACGAAATTAGGATGCGCAGGTGTACACATTATGATGCAAATATACTTTTAACTTTTCACCTCTTCCTTCTAAGATGCCGACAATGACTTTTCAATAAAAGAAGCAGTTCAGAGAATCCAAAATCAGACAATTATGAAGAAAAATGAAATTGTATGGTAAAAGTACAATTACACACAATAAAATATAAAATTTATATAATGACATGCGTGAAACATAACTCCCTGGAAATATGGATAGTATTTTCTATAACGAATGCAATATTCAAAAATTGATTATTATAAGGTATACATCTTGGGCTGCGTATTCGGTGGTTTATGTATTTTAAATTTGATTAGAAATGCGGATGTTTTTCTCGTCAGTCCATCCGGTTCAGCTCGTCGAAACAGTAACCTTTTAATTTTAGGGCACAGGTGTAGCTGAAAGAGTAAACAAAAATATAATGTATAAGTGTGCCGGAATCCAAAGGTCTTCATATGCGACTAAAGAATGTAACAAAACTGTTATCAGTTTTATGATCTTTCATCTTATCACATATAAATGTACGCAGTAGGTAAATGTGGATGCAGGATGAACATGCTGTTAAGTGACGTTGATAAGGCTGGGCTTGAGAATAGTTGGCTCTGCCCTTTAAATAGAGAATTGGAAGGAGATGGGAGTCTTTCTATCTGTCGATCTCTCTCTTTCTTATTCACCATACACTTACCCAAATACCTGCCGAAATCATAAAAATCTCGATTGGGCGTGGTCAAGTACACGTTGTCCCTAAAGCAAAATTGATGAAAGGAAAAAAAAATTCTTGATAGTTAAATCGCGATGATCTATACTAAACACCTAGTAAAATTGATTTAACTTAACTAAATTATAATAATTGTTTTTTATTCAAATTTGTTAATTGATAATGGCTTACAATATTGTTAATAATTTAACTGGGTTAAGCTTAAATATTTCTATAAAGATTAGAGTTTAAGTAAAAAAATAATTCAAAATACAATGCCTGGTTAAACAAAACTATTCACTCAAGGATGAATGTGTATTTACATAGTAGTAAAATTGAATCGTTTTGAATCGTTTCTTTTAAACAGGGATTAAAAAGCAGTCAAGATTTTCATGGAACATAAAAAATTTTGATCCGTCAAATATCAAATAAATCAATTTCTTTTTTTTTGTTTTTTAAATTCATTACGTACACTAATGAATTAAAGATATAATTGGATTTATGTCAAAGTTTTCACTAATACGTGAAAAAAGTGATAGATTACCAAATTTTTTGGCTTTGATAACATCAAAATTATGCGAAACTCTTGGATTTTTAATCAGTAATATTTTAGTGACACCAAGCATTAGAGTAGTAAGTGTCTCTGGCTCATAATTGAAGTTTTCTTCGTCGATAATGCATATGTCTATTTTATTTGGACTTTCGAGACCAAATGCCCACTCCATCTGATGACTGAAAAATGACGATGAGATAGAAGTGATAACATCCGCTTTCCACAATATACTGTTATTCACATCCTGAAATTCTTTGTCATAATAATGGGGTTGTTTGCAACTCTTTTTCAGTAGTAATAGTTCCGACTCACAATGTTTCAGTTTATCTTTCAATTCGCGTTCAGCACTAGGTGAACAGTTGCTTGACTTTAATTGCATATTTATGTAGTTTATTTTTGATCGCAGGCGGTTTACTTCGTTATCTACGCTGGTATTACTGACTCCTTTATTCATTACTGAATGAGTCATTTCATTTAAAGAAACATGACGAGTGCGTGGATTTATAGTTCTAGAATTACCTATACGAACGATTTCCATCGGCTTGTGATCATTTTTCAGTTTTTCCCGAACATCGATTAATTTAATCGTAATACCATCTGCCGAATCATCACGGCGAGCACATACAAGTATACGGTTTCGCTTATCAGTTTGATATTTATTTTTATCGTAAACGATCTCCGTAATAATATTTGCGATAATGTCTAATTTATTTGAACGTGAGACTTCTAGAAAACAAATTTTAGGATCTGACCCAGCGAGTGCTTTAGCGATGCGTAAGACAGCTTCTGTTTGATTTCCAGGCAAATTATCATTGGTAATTAGTTTGGGTGGCTTATAATCTGGTACTTTTGGTAAAGCATAGACTTCTTTGTCGGAATGTGGCTGAATTACATCTTTCATCAGTGGAGTGAACGGTAAAAATTTGATAGCTTTAGCCATGCGTATAAATTTATCAATACGGCAGACATTTCGCAATGTCAGTTTTTGTTGGAACACAATATTCGCTGGCAAAGATCGGGTAACGATTTTATAAGTAATGAGACCAAATGTTTTAAGATAATTTTTTGTGCAAGCGAATATTTGCTTGTATTGAATTTTCTCGTTATTAATTTGTACGGGCAACTCAAGTATAAGGAAATCGTGACTTTCAGGATGTTGTAAATCTTTTAGTTCTGATCGATTGAGAGGTAATTCAATTTCAATTTCAAATTCAGTTATTGTCTCATCAGCTAAACCAATCGCTGACTTTTTAATTGAATTTTTTTTCATGGTTACGTAAAAGGAAGGATTTTTTTTCCAGTCAGTAATTCTAGTTATATAGATCCATATTTTTTGTAATATCAAGTTTGACATGATTTTATCATAATCATCATAGCTTGTATAAAATGCTAATTGTGGTATCAATTCCCCTTCTAATGGACTATGTAACTCTCGATCTTCTTCTGAATCCAAGGAAGCTAGGTCCCATTTAAAAATGCGCAATAAAAATTCATTAGTTTTGCGGGACAATTCGTTGTTTATATCATCATTATTGTAATAATTGTCGACACTTTTATTCACATCCCTATCAGCAACATGATTCTGGACCTTTCCAGAAAAATCTCTTTTGATAACTTTATCTTTATTATTTGTAATGGCTGAAGAAATACCGCCAGAACTTGTCGAAGCACTATTTTTCTCACTTCGAGTAATGTTTGATTGTGTTTTGTTTTCGTTGATAGAAACCCTTTTACCACCATTCGGAGTAGTCTGATGATTTGATGAATCTTCCGAAACTTTAGTCGATGCAACTGCCCTTGAGGAAGGAATTGATCTAGTTGTAGTAGATTTATTATCAGTAGTTTCTTTTTCAACAGTTATGGTTCGTCCATCAGAGTCTTTCATTTTCTTCTTCGGTATGGTATATTCGCTTAAACTATAGCCTTGACTAGCAATTTTATTCTCGCGCGATGATTTTCTTTTTTTATCTGCACTTTCTTTATTTTTCATTTTATCTTTATCTTTTCCGTCGCTCATAACTTTATCTTTGGCTTTATCAATGGCTTTATTTTTTATTGCGTCCTTTTCTCCCGACTGATCTTCGAATCCGTCTTTTTTACTCTTCTCACCTCCAGCCTTTCTAGTATTTTTTTGACTGATTGTACTTTTATCTATTTTGCCTTCTTTAAATTCTTTTGAATCGTTTAAGTAGAAGTTATCCAACTCAGTTTCACTCTGACTATTCGAATGATTTTCCAAAAATTCACAATCAGTGTCGTCATCGGAAATTAGATCCGCTGATGACGAACGATTACAGTCATCTAAAATTGTAAATATTATTAACATTTTAAGACCCAGTAATTTAATTAATAACAAATAATAACTTGTTAAATCAATACCATTACTTATGTCTATTTCATCATCGGTGTCTAATGGCTTATAAACTCCATCTGGCACAGTTAATGGATAAGTTTTTGATTTTCTCTCTTGTCTGAATTTGTTTTCATTAGAGCTGGTTCTAGGTGCGTATATATCCTAAAATCAATAATTAAAAATCATTATTTCTGTAAATTTAATAAAGTTATTATTATTATTATCATTATTTTTTTTACGATAAATATTAATGTAAGTAAACTTACATCAGATTGAAGTTTATACACACAATTTTCTTTACGACCATCGTCCTTAGTTTGATTGGTTCCGATTCCAATAATATCATTGACGATAATTTCCACCGGCGAGTACGCCGAAATTGCTCGACCATTGATAAATGTGCCATGGTCACTCTATGTAACAAAAAAGTTAATTAATTTCCAAATTTTTTATATTTTAAAATTAACAAAATATCTTTCTAAAAAGCTACGGTTTTTCTCTGTAAGAGACCCAATATCCGATCAGGGAACTAGTACACTCATACATTTGTATATATATATATTGACTAAATTTTACTAACTATAGATATACAAATTCAACGAGTGATGGAGTACTAGTTCCCTGATCGAGTACTAGGTTTCTTACCTTACATACACTAAAAAAAAATAAATACTTTTGTCCCAAATAAATCAATTTATTTGTGGCATTTTTTTTTTTTTTAATAGTTCTTAATGACAAATAAATATATTTGGCTCAAATAAATCTTTTTTTTAGTAATAACTTATATAAAAAAATGAACAGCTAAAATAAAATTTTTATGTAATAATTAAATAATTCATATTTACCTTAAAATCAATTATTTGTACATGATGTTTCGTCACCATAAATATACAGTGTTTTTGTGACACCGATGGATATGGTAAATAGATCCGATTTTCCGTCCTGTCGCTACCACATGAATTCTAATAAAATAAGATAATGATCAATTTAAAAAAATACTTTCTATTTTAATTAATGATTAAATAAACTATTTTTCTTAAAGTGATAATTTATAATTAATAAGTACACGTGTACATTATCCTTGTTTGAAATGCAATATGGTGTCATATTAAAGCCGGACCATGTTCGCCACCTGACAAAAATTGCAATAAACACATGCAAAAATTACCATGACCGAAGTAAAATTTAAAGATATTGAAGTAATTTTTGGTATAATCATAAATTTTACTATGGCTGTAGACATTTTTGCACATTTGTTCCAATTTCAGCAGATGGACAACAAATGGTCCAACTTTTACTATGACATAATACCGTTTTAAATAAGAATAATTTTTTCCGTGTACAGTCAATCGGTTTTTATAAATGTTTAAATCAATTTAAATTAAATAAACGAGTAAACGACTCTCTTAAATTTGAAATAATTAAAATAGTGAGTATTCACTGTTTACTCGTGAAAAGTCTGTCATTAATTCAAAAAGTGGTGTACATTTTACTAGCAAATAAGTGACTATTCACTGGCTAATTGTGATTGGCATGTGATTTTAACTAATTTGTTTTAAGAAAGTACACACACAAAAATTTTTTAAATTTACCTCTTTATCCTCTGATAATTGAATACGTTTAGGACATACTAAAGATTGAAGATAAAATCCGCCCATGATTAGTTAATAAAATTAAAAAATTTCTTTTAAACTAAAAAAATAATAAAATTATTAATCAGCTAATTTATTTTCGCTAGAGTTTAGTTTCAGTATTCATAGACTGGCAAAAAAATTGACGCTTGTAGAAACAATATTTTTTGAAGTAGTAAATCGATAATAATTATAACATTATTAATACTGTATTCAAATTGAAGAACAATTGTCTTGAAAGAAGAAAAACGAAATTTATTTACAGTATGTACTCTAATAAAGAAACGATCAGTGTAGATCGAACTGAGCTCAGATTTTTCGATTAAGAAAATGATTTTGAATGAAATCCTCAATTTATTGTGTCAAAAGTATTTAAAATTGAAAATTTCCAGCATAATTTCTTATAGGAAGAAAATGCAATATTTTGAAAAGTTATTTTTTCTCTCAGTGGAAATTAAAACAAATTAATTTATCATATAAATGAAAAATTATCTTTATATATTAGTATGACATTCGATGTCTTATACACTGAGTAAGATATCGAAAAAACGTATTTTTACTCGTCGTTTTTTTTTTTTTTTATTAAAAAAGTAAAATGTATGAAAAAAATTATTTTAAATTTATAAATTTAAATTAAAATTTTTAAATAATGAATTATAAATTAAATTTATACTTTGAAAATATTAATAAATTGATAATATTTTAACTGATGAAAAAATAATAAAACCATCAACTAATGAAATAAAATATTTTTGCATAAACTATCATCATAATTCTTTAGAAAGCCAGAATTTTGTAATATTTCATTTTAAATAGTTCAATTGCACATACAAATTTAATTTTTTTATTTAATATTCATGCAATTGCCAATACTATATGTGAATTTTAATAACTTGTTAAGATAATATACATTTTATATTACACGATTATTAGTAATGTGACTTCGTTGTTTTCGAATGCACACACAATATTTGAACGTCTGTAATTCTCCGTTGCTTGAGAAGTTGACTTGACTGCATGCACTTAAGTGCATATCAGTGCACCCAGACCGCGGATGAAAAGTTCCCCTTCGCATCATTTTAGCACCGCTCACAGCTTAAACGGTACTTGGGAAGGGGAACTTTTCGTCCGCGATTTGGCTGCACTGGCGTATACGCGATCCTGAAGACACTCCCACTCGAAGGATAGAGAAATAAAGCGTCCTTGGACAGTTATTTTTTTTTAATTGTACGACTTCAAATAATTTTAAAGAAATGATACTCTTACAAAAAAAAAATATGATGATAAAAGTTTTATGACATCCGTTAAGAATTATGGGCAATATCGCTATAATGATGCGCGTTATATCCCATACATAAGCTTTTGAATTATTTTTTCATAAAAAATTATTTTGCCGGATCACAATTATTATATAATGTTTGAAAATACCCGAATCGAAATCTAAAGCAAACTTTGAACCTAAACGAGCATCGAAAACCTACATTAGATTTTTCAGGTCATAATCATTGTAAAAGCATGAAATGGGTCTACTTAAATTTACAAACGCATGAATTAGATCTACAAAGACATAAATCGTGAAACGAACGTAACTAGACTTAACAGAAGCAAGGACTTGCAAGGAATGTTATTAAAAGGTGAAATGGTAAAATTCGCAGACTTAATTAATTAATTAATTAATGCAAGTGATCCAGTCATCTCTCCAGTGGGCTAATGTCACCCAAGGGTGGATTGGGTCCCGCAGCCTGGGACTTAACAGAGAGTCGATTTAAAAAATTCTAAGGCTAATAGAAAATTGCTCCAAGTGATCCACTGACTTTATCAGTAGATTAATGACACCTAGAAGTGAAATAGGACCTAGAAGCAGTCTGGGAACAATAGAGTCGATTTAAAAAATTCAAAGCGTTGATTTTACGATATATGTCATTGCAAGTCTAATTCAAGCTTTTGTAAGTCTAAGGATTCATTTCAAGCTTTCACAATAATTATGTTCTAAAAAGTCTAATGTAGGTTTTCAATGCTCATTTGAGTTAAAAGTATTCCTTAGATTTTGACTCGGATAATTGTTATTAAAGCATATCGATAAGTTTCTCGCGCGTAATAAATATTGTGATACAGCATAATTATTTTTTGGATGCTTCACTTTCTGTTTGAAGTTTGGTCGACAGCAAGTTAATATCAGGTGATATGAAATAAAATAAAATTTTAAGACAATAAATAATTGATAAGAATAAAATTATAAAAATAATTAATAAATAATAAAGATAATTGATAAAATTATAAAAATAATTAATAAATAATAAAGATAATTAATAAAAAATAATAAAGGATTAAAAATAGCAAACTGTTAGGGAGAATTATTAAAAACTCACCCAGTAAAATTTTAAAGATTCTGCTAAATGATTTGAAAAATTTCTTTTTCTATTCTATTAACATTCAGTTTGTTTATTAAAAAATATTTTATTAAAAATTGTATGCATGTTGCTTCTACTGTCACTAATCATAAATAAAATATTCGTAATCAACTTAAGCCTTTTTCTGATAAAAAAAAACAAACATTTTTATTAAAATTATTTTTATTTAATAGTTTAAAAAAAATGTTATATATAATCGTTTAATCACTGACTTAATCATCTTGAACATAAATAAATGATAGTATTCGTTGTTAATGATCAGTCTTTTGAGAAGCTATGTTTCAAGTACTGATAAGAGTAAGTACTGCGCAGTATGTATCGATGAATTTCTTCGATTATATTCTATTCTACATGGAATAGATCTTTGTAAAATAAATATATTTCGAATGAGAGAAACAAGTAATAACTTTAACAGCTGGTTAATAAGGAAATGAAAGATATCTAAATTTATATTGTTGAGAAAATTCATTTTAAATTGTCAATACTACAATTAAAATTGTATTGTTTTATTCTATTATCAACATTAAAAATGTTCTTTTGCAAATTTGACGATTTAATTAACACCCTATTGTACTTTACATCAAAGTAATATTAATAAAATGTATACTTAGTTATAAATAATAAATATAATTAGAATATTTTACCTATGTAAGTAATAACATACAGCCTTTGATTTTATTCAATGATAATTCCTTGAATAAAGTATTTTAGCATCTGTTAAAATTGACAGCGCAACTAAATTGTAATGATAGTTTTTTATCCTCATTTTTTTATAAATAAATCCTCAGCACTGCGATCTATTTTGAACAATATTTTTTGCAAGATCAAGTTAGACATTATTTTGTCATAATCATATCATAGCTTGCATAAGATCCGAGCTGTAGTATCAACTCACCTTCTAATGGCATAGATTATGTACCAACCCTTTTTTTACAAATATAAATGAAAACTTCATTATCTACCGTAGATATTATCGAAACTATTTTAATTATTTAATTAATTTATTTATTTATTACTAATAATTTACATAGATTAATTAGTAACAATAAATATTTAATTAATTCTTCACAAAATGTTTTAATGAGTAAATGTAGCAGGTATGATACAGTTTATAAATTTTAAATAAATTAAAAATGAAATTTAAAAAAAATCTGGGTACTGATTTTTCAAATATTTAAATACATATTTTTTAATTTTTATTTCATGTACGTTTAATTTATTTATTCGAAAATTTAAAAAATTGCCAATTGTCAGCCAAATTGACGCTCATAAAATTTTATTTAAATTTGCCCGCGTTTGTAAATTTAAAACTTTATAAAAAAAAAAATGCAGTAAGGTTTGGATTTAAAATCAATTTCAGAATTATATAAGAGACAATCATATATATTTATCAAAGAAATAAGTTTTTTTTTTTTATTGAAAATAAAAAAATGATTGTAAATGCAATGCACTGAAATTTACTGCGCAGGTGTAAAGTACTGGATTGCACCATCTGACATCATGTCATCATGACCGTGACAGTGTGGTCTAGTGCATAAGAGCACGTGTTGGAAATTTATAAAATTCTAACCTAAAAGTGAGTAATCATTTAAATATTTTAATTATATTTATGTAAATTAAAATAAGTAAACAATTTAATATTAATATGTTAGTATGTAAAATTTTGATTCAGACAAAGCATGTCAGTGTACCACGACGACGTTGAAATCGACGATTTTGAATACGACCCAGATACGGATGAGTTTACATCTAAATGTCCATGCGGTGATGTTTTTCGAGTAACTGCTGATGAATTACTCAATGGTGAAGATACTGCAACCTGTGAATCCTGTTCTTTGGTTGTTAAAGTTATTTATGACGTAGAGACACTGCCTGAAACCCTTGAAAGATTGAAAAATAAATATAAGCAAAAGAAAACACAAAAATTAACTAATTAAGGTTAGTTTTTTATTATTATTATTTTTTGTATTAAAAAATTACGGCTTTCCTGATCTCTTTCATTGACAAGATATTGATACTCGAATCAGCCAACGTTTAATAATTTTTACATTTTTTTTTTTAGAAACGATAAATCATAAAAAAGAAATATTTTAAAAAATTACACCTGTAATTTTAAAAATTTTCTACATATACATTTTTTTTTTTTATTTATTTGTTGAAAAACAAAATTCGTAAATCGTTCATTGTATTCTACCTTCAGGATCATGACAAGATATTAATTCTATAGATTCGACTCTTGTAGAATTTATAGAATAGAATTCAAATCTCAAAGATAGATAGATAGATAATAAACTTTATCCGATCTTGAGATCAAAATCTCTTGTGGCCGTTAAAAAAAAATTTTTTTTTACATTACTTTAGGTATATAATTAGCAATATAAAATAATAATATCGATAATCTTATAGTAAAAATAACGATAAGCTCCAACTTCGAGTATATTTCAATTCAAGGTTTCTAAATCTAGAAAATAATTATACGCAGCACTATGAAATTCCTTAAATGTAAGACGACATGTAAGGCACAGATGTAGTATATTCCAAATGTGAATTACAGATATAATAAATGATTTATCATAAAATGCCAGATGACTAGTAAATAAACGTAAATAGTCTTGCCTTACATCTCCCCTACGTAGCATAAGCGTAGAAAAATTAACTCATTATTCGAATAATTGACCCTGATTCATATAAATTGCTGTATATAATAAGCGAGAAAGAAAAACATTTTCTCTGATTTTTTAATGTTACCCAACCTAGTCTGCGATGATATGGTGTAAAGATGTTATTATAAAAACGGTGTTGCACAGAAAATACTTGCTAGGCTCATCAGTAAAGTTGATGCAAATATATTTTACTTTAGACAGCTTATACACGTATACTTGAATGATGTTAAAGATAGTGACGACGAATTCTTTATATGATGATCATGTTAAAGCAAGCATCCCAAGCTTGCTATCGTATTTTTGAAGTATTCTATTAATGCGAAAGAGTAGAATCTTAATGTCTTGTCAATAAAAATGATCAAGACAGCCGTTATTCCTTTAATACAAAAGATAAAAAAATCTGATCGTGGATTCACTACTATTATTATTAATTTTTTAAAATTATTTATTACTGATTATTAATAATATTACAGGCATCGAAGCTGGAGTAAAATATTTTAATATATTAAGTTAACATAAAATTATTTGTAAAAAATGTCAGGAAGAGGACGTGGAAGAGGTGGTGGTGGTGGACGCGGTGGTAGAAATGCAGTAAGTGATCCAACGGTCGCTAATCAAAAACAAGAAGAAAAAATGAAAATAGTAACACAGCCACCACCACTTTACCCACCGCTAGAAAACAAAGCACCTAAACCCCAGATAACCGCTGAGTGGTCATATTTGTGTGAACTAAGACGTGACTTTGCTGAGAGTCTTCACGAGTCAATAAATAACGTCGAGATAATTGCTGTGAAAAAAGATATCGAACGTTACTCCGATCGGTACGCTGATATATTGACCAATAAATCCCGGTATGACGAATTCTGTGACTGGTCAATAATGCCCCGGGAACTAAAACCCGTTGAAAAGAAACGTAAAGCTAAAGATCCAGTCCAGGATGTCAAGGCAAAGAAAATCAAAGAGATAAAAATAGACGAAAAATTAGCAAAACTTGAAGCTCTTGAGGAGTCGAAGACAGACAACGATGACGAAGAAGAGAAAGCCAAGAGTGGGGATGAAGATGATGAAGAAGAAAAAGATGCTGAGGAAGATCTCGAAGACGAAGAAATGGACGACGGAACTGATTACGCAAATAATTACTTCGATAACGGCGAAGGATATGACGACGAAGACGATAATCTTGATGATGGTGCTGTTTATTAATTACAATTTATTAAATAATTGTTGAGTTGATTTTTTTTTTTTTTAATTAAATTTAATTACTCTGTATTAATGATCATGCAGGCTTTTGTTATTCTAATTACTAATTAGGATAATTTAATTCTAATTATATTAATAAAAGGATTAAAATTATGAATTAAATATAAGTAAAATTATTCAAAGGACAATTTACTAATTAATTATCAATTGATAAAATTATTTCGAGTCACAGGAAGCGTCGGCGTTTTTTTATTACGAGTATTTCAATTTCTAATAATTCATAATAATATTTTATATTAATAATAATAATATATATACATATATGTATATATATTTTTGTTATATATATATATATAAATATATATATATATAGCCATAATCATTTATTTATTTTGTTTTTTTTTTATCATCATTCAATATATATATATATATTAATATTTAAATAAAATCCACCATTTTTAAATTTATATTTACTTAATAATTTAACTAGAGTTTAAAAACAAAGACGCGAATGTAATATAATTAATAATTATAATAATAAAAATAAATTACGTTCATTCGTGCCTTTCTTAATTAAACAATTTCTTTATAATAATTAATATTAATCACCTAAAAAGCATTTTTTAACTTAACAATTACATAAAATTATCAGGATTAAACTCCAGTCTTTACAATTATCAACTAACACTTTTTAAAAATAATAATTTTAGCAAAAAAAATTAAAACGACAACAATCACATGCGTTACAGTTTATTTTACTCATTAATTACGCGATCAATGCCTTATTTATTTTTATCTTTTATTAATTACTTTAATTATTAACGATATAACGCGAGGAAAAATTGTATCAAACGTAATTACTGCAAAATAATAGACTCAGTCATGTCAATTATTTTTGTTTTTATTTATTATTAAATATCCTGCCGTAAACTGTTTTGCAAAATATGAGAAACTTTTATATTTTCATTAAAAGCTTTGATTAACATCACGATTACATAATAATTACCCTGCAAAACTAATTCATAAGGCAACACCAGAGGCCAATAATTAAAAAAATTTATGTCTCTCCCCTCTTTAAATCTTTCACTTTCACTTTCTCTTTATCACCATCAATCGCATTACATTAATTAATTATAATTTTAATTATAAATATATGAATAATATTTTAATATACTCATTAATACAAAAACTTTTGATTACAAATAAAAAAAAATAATTATAAATACAAATAATTGTGTCTTATAACGAGTTACAAATTCGTTGTATCTCCGATCTTAAACTCTGACATTTTATATAAACATTAAATCAACAATACATTTTATTTATTAATTATCATTTATAATATTTCTCGTATTTTAGCAAAACAGTGTCGGTATTAAACCATTTAATGCATTTTATTAACTTCCATTACCATTTTTAAATATTTTATTAATAGCTTTCATCGTGTTTTTTTATTTTTACCTTTCATCATTCATTTAATTGTTATATTGTATATTTATCGTTATTATATGATCTATCTATTTATAATAGGCATTACGGACTAAGGCGGGGATGCAAAATTAAATCCCGGGTTGCCTTGATCGCTTGGGCATTTCCACAACGATTATCTTACTCTTGTTAATTAATTCATTAATTATTCATTATTATTATTATTAAGTATTAATTTATTAATATATATATATTTATATATTTTTCCCCCCATCCTACTTTAATCCTCTCTCTCCTGCAGCATACCACTACTCTACTCCGTAATCCCTTGTACAAATAACACCGAATGTGGGATTGTCTTACTGTAATTGATTTATCGTTCCTAGAAGCTCGTATTTATTATCAGTTCTTATTTGAATTGATCTTGATAGTTCATAGTTCGAAGTCGATAAATTAATTTTTTTAAAAATTAATACATGTAAAAAAAATTCGTGACCAGCACGTGAGTCGATCCGTTGCGTCTAGAAACGACAATCGAGTCTATTTTAATACAAAAACAAAAATCAAATGCCCTTTTATCGTCAGGACAAAGGGAAGGATCACATTGGTTTTTTTTTCTTTATTATTTATTTGTTTAAATAACTTTTATGACCAGCATTGAAATTTAAAGTTTCAGTGTGTCTACACCCAGTTGAAATAAACAAATTTCAGTCCAATGCCGCGAATATTAGTACGCGCGTAAATTTTGAATTTCTTAAGTCAGAGGACAGAAATAGTATATATAATGTCTGCTTAATTATAAATTGCAAATGACAATTTAATAGTTGATGACACCATTGATCTTGAATTAACTTGTTTCTGACTGACTGCTGACACTAAAATTTTAAATTCCAATGCAGGTAATCATGAAAAGTCTAGTATGTAACTCAGGATGAAACGCGATTTCAAACTGCGGGTAATGTCAGCCTTCACCCTAGTCTGAAATTATTTTGTTTCATCCCTCGTCACACAATATACTATTTTTTCATCATACCTACACCGAAAGTTTAAATTCCTGCTCTGTTTAAAGGGAACAAAGTCGTTTTTTTTTCATTTATAAGAAAACAAATGTCAAAAATCAGACAAGTTCTTCTTACAAACAAGTAAAAATTTAAACTTTCAGGTGCAGATCTGATGAAAAATTGTATATAGTCTGCAAAAGAATGGGCTTTTTCCACTATTTTTCTACAATTATTACTGCGCATGCGCGTTAGTACAAAGTCATGGATTTTTTCATAGCCAAATAGTGGGAAAAAAGCCCATTCTTTTGCAAACTTTGTAGACACCAAGATAAGTAGGACCCAATCCACGTGTTCACCTTCGGCTCGAGTACACAATTACACACGCGGATCATAATTTCCTATTGTTCTTCCCTGGTGCGTAATACTCTATTTTATTACTCCTGGAAATTAAATTGTCCAGATCACAAGACAAGTGCCTAGATTTAAACGGGCAGTGTGAGCTTGCAAAGTGCTTGTAATGGTAATTTTTGTTTGTCAATGGTATTACTAGTTACTTTAATAAACAAATAAATGAATTAGGTATGCCGCCAAGTTTAGCTAATTAATTTAAACGCGAGAGAGAGGCTGCGGGTATCGTAAGATCTTTATTATATAAATAAATAAATAAATAAATAAAATAAATAAATAAATAAAAATAAAAAGCTCGGAGCCACGAGTCCTTTTAGTACAGGATTTTAATCTCAATGAGATTAAGGAAACTTTATTTATATTTAAATCGCTTAACTCTCTCTAATCGCAAAAGTCCTCCTGAGTCCTACGTTCATTGTTCCATCAGTCATTTTTATCTTTATTTATGTACTTATTCATTTATTTTGTTCTTTGGTTGTCTAAAACATTTTGATCCTTTTCCTTAACTTTTTATTTTTTATTTATTTTTTGTTTGTTTAGTTAAATTTTTTATAATGTTTACTACGGTTGGTTGGTTTCTCTGGACTTTGGACGTGGATCTGGATGGAGTGTGGTACACTGGTGTATTTTTACGCGTGAGAGAATAAAGCTCATTGTATATTGCTATTTTTAATTACGCAATCATTCATTCGTATTTAAGTTGTTATATTTTTTTCCTTCAAACCGAATATTTTATACTTTAGTATAAATCCTTTCGTCTCTCCTCTTTTTTTCTCCTCTCCACAATCGTTATTTCAAATTATTCATCTTCTCTGTTATTTCTCTGGTGTTAATAATTCAATTGTTGGATAAATTCTCTCATAATTAAAACACCAGCGAGGAAGATTGTTCCCCGAAGTAATGTTACCAGTACATAGCAGCGTTAAGTATACGTTTTATTAAATTATGAGATTATTTATTATTAAAAAATGTTGATTACAAATTTTATTTTTTTTACGTCTGCTATTCATCTTCTTTATCATTTATGGCAATGTATTAATTTATTATTTATGTCTATCTATTTTAGTTTCTTCTCTATAATGACAATCATCCATACGTTTATTATTAATTATAATTTAAATTGAATCCTCGTATTAATTTGTCCCTCGGGGAACATTTCTTCAGGGGTTTCGCTTCAAAGCATTTTTTTTTTTTTTATTTTTTTTATTTTTTTGTAATAAATTCTGCCGGTTAACCGGCATCAAACTCAAAGTAATTTTAAAAATAATATTTTTTGCTTTTATTCGTTTAGTAAAAACAAAACTAAGCATTGTTTGACTATACATCAGTCTAGAAAACTGATTAAATATTTTGAATTACCTCAAGTATAAATAAAATGATGTTATGTGTATTAAAAAATTTCAGACGGAATTTTATTAACGTACTGCTACGTTTACTTGATAATTATCAAATCTCTTCAGATTGTATTTTATTTAAAATCTTTTTTATTTTTTAGTGCAACCTATCTAAACTTTATTTAAATATTTTATTATTTTATGATAAAATAAATATGAAGGAGCTTGATCACGAGGCTTGTGATTATGGAATAAAAGCGTTAATTATTTAATAATTGTTAATTTTAATTTAAAGGATGATTTTAAAAGCTCGTGATTATTTTGATAAGCTAATAAAATAGCTTAAAGCCATTCTCAGGCAGTGCTCCCCACTTTTTTAAAATTTTCAATTACTCCTGTCATAAATGTATCTAAATTTTATCAATTTTCAAAAATTAAGGGCATTCTCAGTACCCCCACTTTTTTAAAAATATTTAATGACTGCGTCATGATTGCAGTAAATTTTTATTAATTAATTTTAAAAAAATTAAAGATAGATTTTTAAAAAAATTACTTACATTTGGTACCAATTAAGAGTTAATCGAAATTTGGTAAGTGATTTTGCGCCTACAAAATTTGAATTATAAAAATTGACATCAAAATTTTACTGGAATTTATTTGAAAAATTTCGTTTTACTCCTAGTTGATGTCAATTGTAAGCATTTTTTTTTTTTCAATTAATTAATAAAATTTTAATTCATCTACGGTAGTTGTCACTGAATATTTTTAAAAAGTGGGAGGTATAATTTGAAAATGACCTTAAATCATTAATTGAAAAAAGTACAACGTAGTCACAATTTTCCTGAGATATAGACAAAAAAATTTACCTACATTTGTTATCAATTAGGAACTAAGTAAAATTTGTTGAATAAATTTCAAGAAAATCATGTCAATTTTTTAATTAGAATTTTCAAATTTGGTAGACTTAAATATATTAAAAAAATTTGGTTGAACTCCTAATCGATGACAACTGTAAATCATTTTTTTAAAATTCTATATTTCAGCAAAATTGCCTTCGTTGTTCTTTTTTCAATTTTTTTAATTTAATTAATAAAGTTTTAATACACATGACAGTTGAAAGTCATTGAAAATTTTTAAAAAATAGAGAGCACTGTCTGAGAATGACCTTAACAAAAGCTCAATTTTGAATGAATGTTATGCAATCAATGAAAATGATAAACATTCCTATCATCATCTTCACCATTCAGATCATTAACATGATTGATATAAATCATATTAATGATCAATATCCTATTTCCCTCGCATCATAAATCGACATAAATCTAAAATGCACAAAGCAGACTATTGATTTATACGATAGCATATGAAGCTCATCAGCGAGTTAATCGCTACTCTGAATCTGGTATTTGTCATTCTACTCAATCTCTCCTTTCTTTACTTCCTCTCCACCTTTATCATGATAACCATCATCATCATCATCATTATCATCATCATTTTTTTATCTTCAAGAGTTTTCACACTATTATCACGCTCTACAAAGAACAAGCACACGCTTAATAAAGATGACAAGCACCTAAAAAACTTGACACCTTTTGTTGGTTGTCATCATTCTTTATCTCATTAAATTCATTCATTTATTATCAATGCTCGCCTACATATCATCCCGTCGTATCATAAAGTATCAGTATATAAAGATTATTATTTAAGCTTGATTATCAGAGCCCTTGCCCCAGAATTTATCAAATCTATTGCGAGCGATCTCGAGTACGTCACTCGCGACCGATCGTTGAGCTGAACCTGGACTCAAAGCTGGCGCTTCAAGTACATGATAACCGGATCCTGTTGGGACAGATGCTGGTGATTCTGTAACTGGATCTTCTGCCTCGAGGACACGGTATCCTGTGGCAGTTGATGTTGATGTCGTTGTTGGTGCTGTTGTTGCCACTGCTGGCACTCCCTCGGTTTTACTCTTTTCAAATTCAAATACTGGATCTTCTAAACATCTCAAGCTTGTGCCGGCGACAGGTTTTATCGCTGGGTCTTTAGATTCTTCTGGTTTATCTGCTGCTATTGAACCCTAGAGTATCAATTATTGATTAATTAATTAATAAGTTCATTTATTATTTATTTAAATTTACCTTATCACTTTGGGTTGGGGTCGGTGTACCCTGTAGATTGCTTGGTAATGGACTGTCCCTCTCTGAATCCATATCCTTGTGACCGTTTAGACCCGTGTAACTCCCCAGTGACACGCTCTCGCTCTCCGGAGACTTGTAACCCGAGTGCTGAGAGTGCTGCTGTTGCGGATGAGATTTGTGCAGTGCCGCCAGTTCCGGTGGTGCTGATTGCGGTGCTGAGTGGACTGTTGGTGCTGCCCAGGTTTTCGCTTCGCTGTGAGGTCTCGTTAGCGGTTCTCCTTAAATGAATAATTACCTTAGTTTTCAAATAAATTTAAAATACTCAACAGAAAATAAAATAAATTTTTTACCCTCGCGAACATTTTGCGTCACTGTAAACGTCTTCCCGGTGTCCAATGGCACCGTCCAGTTTACTGGCTCCGGTGACCGCATTATCATCTGCTCCGGACTTTTTACGCGTGTCGGTTCCGGTGGACTCTTTATCACAGGCTCGTCGTCGAACCACGGGCTGCTTGTTATCACCGCGGTTGCCGCTGGTGCCGACACGGTGGCAGCTTGCGACGGAGGGGTCGACGCTACGCTTGACTCGCCGCCCGTTCCGTCCCCATTCATATGCGGCTCCGCGGTCACTGGAATTACCAATATTTGATGCTTATTTCGCGGTTGTTTATGTTCATTTAAATTAACTTGACGACACTGCTCCTCGTTCTCGACGTCTAGTTTTTTTTTTAATTTTTTCTCATAATGTATTAATTTTTTTTTATCCAATTAAACCTATTAAATTAAATACATTAATAATTAATAATAATTATTTGAAAATAATTTTAAATTCAATTAGCTAAAAGCCGTGCAGCGAATTTTATTAAAAATAGGGTGAGGGGCAAAACGGGGTACTTAAGGCAACATTAAATTATCGGGAACTTAAATACGCTAAATTTTTTTTTTTAATGAGAATCATTAAAAGTTAATTAAACTTAAAAATTTTAAATTATCTTGTTCACGCCCAGAATATAAATATCTAAAAATTCCTGACAGATATTATGGATATAACAATTCAATTGTTAATAACATGCGTACTGTTATAGACATATTATTCTAAATTTGAATAGTTGTTTGATTAATCTGTAAATTAATAAGAACAATTATTAATTAATATAAGAAAATCGGGAATGCTGCAATTAATTTTTCATTGTAAAGAGCTCAAGTTTTTAGTTGATGATCGTAAATTTAAATTTGAATGACTAATAATTAACAAATTTGAGAACGAAAAAATCACGATAATAAAGTGACGAAACGTCGTTCAAAACATTAATGTTTGATTAATTGATCAGTCAGTTGTCCATAATACCCGTGACAAATCTTTAGATAAAATTGTAAATATTTTCAAGTCGAGTATTGAAATACATTTGAAGTACTTTGACTCTGATTCTTTTTACTGTAAACTGGTAAGAAAAAAATTAAATTGATTGTATACCAATTTTTTTACAAAAACAAATTTTTTTAAAAACATTAAAAAAAAAATTCAAAATAATTTTCAATTATATTTACAAAATTTTGGAAAATTCTTTTTATAAAATTACTCCGTTTTGTCCCTACTGTCCCGTTTGCCCCCTTTACCCTATATGAACTAATTACATATATTTTTTTAATTCCAAGACAATGAATAAAAAAAATAATTACAATAATTATTTTTACGTCGAGTACGGGTAGCATGGATATAATAATAAGCTTTTAATATTAAGGATTCAAGGATTTGCAGACGTCCTCACAAATATCGAGCTTATCTACGTAATAAAATAAACATACATTAGCATTATTTTAACATTTATGTGTTATTATAAATTATAATAATAATAATAATAATTATTATTATTATTATTATTATTATTATTATTATTATTATTATAATTATAATTATAGTTATTAAAATAGACAGTATTACAAGTGTTATTTATTTGTTTTTGTTGACTTAGCGTATCGTGCGATTTAATTATTTTTTTGGTAAATAAGTGTAGCACATATACATAGACATATATATATATAACACATTGCATAACATATTAACATCAAGTTAGAATCCACACAGTACAACACTCAAGGATATATCAGTAACAATATAGTTATCACGGACATAAAAAATAATGACGCAGAGAGTAGACTGAGTATATCGATTGGACACCGAGTAAATAGATTGATGGAGTGGAGATAGGATTGAATTATAAAGTATAAAGAAATAAAAGTATTAATATTAATATCAAAGTTTGGATTATTTTTAGAATGAGGTGGAAGGAAAAGGTCAAGGAGCGGTGGTCAGATTAATGATCCTGATGGTTTAAACAATAAAAAGAGTAGAATAATGATGAGTAGTAATGTAAGGCGGAGAAATTGACGTCAACTGACCGACGAAAAACTGACCAATGGTCATATTTTTTATTTAATGACAATTTCTGCACCAATTTGATTTTGTTCAAAATTATTTTATAAGAAATTGACTGAAAAATTTTTACCATCATTTTGAATTTGAATAGAAGTTGAGAGAAACTTTTTTTTAATGTTTTTAAATGATAAAATCGGTCGTTATCTTGAGTGATACGAGTTGCAGTTTATTTACGATTACAAGTACTTGTATATTTAATTTTGTACAGAAAATTATTTTATAAAAAATTGACCGAAAGTTTTTTTACCGTCAGATTGCATTTAAATGGAAATGAAGAGAAATTTTTTTGAGATTTTTAAAATAAACAGTCATCATCTTAAGTGATACAAGTTGCAGTTTACTTACAATTACAAGTGTTTGTACATTTAATATTGTCCAGAAAATTATTTTATAAAAAATTCACGGAAAAGTTGACCAAATAATTTTGACGTCAATTGACAGCAAATTCCTCATAATCTGACTGAACATAAAAATGCGTAATTTCGCATCACTAGTAATGAGCAAAAGATATGTGTGAGAACATAAAACAATGTTGAGTAAAAAAATTCTTTAGTATGTATAAATAAAATTGAAGTTGTAAATTGAAACACATGGAAAGCAATTTTTTTAAACGTAAAGTGACAAGTTATAAGCACACATTGATTGCATTTAATTATTGTAGAATTTTTCAAACAAAATTACTAAATAAAATAAAACCATAAACTGTTTCTGATGTTAAATTTTTTATCGAGTGAATTTAAAATAATAAAACTTTGCCAATTTATTTCACTCATCAAAAGTTTATTTACTTAGAGACTTTTTTTTTACTCAATTTAAAGTAAAGTACAGAAGAATAATAGAAATAAAGTGAAATAATAGTAAACTTTTCGAGCCATAGATGAACAAGAGAATAACGATAAAAATAAATAAGTAGTAATTCTACAATAATTTGAAATCAATAGGTAATTACATGGGAATAAAAGGATAAGAGGAAATAAAAAGACGATGGAGTCACAGGCATGCTACTTACTAGCTTGCAGGGCTGCATTAGCTCGGTACGATTGAATTCGATTGTCGGTGATAGAGGATGATTTGGATGGGTGATCAGCAGTAGGCGCGGATGCTGCCTTGGCTTTGGCTGATCCTCGGGCTCGCGCAACTACTGGACTATGACTAAGATTATTACGATTATTACTGGTGACCCGGTCCAATGATCTCGAGCCCGAGGTTGCTGCTACTGAGGCTGACTTGATGGCTGACCGGCCAACGGAGCGGTCGCGAGCGCTTTGATGAACCGCGTGAAGCTTATTTGGGGCAACTTTTGTATTTGTTGTTGTTGTTGTTGATGTTGTTGTTGTTGTATTTGATAGTAGATTTGTTTTCGCGGCAAGATGAAGAGGACGAGGGGAAGCGGTTGTCGCGAGGAAGGCTAAAACATATATTATATTGATGGTTATGATTATAAATCCGTTCTCGTTCCGGTCTGGACGCACTCATCTGTATAAATATTTTTTTTTTAATTATTATTATTTTTATTTGAATTTTTGTTTTGGTACTTTTCCTTAAAAGTGATTTAAGTGACTTGCAGATTTTATTTGAATATTTAACCGTGCTTGCCGGAACGCGAGGGACGTGGAATGCACATGAGGTGATTAATGCCGCGATAATTAAATTTATAAATTGTAATGAAGGACAAATGTGAGCTTTAAGACAGTGAGTTAATATTTATAAACGGTGCTAAAGTCAATATATGAAAGTAACTACTATGAATATTTGAAACTTCTCTGTATCTTATATTTATTTATTTTATTATTCATAAATTTTAAATTATTTAAGCCGCGAAATATTTACTGAGGCTTACGGCGCGTTGGGCTGCTTGCTCTGGACCCTGAATTGCTCGGAGTAGAGCCGATTAATACCTAAAGAATCCGATTGTCAATTTAAAAATTGATAATTCTTTTAGTCGGAAAGTTTATTGACCAATAAGATTATTTTTCCTTATTTTTGGCACGCCCTGATTAAATAAAACGATTTGTGACGATTAAAACTATATTGATCGTCACAAATCGTCAATTGATAATTAAAGAAAATTAAAAACGATGACGATTATGACGATTAAAAAAGATTAATGATGATTAAATTTTTAATCGTTTTTAATCGTCACAAATCGTTTTGTTTAATAATTGTATAATGATCAAGTCGTCGTTATTTATCTTTTTTTTTTTCAACTAATTTACTAAAAAATATATTATGATTAACTAGAGTCTATTATTAGAACGGCAACTGTTTAAATTATATAATTAGGGTAGACAAAAAAAGGATTTGTTAATGCAAAATATTTTTACTTGACCCAAAAAATTTTTTCGACTTTTTTTTTATTTAAGAAAATTTTTTGAAAACCAATTTTCTCCGATAATGTAAAAGTTTTCTCAGACCAAGAAAAATTCTCTTCGCTCAAGAAAATCTTCGAAAACGTTTATCTTTAAAAATATTTTCTTGACTCAAGAAAAATTTTTTTTCTGTGCAATAAAATTTTTATGTAAATTTTTGAAATGTTGCTCCCAAAAAAAATCCGGCCGTAGTAGCCAAGAACGGTACCTCTACTCTACCCTATATAGAGTTTGGAAAATTCAGTTCACTTTGAAAACTTTTCGGGTTTGCTTAGAGCAGTCCAGAACAAGCAGCCGAACACGCCATTAATTAAAGAGCTTAATTTAAAAAAAAGCAAAAGTACAAAAAGTAGAAGAAGAAGATAACTTGAGAAGTTTCATCCAACTACACGATAACGAGATGATAATCATTCAATGATGAATGAAGAGTAGTTTAATAAAGGGATCTATATATCAGCAATTAAGTATCATGTCAATCAGATAAATTGATTGTTAAGACAGACGTTTTTTAATGAGAGGACAATATAAAACGTACGTTTGCGCTGTACCCTCGGTGAGGGCCTTCTTTGGAGTGGCGTGGGCCCAGGGCCAGGTGGCGGTGGTAACGGTGGTATGGGTTGCTCATTCAAAGTAGACGATTTCACCGACGACACAACAACAGGGGGTTTTGAGGAAGAGGAGGACGGCATAGACGACTTAGACGACTCTCTTATGCTCCAACGTACACGTCCGACCGCTGAAACACCCGCTACTACGTTGCCTAATCGTATAATCACTATTTTTTATCACGTGTCACGCTCGATCAAAGTCTTATCTGTGCGATTGTTTTACTTGATTGGATATTACGTGTGTACATTTTTTTTTTTTTAATTAGTAAGGTATTTTTCAAATTCTTTTACTTAAATTATAAATTTCTAATTACAAGTAAAGGATTTATTTTAAACAAAAATCATGCATTTTTTAAACATTATAAATATCTATCGCTCGACTAATTTATTTTAGAAAAATCGATAAATTAGTTAACTAAGTTGTTAATTAAAATATTTTTTTAATACATGCAGACTTTAATTTGAGCGACGAATACAATTTTAACAATTGGATCAGAAAACTCCGTAGTAAACAAGTTTCAATTAATTAGCTAACGACAATTAGACGTACTCGGCGAGCAAACGAGCAGTCAATCAATCAATTTACAATAATATAATCTTATATGTATAGTAGGGTAATCATTATTTTTTAAACTTATCAATTTTATCCCAAAATATATTTTTATTTTTATCTAAATAAAGAGCTAATTTGAGTGATTCAAAAATTTTAGAGGGTTCCTTTTTTTCAATTGGAGCGCTCATATGAGTCTTTTTAATTATAAAAAAAATAAAAAAAACAAATCACAACTTTCTTTAGCTAAAAAAAAATTAATTATTCATTTATGCAAATTTAAATTACTGTTAAAAAAATATATAAATTTACTCAGGTATGAAAAAATTGTATTTAATTTTTTTAAATTTACAGAAAATTAATATTCATATTTTTACTTATTTATATGTCTGTGTAAAAATGTATTAAATTTTCTAATATTAAACCCAAAAATATATAGAAATTTTTTTTTTAATTATAAAAAAGCGAATTACTTGCAAGTTTATTTGATAGAAAATTTTTTAATTCAAATTTAAATTTAAATAAAAATTAACTCAGGCATAAAAAAAAATTTGTATTTTATTTTTTAAAATTTACTGAAAATTAATATTCATATTTTTGCTTCATTGTCAGATGAGTATAAATATATTCCCAAAAAAGTGATAAAAAATAAAATAACCACAAACTATTTTCATAAATTTTTAAATTTCAAAATTACGAGCGACTTCTAAAAATAATTCTGTGGCACTCAAACTTTTAAAGGCTTTTAATTTTAATAATAATAAATGCTAGCAGTTTAAATGTCACCTAAAACATACTTTGGGGTGAAACTGATTAATTTAAAAAATGACATTAATAATTGACATCTTAATTCGTAGGATAATAAACTAATTGATGGATACTTATAACTGTATGCAAAAAAATGCAGTAGAAATATTAACGATCATAAATAGTGGGTTATAATATTGGTAATAATTTAAAGAGGATAGTGGTAATAGTGGTAGTGGTGGTGGCAATTGGTGTTGGTACATAAAGTGGTGGGTTGATATAAGGAAATTTTATATAGTAGATAAAGAGTGGAGGTGGTGGTTTGTTGAGAGTAGAGAGACTTTGCGACGATCGATCGAGACACGAACCAAACAGTTCTCGTATATACTATTCTGTATATATATATATAAATATACATTTATATATATATATTAGGCTGACGTGAGCCAATCACCTGGGAGAACTTAAAACGTCAGGGACTTTACTTACTCGGACGTGGATGCCTTTCTGGCTCGCCACTTCTGTCTCTCGGTTCTTTATCTTTATGTTCTTTTTCTTTTTCCTTAAAAATAAAGATATAAAAAAGTATTAATCTTAACTGTCTACTTAAAAATAATAGAGGTTTATTATCTGTTGAACAAGATTACCTTGATATCTTTGCTAACTGAGGGTGTTCTTGGTGTTTGTCGCTTTGGAGATCTACTTAATGGACCCATACTTTGAGAACGACCAGTTCGCGGACTATTCTTGGGGCTTGATTTAGTTCGCGGTTGAATTTCTTCACGGTGAGATTCTTTTGAGTCATCACGACGTCGCGGCACTACTGGCTCCAGCTTCTCTCTTGTTGGAGAAGGCAGTAATGCGCCATCACCTAAATTTTTATTTTTAAAATTAGATATTCAAATAATAATAACAATAATTATGATTCAAATCTTACATATCCCGGTGGTGCGATCTAAATGATGACGGAACAAAAATTCTTTTCTAGCACGAGCTATAGCCTTCTCGGTATCCTAAAATAATTGAAATATTATTTATTTACATGTATGAAGTTTATGGGTAACATCTTGAGATATTTCTCTTGATTCTAAGCATCAAATATTAACTGACTCAAGGTTGCACACTAAATGAAATATTTTTAAAGCTTTTAATAATAATTCATTCGTTTGTAAAATATGTGATGCTGGAAAATAGTATACTGTAACTTAATTTTATGTAGACTGAATACTAACAACAGCTTTCAAATCATCTTGCAGAATTTCATAAATTGGTCTCGCTTGTACAGACGATGGTCTTCCAGCTGGTGGCATATTTGAAATAGGCGCAACCTTCCGCGTATTTTCTTTCTCTTTTTCTTCTTTGGTAACCGACCTATAATAATAAAAATAATATAATATAATATAATAATAGTAGTAATAGAAATAAATGACAATAAAAATTGATAAATTGTGAACAGTAACGATGAAAGAACAACTACGACAGGTTTCCACAAGTGTAGGTGCTAATTTTATTTTTTCTAGATATTAAAAAAAATATCATACAGTAAAATATCAATTTCATCAGGCATCACTCGATTAACAGCTAGTGCTAAATAAAAACACTAAAAAAATAGCGGAGTAAATTCGGAGTGGATGACTGTTTATTTATTTGATCATCTCGGAGTGAAATTTACTCCGAAGGGGAGTTTATTTTAATATTAAAATTCTGAATCGGTGAATGCGGATTTAAATGAAATCCAAATCATTAATCTGAAAAAACAAAACCTCGATTTATTCCGAATGCGGGGTGATTTTTTTTTACTCCGAAACTCCGAGTGACGGAATTAATTCAGATTGAATTAAAATCCATATCACTACGAATTTACTCCCAATTTTTTACAGTGTAGTGTAAATGTAAATGAATTTGAGTAAATGTAAAATTTAAAACGAGTGTGAATGTAGCAGACAGACAAATTTAAAAATATAAATAAATAGAGTAAATATTTATAAAAAATGCACTTATTAATTTTTAAATTTTATGTTATTAATTATTAATACTTTATTGATAATTTTAAATTTATCTGATGTCTGCTATATTTACATTCATAAATTTAAATGAGTGAGAATGTGGCTGACAACTGGAAATTTAAAAAATTTTTTAATAAATAAATAAATAACATTCAAGTAGAGTAAAATTAAAAAATGCGTAATTAGATAATTAAAAAATCAGTATGCGCATTATTTTCAATTTCATTATTTTAATTAATTTATTTACTGATGTTAAATTTATAAATTGTCATATTTGCTGCATTTACACTCAGAAATTTAACTAAAATAATTAATGTTTTTTAAAAACAAATAAAATGTTCAAGTGTAAATATTTAAATAATGATGTAATAGTATATTGTGTAACAAGGGATGAAACACACGATTCCAGACCAGGGTGAAGTTGGCTGCCCTAGGGCTGACATCACCCGCAATCTGAAATCGTGTTTCATCTTGAGTTTTCATGGTTACCTGCATTAGAACTTAAAGTTTCAATGTCAGCAGTCAGTCAGAAACCCGTTAATTTAAGATCAATAGAGAGATCAACTATTAGCGTAAGCGTAAATTGTAATTTGTAGTTTAAAATTAAGTAAAAACTTCAAATAATATTTATTATTTACACTGATTTTTATAAAACTTAATCACAGTAAGAACTGTCTTTTGCGTAAATAAATTAATGGTCCGAAATTACGAAGAAACAACTAAATGACGAGTAAGAGACCGAGTATCAGATCACTCATATATTTGTATATATTTACGAAATTAATCGAATACTAGTTCCCTGATCGGATCCTAGATCTTTTACAGTATCAGAGTTTAAATTGGAAATGCCTTCAATCAACGGGAAAAATAATGTATTACACATCAAAGGAGTAAAGTAAGACATAATTACCGAAAGCGAGGGTGACAAACACGCGGATTAGAACACTTTACCTTCCTCCGTGGTTTGTATACGATTTTTCACCGCATCTGCACCTGAAAGTTAAAATTTTTGCTTCTGTTTATACAAAGAGTGGCGCATACGCTAATTTTTATGATTTGTTTTCTCATAAAAGGAAAGAACGACTCTAAACAGGGTAGGAATGTAAACTTTGTGTGCAGATCTGGTGAAAAATCATACACCCCGAGGAAGGAAGGACATCCCAATCCGCGTGTTTATTCCCAAGGGACAAAACACATATGCTTCTGCCCGCTGATTGAAAGCATTCGCCATTTACACGTTTGCTAATATTTGTTCGCGTCATTGGACTGAAATTATCTTGTTCCGACTGGCTGTACAAATACTGAAACTTTAAATTTCGATGCTGGTATCGTGTAAATAATTTATTATAAAGAATAATAATAATAATAATAATAATAATAATAATAATAATAATAATAATAATAATTATAATTATAAAGGTGAACATCGAGTATTCATTAGTACTGGCCTGGCGAGGGACAGTGCGTTGAGGGCGTGATTATTTGAAACACGATTCCATAGTGTAGCTTCCTCTTCAGATGCCAGACAACTTCCCCATTCGCGGTGCTTATTTAATTAATAAGCGTTAAAAAAAATAATAACAACAGTAATTAATATTATGTAAGAGGGAATATTTTTTTTTAATTGTAAAAGACTAAGTAAAAATTAATAGACAATTGTGAAACGAAACTAAACAGCACAAGGACACAAATTACCTTGTACTCATCGGCAAGTCGTCTAAGTTCAATGATCTCATTTGTCAAGTACTCATTATCCACTGGCGCTTTACTTATCTTGAATATTTTATTTTCTTCGGCGATATTGTTGTCGATAATACGCACACCTTTACCAGCATATTTTCTTGGTCTGTAAATTACAAATCAATAAAATGCTAATATACTTTCAAATAACCATCATTAAACACACCCTGTCGTAGTTGCCTTTATTTCCTGTAATTTAACTTATAATAATAATAATAATATTAATAATAAATTAAAAAAAAGTAATAATTATTATTATCATTGAGTATTCCTGTAATGATTTATAGAACCATAAATCAAAGAGTGATTTAAAAATAATCAAAGTATAAGAAATTGAATAAAAGAGTTTGGTAAAAAAAATGAGGACACTGACCTGAAGGCAACTTTGAGGTCAGCAAGATCCTCATCACGTTCTTCAGCTTCAAGAACGACTCCGTCAATATTATCAGTATTATTGCCCACTAGTGGTTCGAGCTCAGATGGTTGTACTCCTGTAGTAAAAATAAAAATCGATATTAGTATCTACTGAGTATGAATACTAATCCAATTGTAGGGATTCGACACGTGTAAGTGACGAGCATTGACAAATTGAGAAGCCGTACATAATATTCATTAGTTATAAAGCTAGATATATACTGAGAAAAAAATTAAATTCCAGTAATTATTTGTCGTGTTTCCATAAAACTTAAAATAAGTCAGTTTTTCTAAAATTAAATTGGTAGTTTTTATTTTAAGAAAATTGCAGTTTTACTTTAGTAGTAAATTTATGAAAGCATCGATTACTTAAAGCGTAAATATTTCTTCAATTTAGTGGGTATGCTTTCATTTTTATTACAATTAAAAACTTCAGTAAAACAATTAATTGGTTAAATAAAAAAAGTATTTGTTTTTATAAAGAAATGAAATTTCTCATTGGTATTGATAAAAATATGTAGTATATTAATTTTTTCGAGAATTATAAACTATTAAAAATTTTAATTTTATTAATTTTTTGTGTAAATTAATAATTAAGATGACAAACATTGATTAATAACTTAAGAGTTAATTAAAAACATGGTTTATAATAAGCCACCGAGTAGGATAAGTCTTGCGTGATCGGGCTAGGTTCGAATCTAAGGTAAGGTGAAATTATTTATTTATAAAAAAAATGTTTGTCAAGGTACGAAGCTAATCTAGACAACGTTAGATAAAAAAAGGCATGTCTAATGATATTTTTTTAACAAAATCAAATTTTTTTTTTTATGTTAAGTAAATAAAATACTTCAGTAAAGCATTTTTTCTTGAAAATATAAATTTTTTTCTCTGTGTACACTATAAAAAATTTTTGGATTCAGTGTAATGGTGTAAAAATTTATAATCCTGAATTTAGCAGACAATTAACAATTTTTGAATTTTTATTTTTTAACAATTTAATTAAAAAAAAAAAAAAAAAAAAAAAAACTAAAAATATGCACCAGTAGAAAATTTAAAAAAAATTTTTCGATCATAAAGCACACTCTGATGCTTCGCATCATGAGTCATGCAAAACTCTAAGTGCAATTTTTTTAAATTTAAATTTATATCATTTAAATTTATTGTTTTGAAAGAAATCAAAAAATTATTAAACGTCAACTAACTTCAGTATCATAAAAATTTTGGTGTAAATTACACCAAATATAGTTTTAAATTTATGCGGTGAATTAAAAATTTTTACATCGTCAAACGTGTAAATTTGTTATTTATGATTGCATTAAGAAAAATAATCATACAAATATTAAAATGTTCAAAATACTATTTAATATCTAGATATAATTAATATAGTTATTGATTAAGTAGTTAGAAATATTAAATGATCATTTGTTGCTCATTAATCACAACAATAAGGAGTAGCTCGAAATGATCTCAAAAAAGTAGATGACACCGTTAAAATTACATGGATGGATTACACCAAGGATTTTTACACCATTATTTGACACTACACAACCGTGTAAAGTTCTCGAGGTCGTTTTTACACCAAAATGTTTTACAGTGTAGATAAAAAAGTAAGGTGTATATGTATTACCATCGCGTTTGTGATCAACATCTCCAGGTCGTTTTTTCATGTGAACTGGGGCAGGTCCTGATGAAGGTATCCCTTGTTTTAGTGCACCCATGCTCAATGATTTTCTTGGTGGTCCACCGGCATTACCACTAGCACCGCCAGCTGCTGGTAGCTGTGCTACAGTATCGCCATTTGTCAGCTGGGCTCGCCTTGGCCAAGCGAATTGCAATCGATACTCAGTACTTATCCGTGAAATCGCCTTACTCAGCTGGCTTGCTGGTAGTACTGTGCTTCCTGTCACCTCCTGTTTTTTTTTACAGATAAGTATATATACATGTATACAGATTGATTGATTGAAAAAAAAAAATAAGAGTTAGAAAGGAGCAAGAACAAAAGGACACTTTTTAAATGTGTCGATAGGGTCAGAGGAGTGAGTTGCTGATAGTTTTATGTCAAAATGACGCTTCAGCAGACTGGTATTGTGTATATTGGATAGAAAAGTTTAGCTGAAAGGAGATAAAAGAGTATGCTCCAGGCATTTTCAATTTATTGAACACATTTTTTATTTCTTTTGCAGATTTTATTGTGTAATTAAATTTTTTTTATCGGAATTAATTTTACTTCGAATTGATGAATTCAAATGGACAAAAAAATTTAAGCTTCTTGTGTCGTAATTTTTTTTTTTTATTTGACTAAGGGGATTATATTAATTGATACATTTTCTTATTCAACAAAGTAGCTAAGATTATATTGATCAATATTTGCATAATTAACTGATGATATTGATAGTAAAAACCTGTGGGTATTAAAATATAAAAAAAATTTCTTGGAGATTTAGATTTAAAAGTATAATTTACTTAAATACTTTAATTTTTTAATTAAATAAAAATTTTTAATTACTTTGTGATAAAAAATATTTTTAAAAATTACTTAGTAAATTTTTTTAATTAAATCAATTATGTTAATGACTTTATATATTTTAATTAATAAATATTTTTATGCAATTTAATTTACTTTTAATTAATAAATTTATATTAATCAATTTAAGTTATTTATTTTATTATGGTTTGAATTTATGCGTAAAAAATATTTAAAATCAAATTTTTTGCGGCAAATTTAAAAAAATGACAATAAATTAGAGTACATTGAATGTAATTACACACTGTAATTTAATGTAGTACCAAAGGTTGAAACCATAATTCAGTTGATAATATAAATTATTTAAATTCGGTGTATCCAATTTAAATATCACGTAAAACCATAAACAACTTACCAATTACGAAAGAGAAGTAGATAGAAAAGGGGAGAATTTTAACTCGGATTGCACTTTCAAAGTAACTATATATGTACCATGATAATAATATCGTAATAGATTGAAGATTGTACGGCATTTAACTATCAGAGAACTGAATTTCGAAACTACGATTAAATTTGTAAAATAAGTACTTTTAATATTGACAAATAAACTTTTGATGTTGAGATTGATAAAGTTGTCAAGGATATTACAGAATTTAATTATTTAAAATTTTTCTTTTATTAAATCAACTTTTTTTTTCTTTCTTAAAAATTTCTCATTTTATAAGTGAAATTGAAAAGCAGCAAAACTTGTTTTTAAAATATTTTTTTCCAATGTCAATTACCCAAGTAGCACAGAGTCAACTTTAAGATGTCTTTTAAAAGAATAAGACGAATTTTTTTTTGTCTCAAAGTCACCTTTTTTTATATAAATATGACATGCAAATGTTGGTTCCGGAGACAGAGCCCAGTTGTGTTGTTTTTCCTGCTTTATTTCAATTAAAAAATCATTTAGATGACTTATTTTACCACTATTTGTAATTTACTTTTTGTCATCACTTGTCTTAAGACTTTTAAGTACATATTTTTTCGTCGAAATAAATTTCTGATCGTTTTGTCAACATATTGGTGTCTTATCGATTTGTCAAAAAGTAGCCTACAAACTGATATCTTGTAGATGTCTCAAAGGCAAGTGTGCTACTTGAGTATTACTTTTTAATCAAAGAAAACTTTATCAAAGAATTTTTATTCTTTTTTTAATTTAAAATTTTCATTCGTTACTTGCTCCTATTTTATTTATAAAACATTTTCTAGATTTAAAAAAAAAAATTGCGTACACGAGTTCTTACACTGTCAAAAATCGGGAGTAAATTCAGAGTGATTATGGATTTTATTTGAATTTGCATTTACTCAGATTCAGAGTTTTAATACTAAAATAAACTTCCTTTAGGAGTGAGTCAGTTAGGAGGATTCATATACGTTCATATACGGCCATATATAAAGGCAAAGAAATTTTTTCTAACTTTACACAAATCACATAAGATTATATATGGTCATGTATGATCATACATGATACAACATAAAGTATTTTTACTCCCAGGTCTGCTCTACTTTAATTACCATTTAATTGGTTAAATTAAAATAAAGAAAAAAAATGTTTCAAGGAAAAAACTTTACCCGAACTTTATCAGCCACGACATTGGTGTCCACGGCATCAATTCCACCAGCGTCAGCGGCAGTGATGAATTCATGATGTCTGTAAGCAAGCTCCGGGCACTTCTTTCGTCTCGGCAATGGAGGTTCCAATGTTGGTCCTGTAAATTTAAGCGATTCATCGTCAATAGTCGCCTCTCTACACTGATACATACACAGCTATAAATATGTATATACACATGTAAGTTTAAAGAGCGTTATATATATTCATCGTGAATGCTCGAGAACATAAAATGCTATACTATTCAGCAAGTAAAATTTACACTATATGACTAGAACAGGGTTACGGCGGATTTAAAAAGCTGGCTATTAAATGATTCAACTTGCACCGTTATTTATTCCTAACTCGATGACCCTCGACCGCTTTTCGTCTCGTGCACGATCAACTCGATCCCTCATGTCGCACCAACGCAAACATGCTCAACTACAAAGTCCTTTGTGATATATTATCGCTCAATATTTATTAATTAACTCAAACCAGTTCTCCAAACTTTATTGTTTCCACGACAATGCATTTATTAATTAGAAAAAAACCTAATTAATTATTGCATAACTCTATGAAATTTAATATTAAATGTAATTACGACAATTATTGTTATTGTTATTTTGACATATAACGCAAGACACGAGGGATCGATATCAACTTGACCTCGAACTTGCTTATAAACTTACAAATTACTCTAGTCTAAATAATTAATTGTCTCTATTGTCTTTCTAAAAAAATATTTAAAGAAAAAGCTTTCAAACCTATTTATAGAAAAGTCATTTATTATTCAAGGAATGATGTGCGGGCACTAAAATCATTTTGATTCATCAATTTACTTGTTTTTCAAGAAATTTATGCAATGAAATGTTACTGAAAAACTGAAATTTTAAATAATTTTTAGAGATTCAAAAAATTATGATACTGAAGTTAGCCGGCGTCCAATTATTTTTGTTTTTTTTTTTTTTTTTTAATGATAAATTATAAAAAAAAATATTTGAAAAAATTATACCTATGGTTTGTTAAATTTTCTGCATGTGCATTTTTTTATTTATTATGTTTTTAAATTTTTTTGTTAAAAAAAAAATATCTGTAGATAGTAAATTGTCTGTTAACTTCAGGATCATAAAAAATTACACAGAAAAAAAGGATTTTTTAGCGCAAAAAATTTTTACTCTTTCCAAGAAAATTTTTACTTGTCCTAATAAATTTTTTGCATCATAAATTTTCGAATGAAAACGAAAATTTTCTTGGGGCGAGAGAAAATTTTTTATGAGTAAATTTAACAGACATCAGACAAATTTAAAATTATAAATAAATAGATAAAATAATAAAAAAAAAAATATTTATAAATATATATATTTTTTAAAAATTTAATTTTAGTAATTATTTACACTTGATTAATAATTTTAAATTAGTCTGATGTCTGCTACATTCACACGCATAATTTTTTCTAGTCCTACGAGAATTTTCGTTTTCATTTCATAATAAAAACTTTTTCTTGCACCAAAAAATCCTTTTTTTCTGTGCACTTTATTATTATTATATGCACGTCACTTCATAATCCAGAATATATATAACAGCATGCACGAACTCTCAAGCTCTAAAACTTGCGCCTGGTCGCAGGTGCACGTTTAGTTTCTGTCAAGAATAAAAAAAGAAAAAATGTATATTTATAAAAAATAAAAAATGCGGGTTCTTATTCATAAAAGTTAGGATGCGTGCAAAGAATATTTTTTTTTCCATACAATCTTTTATTTTAAATTTTTCCAATCTTTTATTTATACTTGTGTGCATTGTTTTTATTTATATATCGTTCCGGGCTTATTCTGTGTAGTCACAGTTTAGAGAAACTCGGGAAGTGGGTGGCAGTAGGAGGCTCTGTATAATATACAATATACAAAATATGTATCAGTACTTGTTATTTTTATTAGACTGTGGGTTATAGATATCACATGATATAATGCAGGTATTGATTCCTCGAAAAAGTAATAGTTTAAAAAGTCTAGTGCGGCAAACATGCGGCTTTTGTGACTTGGAATTCACGGGTTTCTCTATAACATACATCAGTCACGCAACACCAGAGATTGTACACGCGATTTTAAGTTTTTAAATTATGTCGTTTGAGATAACGAATGTAGGATAATAAAATTTTAGCACTTGTTCTGGTAAAATTTTTTTTTTATGGGTCAATGCACTTGCGACCATTTTCTATGCAACTAAAAATTTAAACAAACTAATAAAATTAATAATAATAATAATCAATCAATCACTAATTTAAATACAATCAATAAAACGTAAATATTTTAAGTAACAAAGCAAGCAGGATAATACATAAGCGTGTAGTTTTGTTTTATTTCTTACGACTGATTTTCTTACGTTCGTATCAACACGTAATAGAGATAGAAATAGATTTAAATAAATAATTACAGTGAGTGTGAAAATAATAATTATAAGTAAATAAATAAAATAATAATTTAACATAAAAATATAATAATAATATAAAGAGGCTTGGTTTGCGTAGCACCCGTTCGAAACGTCACTTTTCGTCTTACCTTCGGTATTATTTTCATCCTCAGTTGACTTGGCGGATTGTAGCTTCGCGGTCACTTGCTTCGCTGCAATCAAAATTCGCAGCTGGCACCGATTTCGAATTTGGCAATTTTTTAAATATTTTTTTTTATTTTTTTACACCCTCTTTCTTTTTTGATTAAAAAATATTTATTTACATTTATTTAATTTCTAACTGTAATAATTTTATTTACAAATTTATTATTTTTTTATATATCAGAAATTTACCAAAAATATGACGCATTTTTATTTTTTTAAATTTAAATCTAACATTCTCTAAGTGTCAAAATATTATTTAATAACAAATTTTTTTAAACTATTTATTTTAAAAAATAATTATACTAAAGTTTATAAAATATTTTAATTAAAAAATAATAAATTAAATAATATTTTGACAGGTATGACTACTTAACTATTAAAATATAAAAGTTATAAATAAAAATGAATATATAAAAGGTAAATGCGTCGAATTCTTGCGGTTATTTCTGTGCATAGCCAATCGAAATACTTGATTGCGGTATAATAAGAGATTGAGGGAATAGTGGGGTCAGGAGGTTAGATTATGCGCGGCACTCACCCACATTTACCCTCTCACCCACACAACCCTCATAATCTTACTCTCTCACTGTAAATTTTTCTCTCTCTCTTTCTCAGTCACTCTTTCGTTAGCTCTTTAGGGAATCCCTCAGAACACGCGATGTCGTCGTTCATGTGCACATAATGAGAGTCTGTTTTCCGGGCAAATGTACTCTCTTTGGATTGTTACTTATTCAAGCATATAAGTACTGAAAAGGAATCCTCGTTGACATGTATAATCCACGAGAGTGTGCATTTAAAAATATAAATAAAACAAACTAGCAACATTTAAACTCAGTGTCATAAGTGTCATGAAGAGTAATAGGTGAAAAGTGTCTGCAAGATTAACAATTATAAATAAAACAAAAAAAACGACAACAAAAGTACTATGAAAAATACTATTTCAATTGTAAGAAGTAGACTAGTTAATTAAAATAATGGATGTAATTTTGGAAATTAACAGCAAATTTAAAATGTTTAATTTTAATCAACTAGTGTGATAATGATAATTTATTAATTAAAACGTGTAGACGTTCACGAGGTGTAGGCACGACCAACAATAATAGACTAAAACTCCTAAAAACAAAAACGAACTATTTATTTTAAGAAAAAGTCGTAAGAATATTTTATTACTCATTTTTTTAAATTGCAATTTTAATTGATGCCCATTTTATTTTATAATTTTATAGCTAAAGTATTTTTATAAATACTTACAAGTGGATATGGATTTTAAAAACAATGTGAACATCAATCAACAATGCCAAGGTAATATCAAGATGAATGAGAGAACAATTGTATTGAATTTGTTCTCATTTTATATATTGATCCTATTTGACTATTTTTTTTTTTAGTATTTATTATTTTTGTTTTATAGTTTGTTCGTTTTTTTCTTCTTTCATTTAACTTTTTTTTTTTTTTTAAATATTTTTTCTTAGTTTTATTCAAGAATGTTGGTGGAAAGAGGATTGTAAAATAAACTTACTGGAAGTTGGTGGTGCTTGGGGTGCACGACGTACAACTGTGTGCTCCTGATGCGGCCCTGTATACTCATGCCATGTATATGTGCTCCTGTACTCTGAGTGGAGCTGCTGAAATACAAGAAATATAAAGAACAAAGTCATTATTTTTTTATTTCAAATTTACGTCTACGTTTTTTTTATGATTTACATGCTGAGAAATTTTCCAACTGAAAAATTATTTATACGAATGACTTTTTACTCTTTACATTTATTTATTTTTTTTTTTAATGATAGTAACTTTAATAATTTTTTCATCTTAATGATGTCATTTATAATTATTTTTTAGTTTAAATTTTTAATTAGTAAAAAATTTGTTTATTGAGATGTAAATATTAGTGGTGTACGAATCGAGTTCGAATCGAATCTAATAATTCAAATTTTTTCAAATTATTCGTCGATTGTAGAATTATCCAAAAGTTTTTGAATTATTTTTAATTTTTTAAATTACTCTATTTTAATTGAAAAAATTTTGATCAGTATTCAATTTTTATTTAATGGAGAGCTTAGTTTTTAAAGCAACCAAAAATGATTTTTTGGTAGTTTCGTGTCTGTTATACTTAACCACTGACAAAAATTTGAATTATTTGAAAAACTATTAAAATTTTAAGTCGTTCAGAAGAAAATTTTGGAATCATTCGTAAATTTTCAAATAGTTCGAGAATTTACAAATAATTCAAAATTTTGAATTATTCAAAAATCTAAAAATAATTATAAAAGTTTCGAATAATCCAAAAACTTACAAAGAATTCGAAATTTCAAATCATTCGATTCAAAATTAAAATGGAATAGTTCGATTTAATTCGATACGAATAATTCGTAATTTCAAACTATTCGCACATCCCTAATAATTATATGTATCACTGTGTACTTTAAGTGCGAAGCGTTATGTGCTCGCTCAAAGTTATCTTTAAAATTTTTATAATATGAAAGCCTGTTATTCATATATTATTATACATTATTATGAAGAAAATTATAATAAATAAAGTAAAGAATTTTCGTGTTATTGATTTTATCCTTAAATTTCAATATCGTCCATTGTCTGTTCGTAATTTCGTAAGTTTGTAGAGAAGAAATTACTAAAGAGAAGTGACAAATTTACTAAAAATTTTTTACACAAGCTTCGTATTGTTCTAGAATAAAACTTTGTTGAATAATGTAATTGAGTTTAAAATAATTTAGTTATTAATTATTAAATTAATAAAAAGTTTTACAGTTTTATTAGCTATCTTTGTTTACTCTCGGTAACAAAGCGCTGTCACGCGTCAATTAAAGTAATTAAAATTTAAAAAGTTATCTACAGTTTATAAATTGGGAATTACTAACAGGTTATGTAACAAAGGTAATTTTTTTTTTTGTAATTAATTAGATTAAAAATATCCCACACTAATAAATTATTATTTTTTGAAATGCTATGGCGGCAGTAAAGCCGCAAAAATTACTAGGGTCACAGTAAAATTTACAACGATTACATTACAAATTACTGTAACTATTATAAATTTTACTATGATCATAGTAATTCTTGCATGCGTTTATTTCAAACTCTGCAGATGGCAAAAATTGGCACCATAACATTTCAAACAAGAATAATTTTTCCGTGTAAAAAAATAGTTTATTATATAACGTTACTAATTCCAAAAGTTCTTATATTTTTATTCAGCCTTTCGGCTTTAGGGATCTCCGTAGACCCAGAGTCGATACACTTTTTTTTTATTACAAATCGTAGACTTATTTGAAGCTCAAAATTGAAAAAAAATTTTTGAAAACCAAAAGGGCATATAATTCAAGTCATGCGCCCTTCAGGCTTCCAAAATTTATTTTTTAATTTATAGCTTTAAAATAAGTCTCCAAAATAATTGACAGTAAAAAAAAAGTCGTACCCGGAAAAAAAAGCAACGGAAAAATTACAGTTTCAAATTTCAGCAAAATCCCTCTTTTTAGTAACTCTAAAAATTAGGAACGGATGACTGTGTATTTATTTACTCCCCTTGGAGTAAAATTCACTCTGGAAGTTTATTTTAATATTAAAATTCCAAATCGCAGTGAGTGTGACTTTAAATAAAATCCGCATTCACTCCGAATCCACTCCATTTTTAAGTAAATATTACCCATCAAATTTGGTACTGTAAAGAAGTCTAGCCAACTAAATTTTTACTAAATGTTGTAAGTAGAAATTGCACTTCATTTACATGCTATCGAGTAGTATATTTAACAATGTACATGCAAAAAATACTGGGTAATTTTTACCAAAAAATTCTCTGCGTGCAGTGTAAGACTTTTTTCAGTCTTTAATAGCGTTTCATTCATAATAAAGTTTCGTTCAACTAAAAACACATTAGAAACTTTTCAAATTTGGTATCTATAATTGTACTGACTTTATTACAAGAAGTAATCTCAATAATTACAGTACATAATACTTTAAGTTTTTTATACGAGGTTCCTGTTTTTGCACTAAAAACTAATTTTTCCACTGGTCTTTTTTCATGTTCGTTCTTTTGGTTTTAGGGAGCTCCCTAAAGCCAAAAGGTCATATAAAAATATAAGTACTCTTGAAATTAATAACTTGATATCTATACATCAATTAATTACGTTCATTATATAAAATCTATGTAAATGTACATTGATTCACATAAACCTAAATAATCTTTATATAAATCTTGACCAATAACTTCATTAGAACTCTAGCGGAAACTTTTGGATTTTAAATTTTTTGTAGTAAAAAGTTTGAAACGTTAGTTGTTACATAAGTTATTCATTCACACGTTAGATAGCAAAATACACAAGTGTATAAAAGAAAAATATAATAAAATTTAGTGTAAGTTCAAAACTTTAATATCATGGATATTAAAGTTTCAAAAGTGTTAACTTTTCATACAAGTTTGTTATATATTTGTATTTTAAAAGACAAAGGCTTCGGGATAAAACAAAGCGTAAAGTTATAAAATGCCGTCATGTAATTAAATAAATGCAAATACTTAAACAAGAATTTAGGTCATTTTGTTATACCCTTCACAATATAATTATTTATGTATCTAACTACAATCGTGTTGTACTTTATCTTGACAAACTTTTAAAAGCAATAATTACTAAATTATTACAGGGTAATTAGTTATAAAAACATTCATTAAGAGAATAAAAAATTTTCTTCTTTGTAATTTTTTTAGTGTAAAAATATGTATAGTAGGTATTTAATGAACAATTGGGCATTGAGTACCAGTTTACGCCGCAGATTACACTTATAAAAAAAGGCAACAAATAAAAAAACAAACGGAAAGAAGAAAAAACTAAAGGAAAGAGCGAATAAATAAGAATTTTATGCCTGAAGCTGTATGCATTGTTGTCGTTTGATCAATGTACCAACTACATGCGTTTTTTTAGCTTTTTTTTTGTCTTGCATTTCATACTTTTACACTTTTTATATTTTTTCTTTACTTGGTTTCTCATATTATTATTATCATTATTTATGATCTAACCAAAAGGAATCGATTTAGCATTGGAATGAGCATCGTTGAACAAAGCATGGATAATTTTTTCTAGTCTAGACTCTTTGCTCGTGACCGTAAAGAAGTGATGAAGAATAGACTGGAATGACGGCAGTCAGTATAGATATGTATATAAATATATAAAAAAAAAGAAATAAATTAGAGTTCAAAAGAGTGAGGAAACTTTTTATTCTCACTTGGTGATTTCTTATAGTCAATGAATAGAATTTGACAGGAGCATAAAATTTGCTGGAGCGAATACTCCGGATTGTTGGTTAACTATAAGCTTGGAAGAAAAAGATATTGATAACATGAAATATAATCTCCGAGAGATTTCCCTCTCAATAGACGTAATATTTTATTGAGTTCTCGGGCCTATTCAGAAAAATAATATTAGCAATGTAAACTTGGTTATTGAATTTTATAAAATATATTTATATTTTATTTTTTATCCAATACTATAATAACATTACTAAAGGTTTTTTTTTTTTTTTTTTTTTTTTTTTCATTAATCTCCTTTAAAATAAAATCGTACATTTTTCCCTTTAATTAAAAGTATGAAAAGATTTTTCTGTTACTGAGTAGAATGCGTCACAGTTATAAAATATATAATAGACTGTCACGATTTCAATGAAAATATTAAAATTTATGAGTCAAATAATTTTATTTAAATTAAATTTTTTTTTTTACTCTAGATGTTCGTTTTGTAAAAAAAATTTTTCAACGAAACTACAGAAACTTTTAAAAATTTTTTTTCCTCTCTGTGGGAGGATTAAATAAAAAATACGTAATGAGATTTAGTTGTTTTTAAGATTGAAGATAATTGATTATTGCAATTAGGTTAATTGTTAAGTTAGACATATTTAAAAAGCTTCAATGTCAATAACCAGAGTAATAAGTCATTGCCAAGTGCTATAGAAACAAGTAAGACGTTAATGAAAATTCAATTTGACTCTTGATCGTCGACTCAGCTACTTGGATAATAATTGCATTGCTTCTTAGCTTATAATCCTTCGTACTCAACTATCTTGTTATAATACACTGAAAAAAATTGGGAGTAAAGTGGGTTTCCGGAATTTTAAACAAAAATCACTTCACATACAGAGTAAATAGAGTTTGTTTTTCAGTGGAGTCATTTGGGAGTGATCTGGATTTTATTTGAATCTGCATTTACTTTGATTTGGAGTTTTAATATTTAAATAAACTCCTCTTCGAAGTGAATTTTACTCCAAACCAAAGTTTAAATATTTAAATAAACTCCTTTTTGAAGTGAATTTTGCTCCAATATTTAAATAAATTCCTCTTCGAAGTGAATTTTACTCTGATATTAAAATAAGCTCCCCTTAGGAATAAATTTTACTCCGAAGAAATTAAATAAAAAAACAGTCTCCCACTCTACATTCCGGATTTACTTCGCAAATTTTTTACAGTGTAAATCAGCTGTAATTGCAATAATAATACTAATTAAAATTTTTGTAAACTGATTCCAACATTAATTCCTCGAAATCTAAAATTTAAAATCTATTTCCATTCCAATCAAATTTTTTTTAGTAGAAAATTTATTTTATTCATTTGCGGCTGAGTATGAGCACTAAATTATTGATAAAATTAATCATTCAAATGTAGTACGTGCGAATACGACATAAAATACAAAAAATATTTTTTTTTTAAAAAAAACATCGACAGTAATCACGACTGAACAATTTGAACCCTTAATGCATTTCACATCAATCAAAATACCTCAATGAAACAGATTCGACAGATGGCTTTTCACATGATCTATTAGCTTAATCTCTAGCTTTCTGTCACTTTAATCTTTTACTCCAGCTGCCAAAAATATTTTTATTTTATTTTTTATCTCAATTTACCCAATAAACTATTTAGATTATTCGGTCACTTGCTTTTTAATTTGATTACATAATCTCAGTACATATTTTTCTTTTTGATTTTTATTTTAATTTATTTGTTTTGTATTTAAATGTTTATTTTTTCAGTAAATATTATACGCCAAACATTTTATCTCATCACATCGTGTGTCCGAAATGTTGAGATTTAGATTGAATATCGTCGAGGTCAGCATAGCAAATATTTGCTCACTACTCTACTACTTTTGCAGACACTTACAGAGTACTTTCGAATATAAAAGCATCCAAAGCATCATGTAAAAATAAAATTCAACAACCGATTCCAATCTATGTCCGTCTATAAATATATATATCTATATAAATAGATAACAAAAAGACTTGACTGGCCTACAGACTGGAGATTTTAAAGAAGACATGAATTCAATGACTTCAAGTACAATAGAATTATTGACAAAGCTGTTACACAATTCAAATTACCAAGTATAAAATTTTTGAATATCGCGCGCGAAATACCAAAAGGGCGTACTACAGCAGTTAGATAGGGTTTTGTAAAAAAAGGGCGTATAAAAATTTTTTTTTGCCATTTAACTCAAAATCCTTTTAAACGTCAAGATCAATAAAAAAAAATTTTTTTGAATTACTAACGCCAAAAGAGTGTGTAAAACAATTTTTTTTTTTTATTACAAAACATGAAAATAATGCTGTATCAATGAACCAATATCAAAATGAATATGAAAGATAAAAAATTGAATTGTAAGAAGTGGGTTTTTTTTTTCAGTTTTATTTAACTCTATGTGGAATTTTTATATACTGATAAAAAAGTTGACTTGACAGCGCGAAAATTTTGAACCAAGAATTCCATTTTGAAAAAAATGATTTTCTTGAGTCAAGAGAAAAAATTATTAAACCAAGAAAAATTTACTTGACCCAATAACATTTTCTTGGCTCAAGAATTTTTTCTCTTGACTCAAGAAAATCATTTTCTTCAAAATGGAATTCTTGGTTCAAGATTTTTTCTTTTGAGTCAAGTCAACTTTTTTATCAGTAAACACCTGAAGATGGAAACGTTTTTCACGTAATGAAAATGAAAAAATTCGTGTAATTTGACTGCTTAAAGATGACTTAAGGGGTTAATTAGGGGTGGCTGCAATTTTCGACTGACATACTTGCACTTGTGCGAAAGATTTCATATATCTAGATTAAAATATTTATTTTTAAATCACTTTTACCATTCAACAGAGATTTAAAGCATGAAAGCACTTTTGTGTTGATAAAATTTACTGACAAATATAAGATAAAAGAAAACAAAAAATAAAATTGAATAAAAGTTTTATAAAGAAGATTATTATCATTACAAGTTTTATCTGCATAAAGTGGATAAAAATGTTAAAATATAAAATAAGTTTAATAAAAAAAAAAAGGAAGTTTAGTTATGAAATCAAGTTTGCTGAGTTGTACAATAAATCCATGACTGCCTCGAGTGTTATCGATAAGCTTGAGCCAAGTAGAGTTTACTGAGGTAGAGGTAGAGGTAGAGGTAAAGGTGAGATGTAAAAGAAAAGCAGCTTTGGAAGTTTCAATGCAAGTTTATATTGTCTCGAACAGCAGTGGATCTAGTTGAGTATATCAAACAAAGCAATGACTTTTATAAGGACAATAGAGTGCAAGGCTTTGGCTTAGTTTGCGCATTCATCAGCAATTCACACTAGATTTTCACATACAGCCGCTCACACATTTAAGCGCACGTGAGAACTTAATGAAGCCAGTCATTCCTGGGAAAAGTTTAATCAACTGTGCCACATTGTTAATGTGAATTATTAATAGCTTATAATACTGTGTATTTTATTTATCAATTCAGTTGTAATAAAAAATAATATTTTTCATTGTTCATTGTTGTTGGTATTTATTTCGAATATTTAAATTCATAGAAATAAATTCAAATGTCGGAAAAAATTTTATTTCATTTTTATTTTAGATTTTTATAAAAAAATTTTTTTTATACCATTTAAATTTCTATACAAAAAGTGTAGTGGAAAAAATAAATGTTGCCATTTTTTTTCTGTAATAAAACTATCAACGTTTTGTTTTATTTTTTAAAATCTTCACTCTATTGTTAGTGGAATTATTCATTTTAAAAAATAAACAAATAAAAAATTCAAAGTAACGAAAAATTTTATTAAATTTTTATTTTGGTGATTTTTATAAAATTTAACGTTTGTTTGATTCTTTTTTTTTAATCTTTACACTATTTAAATTTCTATAAAAAATTTAAAGTGTAAAAAAAATTGTATTAAAATTTTTTTTCGATTTTAATAAAACTAAAAGTTTTGTTTGACTTTTTTTTTAATCTCTATACTATTGTTGGTGTCATTAAACATTTTTTAAAAATATACTTTTGTAAAAAAATCAAGCAATGAAAAATTTTAATGAAACTTTTATTAATTTGTTTTTCAAAGTTTTTTTTTTTTTTTTTTTTTTTTTTTTTTTTTTTAAATTGGACTAAAATTTCACTAATTGTTTTTTTTAATACTTATAAATATTTTGTTAAATTTTTTTAAATTTCCAAATTATTGTTAGCGCAATAATTAATTTTTTAAAAATCAACAACAAAAAATGTTATTAAATTATTTTACTTGAATTTTCGAGAAAATTATAAAATGTCTGTTTTAATTTTATTTTTAATTAAAACTTCATCTTTATAACTTCAGATTTAAACGTTAACATTTCAAATAATAGTAAAAAAATAAAATATGAATATTAAAAAAATAAAATAAAGAGGAAAATAAAAAGGATAATATTCATTGTGAATAATCAAGTAAACGTGGGTGGATGTCAGTCAGGTTAGTCTGGACCGTAGAGCTCGAGAGAGAAACTAGAGGATGCAAAGTAAAGAGGGAGAGGTAAAAAATAGAAGAAGAGATAGGGTGAGAAGGGTACAAAGCCGGAAATGTTCCAGAATATGTGGGAGGGAATGAGATGTTGAAACCTGTTGGTTGAATACCAGTAAACCATATAATATGTGGTAACTATACTACGTTACATACACCAGTATTAGAAGGATAAGTAAATTTACACGGTTTTACTAGACATTGGATATGACTTAGCCGTCATTGAGAGTCAGGACAAAAGGGAATGAAGACGTGGGTGATATGATATACGAGGACTTTCAGCGCATGGAAAATGGGGTCGTAACTGTGGGTAAAATCGATTTTCATGGGAAAAACAAAAATAAAATATAAAAAAGAAGAAAATTCCTCAAGGTATTAAGACAAACAGAGGTCAAACTTGAAACCTTCATCAAGCTCCCGGCAAAATATATACTGTATACTCAGGACACAGAAACGCAGAAGCACGAAAGTACTGCATAAAAAAATCAAAGAAAAAAAATAATAAGAAAAAAGAATGAAAGGAGAAAAGAAATAGAGGTAGGATCCTTCCTTTTGTTTTATAAGTTTGTTTTACCTTGAAAAAGATGAATTGTTGGCTCAAAAAGTTATTTGATGGCTCAAGACTTAACTCCAGTCTGAGAGATATAATTTCAGATAGAATAATATATAGATATAGATTTATATATATGAGATATACTTATAAGGATAATAAAGTGTGAGGTATTAACTTTAAAAGTGTGTTGAATTGACCGATTATTCTTTAAATTATTAATAAAACGGATGTACAATAAAAGGAAGAATTTTTTAGTAATTTGTAAGTTTTGAATTATGAGATGAGGAAAAGTTTGTGGCAAAATTATGACTGACTTTTGTTTTAGTGAAGGAAATGGTTAGATAATTAATTTTTGTCGAATTGATTAAATTAGTGGGTATATGGTATGAAAATATATGTAACGAGAAAATTAAGTGTTTTATATTTTAAATGCAGGTGTAATTTTTTTTTCTTTGAACTGAATTTCACGGGTAATGTGCGAAATAATACACTGTACTTTTACAAGTTTAATTTTGTAATTAACTCATATTTGTTTTAATTCTGATATATAAAACTTTGGTTCATTCTACAGTTGTACTCAAGTATAAAAGAATGTAACATAAAAAATGTATAAAAAATAACATAAAGTTTCATAATAAAAATTTTAATTATTCCTTTGAAATGAGAATAAAAATATTTTTTTTTTTTTTAAATCTTACTGAATTTTACGTCAATTAAAAAATAAAATTATTTTACAATTTAAGGTAACACACAATAGCCATAGAAATTAAAAAAAAAATGGGGTTAAAATTATATAGCTGTCATGTACGAATGTCAATTGAGAAAATATAATAAACAATTTCTTTGAGCAAAAGCATAAAAATTTTAGCGAGTAAGCATATAAAGGATCTGATAAGAGTGGAAACGATTTAATGTCAAAAAGATATATAATGTTATATACAATACGTATAGAGTAAGTGGAAAAACCTCAAAGAATAGATAAGAAGACAAATGTGAAGACCTGTTGGCAGCCAAGACGACGTCGCATAGTAAACCGCAACGATCCGCAACGCAATAAGACCAGTACACCAGGAAGACAGGAAATGCACCTGTACTTGATGTATATATCTATGTATATACGTATATATATTATATATATATATATATATATCTCAAGGCTCAAGCCCTGGGATTCACTATCAAATCCTTTGCGCTTCGCTTATTCAAATTTCCGTTTCACGGTTGATTGCTCGTTGTCGTAACGACCACCATGAGATATATCTCAGCAATATGCGCCCGCTATTACTGATACTATCACAATCAGGTATCACGTATGTAAATGTCACCGATACTAATAAAATAAATTTTATAATTATGGTCTGTATCTGTATCTATATTTATGTGTAAATAAATCAGATAAAATCGTTATTTATAAATATGTAAAAATAAAATTGTGACGTTGACTCACTGACGTTTCACTGTTCACTGTACACAGTAGCATAACTGTCTACTCGACAGCCCCTACAATCACTAGATTGTAATATAATAATAATAATGATAATGACAGTGATGATGATAATAATAAATAAAGTGAGAATATGGTAGTGTGTAGTGTTAGGAAGGGATTGGATAAGAGTATGAACCGGCTAAGCCATTGAACCACGCGGCCAACCGAAGCGATTTTTCTACTTGCTACGTTCTAATTATTTTTACTGCTTACTATTGAGAAATATACACCAAGAAATCCTGTTAATTTATCAATAGTGTTAAATAAGTCATTATGGTTTATTTTTTTTTTTACCGGGAATTCAAATAATTATTTGTTTTTTTTTTTTTTTTTTTTTATATTACGTCGATCATTGTTATTATTTTATTTTTTTAAAATAAGGTCAGGCTATAGTCTCTATTAGTGTAACCGTATTACACAAGATAAAAATATAAAATCGTTTATTTTATATAAATTATTAGTAAATACTTTTTTTCTGAGCCTAGATATTATTTTTTGGTAATGATTTATTATAATTAATATTTCTGTAATAATTTTTTTAAGAACTTAAAAAAATTATTTATTAAAATGTTTAATATTTTTTAATAAAAGCAAATTATTTTGTTTTATTTGTGAGGGGGAAGAGTAGACCCTCTGAGAAAAAATTGCCGAAATTAGATGTCGTTTTTTTCTCTACTTCTATTGCTGTTTCGGTAAATAATTATTTTGTATTGAGTAGTAATGTAAGGCAGAGAAATTATCTGACAATTGACGTCAACTGACCAGCGGTCATTTTTTTAAATGAAATGATTTCTGTGCCAATTTAATTTTGCTCAGAAAATTATTTTATAAAAAATTGACCAAATAATTTTTGACGTCAATTGATGAGCAATTGTCAGTAAATTCGTGATCTGACAACATAAAAATGTGTAATTTTGCATCACTAGTATTTACACAATTCGGTCAAAAAAAAAAAAACATAACTTTTTTAAAAATCATATTTTAAAATTCAAAAATTTATTTCAGTGAATTTTTAAGTTTGATTGTAAAAAAATTTATGAAAATTAATTTTACAACTAAAAATTTCAAGTGACCCAACTTAACCCATTTTTGTTACTCAACTCTCGTATAATAAAAAAAAAAGGTCAAATTTCCCCCTTTTCTCTTCTAAATTTATAAAAAATGAATTTTATTTAAAACACTTCAATAAATTTAAATTCCCTATTCAATTTTCCAACTTTGAATTGAACAAAATAAAAAAATGATCGAATAATATATGAAATTTATATGAAAACCGGGATGTATAAAATTATCGGCTAGCCATATGTTGATATTAAAATGATAAATGCCTAATAAAAATTGATGAGGAATTCAGTTTTGTTCCGAACATTCCCGTCAGCTATGACGTAATCCAGCGAGTTGAAAGCTTTGAACATCAGGATGGCTCGATAACGGGCTTGCGAGCCCGCACATTAGAGTTAGTTGCTCGTAAACCACCAGGAACCGATACCTAACCGATAGTGCTGAGGCTCATTGTACTGTAGATATATACTACAGACTACACTAGTCAAATAGCCGGTGTCATTGCTCCAGATAATAGTTTTGCTTAAACAGTAGCTTTACTCACTTTATTTTAAACTCTTTCTACAATTACCTATCCTATTACCATTACCATTACATTTACTCAGCACCTCCCTGCTGTTTTCCTCCAACATTACTATCATATCAACCAACAGCCAACCACTTAGAGCTTGTACTCACTTTCGTCTACGAGTAGCGCTTAGAGTGGAGCTTAAATTCGCGAACCCAAATAGAGACAATCAAAGTTTAACACGATACCCATAGTCAACAAACTCAAATAGACTAAAAGGTATCCCCTGAGTCATTTAACATGGGTGTGGGTGTTACTTAAACAATGTTTGCAAAGCGACACATCGACCCGGTAAACCGGGGGATACTTAACATGCAAGTTGCCGCACGTTATGTGCCTCATTACAAATTTAACTGCAGTATTGTGACCTCTCTTCATCCGTCCATCTATTAATCTCATTCTATTGTAAATTGTATTACATTTCCAATAATATTATGGATCGGGAAATTTAAACAATTTCAATCATTTAGGTCTCTGTCCACATAAATGCTCCACATTAATCTACAACAAACAAATCTACACTGAATTTCATTGATCAACGCTGATCATACAGGTCACTAGCAATTAAAAAATAAATAAAAAATATGTACGTCTATATATGTTACCACACAGAGCCCTCTGATCATCAGTTACAGATGAGGGAATGCTAAAATTTAAATCTGTAATTAAATAAATCGTAAAACGAAACTGGTGGTATAAAAAAAAACCAGCTTTCATCAAGACCTTTCATATTCCCTCGAACTTACAACCCTCCTGTCCTTTAATTCTGCTCTCTGTCCTTCATCCATCAGCACAAACTACTAAATGCAACGACCCGATAAATTTATCGTACAAAATTGCAGTTAAGTTTCATCATGTATATGTAATACACATATATACATAGTAGAAACTCTACTCTACATACACAGATCCCCACATTTAAATCGACTTATACATACGAGGGACTAAGTCCCTGAATGACGTAATCCTCTGTGTCATATTGACGAGAATTCACAGGGGGGAAAAAAGAAATGGCTGAACCGCACCCACTAGACTAGTATTTATTTCTCATTGTATATCTATAAAAATATCTATTCCAGTTATAAAAATAAATAACCGGCTCTGGACTCTGGCTCTAGACTGGGCTCTGGCTGATAGAGATCAGTAAACTCCTGTCCCCCAGTACCCATCGGTTAAAAAAAAGCCGGTGACCCGGTGGCTGCGCTAATGAAGGTATCAGAGTGTGATTAATGACAAGTGGTAACTGATAACGTAATTAATATAAATAAAGAACAAAAGCTCACCTTATCAATTGGCATCGAAGGGCACGCACGGCACAGGTTCCAGAATGAACCAATCATGAGGCCGCGTTGTATGGGGCAGTGGAACAGTAGTGACACGGCCTAGGGGCCGACGGACACCGTGTCCCGTGTCGTGGACACGTCAGGTCTCGGTCTACGCTCTTCGGCAGCCGTTTTTGTAGCTATAAGCTTCTCCACCTTTGGCTTTCACACCTTCTACACAACCACCTACTTACTGTATTATACTTTATGATCACTCTCACTACCTATTTATTTTTTTATGTTACCTCGTGGCAGTGACACTTCCAGTAATTCCTCTGTGTATCAATATCTCCAAATAAATATATACTTTTATTGTACACAAGGACCAAATCACCTTTCCATTTGATTACAATCACACATACGATACTCGATACCGGTCGATTGATTTTTTTCTTTATTACTATAATACTTTACACTAAACTTCAAGGACAAGATAGACTAGAAAGAAGTTTATGTATATGAATATATATATATTAACCGATAATAATCACTCACTAAAGGTTTATTTTTCACGTCCGGCTTCCCGGCTTTGCGCGAACCTCTTGAACTGATGTAATGTCAAACGGTTTTATAAAACAATTTATTATTGATGGTAATTGTCTTTTACGTTGGGCGAAGAGTTGGTTGATGTAACAACGACTGACGGATAGATAATTGGGAATTGGGGTTGTCAAAAATGAAATTTTAAAGTTTTATAGAGATGATGATAATGAAAAGAGTTACGAATTTTGTGGGAGCCACTGTCGTATACGAGTGGCGTATGTGCTTCACTTGTCAACGTCGTCGCTGTGGTGGTTGATGACGGTAGAGGTGGTGGTGGTAGTCGACGTCGTTGTAGTCGTCGTCGTCGTCGTAGTCGTATCGTGGTGCTACGGACGAGTCGTCGCGACGTGTCGCCGGCAAGGCGCTAGCTCACTACATTAGGGTGGCAAGAAGGGAATGGAGCAGTACAGACGTGAATTGCGTTTGCGCAATGACGTCGGTCGATAGTCCGCAATGTACTAGTACATAGCGACTAGCCGACTACCTCGTACTGTCGTTCTCTATTCTGCTTTGCGACGTCAATCTTTCTCGCTTACACCACCCGCGCTTATGTTGGGAATAATTGTATATGTGAATGCTATAGATGTAGGGGTGGCACCGTCATCAAGCTGGAGGTGGAAATGGATATGTGAGTAAGAGAGCATGTATATGTATGTGTATTTATATGAGTGTATGTGAGGGTGGGGTGGTTGGGTGGGTGTATGTGTATGGGGTGGGTTACACTTCTTTTATACTTCCGTCTTTCTTTCTTCACGGCCCCCGGGCTTACACGTAAATTTCCTACGTGAATCCCTTGGCCATGTAACGACTAGACCGGCTTTTACGTCATTCGTACATTACTAAAGCCACGTGTAAATATATAAATTTATATTTCACTTCTTAATAAAAAAAAACAAAAAAACAAAAAACATTTTTTTTTTTTAATTCAAAATTTATTTTTAAGTTTTACTCCGAAATTTGTAGTTAAAATTTTGATTACAAAATTAATTTCTGATATTTTTACTTCAAAATTTATTTTTTAAATTTTACTACGGAATTCCAATTTAAAATATTGATTCCAAAATTAATTTCTGATATTTTTACTCCAAAATTCAGTTTTAAATTTTACTCTGAAATTTAAATTTAAAACTTTGATTCCAAAATTTGTTTTTTAAATTTTACTCCTAAATTTGAATTTAAAATTTTGATTCCTAAATTAATTTTTGATATTTTTACTCCAAAATTTGAATTTAAAATTTTGATTCGAAAATTTGTTTTTCAAATTTTACTCCAAAATTTGTACTTAAAATTTTAATTCCAAAATTAATTTCTTATATTTTTATTCCAAAAATAAATTATTGATTTCTCTATATAAAAATAAACAAAAAAAAATTTTTTTAATACAATTGAAACCCTTTCTTTTATTAAAAAATTTGTTTGTCTTAAGAATATTATTATTTTTATTATAAAAATACGATGAAAAAAAATGGCACGCTTGTGTGAACTGAATGCTAGGCTTTTTATTTTTTTTTAATAATTTTCTTCATTTTTCTCATAAGCCGTTGGGTACACATTTGAATGTGACGAAGAATGAGAATCAGTAAATGTAAAGAGGAAGTAAGAGAGTGGAACAGGAGCATAGTGTTGGTAAAGTTTGAGTAGAGAAGAAGGGACGAAAAAGCCAGCAGGCGCGAGAGATTGAGAGAGAGACAAAGAAACCGCGGAATGGAAGAGCGAGACGGCTAGTGGATGAAACAACGCACGGTAAAAGGATGACAAGGGTGAAATGGGCACCAGGGCCAAGGGGTGAGAAAAAAGACAAGAGAATCACTCCCGTAGTAACTTTTAGTTAAACTAACGGCGCCATAACGTCGCGACTATCATCTTTTACTCGTCATTTAATACATTACAACATTTTATGTAATTTATCAAAAAAATTTAATGATATCCCCGTTATACTTAAGTCTACGTAGGCTCAGACAAATTGAATTTTAAAGTAAAAAATTTGAAACACGAACTTGTTAATATAAAAAAAAAAAAGTCATCTGGCAAAGTCAATGAGCGTTACGGAAAATTTATGAGCTTGAGATTGAGATAAATGAACTGGCAAGACTTGAAGGAAGTCCTGGAGACAAAACCAGAAGAATGACATTTTAAATTAAATTATCAAAAAAGAAATACATATATTATTTTTACTCTGTTTCCGTAAGATGTTTTTTGTAATTATATATTTTTATTTATTTCATTTGTATGATAAACGACATAATATATATCAGCAGGGATTATGTGTCAATTAAATTTGAATTTGATTGCGAACTAATGTACACATTTATTTAACTCGTTAAATAGAGATCTCTATGAATACATATACATATTTTCCGAATATATATGTATATATATATCGGCATACTAGTAATTTGACACGAATGAAATATTGATTCTCGTAAAATTGTCAACACACGCTCGGTAGAACTTATTTCATTAAATAGGAAAATTTCTGAGCCTCTCTTAATTTCGATAAACTGAATTAAGTATACCCATTGATTATTGAATCTAATTTCATTAACTTAATATATAATATTTTTATATTAAGTAAGCAAAGATTTTTTATATTTATTCTTAATCATCTTAAACAAACATCTCATAAATTTTTATTATTGTACTTTTTTTTGTTTACGTCTAAATTTAACCAACGGAAACGCCCTTAAAAAATCAATGGATTTTTTTTTTTTTTTTTTTTTTTTTTTTTTTTTTTTGAATACAAAATTATTGTTTGCGTAACCGATAAATGAATTTTTTTTTCACGACAAAATATTTGCACTTGATAATTGATCAAAAAATTTGAATTAAAAATAAATTATGACATGTTTTATTGTTCAATTAAAAATGAATAATAAAAATAATAAAAATATTCATATTTTATTTTACTAAAATTACACGCAATATAAATATATATAAAATATAAATGCACATGTTTTAATGATACAAATATATGAAAAGATCATCAGTATCAAAAGTTAGTCCGCTAGACTACAGAGTTGAGATAACGCCGTCTCGTTACTCTGATAAAATATTCTGGTGGTACTTGCCGTGAGAAAAAAAAAATGGAGAACTGGTGTCATGTCGCCTGGAGGCATATAATATGTAAGTAAAGCAAGAAGGGGGTAATATAGAAAATTGCTCAGAGGGTGTCGCGCCAGATTTACATTTACGGAAACGCAAGGATGAATTGAAAAGACTTTTCCATTTCCTCTTTCCCTCATTTTTCGACCGTCTCTTTTACTCTTATTTATATATTTTACATATATTTAACTTTTATTTAGCATCACAAAACAGCATAAAAGTGCCTGTCATATTTAAATAAAAAACAACAAAATTTACGTACACAGAAAAAATAAATTTCTTAACACAAGACATTTTTTTTTGCCCTAAAAAAATTATTTTCAATTCATAATGCGAAAAATTTCTTAAGTGAAGCAAAAATTTTATTGGGGCAAGTAAAAATTTTTTGCGTCAAGAAATCCTTTTTTAACTTGTCCTTAAAAATTTTTTACTGCCTCAAGATAATTTTTGTTTTCAAATCATAATGCGCAGAATTTCTTAGGGGATGTGAAAATTTGATTAAGGCGCGTAAAAATTTTCTACTCCAAGAAATCCTTCTTTTTCTGTGTAACAGCAGTCGCAGTAACATTATTTCAATTTCGCAGACTAGTTCACCCAATCAATTGTGTATTGATTAATACGTCGCCTTTAGATTTTTTATTACTCTAAACAAACGCTTTTTCAACTACAGTACAAACAATTTCATGCTGAAAAATTAATTTGTGTGAACAAAATGAAAATTAAATAAAACGAATAAAAAAAAGAAAACAGAATACAAAAATTAATGAATTTTATCAACGCATTCAACTGGAAACGTCGATATATATAATATATGTATACAATGTATAGCGTAGTATGCCAATTAAAATAATAATCGAGCGTGTTCAGTGAATCGTGTATTTTCAACTAGACATTAAATTTTGAATTAAGAGAGTGGATATATGTAATGAGATAACACTACCTGGATAAGCGATGGCATGATTATTCAGTAATATAATGAGAATAAGACGATAGATAATTAAATGTAGTGTTGACGTTAAATTATTAAATGAGCTCATTTAATTTGCATACTTTACTTATAAAAGTATGTCAAGTTAATAAAATATATATGAGGTCCGTACGTTAATTACTGAGAATATTAAATATGCGTTGTTTTGAACAATCACACTGTAAAAAATTTGGAGTAAATTCGGAGTGATTTGGATTTCATTTAAATCCGCATTCACTCCGCTCCTGATTTACTCCGCTAATTTTTTACAGTGTATCTATAAATCAAATTATAATCTAATCTGTATATTTATATAAATCAAAATCATCGTATGTAACAATTAAATAACAAATAATATTTTATTATTGCTGCAAGACACGCAGAACACTTATGGTATTACCCGAAAGAAAACGGCTAAATTTTATTGGTGTTTGAATGGACGAAAATCACGAAAATATTTCATGTTAAAGACATAAATTCAATACTGTTATATAATTATTGTTTGATAACTTATATATCTATTTACTGTATAAATTCAATTAAATTTCAATTATTATCGTTATCATTATTATCGAAATAACAATCAGTTTTTGTTTGCAATTGATATTGATAAATATATAAATGTTATACATAAATATATCGACAATAAGCTTAAAGAGTTTAAATCATTTAAATACATATATTTTCATACAATTTAAAAGGCATGTAATTTTGTTTAATAGCATGAAAGAATTTAAGCAATTTCCGTTAAGCTTTATCACGATTATCTTAATGACAATTGTAAGACTGCGGCAGATATTTGTAACGAATTACTGCGGGTTGAATTAACTTTGTTACTGACAGGATAATACGTACATATATACTTTTATAAATATATATATAACTAAAATAAAAGCGCAATAAATATATAAACGTACATATGGTCGTTGCCCTATACAACAATTTCCGGCAATGTATTCTCGTCGTACCTTAACGTGAATAGCATGCGAAAAAATTGATGAAAATCAACCTGGAGAAGAGCCAAGTGAGCATGTCCTTAGGATATATTAGAAAAAAAATAAAAGTACAAAATTGATTCGAGAAGTTACAAGGCATCTGCGCCATCTATCGTCATCTACAAAAATTACTTGAGTAAAAAAGGGGATTCCCGACATTCCAGCTTTCAACTGAGATCACTTACGGCTTAATGATAAAATAGAACTCTACACAACTTACAATCGATAAGATGATACGAAAATAAACTACCCTCTACCCTGCTAAATTTGAAAAATGATTAAACACGCAAACATAAACAAAGAATAAATAAGTTAGTGGTGTTTAAAATAAAATGAAAGTTTATAGTGTCTAGACACTAGAACTATTGGCTTCTACTTAACTTTATTTTTTTACCCGACACTTTGTGCTATTTTTATTACCTATACTTTGCCACACCTCATGTCAGGTTCACGGCTAATGACAAGTGTTACTTGTTTTCTCAAGTACTACGATAAGTAGAATACCGTAATGGTCACTTTTAAAAATAATTATATTTTTCGCTGAATCAGCGTCCTCTTTTCTAAAACCACTAAATGGACTCAGTAAAAAAATCAATACTTTGTGACAAGAGAAATTAAATACCAGTTGAGATAGAAAAATAATATAAAACAAAAAGTATGCCAGAGAAAAAATAAATAAATTGTCATGATAATCCATACAACAGCTAAAAATACATCACAGAAAAACTTTTACATCCCAAGCTTCCTACGTAAAAATTAAGTGTCCAATTCATGTTTTTTTTTTTTTTTTTTTTTTTTTTTTTTTTTACTACTTACAAAAAAATCCAATTAAGGTACAAGAATTAGGATCACGTTAATTACTTCATATAAAATAGTAAATTAACAGAATTTTTTTGAACAAATTACAAATTTTTTTGAATTGTAATTTTCTTTTTTAAATTTATAATAAATTTTCTTGATCTTGACATTCAAAAAATGAATGGCAATGATAATAATTTGTCACGTTATATATTGCGTGAAAAAAAAATATATATATTTGTATATATGCATGTGTAGGACAATGAGTAATTAACCGTGCCCCAGCTTTCAACATCCGATCGATCGCAATTCTCCCAACGCGTGGATATTATTATCAGACATGCACACGAGCCACGAGGGGGTGTAGGAGGTTAACAAACCCTTATTTTTTTACTGTGTGTGTATCTTTCGTCTCGCATTTCCGTTCCGCGCGGTCGACGAACGCACGTCTTATAGACCACATTATATATACAGATATATAAATATATTAATCGATATTAACCCACACACTTTTATGTCTTTACAAATAAAAAAAAAAAAAATAAAAAACATTCAGACTTACGACTTGAAAATAACCAAAAAAAAAAAAGGTCTAGTGAACTTGTAATTAATTTAAAATAAATAATCACTCACCAAATACTGTCTGCAATTTTTTTTATTTTTAACAGTAGCACGTTGTTTTTTCTTCTTGGATGTGGTTGCACCTAGACCACCACCGTTTCCCGGTTTTTCTTTGACAGCCGAAGGGAATAATGGTCCTTTGTTGGCAGGCATTTTCTAACCAAATATATTATTAAATATTGTAGATTTTTTTTAAATATATGTATATATGTATCAACAATTTATTATAACTAATTAATTAAATTTATTGTTTATAATTTAACTATTTAATTGAACACTTTTATTTTTGTTAATTTAAATATTAATTAACTATTATTATTAATTGGGTAAATATTATTATTAATTTGTAACTTAAATATTAAAAACACAGGCTCGAGTAAGTCAGAGAGTGAGTGGTGAGTAGTTGTCAGTTGACAGATTATGTACACACACGAGACGGTTACTTTTTCGAGTCATCTTTACATGCGCGAATAAGGTTCCTGGCCAGGTTTTTATGATGGAGGGAGTGCGCAAAAGGGCAAACTCACCTGTCGCACCTCACAACCTCAATGACCTCAACTATCTAACATTTAAAAATGTCTTACCAATTATTTTATGATGATGTCATCTTCCTGGTTTATTTCACTCAATTTCGCACACTATTTAATAGACTTATAATTTTTTATTGTTATAAATTATTGGTGTGAATGTAGCAGACGAGACGAATTTTGAATTTTAAATAAACGAATTAAAAGTGAATGTAGCAGACATATGACAATTTTCAAATTTTTAATAACTTGTTAATTTTTTAAAAGCTGACCCTGACGTCCTCCAGTGGAAAATAGACTGTAATGTAATTTATATAAAAAAAATTTATTAAACTTGTAAATAATTAGAAGTCAAAAGATAAAAATAAATTTTAGTTTAAATCAATTTTTTTCAAGCCCTCCTTAGTAAATAAAGCAGTTAGTTAGAAAAAAAGTAAGGAGTGGAAATTCGTACAAAAGTAAATTTATTTGAAAAAGAAACTATAGTAAAGGTATGATACCCAGTGAAAAGTAACTAAACGGTGTTGTCGACAATGTAGGTTTCACAAAAAATATGTGAGTAAAACAGTGAACTACGTACAAAACAGAATTTAATTTTTAAATTCTAATATTGTATATTTAAATATTTATAATATCTTTAAAATTTTTTTAATTGTCAGTTAATATTTGTTTTAATAACAATTGAACATTAAAAAAATAGTAACGTTACTATTTTTTTATTATGCTAATGCTAACGTTACCATTTTTTTTCATTGCTTAACCCTGATAGCCACCTTAACCGTGAATTAACTACAAGCAACCTGATAGCACGAGTTGATCGTGAAAAAGTTGGTATTCATTAGTTTCCGACCAGCTTGACGACAAGTTGTCGACAACTTTAGCTTTTGGGGCGGGAAAAGTATATAACGAGGGAGAATTTGAATGTAGAGTCTTGTAAACACACAATAGTGATACAAGTAAATACCAAATTATTAAATGAAGTATTACTTATAGATACAGCCTGCTTATTTATAGATAAATCTTAATTTAAAATTTTCTGAATTATTTATTAATTCTCAGAAAAATTTATTATTCCCCGTACTTGCTAAATTTTCTTATTGTCCAAAAAGAGTATAAATTCGAAATAAGTTATCAGTAAGATTCAATTGCTTCCTAAACATTATACTGCTCTCTGTAATCTAAATATACTCTATATACAAAAAATGGAGAATATTAATATTCATAAAGAAACAAACTCTAACCAAGAGGTAAAAAACATTTGTTATAATATTTTTTTTGTATTATGCAATAAAATTTATTAGATATATTTATTAATTAATAAATACTCTGTTATTTAGATTTCACCATACGCAGTAAAATCCAACGTCCGTCCAACTACAATGACGAGAAGAACTAGAAATATGAACACGACATTAAGAGAGATAAACTGTTACGCTGGGTTGATTGACGTAGAAAATTTTATAGTATATTTTACTGAGAAAGCATAGTCCATCAGACTTTTCATGTATTTCATCTTCCGAAATTCTGTTTTGAATCAAAAACTTTTTTTTTGTTAGCTGGAAAACATATTTTTTCATTTTAATGCCGAGAAATTATTCAAAAAATCAGTAATGTCTTTATGGAGTAAACAAAACTCGAGCACCAAATAAACCCGCGAAAAAAACTATGATTGTTCATGCGCCGTAAAAATTTCCAACTCTGCTCATTACGGAATAACCAGATGGTAAAATAGAAAAGGAAGAAAATTAAAAATAAATAAAATTTAAAAACAATACTTTTTTTACAAAACATTACTTTTTTTTTAATAGTTTATTAAATATTATTTTTTTTTAATATATAATAAAATGTAATTCAAAAATTTCCTTAAATCATAAGATAAACGTCTAAATAATAAATTAATAACTAATTAAATTTATTAATATAATTACAAAAAAATTTTTTAATATTTATATATATAATTTTTTTTTTTAAGTAGAGTCGATGCTGAGACGCGAATAACAACACATAATAACTGTGGTGAAAATCGTTGCATCATTATTATTGTTATTATTAGTTTTTTTTTTCATTAATTTACAGTTAATATTAATGAGGATAAATGTAAAAATAATCTAATTAATGTAAATGAAAATTAGTTACGTACAGGAACAATATTTACGATATTAACAAAAAAATTATCATTCGTTCATCTCTTTTAAACAAATTAAATTTAATATAAAAACAATAATCAAACAATAATCGTTGATGATGAAATATTTATAATTAATATTCACTTAATTTGATTTTAAAATGCACATTTTCATTATTAAATATAATTGCAGTTGTCTGTAGTTTTAATTGGAAGTTCTCTATCAATAATTATTAATTAAAAAAACACTAATTAATAAAAAACAATTGGAAGCTCGAAGAAAAAAGTAACTAGAAAAATTTTTTTTACATTTAAATTAGAAAATAAACCGTAAGGATGTTTAATAAATAAATAAAACAAGCCTTAGGCCGCGATATAAATATTTTTTCAGTGGGAATCTCATTAATTAACGAATATAAATAATCATCTGTTTATTTGAGCGGTTATGCAGTCAAATATTTATTTAAATCGAAGCAATAACTTCGTTTTCTCATTTTTAAATCCTTTGTTCTATTAGTAAACTATACAAGTGGAATCTTGGTAACGAAAGAAAAAAAAGTAAACCAAGACAGACAGTAATCAGTAATTAATAATTAATAATTATTCAAATTAATTTATCTTTTTAAATATAAACATATTTCCATAATTAAAACAAGTGGAAATAACGTTTAGTACAAAACACTCAATATATGTTCAATAATAAAATATCCATTGGGATATCGCGTACTTTACAATCGGTAGTAGCACCAATTAATAGTTTAATTAATCTCTTTAAAATTCTTTTTTTCTTAAATTAAATTAAACGTAACGGTGCTGATTTAAAAAAAAGAGAAGTTCAAAAATAATATAAAACTTATGTATAAAAAAAAATTTTTCCCTAGTTATTAATGTTATAAAAAATGATAAATATAATTGTTATTAAATTTATAATTATAATTATAATTATAATTATAAATTAATATCGAGCGTGTAATTAATTTTCTTAATTTTTTTACTAAGTCTTAGATCAATCTTATTACACTAAAAGGCACATTTTTTTAAATCGCACCTGATAAAACGTCGTTATGATTATTGACTATCCAATAATCTGTTACCCAGGTTGCCGCCCACACAATTATTGCGTTATCGTTTTTTTTTATTTATTATTAATTTGTATTAATATATGAATATATATTACAAATGATTTATATTTTTTTAAATGAATGATTTTTGTGGCACGATGAGACGCAAATTTCATTTATTTCATAATGAATATTACGTAAATTACGCGTACAAACAAAAAAAATTTTTTTTTTTTTTTTTTAATAATAATTATAGTAATAAATATACAAAGTAATATACGTAATATTCATAAAAACTTATTGCCTATATCGCTTTGATAAAATTGTCTGCGGAAGTCTACGCAGACTTTTATCAAACAAAAACTACGCAGGCTTTTTTTGTACATTTGGCCGGACAAAAACTATGGGAAGCCTCTGGAAGAGATACATTGTTCTTTATACGAATAGATTATTAATAATTAAATATATAACGTAAACAATTAAAAATAATTTTTTAGTCAACTAAAATTCAACTATACGGTAATTTTGACTGGAACTTTTAAACTGCTTTTTTTGTTTTACGTTTCTTTCATTTTTTTTTTTTCGTTGATAAACAAAAAAATATATGTATATATATATATAATATATATCTGTACAGTCGGAGAATAAATATTTTTATGATAAGGAATAACTTAAGTTATTCAAGTGCTTTAACTTGGGCCATTACTTTGCCTTCCCACAGTGGTAATACTTCAGAATCATCAGTTATTTCTTCTTGTATTACCTTTGTATCCAGATCTTCACATTCTGTTTTAAAGAAATACCTGTACAAAAATATAAAATTTAATTTTAGTATGAATAATTATGATACTAAAATTAATGAGTGTGAATGTAGCAGACATCAGACAAATCTAAAATTATAAATAAATAGAGTAAATAAATTCTAAAAAAATATTTATAAAAAATGCACTTACTAATTTTCAAATTTTTTAAATGTGCATTTTTTAAAAATTTGATTTTATTAATTATTTACTTTATTTATTAATAATTTTAAATTTGTCCAATGTCTGCTACATTCACTCACTCAAACTCAAGTTAGCCGACATTTAATAATTTTAGAATTTTTTTTAGAACCGGTAAATTATAAAAAAAAAAATATTCCAAAAAATTGCACATATAGTTTTTTTAATTTTCTACATGTGCATTTTTTTAGTTTTTTTTTTTTTTTAATTGTTAAAAAATAAAATTCGAAAATTGTTAATTGTCTGCTAACTTCAAGATCATAAATAATTAAAATATTTAATTTAAAAAATAATAAATAATCACCTATAACTTCCTTTTTTCGGCAGATATTCCTTAAATTGCTTCAAAGTAACATTATGTCCTGGAATTTTAGTTCTATAAGGAAATTGTTCGTCACAAAAATTGAACACTACAGTGGTAAAATCTCCTATATCATGACGGCTTTTTCGTAATGTAGATTGATTCGATGGATGCGGACATTGTTGCGGTTGTTGGTGTTGTTGGCTACTAAATACTGGCTCATGAGATTGTTGTTTGTAGGCCGGTAAAATACGACGGTTAAATCCAGATGAACAGGCAGCACTTGAAGGCCCAGGGTACATCATACTACTTGCGCTACCACCACGTGCTCTGTCTTCCTCAAGTAAACGTCGTTTTGCCTCCTCCAATTGCGTTGGCTAAATAAATAAATAAATAAATATAAGTAATTTAAATAATAATAAATATTTATTAATACTTACAATGTGAGGTTGAGGAAGTAATGGCATTCCTGGATCACCAAGGAATGGTTGTGCACGACCACCCCATTCTTCTCGATTAGCTCTCTCTAAAGAACCGCTACGTGAGCCATATTTTTTACCATGTCTCATGTGTTTCAGTTCGTTCTTCTTTTCAATTTGATTCCGCCACTGCATACGACAATCTTTACTAGCAGCAGTAACATCACTGATAACACTAACACCACTGTCCGTCAATTCCGTCAACGATTTCTTTGTTGCTGATCTTCTCGACATATCGCTTCTACGAAATCTTTGATCTTGACCTGTTATTAAATTAATAATTATTATAAATTCATAATAATAATAATAATTTTCAAAAAATATCAGGAGTCTGCGCTCGTGTTCGAATCGCGATAAAGTCGAATTATTCTTTACTTTTTGAATTGTTTGTAACTTTTCAAATTACTCGATTCAAATCGAGAAAATTCTGATCAGTTTTCAAATATTTAATTTTTACTCTATAGAGAGCATAGTTTTTAAAGTAACTAAAAATAATTTTTTCATAGATTCATGTCTGAGCTCTATTTATCTTGACCATAATTTGAATTATTGGAAAAAATATTACAATTTCCAGTCGTACAATAGAAAATTTTGCAATTACCCAAGTAGCACACTTGGATTTTTGACATCTATAAGATGGCAGTTTTGAGGCTGTATTTTGACATCAATAAGGCACCAAAATATTGTCAAAGTAACTAGAAATTAAGGTTAGAGGTAACATTTGAGGCCACTGCTCTATTTTTGGATATTTAATAATTTACTGTAATTAATGAAGAAGAGTATAATAAAATTTCTACTTTAATAGTGAGACGACAGTATCTCTGAACATATATAAAAAACTGTATTATTGTCCTTCACGAATTAATTTAAATTATTTAAATTTTTCAAGTGTCCAAAACTGGTTTCAAGTGACCAAAAACAGTATCTCTACCCTAGCCACTGAAAAAACACCTGCTTTAAAAACTTGACAAAAGTGATAATAAAAAGTAAAAATTTAGTAGAAATTTAGGAAAAAAGGCAGGAAGCGATCGATGATTTCGAGTTGGGTTCGAACCCTAGCTCTCAAAGACCTTTACCGTGCATAAGAGTACCCTATCTGGTACTTTATGACCTCGATAAACCCTAAATCGCCTTTGGACTAAAAAAAGAACACAGATTTCCTGTGACTTATAGGACCAACATTTGTACATCTTATTTATATAAAAAAAAAAATTGGATTTGAAACAAAAAAAATTTGTCTTGTCCTTTTAAAAGACATGTTTATGATATCTTGGAATTGTCTGTGTACTACTTGGGTATCAGTAAATTTTCGAATAATTCGATTCGAAATTCAAACTGTTGGCATACTCCTAAATATCATAATAAAAAAATACCTTGGAGATAAAGATCTGGCTTATGAAGAGAATCAGCAAACTCAGAAGGCACAGACTTTGATTTAGGCAAATGAGTTGTCGATGAACTTAATGAACTAGCGCCAGCAAAATCACCCTCGGCAAAATCATGAATATTACCACTGTCAATTGAGAACGTCGAGTAACCATCTTTATCTTTACGTTGTTTATGTGACCGTGAGTAATTATGTCCAGCTGACTTTGGAGAAACGATACCCGGTGACCTTGAGGGCGTTGGATCCGACCAAACACGCGACACATGCTGATCCAAAATATCTTGATCATTACCATCATCGATGCTAAGTTTTTGACATAACGCGTCCGCTAAGTTTTTCGTTGTATCTGTACTGCCAACGCCAGTACCACTAGCAGATATACTGCAATCCGAGGCATCGACAAATGAATCTTCCGTCAATTTCTCAACTTTTTCCTGATGCTCTCGATCGCGCTTTAATATTTCCAGTCTCATGGCAAGCTCTTGAGCAAAAATCTCTGGCTTAGGCGGCTTTGTAAGCTCTCGCGGCGCGCGATCCGTACGCGGTATCACCGAATGAAGCAACGGATCGCGATTCAAACTTGCTGACTCCTTGATTGCTCTACTATGTCTTAGGTACTGTTTCTTACTGCTCTTAGACCTTCCCGTTGACATTCCATCCCTATAAACAGACAAAAAATGATTTAAATAAAATTTACCTTTCAAATCTTCATTTATTATTTGACGATTAATAAGAAATAAAATAATGGGATATCAGGTGAACATTGACAGTACTTGCCTTGTTCTGTTGTCTTTAAATTCCCATTAAATATGCCCAATTGTAATTTACAATAGATAATAAAACAATTTAATAATAATAACACAATAAAAGTGTCAGCTAGTAATCGAAGTTTGGTGATTGATAGCTCAAGAATTTTAAAATATTTACTTACACTGAGGAATCGGTAATGGATAGATTGTCCGACTCAGTACGTGCATCGCTGCTCAAACTCTGTAGCTCCGAGTCCTGTCTCGACACTGGATTGTATGACGAGTATTGAACGCGTACTTTTGATGACATATGGTATGGACTAGTTCCAGGTTGCAAGTACATTCTATTTAAATGCCACACATAAATGCCAAACAAACTAATTAAAAAAAATTTTTTACATAACTAAAATAAATTACAAACTACTACGTGGGATAAACATCTAGACTATTACTACTACTACTACTGCTGCAGTAAATAAAAGTATAAAAAAAATAAAGTTTAATAAAGGGGTTTAATGAAACTACTTAACGCATGCAATTGGATAATTATGGATGGATTTTCATCACGCAAACAAGCAAACACGTGATTAATGACGACGACGTCAACTAGACTCACCCAGCGAAAGCTTCTGGCTTAGGTCTGACATCCAAAGCCCTCGTTTTTTGAGTTGCCATCAGTACGTCTTTGGTCAGTCTTAATTCATTGGGTGTATCACACGCCGAACGGGATATATGCTGTATAGGATGATACTCGGTATCCTCGTGCAGAGTTGGCAGTAAACTTGGGCCACATGACAATGATATGTCTCGGCTTGAGCTCGAGCTTGGACAACCACCTCCTTGTTCTGGATTTTGGCAGGCTTGCACATACTGGAGGAACATATCTGATCGTAAAAAATTTGGATAGGATGTCCTTGCCATCAGGTGCTCAGCCTCCAGTTGAGCATTGTCGAAGATATTTTCCTCCGGCCAGGTCTCTTTGAGACGACGTTTTGTTTCTTTTTTAACATCTTCAGGTATTTCCAATTGCGCTTTAACAATATACCTGATAAAAAAATAATTTAATAATTAATAATAATTAGGCATTGTCCCCACTTCCACTTTTTTTAGATTAATTACTGTCAACTGAAATAAGCATATTAAAATTTCATAAATTAATTAAAAAAAAATAAAAGCTTTAATTAAAAAAAAGACAATTTTACTGAGATGTAGATTTAAAAAAAAAATTAATTAGTTGACATCAATTAGGAGTTAAACAAAATTTGAAAAATAAAATCAGTAAAATCTTCATGTCAATTTTTTAAATTTTGTAGTCTAAAATTTATTCAACAAATTTTGTTTAACTCCTAATTGATGACACCAGTAAGAAAATTTTTTTGAATTCTATATCTCGGCAAAATTGCAACTGCGTTATCTTTTTTTAAAATTAATTAATAAAATTTGAATACGGTTATGGGAGTTGATCCATTGCATATTTTTAAAAAGTAGGGGGCAATGTCTGAGAATGTCCTTGATAAAAATATTTATTGACAGTAAATTTTAACCTAATTTCAGTAAGTAAATAAATGAATAATTTACCTTCGGTAAATCGCTTTAACCAATTGAGATGTTTTATCGGCATTCTGTGGCTCTTTGAGACCCACACAAGCCAACCAAAATTCCAGTACATCAATGTCATACTGATTCCCTTCTTCAGTAACATAATTTCTGAATAAATGAAGACCCTCTCGATCTAGTAGCAATGATTGTATACTGCGTGCCCATCGCAGACATGCCGGAGGTGAATTTGTCTCCATAATACCACAGGAACCCTCCGGCTCAAATCCAAGCGGCGCTGAAGCATCGCAAGATGACGAGGCCGCGTGACAACCTAGAGCCGAGCGTCTAGGTGTCAGAGCCGGACTTTGCGAACGATACCTGCCGACGTAGGACTCTGTCTCTTCTCCTGCAACCAGAAGTACTATTTATTAACTTGTTTACATTTTTTTTTACAACTTATGATTCATTTAAATCAACCGGGTTCTGATAATCTGAATATACCCAAGTAGCACAGAGACAACTTTAAGATGTCATAACAATGTCTTTTAGAAAAAAAAAATAACTTATTTTTTTTTTTGTCTCAAAGCCAAGTTCTTTCTATATAAATAAGACATACAGATGTTGATCCTAGGTCATAGGAAATTTGTCTTCTTTTTTTGTTTTGAAGTCATTTCAATTAAAAAATCGTTTAGATGAATTATTTGTAATTTACTTTTAGCCGTCATTTGCGTCAAGTCTTTTAAACAGTTAATTTTTATGATACTGAAGTTAGCCGACATCTTATAATTTTTTGAATTTTTCAAAACGATACATGTGTATTTTGAGGTTTTTTTTTAATTTAGTTGTTACAAAAAAAATCCGAAGATTAATTGTTTGCTAACTTCAGGATCATTCATTTTTCGGTGATATAAATTTCTAATCACTGTCAACATTTGCATGTCTTATCGATAGGTCAAAAAACACCCATCTTATAGATGTCAAAAAGCCAAGTATGCTACTTAGATACTCTCATATAAATTCATTGAACTATTTAATTTTTTTTTAATAAAATAAACTAAGGATATTCTCAGACAGTGCCGCCACTTTTTTAAAAATATTCAATGATCTTGAACTGTCATGACCGTATTAAAATTTTATTAATTAATTAAAAACAAAATAAAACCTTAATTGAAAAATGACAATTTCGCCCAGATACAAAATTAAAAAAAAAAATTACAGCTATTATCAATTAGGAGTTAAACAAAATTTTACATGAAGATTTTAACGAAATTTATTTAGCAAATTTCGTTAAACTCCCAATTGATGTCAAATGTAAGTAATTTTTTCTTTTGAATCTATAGTTCGGCGAAAGTATGATACACTTGACAATTATAAATCATTTAAAATATATAAAAAGTGGGGGAGTAGTCTGAGAATGGCCTTAACGAATTAATACATGATGATAATTGTGTCTTTAGATATCAAAGTAGCCGCTTTTATTTAACAGCGCCGCAAGTTGGCTGTGTAACAAACTACTCAACAGCTGGTATTGTTATTGTTTATATCCTACAAGTCAGGTATTGAAACAGTTAAATAATAAATAAAATAAAATAAATAAAAAAGAAAATAAAAATTACCGGGAACCGGTGGTCTAGGGGAATTCTCATTGAAGTAACGGGCTTCGTTCCGCCGAGATCTATTCATCCTATCTATCGTAGCTGTAAAGTGATATTTTTTTCTTATTTCTCTCTGCTAAACTATATTTCAATCCTCGCCGCTTCCTAGTGGACATGGCTAAACCAAATCTGCAATTATAAGTAGAAAAGGTAGGTATTAGTAGGACCATTGAGCAACGACGCTGTCACCAATCATGTCTGACCATAGTAGTATTTTTCTACTTGGCGGTAAAAAAATATTTTAAATTCAAATTATAAATAAATAAATTGATAATTATTATATTTTATTGTTGCAAATGACTATATAGTGGGTTTACAATAATTATATGGTGATTCTGAACAACAAAAGTCAGTCTAGCACTTGAAATGGTATCGATCCTTTTGGCTGCGCAGGGCTGCGCAGCCTCCAGGTTTAGGCTTGTTCATCAACAAAAGACCATTGGACCGTGGAATATGAATTGAATGGAATATTATTATGATTCATAACTCCAATTAAAACGGCTATAAGCTTTTTGTTATAAAAAAACAAGCATACAGCCCATAGGGTGAACCCATATGCCCATGAGAGGGTTCACCATCCACGCTGCGCAGCCAGACCACGTCTTCGGTAATTCCCATTGGTCTGGCTTGGGTTTTATTGATTCTTTTTTAAAAATTCAAGCATAATCTATTGAATTGCTCGCGTAATATTACGCCTAACAATAGATTAATATAAGAAAGAAAAAAAAAAATTTCAATTTCAAAATTTATGATTTCGCGCCAGAAATTTGAAAGGTGAGATTCGACAAACTGCTGCCGCTGTAAAATATATCAATTAATAAAATTTAAAAAATGGTTTCAGAGATGCATGTTGATGGATAATTATTTAAAATAATTTGAATTTTGGAGTAGCTGAGTTAAAATTGTGTAGGAAAGTGAAGGAGGATGAAAAGCATGTGGCATGCACGTGGAATAGAGAAGTGGGAGATGTTATGTAGTGTACGAAATATAATAGACGGGAAATATGATCCCGTGGATTATAAAGCAACAAACAAGTATAAAAGCTGTCATAATCAATCATTTTAGTTGGATGGATCGCGTGTACCTGAGATGTAGAGACCCATAAACAAACGGCTACGTACCATGATTATGATGATGCGGATGATGAGGATGATGAACCGGAACCACGAATTTTTATGTTTAGAAAAAATTTTTTTTTAACTTTATTCTATTATATAAGACGGTTATAAGTGTAGGATGCTGTTTATTCGACGATTCAATTCGTACTATAAGTTCTATTGTTGAACGAAGAATCTCAAAACAGGCTGCGCAGGCTATCACCGCTAAGGTTCGGATTGGACTGCGCAGCGTCCTGACCAGGATTGAAAGCTAGACTTTTACAAGTCATACTGTGATTTACAATAGGGGGATTTAACAAAACCGTTATATTGATTGATTAAATGCAGAAAAAATTTGTTTATATTTTTTTTTTGCAAAAAAAAAATTTTTTTGACATTTTTTAGTTTTAAGTAGAAACGTACAAAATTGGTCAGTTTTTGGGGATTTTTTATGGTTTTTGTTAGAAATTGACAAATTTTCTTGTAAGTAATTAATTAGTGTATTTATTATAATGATTACCAGTTTTTTTAATTAAATAAAAAATTAATTGTTTAAACAATTGTGAAAATATTAAAAAAAAAAAAAATTTTTTTTTAACTTTGAAAATAATCTACACGGAGAAAGTTCAATTATAATATCTACAGTACTAAATTTAAAATTTTAACTGTTTGAAGTACACGGGAAGAAAATTCCACTAAAATTTACAATGTTAACATCGTAATCGTGGACTAGACTTTCATTGACGTCAATTTTTAAATGTCTTATTTCAAAATTTACTAGTCTTTGTTAAAATTACGATGTTAAATAGTAAAGAATATAACCTACATCGTAATTTCAAAAAAGACTATAGTAGATTTTGAAATAAGACATTTAAAAATTGACGTCAGTGAAAGTCTAGTCGACGATTACGATTTTAACATCGTGAATTTTAGTGGAGTTTTCTTTCCGTGTAGTGGTAAAATTTTTCTAATAATAATTAGTTTTATCATGGAAAATAATGACAGTAACAATTAGTAAAGACGATAACTATCGAAGATGCTAATTCTAACTATTAAAGATAACATTTGTTACAATCGAAGATGGTAACTCTTACCATTCAAAGTTGTGAAAATTTTTGAATAAGAAATTAGTTAAATTTATATAAATTTAGATCCTTTATTTGTATTCATAATATGTGAGTTGTTTGCGTGTGTGTGTGAAATTTATCACATACACAGTTAAACAAAATGAAAATCACATGTAGACAAGCTTCAGGCTGTAACGCCGATATTTAAAGTATTTATTAGTTTAAATAGTAATTATTATTTGGGCTGATGGTAACTATTACCATGACGTTATTAAAAATTACGATGTTGGTAGTAGTTATAACTAGTTAAGATAATAAAAGTTAAAATTTCTGATTATTATAAATAATTTTAGATTTTGCTATATAGTTTGCAGATACTACAGAACGTATATTTAATCATTTAAATGATATTTTTTCTCCTTCCTGGGTAAACGTAACTACATTTTTTTCATAATTTAAATTATAAGTGAAAAACATTCTTTAGTACTGCTATTGCGTAAAAAATGCTTTAAATTGTAATAATTATAACAGAATGTTCAAGAGACTTTTGAATTTTACTATTTCTATTAACGCACGTGTAACTGAGTAGATGTTTTGACCGATTTCCGAAAAAATTATAATTTTGCAGTTACGAGATTTACACAAAAAGGGGATGATTTACTACTATCGAATTCAGTTTTAAAATTGTACTATAATTCGAGGATAGCTTTTACCATAAAATTTTCTCCATGTAGTTCATAAATTATGACAAACGTTTTTAAAAATTAAATGTATTTTTTTTCAACTTAAAAAAAAAAATGAAAAAATAATAAATAATTTTTAATAAATAATTAATTAATAAATTTTTAATAAATAATTTAATTAATAATTAATTAAGAATTTAATGAATTGAATGAAAAAAATAGAATTGAATTAAATTGATCAATAATATATTTAAATTTAAATAGAATTTAATATTTTATTAAAGTAATTAATTATTAAATGATTTGATTACTCAGTAAAAAAAATAATTTAATTAATTAAACAGTTTAAAAAATGTTAATGAAGGATTAATATTAATGATGAATAAAATCGTTCGTTGATAAAAAATTAATGATCGTAATGGATATAGATTTTAAAAGAGAATTATTAATAAATATTAAAAATGTAATAAAAAGATTTTTTAAACACTCGGCTGTAAAATTATGTTTAAAAGTTTAAAGTAAGGGTTTTATAAACAGCGGAGAGACGTTAATAATTATCAAAAGAATAGTAAAAGAACACGAACTCTTCATTTAAAAGTGTAAATGTTTGGATAGAAGTATACAGACAAAAAAGCTCAAGATGTGAAAAACTAAATCAACGTGATGTATACAAGAGATGAAAAAGAAAATAAAATAAGTTTGTTGAAGTGGTGGTCAAGCATACGTTAATCAAGTCTAAATTTACATACACGTTAACTTTTAAAATATACAAATAAAAGTGTCAATTAACGAATGTATGAAAAAATATTATTCTCATAGTCCATTTGACTTTGTTATTATAATCATTATTATATATACATATATGATTTTTTTTCTGTTGAATCAAATTTACAAGGTAAAAAAAATTGTTTTAACGGATTGAATAAAAAGTTTGAGATAAAATGTTTATGTAAATGTGAAAAAAAAAAAAAAAAAAAAAATTGCTAAGACGTTGATGAAATATGCATAAGATGCAACAGTTTACAGCAGCATCAGTCGGTTTATAGCTGGCTCCAGCCCTGGGTTTTATAAACCTCGGCTGGAGTGTGCGGTCGATAAGGCAAACTTGAGAGAGCTGGCTCGAGTCGAAAGTAAGGAAGAGAGCAAACCAGCAGAATCACACAGGATCACAACATCTCAAACATCCCCTGCTACATCGACGTGACACCTTTCTCTCCACTACTGTACCATCGAATGTCAAACATCATAAATTATTGGCGGATCAATCTATAACCATTTTTTTTCTCTATTTTATCTGTTACTTCTCATCTGCTTTATTCACGTGTATAAAATAGTTTTTCTGTACAATAAAAAAAATAGAAATAAATAAAATTTGAATAATTTAAAAAATTGTCAATATTACATTTGATAACTGATCCTAAAGTTTTTTTTTTTTTCAACAATTGAATTTAAAAAAAAAAAAAAAAAAAAAAAAAATGAACATGTAAAAAATCAAAAAAACTAAAGGTGCAATTTAAAAAAAAAAATTTTTTTTCTTTTTACTTTATAGTTTTTTAAAAAATTATTAAACCTCAGCTAATTTTAGTATCATAATACTGAAGCTAAAAGACAATTAATTTTTGGATATTTCTTTTAACAAATCAATTACAAAATAAAATAAACTAAAAATATGGATATGTAGAGAATTTAAAAAGCTATAAGTGCAATTTTTGAAATTTATCGTTTTTAAAAAATTCCAAAAATTATTAGACGTCAGCTAACTTCAGTATTATTGATAACTAGAACAATTTAAAATTTTTACTCCAAAATATTTTTAAAAAATTAATCAAATTATTTTTTTTTTAAACGAAATTTTGAACAAAAATTTAAGGTTCATAAATATTGTATTTGTTTTAAAAAGAATGATATTATTCAAAGGAATAAAAATAAATTGTTTTTTTTATTTTGACACTTAAAATTGAGAAAACGAGCAAAAAGTGGTCTATAGACATTTTAGAATACTAAGAGACCCTGTGGTTAGCGTTAAATTTTTTGACGCTACGGTTTTAAACTCAAAAGGTTAGCGACTGAGTATACAAAGATCTCAAACTCGAATTTTATGAAATTTTACCTGAAAAAATATCATCAAAAGAATTTATTTCTGCCGTCATAATTAAGAAAAGCCAAGAAAAAATAAATAAAAATAATTATAGAATAAGAAGTAGAAAAAAAATAATAAAATTCGACGGTTGAATTTATCGTAGAGGTAAAAACCTAATCTCATTACTAGTTATTTCAGATGCATTAGCAGTTGGGTTTAAATAAATAAATAAACAAGTAATAAACGTTAAATATCTGGCGGATGATTTCAACATCATTTAAGCTCGGGCAAAAACAATGATCTTTGTAAAAGTCGGGGCGTTCTGATGCTCCGGATCCTTCAGCTTGCCCAGCATTCTTTTATCGCACTACCAGTTTTTCAGAAGAATCCTCTCTTATATACATATATATGTATACTATATACTACTACGTAGCTTGGCTTTTTCTTTTCAGACTCACTTGATTTTTTTTCCTTTTCCTTTCCTTTTTCTCTCTCTTAGTTTTTTTTTCTTCAACTTACAATCGCGTCGGCAACTGCATCATGACGTTCCAAGCAAAGCCCGCACGATGATAAACGACGGGGTCGCGCCAGTAAAGAGTACATTTTGAAGACGTTTATCGTAATTTGTGTATGGGTAGAAAAAAGAACAAGAAAAAAAAAGATTAAGGTAGTAGTGGAATCCCTCGAGTGAGGGAAGCTAACGCCGGCTGGAGAGAAAGAATAAGAATAAAAAAGTAAAAATAAAATAAAGAGGAGGAGAACTGCAACGCGCCAGGTAACTAAGACTCCAGCAGCGCGGTGTCAGTGAAAACGAGTAGTAGAGAATGAGAACTCCAAAAAAAAATAATAATAAAATAAGAAACGAAAAATAAATATTCGAACCACGAATTTTACCGGGGATTTTTCCACAGATCAAAACAAAATGCCGCTCCGAAAATTTTTTGTTTTTTTTTAAATTTATTTCTGGACAAGAATTTATTTTTAAAAAATTTATTGCAAATTTTGTTGATCACCAGAATAATAATTTTTTAAACATTTATTTCTGGACAAAAATTTATTGCAATTTTATTGATCACCAAAATGACAATTTTTTTTTTTAATTTTGAACTGGACAAGAATTTATTTATAAATTTATGGAAAAAGATTTTCTTTTAATTAAAAAAAATAACTTAAATTTCTTTGAAACTTTTTTTGAATAATTTTTTTTAAAATGTATTTACAGGATATATAAAATGATCTGCAATCTGCAATAGCGTAATTTCCCTTTGGAAAATTTGTTAAAAGCAAAAGAGAGAGACGGGATGTAAAAAAAAAAAAAAGAAAAAATAAGTGAGAGGGCAAAAGATTACGAGTGAAGAGAGAGAAACGGCAAACGGCAATGGCTCTTGGTACGGCGGCGGCGGCATCGCTTGATGTTTGCCGGGCCCGTAATTACAGGTTTTCGGAACGCCTCGCTTGGTCAAGCTCCGAAGCCGTTCAACAGAAGAGAAATGAAAGAGAACGAGGGGAAAAAAGAGAGAAAATGAGATAGACATACACTGTAGTGTATAAGAGCCAGGCAGAGGCTGGCAACCTTTACAACAGTCTGTCCGACCGTCTATACCGGGTGTCAGACAACCAACTTCAACTAAAAACCATTTCTCATTTTATACTTGATATTTTACAATATACATATTATATACATACATACACACATCCCTCATAGACTAGACATTTGTCACTGGGTTTCAAAAAATTCAAATCTTTTTCTATCGGCATAATGATGAAATACGTCCGTTGGCAATAAAATAATAAATTTAAAATGCTTAAGAAAAAAAAACACACATATATATATTAACATATATGTATATAAATATACGCGAACGAATGACAAATGACAACGGCAAGAAATCCAAGACACTAATTATAATTTTAAGACCGTCAGTAAAGGGAAAAATGCTATTGAGTCGTCAAACTAAGAGAGACAGACTCCAAGTAACGTCAGACTTGTCGGGGTCGTAAGAGTGCAAAAGAGAAAGAATTAATACTTGGTCGACTGTATATATAGATATATTATATATCATATAGGTAGAGTATAGTGTATGATGATGTGATACGTGTGATATGTATGTAGAGACTACACTACACTAATAAACGGCGTATGTATGTCTGTATGTGTAAAATAAGGAAGAAAGGCAAGTTGCTGGTTGCCTTTGATGTTTGCCGACATCGTCACCGGCTCTGCCACCTCTGCACGCGATCACCGCGTGTGTACTTAAATACACCGCTTACAAAGTGGAAAAAAATCTAGTATAATTACCGGAGAATTTCTCGGATTAATAATGAAAAAAATATTAAATTTAAAAATAAAATTTTAAGTAGATAAAAAGTTAGATTTTAATTTATTATTTTATATGTTATGCTACGCTTTGCTATTTTATTTTTATTTTTACTTTTATCTTTTATTTTATTTTATTTTATTTTTTTTTTTTTTTCAGTTGTGAGTTTACTCACAAGACGCTGCACGAGGTTTGTGACACTGACCGTCCTCGATTAGACGGAGAGGTCGCTGGGCCATTGGTGATGGGTACAAAAGGCCAAGTGCGATCGCAACTTAAACTAAACCGTACCGAATGGATGGAATACATACATAACATAGAGTTAGCAAGAGAAACAGAGAGTCAAGTCCGGAATAGTGGGCTGTAGTAGTAAGAGAGTAGAGTAGAGTAGTGTAGTAATGTAATGTAAGAGAAGGAAAGAATAAGAAAAACGTATATGGCCGAAGCAAGGGAACAAAGTGGCGTCGCGCCAAGCCCCAAGACCCCTCTCTGAGAGGAGCTCCACAAGCGGCCAAGGAGTCCCGGAGTGCCGGAGTAAGCACGAGAGAGACAGCGGTAGACGGCTGAGGAGGACACAGTGAAACTTCAAAGGACTCTTTGATGGTTTCCGCTGCTGGCATCGCGAGATCTTGATAAACCCGCATTATACGCCGCTAGTCTACTATCGTGCCGTCTCGTCTCGCGCCTCACTCGACTACCTCGCTTCCTCTCTCTTACTCTTCCTCAATTCCTCTTTTACTCTTATTCTCTTACTCTTTATTCATCGTGTCTCTCTGGCTCTCCCTCTCCCTCTCCTTCTCCCACTCCCCCTCGCGCTCTCAATCACACGTTCTCTCTCACTCTCGTTCTTACTCTTTCTTTCTTTTATTCAATCCTCCACTACACTGTTCCTCCTCATCGTATATACCAGTATGCCAGTGGTATTGTGAGGCTCGAATTATTTTTTAACTCCACCGCGGTCCAATTATAACCACTTATTTTTTTTTCTCTTCCTACAAACGAATGAAAAATTTTTTATCAAAATTCAAATAAATATATCATTAAATAATTACGTTGAATCTCTTATTTTTTTACAATATTTTATATATATCTCTATATATTTCTATAAAGAAAGAATAGCAGGAAATTGTATTCCATGATATACGAAAGCAAAACGAAAAAAAAAATCACTCTTACGCCTCACCTAAGAGTATAATGTATACATATAAATATATAAGAGCCTCAGAGTATCACCTGATTAATGTTTCAGCAGTCGTAAAAGCCAAAGTTGATCTTCTCCCCATTTTATCTCTCGAGCAGTTGTTTTGCCTACAGGGATATGACAGAGTGTAGAGTTAAGTCAGCTTTTAGATGAATCCCACGCTTACATTAATATGTATGGTACTTGTGTGTCTCAAGTAAAGCCGACGATAAAGGATACAAGTATAGTTATAGATACCTCCATGAGTAGAGTATGGTAACAGCGAATATAATGGAAGAGCCCAAGTAGTATACTAATCATAATTGATGAAACGTTTTCAACTAACCGTTTGACGAAATACCCGGCATAACTGACTGTGATCTTGTTGAGAAACATCCTACAAGTCAAAGACACTAGACACGTTAACTGACTACTGCTGTTGTGTCCTGTGCGTTCTTGTTCATACAACATTTAATATATACGACATATGGTTCAAGTACTGTCCGACTTTACAGTAACATTACTACATTAGATTGTGTGCTCAACATGAGTGGATGGGATTACAGCAGCAAGAGAAGGGGACTGACAGTACAGAGGACATTTACCAAATTAATGACTAAATTCCCAATCCGATGCTTTCAATCATACGCTATTCATTAGTTTATAACGGATTTACGTTAATACATCAGTCAACTGCTCACGTCCATATCAATACATTGTTTCTATATGATGATATCTATATAGATATACGACTGACTGACTGATTGTATGTGTAGTGTATAGTAGTGTAGCATTTAACTGGCACACTTGAAGCTCTTTCATGTCCCCGCCAATCCGTTTCCGCTATTTCCGCCCTCTCTTCCTTCTCTACCCTCTTCATACCACGTGCTCGAGTGTACAACAGAATGTTCGACAGTCGACACATCATTCTCTCAATCAGTCCATCTCTCTCTTATTCATTCACAAGTCTCCTTATATTATAATCCTTAGAAAAATTTACTTTTTTTTTTAAATCCACGAGATTAGTTTTTCCTGAGTTGATCTGTACGCCTACACACAACCGAACTACGAAAAGAAAAAATATCAACACTATATCTACCAAGCATCATATATACACTGTATACATGTACAAATACTATCTATACATTTACAAATCCATCCCCAACATCCATAGTCATGACTAGTCCCAACTCCCGAGGGTAAAATTCTACGAGCTCGGGTATTTCAGAAAGTGTTTGACTTTCGTAGAATTTAAAAAGAATAAGAGATACCCAATGTACGATAGAGAGCGAGTAAGAGAGTGGGTGAAAAAAAAAATATAAAAAATTCTCATATATACATTTTAAGTTTGAATATTTGATATGTAACTGGTGGAGTGAAAAGAAAGCTCTCACGCTGGGACGTTTTGTAGGCTGGTGGCTGTACTGCTGATGGCAAACCACTAGTTTCTATATAGAATAATATATTGAAAAAGAACACACACGTTTGCATATTACACAGTACCTATGGAACATATTTTTTTTTATATGTATATACATACATACATACATACATATATTACTGAAGTATTCTGTTGTGTGTATGAAGCGCACACGCACAGACAGTAGGATCCGCGTGTAAGTGAGAATTAGACGTGGATAAAGCGAGAAAGATCACTACTACGACGACGAAGACGACGGCGATGATGATGATGATGATGTGAAGTGGATACAGGCAACCAAAGGATGGAAGCAGATCATAGTATAGCGGCGGAACGATCTACGGTAAGCAAGTAATGGCCGCTAACCAAAAAAAAACTCAACAAAAATCAAAATAAATAATAATTAACCTAAACAAAATAAAACTTTGGGTAAATAATGATAATTCAAATTATGATAGCAATAAAAATAATATGTAGCAATAACAATATCAGTGTGCAGTTAATATTAAATATGTAAGTGATTAAAAAAATAATAAAATCACCTGTCCGACGGCGAGGGCGACGTCTGTAAAAACTGATGGCACGCGGTGCTGGCGTCCGTGTTTCCGTTAAACGGCCGCCTCACCTTAACAATATTTGACGTTATTTTATCTTCGACGTCCGAGGCTCTTATTACCCCGATCACGGTCCTGATACTCGTCTATCCAATATCATTTTTTAATTCACCTCTTTAACAAGATAACGTTAACGTCAACTTCTTGGTGGATAGAAGTTGGTGTAACCAGAGGAGTAGTTAGGACGGCACGGGTTGCGCATGGCGCGTACCACGACGACGCGAATAAAAAACCCGACTCTCTGGGTCTCTTATATTCACTCTTTTACGTACGAATGCGTTTGTCTGGTTAGCTGCTGGCTACTTCTGATGCTTATGCTGCTGCTGCTGTTTCTGCTTCCGAGCCACTCCTGACTATTTTATGTGCATTTGTATTTTAACCAACAAAACTACAGGCTACATTTATAAACACAAATATGTATATATATACATATATATTAACTATATAGATATCAATAAACATCACCAGTAACTGCACATAAATAATTATCAATAAATAAATAATTTCACAATTTAATAACAGAATAATAAAACAAAATGAAAAATATTTTTAAAAATTTAAACGCACCACTGGAGCCAGTATCACAGTAGTAACAAACTCACAGATCCAACAACACACATCACACTGCTGTACATCGTCGCCATCAACTGCTCGCTCACTTCTCCCACTTCTTATACTTGTTTTTCCTCTTCGTCTGGCTCTAGCTCGGTCTCTCCCTAACACCCGTCTTGTTATTTTCTGTCTTTCTCTTCTTCTTCAACTTGTTCTTCTTCTTCTTTCTTTATACCTTTATCTTATTCTTTTTAAGTTGTTTCCTTCTCCGCCTCCACTCTGCCACCTAGGCACACCTAGGCTGAATCCATGACTGTCCACGAGTGTACGATTTGTCAGCCTGCTCAAGCTCAAGACTGTTCTGCTTACCCTGATATTGCACGGGATTTACTTACTCACTCTTACTTGTTCGTGTACATGAGTTCTCACTCTCATGTGTGGGCTCCTGAGTTGTTTGAATTGAGACCCGAACACCCGAGACTGAGCGGATGAGTGAGAGAGAAAATTTTCAAGATTGCCAACTTACTGCGCGCTCTCGTGACTATTTTTAAAAGCTCCCGCGTTTTTGTATGCGTGTGTAGATGATGTGTAAACGTGTGTGCGCCTATGTGTATTGTTAAGTTAAGGCTAATCGAGCCTATGCTTAGCTTTCAATTCATTTGTATCCAATAAACTAAAGAAATAATATATGTATATATTAATTGTATGGTTTTAATAATAAAAATAATAATAATAGGTACATACAATTCACGCTTTACAAGCCTTTTTAAAAGTACTATTGAGATTAAGTGTTATTGCAACGATGAATTGTTAACAAAAGCCGTTTGAACGTACACTCGTGGATGACAAATGGTTCAACTTTCCTTTGATCTTCGCGTGCCTTTGTTTTATCGGCGCTTTAGGCGCTCGACAATTCACCACCGGAGGGTGGCCGAACCGACACAAATGCCTGATCATTACCATTCAAATTTAATATTTATATATTTTTACCCCAATTGAATTATAAATTAATCTCTTAAACTTATACTTCCCCATACTAATTGCTTTTATTGTTTATTTTTTTATTTTTTTTGTTAACCCTCCCAACCCTCGTGCCAATTTTGAAACAGCTAATAAAAAATTAACACATTTCATTGTTATTTTTTAATTTGAAAATCTATATTAGTCAATTGCGTCAAGAAAATAAGTTTTAAATTTAGCGGCAATTTCAAACTTGGCGGGCTGTTTGAAAAATTTTTATTGCGCGTGCGCGCTTTAGTTCTTTTGCGGTTTCTTTGAGATGGCGCTCAAGTTTTGTTTATGTATTTTTTATCAAAAACACGTGACAAAGAAGATATCAAATATGACCATCATATATATATATATATATATATATATATGTATATAAACAAATTAAATAGTGTGAGGAATATTGTTATTAATTATTATCACAAAAGTATATAAATTTTAATGAAAATTATTTATCTTTTTATATGTCAGATTTGAAAAAGTTTTTGAAAAGGAAGGAAGTTTATTGTAAGCTTCACAAATTTGAAATTATTAGGTTACAAAAATTTAAATTTGTCATTATTTGTTTTTATTTTTACTTGAATATACAAAATAAATAGAGTATTAAATTTATCAACGAGTATTTCTTAAGTGCATGAACAGTACGCTCTTTGTTGCACAACAGCGAAAAAAAATGTCCATGAGTGTAAATGTAACTGACATTTATCAGTTTTTAAAATTTTGAAATAAACAAATAAAATGTATGATATTAAAAGTAACAAAAACGAAAAAAATTAACTTTTATATAAACAACTAAAATATATGATTTCGAAGTTAGCAGACAATTAAAAATTCTGTTTTTTTTTTCAACAATTTCATTAAAAAAAAAAAAGGAAAACTAAAAAAATGCACTAATAGAAAATTTAGAAAACTATGGGTGCAATTTTTTTTAAATATTTTTTTTTTAAATTCATCGTTAAAACAACAATTCAAAAATTATTAGACGTCAGTTAACTTCAATCTCATCTAAAATATTTATAGAAAGAATTACAAAATTGTCTAGTCTACCACTTTTACTATCATATAAAATGTAAGTCGGATAAAAATTAGTAAACTAATATTTAGATAATTAAAAATCAATACGTACATTTTTTTAAATTTCATCATTTTGATTAATTAATTAATTTATTTATTTAAAATTCATAAATTGTCTCATACCTTTTACATTCACACTCATAAATATCTAGGTTTTTTCTTCAACAAATATATTACTCATGTAATTTTGTTCAGTTAAATATGTAATTTGATATTATTAAATAAAAAAATTTATGATTTTTGTTTTCAATAATTTAATTAAAAAAAAAAAAATTAAATATATGGACATGTAGAAAATTTTAAAAACTTTAGGTGCAATTTTTTCAAATATTTTTTTTTATAATCTATCGTTTTGAAACAAAAAAACCAAAAATTATTAGACGTCGGCTAATGTCAGTATCATTAATATACAAGAGCGTTAAAATTTTAAACTCCAAGTACCAGGTGGCAGTCATGCGCATCGAAATTTCAGAATAATTATAAATGGCCGTCAAGAAGTAACTCGAGTACAACCGCAATAAACAAACGCATAAAAAAAATCGTTCTAAATTAGTTTCATATCCTGTAAGTCATATTATTACTTATTGTTTCTATAATTAAAAATAGTTTTGTGAAAAACAAATTTACTCCCTTACCAGGTTGGATGTTGATAGTAACAGCAGAATAAAAAATTAATTATTAATAAAAAGATGGAAATACATAATCGCAAACTTGTGAAGCGCGTAGGTTATCACGAGTGGAAAATAGAAGATTTCACGCCACTTATTGATGTTTCCGACTTGATTGAAGGCAAGCCAACGTTTCTTGAATCGCTGAGCTTTTCCGTAGATGACACAGTAAAAAATTCATGGTGTTTACGATTGGGTTTCACCGGAGAACGACCCGGTAGTAAAGAGTGGGTATCAATATCATTAGCGACAACCAGTGATACAGAACCAGTAAGAGCGATGGGTTCATTATTTATTTTGAACAATAGAAAAGAAAAGAAATTTACTCAATGCTTTAATAATATTGATAAAAGTTGTAACATCGCTTGGTACTCAAAAAAGTTTTTAGAAATAAAAAGAATGTTGGATAACAAAGAAGAATTTTTGCCAAATAATCAGCTGACTATTGGTACCGAAGTTGTTATTTACGATTTCACTTTGGCGCCAATTGGTGTTCAAGTTTCATCGAAACCTGCAAAGCATTCAATTTATGATGATTTAAATCAACTTCTTGTTAACAAACTGGGTAGTGATGTTACTTTGGTTGTGGGTAATAAAGAGTTTAAGGCTCATAAATCCATTTTGATGGCTCGTTGTCCAGAGTTTTTCAGAATGTTCACCATCAATGAGCTCAACAGGATCAACGAAAGTAAAATTGTAATACCAAAAATGGATCCAAAAATATTTGAAATGATATTGGAGTTTATCTACACAGATAAAGTCAGTGACGTGGAAAATAATGTTGTTATGTTACTGGAAGTTGCGAATAAATATCAACTACAGCCACTCAAAGAGCTGTGCCAAGAGTTACTTTTGAAATCTCTTGATATAGATAACGCTATTCAAATTATGGATTTGGCTTATCGTAGTAATGCTCAACAATTATTAGAACTTGCTACTGAGTTGATAATAAACAATATTACACGTGTTATGAAAACTCAAATTTATAGTGAAGTCTCCAATTCAAATCCATTTATTTCGTCGATTCTTGTTGAAAGACTCGCGTCTATGATTCCAGCTGCTGGTTCATTATAAACTAGATGTTTTCAATTCAGAGATTCGAATTTAAAAATGTAAACATTTAATTTTTATTTTTAACATGATTAATTGGCGTGTGCGAATAGTTCGAACTTACGAATTATTCATATCAAATCTATTCGAACTTCGAATCGAATTTTCGAATAATTCGATAACTGTAAAATTATCTTTTGAAAATTTATGAATAATTTGAGAATTGACCAATAATTTGAAAAATTACGAATAATTCGAATTATTCGATTCAAATTTTGAATCGAATAGTTATATTCGATTCGATTCGAAAACGTTCTCACACCTCTAATTATTTATTTATTTTGATAATTATTTATATGTAAATTCAATTTTTTTTTTCTAGTTGAAGAAATTCAATACAAAGACTGCTCAAGGATTAAAATAATAAAGCTTTAATTATATTTACTTACCTAGATTACATAAATATATCATCGTTTTGATAAGAATTACTATTATGACATATTCTATGAATGACTATATACAAATAGTAAATTTGTTATTTGTTTCGATGTAAAATAAATAAATTCATTTTTTTACTATCTATATAAATTTACAAAAATTATTTTTTGAGTTATCTTAAATGATTAATTAAATATTTTGTAAATTAACGAGATGATAAAATTAATAGAAAATTTACTAATAAATAAACCAGGTAAAAAAAAAAAATTGTATATCGAAAATTCATAAACTTGACGTAGAAAAAAAAACTTTTTATTAGATAATTTGATACCTAAAACGTATAATGAAAAAGCTGGAGTTGAATTTTTTAATATTTATTTAGTTAATATTGTAGAAGAAACACATAGTTTCACATAAAGAAATAACTTATCAGACGACATAAAAGTTAAATCTGTTTAATTTTCAAATAGTGCTAAAATTAATTTTATGGTACTTAAGACTAAAATTTAAAAACACCGAAGTAACACAAGTCAACAAATGACTGTCAAAATTTTTATATTTAAAACACAGCGGTACAGAATCAATAAGAAAAACATATTCTCTATATATTTTGGATAATAATCATGAAAAAAAGTAAGTATTAAAAAATAAACTCGAGTATTCAAACTTCATGAAAGTTGGGGTTCAAATAAACTTCTGGAAATAAAAAAGTTATTGGGAAAGAAAGACAATTTACAACCAAATGATATTCTGACATTATATGTGAATCTTGTTGAACTTGAAGATTATACATTAACTTCAACGGAAGTTCCATTAAAAAATTGGAAGCACAAAATAACTGATCATTTTGAGAGTCTTTGATAAGAAAATAAATGTCGATGTGATTTTAATTTTTGGCGACGAAAAGTTTCATGCGCATAAGACAATTTTATCAGCACGAAGTCCAGTACTTGCTTCAGTTTTCGATAGAATGCAAAAATATAACAATAACATGTTGATGATAAATGATGTAGCTCCTGAAATATTCCGAGAAATGTTGAGATTTATTTATACTGACAGTTGATGATTTGGAAAGCCAAGTTTAACCTCTATTAGAAGTAACTGATAAATTTAATGAGTGAATGCAACTGACAATTATGAATTTTTTTAATTTTTGAATAAACAAAATGTGAGTAGAAAAAAAAGTGAAAAGAGTATTTAGATAATTTAAAAATCAGCGCGCGCAATTTTTTTTAAATCTCATTATTTAAATTATTTATTTAAAATTTGTAAATTGTCTTATGTCTGCTGCATTTACACTCATTTAAATCAAATTTTCAAATTAATTCGGAAATCACTCCCACTACTGAAATTTCAAAATTGCGCATGTGCAAAGAAAAGTGGGAGAATTTTTAGTACATAATCATCCAGAGTGGGAGTAAAAACCGGAAACACCCGAAGTGCGCTTTTTTGCTGGGCAATTTTACCATGTACATGAATTATAACCTAAATTGCAAATAAAAATAAATAAGTGACATTGAGCTGCGCCAATCGCTCAGTGAAAACAATTCTTATTAATAAAAATAAGTTAAATTTTATCGTCAAGTAAAATTTTAAAAAACTTATTTCACAAGATAAATTATTTTTGTATTTCACCAAAAGTATTCAGTTTAAATATGAAAGTCGCTGACAGTAAAATCGGCGAGCACAAACTTAATCACAAGTGGGAAATTGATGATTTTGCATCAGTCATTAAACGACCCAGCTTTGCTACAAGCAAAAATGGATTTTTTCAGTCCCCAGGTTTTTCAATCGAAGGCACAATTAAAAACCTGTGGTATTTAAGATTAAGTATCAATGGAGAAACTTGTAACAATGAAGAGTGGCTGTCACTGACCGTAGCGTCAAACAGCCACGTAACTGATCCAATCAGAGCAAGTTGTTTGTTATTTATTTTTAATGATAAAAAGAAGAGAAAATTTACTCAAACTTTTTGTAACAGCTTTGAAAGTTCTCACATTGACTGGTGCTGTGAGAAATTTGTCAAAAAAAATTTATTACTTGCTAATAAAGATGAATTCTTGCCTAATAATATGCTGTCAATAGGTATTGAGTTGACAATATTTGAATCCGCGGCAATTAATACTATTGAAATTTCACCAAAGCCACTAAAGCGTGTAATTATCGATGATTTAAAAAAACTTCTTGATCAAAAAATAGCCAGTGACATTACTCTGCAAGTTGGTGATGAACAATTCAAAGCTCACAGGGCAATTCTGATGATGCGAAGTCCAGTATTTTGCAAATGGCTCACCCATCAAACGAAAGAAAACATGGGGGATAAATTTGTTTTGTCAAATATTAGTTCTGAAAACTGTAAACTCATGTTGGAATTTATTTACACGGACAAAGTTAAGGATCTTGGGAGCAACGTTGAAAATTTACTTGCAGTTGCAGATGATTATCAGCTGAAAGGTTTAAAGGAAACTTGTGAAGAATTACTTTGTGATTCAATTACGGTGGAAAACGCTGCTAGAATAATGGTTTTAGCACATCGTCACAACGCTAAACAATTATTTGATTACGTAATTGAGTTTGTTGCTATTAACATTACACGCGTTATGAAAACTACTTACTATGTTAATTTTATAAAGTTCTATCCTGATATTTCATTGACTCTTATTGAAAAACTTGCGAGCTTAATTAACATTCCTACTACTCCGCAAACTCCTGAAGTCATTATTCATTTGTCGAGAAAAAAAAAGTAAAATAATTATACTAGTTTTTCATATTTATGTTTATTTATTTTTAAATTTATTAATATGTTGATTTTTTTTTCAATTTAAAATAAGAGATAATTTTTTGATGAAGGAGATTTAAATAAAGTGAATTAATTATTATTATTGAGCGGACAATTACTGCAATCATAGATGACAGTAAATAAATAAATGAGTGATTGTAAATTCATTTATAGACTCGATACAATGGCTCAGGTTTATTCGGAAAAATCTTATAGATACTTCAGATTAAAAATGGGTTTATTTTTTATTAATTAATATAATTTACTATAATTAAAGTACTTAATTTAAATGACAAATTGTTGAAAAGTATTTTTTTTTCTTGGATTAAAATATCGTAGAATTAAATGTTTTGTTCTCGAATTATTATGATGACGTTTAAAACCATGTTTATTTTTTCAATAAATGTCCTAAGGGCTTCTGACCCAGTGATCCTCTCTTCACTTTTTAAAAATATTCAATGACTTAATTGTCATTACAAAATTACAATTTTATTAATAAATTTTAAAAAATTACTTAAACTTGTTATCGATTAGGAGTCAAACGAAATTTGGTAAATTTTGGCGAATTTGTAACTAATTGTCTTTTTTTGAATTAATCAAATTTTAATACGATTACGACAGTTCAAAATCATTGAGAATTTTTAAAAAGTGAGGGGTTCTATCTGAGAATATCCTTCATAATTCATTAAATATCATGAATATTTATTTCATCATTAATTTTATCAATTATTAAATTTATAAATGTTTATATTTATTTTTTCTCATTAGAATAAATATTACACTTCTAATTAATCAGGGAATCAAAACAATTTTCATTTAAAACATGATAATTTTTTAAATAAAAATTGTCAGCGTAAAGTAGCAGACATAAGACAATTTTTAAATTACATATAAAAATTTAAATAATTAAAATAATAAATTAAAAAAAAAATGCACATGTTGATTTTTGAATTTTCCAAACGTGCATTTTGTATTTTTTTTTTACTAACATTTATTTTATTATTTCAGTTTTAAAAACTGTCAGATCTCCGCTAACTTTACTATATAATAGTAATCTTATAAAAATTAATTTAACTCCGTTTATGGTTGGAGAAAACGCTCGACAATTTCTATTAGATATTTCCAGCTTTCATCAATGAATTTATGAATCAAAAATAGTTTCTCATCACCCCCTAAAAAAACTCTAGC